>NC_059358.1:14961077-15570799 GCF_019703515.2 Myxocyprinus asiaticus | reverse complement strand
TTGTCTATCCTCCCTAGCATCACCTTGGAAACCAAAGTTTGGCTTCCTGGTGGATGAGATTTTTATTGGTAGCTTAAGGATGTAGCCAAAGCCAACTGAAATCAATAGAGGGATATTAAGGTCACTGATCAATGTGTCACACTTGATAAATAACAATAGTGGGGTGGCTCACACCTGCACTGACCACACAGATTAACTCTGTAATAATTCACAACAACACTCTAAGAGTCAGTGTAGAACCATTCAATAAGTGACACAGTGATGCTTCCTCATTAAACAACTGTGGATAAAATTGTCAGGTGTTGTGAGGATTTGTCAATAACATCAGACAAATTCAAAAAGTTAACCAGTATCACACAAATTATGCACAAATATTAACTTTGTTTCAAAACCTTGTGAGCTGCCTACAGAGGCAGCATTTTAAGGCATCATGGACACTCTCCAGATGCAAAGGCTGTTCCAAAAGGTAGGCAACTTAATCATGCTACCAAATTCAAAGAAAGCATCTCATGCATCCTTCATATAAAAGAAATCCCATAAATGTGAAATGTTGATTGTTTAATATAGGCTACTAAAAGATGGATAAAATAGCTATGTAATAAAAATTTTATTATTTCATCCAAATAGTTGTGCACTTTGCATTTTTATGCCTTTTAGAGTAGAATATTGGAGAATTTGGGGCCATTCACATCGTAAACGCTACTGAAATCAATTGTGAGTTGAGTATCCTTTGTGCTTCAGTGTTGTGTCACTGTCCAAGTTTCTGCCTTTGTAGTGTGTTCCACATCAGTCACTTATGAGGTTCCATTTCAGTTAGTACACTGCCTTATGTAGTCAGTAGATGGCAAGGCAGCTCACTAGAGTTTGGAACAGAGCTATCATTTTTCCTGTAGCATGTGGTTTGACATAGAGGATGATTTGAAACAATCAGTTATTTTCCATGCGGTGCCCGTGACAGTATTTAATCTTTCAGCACACCCAATTCATGCCATTGCATGCTGTTTGGATATTAAACAACACAGTAAGAAAACCATGAATTTCTGAAATGTTGCAGATCTGTGTTTCCTGATGTGTTCACATGTCAGCCCATCCTACAGGAGCCACAAACCAAACTGGAACCCATTCAATGACATGCTCTGCTATAAAACTGCTTTACCTCAGAACACTTCTAAACAGCCAAGAAACCCAAAATAACACATCATAGACGTGTAATTTTAAAGTCTGCATGAGTACACTTACACAATATACTAAGTGTGAAATTGAAGGTTATTTAATGAGGCCTTTGATTTTCATTGATAAAAAATTCATTGATAAATTCATACTTTATTGATGAAGTCAAGTCAACTGTCTGAAAGTGTTCAAAGTGTTCCACTGGTGCAGTTTCCAGATTGAGGGGTCTAATAGACCCAAGCAGGGGTCTGGGGTCTTGTAATCATCAGGCTGATGGCAGGCCTGTCTCTCAGTGAGAGCATTTGAAGATCTGCTGGAAGGTAACTGTGCCACCTGTTAACATGAAGTAGAAGAAAAAAAAATTTTGTGGAAGGAAATAATAGGGTTCAAATACCACAGATTTTTCTTTCACTCAGAGACTGACTACTGATCACTAGCACACCAAAATTTCCCCATTTTTATTGAGATTTTCAGGCAATGACAAATTACAGTTGGTGTTCATTTGTTGATCGGGATGAATACACGGTTAACTGTCATTCTTTCTAAAAATGATGAAGGTATCATTAGACACATTTTTTTCTGCACTCAATTCCTGATGGATTTTTATCCCAGTGCCACTCTCACTTATCTAATATGCTGTTCCAGGTCTCTTGCCTGCTATTATCTGAATCTGTGAGAAACAAATTGACAGAAGCAAAATTTTAATTTTTAAGTGTATTTGAAATACCACTCAATAAATACATATATTATAATAGTTATGTAATGCATAAATTGCAAAACTGTCTACTAATATTATTTAAAATAATAATAATAATAATAATAATAATAATAATAATAATTAAAAAAAACGTGTACTAGTAAGTAATCAAGGACATTTTTTAAAACTCAATTTGCCTCATCTGTCCACTAAATTAATGATGAACAATGGTCTTCCAGCTGTTTGAACCTGCATATCATTAGACATTTTTTATTTGCAAATAAACACATACTACTCATATTTGAGTTTTATTTAAATTTCTATGGCATTAATTTGGTTTTATAGCTGTCTGAGAGATTATGCTCAATTTCACTTGGATTGTATTTCTTTTTTGAAAGGGCAAGGGAGATCTGCTTCTGCAAAACCAACATTAAACAACCTCATGTTTATGACTTACTGTGCACATCAGCAATACAAAAGCTGACTTTTGAAAAATGAGGTGAGAAAATGCTGTTAGTGATTTTGTATGCATTTCCAAAACGTGTTTCCCAGTGTTGGGTGTATATGGTTCTGCCAATTATTAAAAATTAATAAATAAAAACAAGTGTTTTTGTTCTATGTGAAGTAACAGAATCCATTATGAATCCATTAAATAATTTGATGTTTATGTAATTACTTTGTTTCTACCTCTATTTAATTGGTATTGCTTTCTTAACAGGGCCCAAGCACTGAAAGTGCAGAGGCCCTATTGTTCTTCTAAGGATTATTATTATTATTATTATAATTATTATTATTATTATTATTAGGGTCCAAGCATTGAAAGTGCAGAGGATCTATTGTTCTTCTAAGGATTATTATTACTATTATTATTATTATTATTATTATTATTATTATTATATTTGTAGTGCCCCTTGAAAATGGGCATGTAAGGGGGGCTCTATAGCACCCCCATTTTCACCTACAGTCACCAAAATTGGTACATATGTAGGTCTTTTCAAGCCAAACAACTTTCATTACTCACAGTCATTAGCTCTTCCCACAGGAAATCAGCCATTTTGTATTATCTGAAAATTGCAAGCTCTAAACTTTTAAATACTTCTCCTAGGGGATTTATGTGACTGACACCAAATTTATGCAAAATCATGCCAAGACATTGTAGATGCTAAATTGTGAACAGATTTTTGATATTTTGAACGTTGTTGCCATGGCAAAGCAATAAATTCATGGTGAAAAATGGGAAACAGGAAGTGCCTTATATCTTCAGTGTGCATTGTGTGATTTTGATGAAAATTCAGCTGTATGTTTGGTAATGGGGGCTGATCACATGGATGCAGCTATTATGGGTCACGGTCATAGCGCCATCAACTGGCAGCAGGAAGTATGGCACTTTTAACAGACTTTGAAATAGCCTTCATATGTTTATATGAATTGCTTCAAAATTATTTAGAATAATGTCAAGACACAGCTGATGTAAAATTGTCAAGGGATATTTAATATCTTAAATAGGGTTGCCATGGCAACACATTAATTGTTATTATTCCTTTCGTCCCATATTTGGATGTTTTTGAGGCACTTGGCATGCTTAAATGTTCATGAAATTTTGCACACACATCATAGTCGTAGGCCATTAGGGCTATTTTCACCTACAGTCACCAAAATTGGTACAAATATGGTTCTTATCAAGCCGGATAACTTTCATAAGTATATTTATTAGCTCCGCCCAACAGGAAGTCTGCCATTTTGGATTTGTTTGAATATTGCACTCTCTAAACTTTTAAATGCTCCTCCTAGGGGATTCATGAGACTGTCACCACATTTAGACAATATTATGCCGAGACATTGAAGATGCTAAATTGGGAACCGATTTTTGATATATCGAACAATGTTGCCATGGTGAGGCATTAATGGCCAAAAAAAAAAAATGGGAAACAGGAAGTGTCTTATATCTTCTGTGTGCAATGTGTGATTTAGATCAAAATTGACATGTATGTTTAGTCTTGGGGGGCTAATCACACGAATATGACTATTTTGGGTCACGGTCATAGCGTCACCACCTGGCAGCAGGAAATATGGCTCTTTAAACAGACTTTAAAATAGCCCTCTTATATATATCCAAATTGCTTAAAATTGTTTAGAATAATGTCAAATGCCAAATGCATGTGTCCACCTTGCATTGTTTTCCGAAAGCAACTGGGTGGAAATGGACCCATGGTGCTTGGGCCCATCATCGCTGCTTGCAGCTACATTTATTATTATTATTATTTAGGGCCTAAGCAATGAAAATACTGAGGCCCAATTGTTCTTCTAAGGATTATTATTTTTATTATTATCATATTATTATTATTATTAGCAAGTTTGGTGACTGTAGAAGAAACTGACCCCACCAATTTTGTCAACTGGTGGCACTACAGAGCTCCCCAGCCATGCTCTTGTGTTAACTTTTGCCCAGACATTATGGCCGACAACTCTGATGTGTGTGCAAAATATTATGAAAATTAAATCATGCCAAGTACCTCAAAAACATAAAAGGAATAATGGCATTTAATGCGTTGCAATGGTAACACTATTTAAGATATCAAGAATCCCTTCAGAATTTAAACTCTGCACTGGCTTGACATTATTCTAAAAAATTGAAGCAATTCAGGTAAACATAAGAGAGATATTTAAAAGTCTGTTGAACATGGCACACTTCCTTCCGCCAGTTGGTGGTATTACGACCGTGACCCACAATAGCCACATCAATGTAATCAGCCCGCAAATCCAAACATACGGCTCAGTATTGATGTTAATCACATGATGCACACAGAAGATATGAGACAATTCCTTTTTCTCATTTTTTTACGTTATTTTATCGTGTCACCATGGCAACACCTTTCGATATATAAAAAATCTGTTCGTAATTTAGCATCATCAATGTCTTGGCATGATGTCGCCCACATTTGGTATGATGTTGCCTAGTTCAAGATGGTGCTGAGTATGGCTGCTGTGTTGCAAACTCCGACCCAATATTGCCGTGTTTTGTTTGTTTTGTCTACAGTTCTTATGTTTTTTGTCTTGGATGTTGTCTGCCTTATTGTCTACAATAGACAAACACTTTTGGACATTGGTTCTGTCCACAATTCCACGGAACTTAGCCGGAAAAGGGGAAGGAGAGCCGGCATTCTCGTCAAACTAAGACATCGCGCAAATCGATCCCCGCTACCAAATATTCAGTCTCTAGACAACAAGATCTCATTCCAACGAGAGACAAGGGACTGCTACATTATCTGCCTTACAGAATCTTGGATGTCTACGGAGATTCCAGGCTCAGCCATCGAACCCGTGGGGTTCTCCGTGCACTGAGCAGACAGAGCGAAAGACCTCTCAGGTAAAAGCAGAGGTGGTGATGTATGTTTTATGATCAACAAATCCTGGTGTGATCAGAGGAATGTACATTCTGTCAAGTCTTTCTGCTCTCCTGATCTGGAATTTCTCATGCTTTTGTGTTGACCATTCTGGCTACCGAGGGAATTCACAGCGGTCATTATCACAGCTGTGTACATCACGCCACAAGCCGACACAGACCAGGCACTCAAAGAACTGCATGGGAGTATAAGAGAGCAGGAAAACGCGCTCCCTGAGGCCATGTTCATTGTGACCGGGGACTTTAACAAAGCCATCTTCAAGTCAATAGCACCGAAATACTACCAACACATCAGTTTCAACACACGAGGGGACTGGGTTTTGGACCATTGCTACTCTCCCTTCCGGGATGGCTACAAATCCCTCCCCCGCCCACCATTTGGCAAATCGGACCACTCTTGCATTCTGCTTCAGCCCGCTTACAGGCAGAAACTGAAACAGGAAGCACCTACCCTCAGAACGATCCAATGCTGGTTGGACCAATCAGATTCTATGCTACAAGACTGTTTTGATCATGCGGAATGCGAGATGTTCCACCTCTGATGACGACATCGAGGTCTACGCTGATTTAAATTGTATGCTATATGATATAAATATGATATGTAATATGATATCAAAATAATATGAATATTTAGATTATATTTAACTAGTGTTTATGCTGCCTTATTATCATCAACGAAGCTTGTGCTTGCAAATATCTGTTCGGGTGTAAATGTGTAAAATGTGCTGCAAATATGCCCATTTTCAGCATATTAGAATGATTTCTGAAGGATCATGTGACACTGAAGACTGCAGTAATGATGCTGAAAATTCAGCGTTGATCACAGGAATAAATTGCATTTTACAATATATTCAAATAGAAAACAGTTATTTTAAATTGTAAAAATATTTCACAATATCACTGATTTTGCTGTATTTTGGATCAAATAAATGCAGCCTTGGTGAGCAGAAGAGACTTCTTTTAAAAACATTAAAAAATCTTACAGATCTAAAACTTTTAAATGGTAGTGTAGGTCTAAAGTTTTTAAGTAAAATTTTTATGTAAAGAAAATGTATAGTCAGATTACTTCTTTTAACTTAAACTTGATTTTGTGAATAAGCTACAAACAATACATTCAATCATTAAGTCTCCTCACATTCATTCTCTCTCAGGGGAGGGGTCTTTGTCTCCTCAGGTGTGAATCACATCAATATTCATGATCATCCATGCCTCCTCGCATATGGCCTTTCTAACACTAAAAGTGTCTTACAGAAGTTAAATGACTACATTGTTTTGTATGAATGAGTGATCAGGATGGTTTTCACATCATTTTGTAGCAAAAACACTAGGCTACAAGATCCAGTTCTCAAAAGTCTTTTGAACAAATGTTTAGTATGTGTTATATGGCATTATTTCAGTGACTTAAAATTTTTGTTTTTTCAAAAACCATGTACATACATGTTATATACATATTATTGTAGCCCAGCTGGTGCTGAATACAGTGTTATCAGACTTTAGCCATTAATATGTTTTTAAGCAACTGAAAAAAGCACAAATGTCAAGGCATATCAAAACTTCTCCAGGGCCCAAAACACCCACAGACCCCAAAGGGTTAAACAGCTCGATGTGCAGCTGGATCCTGGACTTCTTGTCAGGTAGACACCAGGTGGTTAGAATGGGCAGCAACATCTCATCTCTAACCCTCAACACTGGAGCCCCACAGGGCTGTGTTCTCAGCCCACTTCTGTATTCCCTGTACATATATGACTGTGTGGCAACACACAGCCCCAATGCATCATTAAGTTTGCTGATGATACAGTGGTGGTAGGTCTGATCACTGACAATGATGAAACAGCCTACAGAGAGGAGGTGCACACTCTGACACGCTGGTGTCAGGAGCACAGCCTCTCCCTCAATGTCAGTAAGACCAAGGAGCTTGTGGTGGACTTCAGGAGACAGAGAACAGAGAACACAGCCCCATCACCATCAATGGAGCACCGGTGGAGAGAGTCAGCAGCTTCAAGTTCCTCGGTGTCCACATCACTGAGGAACTCACATGGTCTGTCCACACTGAGGCCGTTGTGAAGACAGCTCACCAGCACCTCTTCTTCCTGAGACGGCTCAGGATGTTTGGAGTGGTGGTGGCGTAGTGGACTAAAGCACTGAACTGGTAAGCAGAAGGTTGTTGGTTCAATCCCCACAGCCTCCACCATTGTGTCCTTGAGCAAGGCACTTAACTCCAGGTTGCTCCAGGGGGATTGTCCCTGTAATAAGGGCACTGTAAATTGCTTTGGATAAAAGTGTCTGTCAAATGCATAAATGTAAATGTAAACCACCACATCCTCACACGGATCTACACCAGCACTGTATAGAGCATCCTGACTGGCTGCATCACCACCTGGTATGGCAACAGCACCACCCTCAACCGCAAAGCCCTGCAAAGGGTGGTGCGAACTGCCAGACACATCATCGGAGGTGAGCTTCCCTCCCTCCAGGACATCTATACCAGGCAGTGTGTGAAAAAAGCTCAGAGGATCATCAGAGACTCCAGCCACCCAAGCCATGGGCTGCTCTCACTGCTACCATCAGGCAGGCAGTATTGCAGCATCAGGACCTGCACCAGCCAAATTCATGACAGCTTCTTCCCCCAAGCAATCAGACTCTTGATCTCTCACGATAAATATACATCAGCGCTGCACTTTATTAATCTCACACTGGACTGTCATAAATTATATTCTCTCTTAACAACACACTGGCAACTGACTATCAACCGACAGCCTGAATGTCAATACAGCACAATACAACCTACTGTATATTTAATATATACTATTTTTTATTGTATACTGTGTATTCTATATTGTGTGTCTGTATTCTATATTGTGTGCATTGTATACTGTACATTGTATATTATTATTTGTATATTGTGTTGTGTGCAATTATGTGTATAATAGATATGTAAATTGTGTTGTGTAAATCTGATGTTTATTGTAAATTGGCATATGTCTCAACACTGTCATGACTGCTATGTTGCCCAGAACTGCACCCAAGACTTTCACCCACCGTTGCACTTGTGTATATGGTTGAGTGACAATAAAGTGATTTGATTTTGATTTGATTTGGTACCTGTAACATGAAATCCCTAGGAGGAGTATTTCAAATTCCAGAGCATGCATTTTTCAAACAATCCAAAATGGCCGACTTCCTGTTGGGTGGAGCTTATGACTGTCAATGCAAAAGTTGTCCAGCTTGATGAGATCTATATGTGTACAAAGCTTGGTGACAGTAGCTCAAAATGGATGTGCTTCAGAGCCCCCCAAACATGCCCATCTTCTAGGTGCTGCAGAGGTGCTTAAAGCCCTATTGTTTTTGGAATGTTTTTTCATAATTATTATTATTATTATTTATTTATATTTATATATATATATATATATATATATATATATATATATATATATATATATATATATATATTTTTAGGCATTCATCATGCTTGAAAACTCAAGAAACTTGGTACACACATCAGACCTGCGTAAAATCAAAAAGTTATGTAGTGTTTAGGCTTGGGTGTGGTCGAGGAGCTCTACAGCGCCTCCAAACGCAGGCAATGGTTGGGATGTACACAAGATTTGGTATGGTTACTGCTCTCATCATGTTAGACAAAGTTCACTTGGTTGTATTTGACTCCGCCCAACAGGAAGTCAGCCATGTTTGATGGAATGTGGGATTTTCTAATTTTTCCATGGTGTTTTGAGGGGCTTACGATGGCTGAAAGCTTATGAAAGTGGGGAGCTTTGTAGCGCCACCTTTTGACAAAAGTGATGGGGTCAGTTTCTTCTATGTCACCAAACTTGCTATATATTTTTTTCTCATCAAGTCATACAGTCATTAGCTCCGCCCAACAGGAAATCGGCCATTTTGGATTGAATGTGCATTTTTTGAAAATGGCAGGCCCTGAACTTTTTGGAACAATCTGTATTGGGGCATCACTACATCATATTTATTGTGTTTCTTTAGAGTCCCACAGACACTCTACACCAACCCCTACCCCTAAACCTAACCCTAATCTTCCCTTACAAAATACAACCATGCTTTTACTACAGCATAGTATCACAGTGGTATTTTGCATTAAAATCATAGTAACCAAAACAAAAAGAAAAAAGAAAAAAATTAAACATGGTTACTATATTAACCCCTTATTACTGTAGTAACACCATGGTTAATTAAAATATGGCTTCTGCCAAAAAACATGGTTACTACAATATTAATATAGTGAAATCATGGTAAATTTTATCCAGATCTAACCTTTCTCTAAACTCCCCAACCTTCACAGTGATAAAATCATTGTGTGGAAATTAACCATAATATTAATAGTTATTTATTATTATAAATAGGATTAAAGGAAATGTTAAGAGTACAAACAGGAAACAAGATGGGCAATACTGGGCAACTGGGGAATCTAACCTGGTCATCTGTACAACAAAAACACATCCACAGCATCTGTACACACCATGCCATTGAAGCTACATTTGGAGGTGCAGTTTGTCTTTAATTCCAGTGTATCCACCAGACTATTAAGTGCAAATAGCCACGCTGTGTGGCAGGTCACTCTGTAAAAAAAAAAAAAAAGAAAAAAAAAAGGTACAAAGCCTTCACTGGAGTGGTACCCAGTAGTTGAAAGAGTATTGAATTTTTTCCCATTTAAGTAAAAGTACTGCTACTGAAGAAATAATTCACTTGAGTACAAGTAGAAGTACTGAGAAAAATTATGACTCAAGTAAGAATAAATAAGTAGTTTGCCAAAAAACTACTGAATTAAGTTACTTTATGAAAATTGTATTCTATATAGTATATACACTTCCATTTTTAGAACACAAAGACATTTTTTTTCATGAAAGAAACTGATGTTTCCTTTCACCAAGGATGCATTAAATTGATCAAAAACACTGCCAAAATCATTAATTGCAAATTATTATTACAGTTTGAAATAATTGTTTTAAGTGGTATTTATTCATTTTTTTCTTTACCCGTGATGGCAAACATATACTGTGTCACCTATTCCTTACAAAAGCATTCTAAAGTGCTAATTTGGTACTCAAGAAAATGTTCTTATCATTAGAACAATTGAAAATGGTTGTGCTACCATGCGGAAACCAAAAATCATGTGACTGGCACCAAACTTTGTCAATATTATGCCAAGACACAGAAGATGATAAATTGTGAACGGATTTTTTATATATTGAATGGTGTTGCCATGCGACGTGATAAATTAACGTCAAAAAATGGGAAAAAGGAAGTGTCTCATATCTTCTGCATTCATCATGTGATTAACATCAAAATTGAGCCAAACGTTTGGCCTTGCGGGCTGATTACATTGATGTGGTTGTTGTAGGTCACAGTCGTAGTTCCACCAACTGGCAGAAGGGAGTGTGGCATGTTTAACAGACTTTGAAATATCCCTCTTATGTTTACCTGAATTGCTTCAAAAAAATTTTGAATAATGTAAAGACAGTGCAGATTTAAAATTCTGAAGGGATTCTTGATATCTTAAATACTGTTGCCATGGCAATGCATTAAATGTCATAATCCTTTTTATGTATATTCACATGTTTTTGAGGTACTTGGCATGCTTGAATTTTCATAATATTTTGCACACACATCAGAGTTGTCAGCCATAAGGCCTGGGCAAAAGTTAACACATGGGTGTGGCTGGGGAGCACTATAGCACCACTTGTTGACAAAAGTGGTGGGTTCAGTTTCTTCTACGGTCACCAAACATGCTACATATATTGTTCTCATCGAGCTGGACAACTTTCAAAATTACAGTCATTAGCTCTGCCCAACAGGAAGTCGATCATTTTGAATTGAATGTGCATTTTTTTTTAATTGCAGGCCCTGAACTTTTGAATATTCTTCCTAGGGGAATCATGTGACTGTCACCAAATTTAGGCAACATTATGCCAAGACACTGAAGATGCTAAATTGCAAACGGATTTTTGATATATCGAACGGTGTAAACAAGGGCAAATAAAATAAGGGCAAAAATGTGAAACAGGAAGTTCCTTACATCTTCTGTGTGCATTGTATGATTTTGATGAAAAATAAGCTGTATGTTTGGCAATGGGGGCTGATCACATTTATGTGGTTATTATGGGTCACGGCTATAGTGCCACCAACTGGCACCAGGAAGTAAGGCAATTTTATCAGGCTTTGAAATAGCCCTCTTGTGTTTATATGAATTGCTTCAAAATTATTTCGAATAATGGCAGGGCTTGACAGGGTTTTCACTCTGGAACCATTTCTATAGCGTCACAGCAGCGGCTCTATACAGAAAAATACTGTGTAAAAATACTCCCCAGGGTTGGGGAGTAACAGAATACATGTCACAGGATTACATATTTAAAATACAAAATGTAAGTAACTGTATTCCACTACAGTTACAATTTAAATCATTGGTAATTATAATACAGTTACAATCAAAAAGTATTTTGATTACTGAAGAGATTACTTTGCATTTTATTGTCATTTGTTTCATTTAATATTTAGTCCTTTCAGATGGAAAACATTTATACATATAAATGATGTGATCCAAAGTGCATTTGAACAGCAGTGAAACACTTTCTTATGATGTGTTACATTTCAGACAGAGAAGATTGAAGTAAGTTTGGAGCAGAAGAAATAGAAATAAACCTTGTGTAAATTGTCAGCTTTACACTAAGCTAAAATGCTATTTCTAGCCATTTAACATGCATATGTTACCAGGCACGATCATATTTTTTTATCAAGAAAATTCACGTTGGATCATAATTTCTTTTTTTCTAGTCAGACCTTTGATATTAGGGAAAAATCCTATTCTTGATAATAATTTGTTTATTGTTTTCCTGTAAAAATATCAAAAAATCTTTAAAACAAGATCAATTTTGTTTATCTTGTTTTAGAAACAACACTGCATAAATATTTAGGTTTTTCAGAGAATGTATTTTTAATGTGTATTTTGTCTTACTGTACTGGCAGAGTTTTTATAGTCAAAACAAGTGAAAAAATCTACTAGTGCAGAAGAAGTAATCCAAAGTATTTAGAATAAGTTACTGACCTTGAGTAATCTAACGGTATACGTTAAAAATTACATTTTACAGCATGTATTCTGTAATCTGTAGTGGAATACAAAAGTACAAAAGTTACTTCAAAAGTAACCCTCCCAACCCTGGTGATTTAAATGTTACCAAGTTGAGTATTTATTTGAATAAAGACCATAAATTATAAAATGGTTATCAGGAGTGGGTCATTGATAAGTATTACAAACTTGATAGCCATGAAATCTTATTTACATGAGGAGGATGAACACATTTGCATCTAAAAGGTAAACAATAGAGTACTTTGTTCTTCTCCACCTCCACAATCATTCTGGTATCATCCATTGTTGAACACGAATCAGATAAGTTCTGAATTTACTGACATCACGGTCTGCCATGTGCATGTGTTTACAAGTGAAAGCAAACTCGGCTGTGATTGGATATTGCTAAAGCCTATTGATGAATTTACTGTTTACAAACAAACACTTCGCCTTGCCCATTCCGGGTTCTTTTGTTGCCCAGAAAAGAACTGCTGTCTATGGGCACTTCGCTCAAATTGCACTGAAACTGCCCAAAAAGTGCTGTTTGCGGGTTTGGAACACCCCATTTTCCACAGATTATTGGAGAGTGGGGCTTCTTTAAATTTCCACCAGATTGTTGCATCAGGAAAAACACAGGTTTTTATATAAATAATGATATTTCACGGGTCACCATCATTGTTATCACGTCTGCTCTGTTAGACACAACTGACCTGCAGCTGCTGTTGGTTGATATTAACTTTTATATGAAGAAATTACGTAAACTCTGATAGCAGACGTCTGTTTTTAATTTCCAAAATGCTGTCGCTGTGACAGATATGAGGTCAAATATGATCTAACAATGACCTTATATGATCAAGACCACTATATAAGATATAGCAGTAGGAACAGATCCCGTCTCCACCACCGCAGCACATGGACTACTGTTTGTGAAAGGATAAGTGAATAAAAATAATGTCATACACCAAAAATGATGTCTTTTCATTTATTTTGAATGCAGTAAATAATATTGTTCAAGTGAAAACAGCTATTAAGTTTTGATATGGAATATGTTCATACTGAAGTAAGAATATTATTATTTATTGCAGGGGTGTCAAACTCGGTTCCAGGAGGGCCACAGTCCAGCAGAGTTTAGCTCTAACCTTAATTAAACACACCTGAAGCAGCTAATCAAGGTCTTCAGGAGTGCTTGAAGATTACAAGGAGGCATTTTAGAGCAGGGCTGGAACTAAACTCTGCAGGGCTGCGGCCCTCCGGGAACTGAGTTTTACACCCCTGATTTATTGTATGTGGGTTAATAATTTAAGCAGTAAAGACACATATTGCATTTCTAGTGGTAGTATTTATTTTTATATATCACATTTCTTAGGCTTTAGAAGCATGTTAAACATGTGAGGATGTGTATTTATCAACCTATTACATGTCCAACATGATCAAACAGGCTCATTGAACCAAGTTTAAACTTGTTTTGCTGATATTTCAGAAAAGAACCCACATAATTTCTTCACTGTAAACCATAGATAAACCATTTATAATAACATTATTACATTCTATAAAGCTTAAAAGATTATTAAAACTGCAGCACTGCCTATTTCCACCATTGAAATCTGCCGCATGAAAGAAACTGGAAGCGCGGTTTCCTGTGGTGTGACAGAGTAATTTCATCTATAGACCTGTTCTATGTTTAATAGTACATGTCTCATATTTTCAGGCTCATAAGTTTTAGTTTACTGTAGTTTTAAATGATAAACTATACTTCTGAATAAGATCTATAATTAACATATTTTAAATTGGTTTAAATTGTTAAATCTCCTGGAATTAATTTTTTTCTTTTAATTTGTTTTTCAGATGTGCTATAATTCATACAGTATAAAGACACACTAGACTACTAATATATGCTTATTCTGTGCTTTGTGTACTTTTTTGTGTCAAATCACATTCATTTTATCCATCGACAGTGCACAGTCACTTTAATTGAGCGCGAGCGGCGCAGCAAAAATAGACTTAGAGCCGAAACCCCCACTGCACTGCAGCACACGCTTCACTCTGACACGCTGCTGTCGCTTTCGATGTGAATGCTCTAATCTGTTATTATGGACGATGAAAAAATACGCTCTGGTCATGTGCCGATCACGCTTGTGATGTGAAACGGGCATTACATCATATCACACTATCTGATATCTGCTGGTAGCACACCCTGATAGGTATTATCTGGCTGACAAGATGTGCTACCTAGGTTTTTAACGCCTTTAATGCTGTTGTATTATATACGGACAGGTTTTCTCGTGCCTCAACCTGTGCTACCTAAATTTAGGCTTTATATATCACTGTTTTCACTGCTGGTAGCACACCTGAGCAGGAAGCACAGATTGTCAGAACACCGGCAGTTTTTCTTGCATACCACCACTTCTCAGAATCTCCCAGTACGGTGTAATGTCTTTATTTAATGCAAGTCAGTGATTCGATGAGGCCAGCCAATCACTTTTATCTGATTTTCCAAATGATTTTGACAAAATCGCTGTGGTAAACATCTGAGCCCTCGCTGAACAAAACTCAGTGGTGAGTTTAACAACACTCAACACGCGCAACAACAGCATCGGCGGTCTTCAAGCTATCCATTGTCCAGTTCCAGACTGGAGCGCACATGTTTAAGCTTGTCTGGGCATACTTCAGTTACATTCTTTTCCAAAACATGAACCAGCAACTTTTAGGTGAGCACATTTTATCACCTCTTATTCAATCAAATGTATTTAGGCAAATTGTTTATCCGCTGGGTGCAGTCAAAACTACAGACTTAAAAAATGTCAAAGCTGTTGCAGGAGTGATGTCAGCTCATATGCACAACCTTTTTTAACAAAAGATAAATCGATGATGAAAACATCATGGTTACTTGTGTAACCTCCGTTCCCTGATGGAGGGAACGAGATGTCGTGTCGATGTAGTGACACTAGGGGTCACTCTTGGGAGCCCGAGACACCTCTGGTCTTTGATAAAATGCCAATGAAAATTGGCGAGTGCTATTTTCATGCCACTCCCCCGGACATACGGGTATAAAAGGAGCTGGCGTGGCAGGAGGGACACAACATTTCGTTCCCTCCATCAGGGAATGGAGGTTATGCAAGTAACCATGACGTTCCCTATCTGTCACTCATTCGACGTTGTGTCGATGTAGTGATACTAGGGGTCCCTATACAAAACGCCACAACTGGCTGAACTGTGTTATGTAAACTTGCGGTGTGTAATGGGCAGACAACTATGTGCCTCGTAGCCAGCACACCAGGCCAACACGTAACCTCTCCCAACATAGTTATGAGTGTCGAACGGCCCTTTGGGGACAAGTCGACTACCCAAAAGACAGGCTAGCCCAGTCGTGGCCTCTTTTCCCCTTCTTTTTTTCCACTTCCTAAAATAAAGGGGAATATCCAACTGGGCCGACCAGGTCTAGTCGGGGGGTGTCCCTCCCAAGGGGAGGACACCATGGAGACCACACCTCTCCCAGAGAGAGGGGGGATATTTAAGTGGAAAATACATCACATGGACTTGCCGACCATGTGGAGAAGTCTCATGGTAGATCCTACCCAACGGGGGAGTAGTTACTACAAACATGAAGACTGTGGCAGAGGGGACTCTGCCCAAGGAATATGCAGTTTGCCAACAGGGAAACGAATTAGCGGAAGATATACATCGCATGGGGTTACCTTACAGGGAACTGCCACATTCGGAGCACCTACCCCAGAACAGGGCTCTTAGTTAGCACGTGTACTGGGCCAGCAGCAAGTCTCTCCGAAAACTCAACTGCCACAGGGCTTGGAGGAAGTCAACCAGGGAACATAGTTTGTGAACACTACTGGGAATTAATGGCACACGTCTTCAGCTCGGAGGAGGTGAAAGGTGCTATGTGCAAGCGATACACCTGGCTGGCTATCCCGGGCTTATCCACTTGTATTTCATGCCACTACCCTGGACGAAACCGGTTCCACCCAGAGGTTGTAGAACCTCGCAAAGGTGTTGGGTGTTGCCCAGCCGGGGCCCAGGGCCCCTCCAGGGCCCAGGAGGCCACTACACCCCTGGTAGAATGGGCTTGTAGCCCTACCGGGGGCAGCACGTCCTTGGCGTGATATGCCATAGCTATGGCGTCAGTGAGCCAGTGGGTGATCCTCTGCTTGGAGACAGCACTTTCTTTCCACTGTGCACCAAAGCAGACAAAGAGCTGCTCAGAGATCCTAAAGCTCTGCGTGCGATCCAAATAGATGCGTAAAGCACGCAACGACAGGGCTAGGTCTGCCTCCTCCTGGGGAAGCGCTCGCAGGTTCACCACCTGGTCCCTAAAACAGGGGCACATAGCCCGGTAGGTGTTCTCAAGATCATGTGAGAGTAGCCTGGACTGAACTCCAGGCACGTTTTGCTGACAGAGAACGCTTGCAGGTCTCCTATCCTCTTGATGGAAGTGAGCGCAGTCAGGAGGGCAGTCTTCAAGGAGAGTGCCTTAAGCTCAGCTGACTGCAAAGGCTCAAAGGGGGCTCTCTGTAGACTCTGAAGAACAACAGAGAGGTCCCATGCGGGAACAAGGCACGGTCTGGAGGGGTTCAGCCTCCTGGCACCTCTCAGGAACCTGATGATCAGGCCGTGCTTCCCTAAGGACTTAGGGGACAGCCGCCCTTCCAACCTCTCCTGCAGGAAGGAAAGCACCGATCCGACTGCGCATCTCTGGGGGTCTTCCCGTCGGAAAGAACACCACTTAGTGAATAGACGCCACTTAAAGGTATACAGGCACCTCATAGAGGGGGCCCTAGCCTGAGTGATCGTGTCTACCACCACGCGTGGTAGACCGCTTAGGTCTTCCGCGTCCCATCCAGGGGCCAGACATGGAGATTCCAGAGGTCTGCTCGCGGGTGCCAGATGGTGCCCCGTCCCTGAGAAAGAAGGTCCTTCCTCAGGGGAATTTGCTGGGGGGGGGGCTGTCGTGAGGAGTGTGAGGTCTGAGAACCACATCTGGGTGGGCCAGTAGGGTGCTACCAGGACGACCTGCTACTCGTCCTCCCTGACCTTGCACAGAGTCTGTGCAAGTAGGCTCACTGGCGGAAACGCATATTTGTGCAGGCCAGGGGGCCAGCTGTGTGCCAGCGCATCTATGCCGAGAGGTACCTCAGTCAGGGCGTACCAGAGCGGGCAGTGGGAGGATTCTTGGGAGGCGAACAGGTCTACCTGTGCCTGTCCGAATCAACTACAGATCTGCTGGACCACCTGAGGGTGGAGTCTCCACTCTCCCCTGAGGGTAACCTGCCGTGACAGTGCATCCGCTGCAGTGTTGAGGTTGCCCGGGATGTGAGTGGCTCACAGCGACTTGAAGTGCTGCTGACTCCAGAGGAGGAGACGGCAGGCGATTTGTGACATACAACGAGAGCGCAGACCGCCTTGGGGGTTGGCATATGCTACCATTGCCCTGTTGTCTGTCTGAACTAACACGTGCTTGCCCTGGATCAACGGCCGGAACCTCCACAGGGCAAGCAGAATTGCCAGCAACTTGAGGCAGTTGATGTGCCAATGCAGCCACGGGCCTGTCCAAAAGCCAGCGGCTGCGTGCCTGTTGCAAACAGTGCCCCAGCCCGTTTTGGAGGCGTCTGTTGTGACCACAATAGCCTGGAGTACTCACAGGTCCAAGATTGGCCGCAACCCACCGCCTTTTTTCAGTACGATGAAGTAGGGGCTGTAAAACCCCTTCTTCATTTCGGCCAGAGGGACAGGTTCTATCGCATCCTTCCGTAGGAGGGTGGCGATCACTGTGCGCAAGATACTATTGAACCTGGGCGGACGCCTGGCGAACTGAATCGTGTAGCCAAGTCGGACAGTCTGGACCAGCCATCACAACGGATTGGAAAGCGCAAGCCACACATCCAAGTTCCGCACGAGGGGGACCAAAGGGACAACCTCATGGGACGTACCGGCATGTGGGGCCTCGGGGCGGAGCTCGAGGTGCCACACCATGTCATGGCCGTGCTGAGTCTAGGGACATTGAAGCACTTACCTGGCTCCTTGTGACCACCCCCGGAACAGCCTGGGATGGGGGAGGAAGAGGCCTGTCCTCGCAACCCGTGGAGCCTGTCACATCGGGGGCAGATGTGTGCCACAGCTGGGCGCGCAGGGACAGGGAGACAGCCACTGGAGCGCCAATCCTGCAAAGGAAAAAAGGTGGACGGTGGTCGTGATGACGACCGTGCACACCAGGTATGTGACCCAGGGAAGGAGGAAACCGCTCTTTTGCTGAACTGTTGGGTATCGCAGCCACTTGGGCATGTGGTGAAATCAAATGTAAAGGCAACAAATGATTCTCCACCCGGCCCTCCACAGGGGAATGAAGTGGTCTTACTACCAGCTCCAATGCAGTGGGTTTCATTGACCCTGGGTCACCCGTCTCAGGGGCGTTTTGACGACCTTCGTGGGTTCTTGGCAGCCGGCTGTGAGACGGGTGGCATCTGCTTCCTGTTGTGGGCTCCACGCCGGGGCCAGGCTGAAGGGGTGGGCTGCGGTGGAGCCGGTGCAGTCACCGCAGGGGGACGCCCTTGGCAACGAGCAGACGGGGTGTGGGATCTTGAGCCACGCCGGGGCAGGATATGCCAGATCCCCTCCGTCTGCTGCTTCACCGTCGAGAACTGCTGGGCAAAGTCCTCGACGGTGTTGCCGAATAGGCCAGCCTGGGAGATAGGGGCAGCAAGGAACCGTGTCTTGCCAGCCTCACCCATCTCGACCAGGTTGAGCCAAAGGTGGCCCTCCTGGACCACTAATGTGGACATTGTCCGCCCGAGAGATGGCACTGTGACCTTCGTCGCTCGGAGAGCCTGATCGGGGCAGACGAGCATGCTGGGGAATGGGAGGTCCGCGGGGGGATACCTGGCGGAGCTGATCCCATTGGGGTCCCCAAATTGCCCCCAGTGCTAGCCGCGCTGGCGTTAAACCCGTAGGTAGAAGGACCAAGGCGGGGAGCCGCTGGGGTGGCTTGCTTTTTTTACAAAAGCAAGCCACGACCGCAATGTTGCCATGGTCATGTTCTCGCAGTGAGAACATGAACCATCCACAAATGCTGCCTCCGTGTGGGTCATGCCCAGGCATGAAAGACAGCGATCGTGACCGTCTGAAGTTGAGAGGTAACGACCGCAACCAGGAATAACACAAAAACTGAAAGATCTTTAAAAAGACGCGTCTTTAAAAAGACCTTCCGTGTGTGCCGCTCTTTAAGAGAAATATACTCTTTCAGGAAAATATACTCTCTTTTTTCTGCCAAAGCGCCCAGGGGCGTTCTCTGCAGTGCACCAGTGCAGAGGAGGGAGAAGCCGCTGAAATGCGCCGTCAGATCCAGCAGAGGTGAATGAACAGTCAGCTCAGTAGACATCGACCGTTCAGCTCCGAAGAGAAAGTCTGAATGATTTGTTGCACACCGGCTCCTTTTATACCCGTATGTCCGGGGGAGTGGCATGCAAATACCACTCGCCAATTTTCATTGGCCTTTTATCATTGGCCCAGTGTCGACACAATGTCGAGTGAGTGACAGATAGGGAACTGAAGCTTCAAAGAAAATACACAAGAAATTTTTATTTTCTATTTCATTTTATTCTCAATTCTTTTCTGTAGAGTTTGTAAAAAGATTATGTGAAGTGTCACTGAACTTGCCTATGCATAAATCCTGACAGTGTTTAGTTGTATACAGGTGTGTGTCAGCGTTCACAATCCTGAACATCATCTAATCGTTTCTTATGATTATTTATTATCTGCACAAGTATATGGCTCTTGTGTGCAAATTCTTGTGTGCAGGACAAGAAAAGGCTAATTGTCCCTTCATTGAAAAAGAGGATAATAATAATAATAATAATAATAATAATAATAAAAAGGAAAAACAGACATTATGCTCTTTTTTCAGTTTTAGGCTACATTATTTTGTGTAAAAAGTGAGTTTTTACATTAGATTGCCATTGTTCTCTTATGTGGGTTGAGATGGTCAAAGATAGACTTAAGCAGGTCTAAATATTCTTCCTCAGATTTCATAAACAATAACCCTACATTGTATGTTTTTATTTTCAAAATAAAGTTAATCAAAACCTATTTGTTAGTTGACGATGTGATGTTTGTTCTTCAGTCAGATCTTAAGAAGGAATTTATAGCCAGACTCAAATGTTAATTATATGTAATTACATACTATTTTAATGTAAATAAATGCATAATATGAGCAGTTTTATTTTTGTGTTAGGTAAGATATATATCCTTTTTTTCTTCAACTTCAAGTGGCCTCTGTAGTGCTACCTAAAGATGGGCATGTCCGGGGGCCCTGTAGCACATCCATTTTGAGCTACCGTCACCAAACTTTGTACACATATATAGAGCTCATCAAGCCAGACAGCTTTCGTGCTGACAATCATAAGCTCCGCCCAACAGGAAGTTGGCCATTTTCGATTGTTTGCAAAATGCATGCTCTGGAATTTGAAATACTCCTCCTAGGGGATTCATGAAGCTGGCACCAAACTTAGGCAATATTATGCCAATGTTGGGCCTCATGTATTCAGATAGAAGACAAAGGCAGGCCTAACAGTCATAAAAACATTCCTCAAGCCCCCTCCTTCTAAGTCGTAAATTTTACTGATAAAAATCACACCAAAATCAAACAAAGGGAGTCCAAAACAGACTACAAATCCATGAAGCCTTGCTCACTAAAGGATCGAGTGCTCAACTCCTATTGGATGAGGCACACAACAGAACGTCCCTCAAACATGACATCATCAGGACTTCAAATAATTCTGAAATGCTTCCAAAGTTGCTTCCAGCGACTTAGTTCACCGAATACGGACGTAGCTTTTTGCTGCTCTCCGGTGCAACCTCGTGGCTTAAGGAAGTAATGTCCGACTTGAAACTGTAGCCATACAATCTCCATCTCGCTGGATGAGTTGAGATTACTCTGTGTTCAACCGAACACTCTAACGGATCCGAAGGAGACCGCCGAGCAATTCGCATCTTCATCCGTTGGCCTACAGAAGTGAAGAGATTAAAGATTTCTCTTCCATCTTCAATCAAGTCGACATTTCTGAGTTCTCCACCAGCCCGCCGAGAATCAACAGCCGTACCGCCCGCCAACAGCGCGAGGAAACGGCCCCCGTCATCACCCGAGCCTCAAGGAACCAGGTCAAAGTTAAAGGACGGAGGAAAACACATTCTACCTGTGTCCTCATGCGATTCAAGTAAGAGGTTTACGTCTGGGCAGAGATAGAATATTATAGTGTGTTATTCTTGTGTTTCAAGGTTTTTTGCTTGTACAGTTTACGGACCGCCATGTCTGCTCATTATTAATACTCAGGGTATTAATTATCACGAATTTGTTTTGCTGTATTGTGGTCCAACCAAATTGGACTGTTGTGCATTTTCGCCATCGCGGGTGAGACAGCAACTGAGTTCATCCATTAAAGAGTCAAATAACAAGGGACTTTTACGAGCCCCGCTCGTAAAACCGCGTCTCTGAGTGATGAACACGGCTGCTTTATCTCCAGCTATCGCGAAATCAGCTTTCGGGCTGTCACTTAATCATCTCTCTCTCTCTCTCTCTCTCTCTCTCACTAACCACACTGACACACACACACACACACACTGTCACACACACACCTTATGTGTTATAGGATTATTTTATTTCCATATCTAATCATATCACTGTTTAGTTTGTAGTTGTAAGTCGGAAGTTTATTGACTGCATTGTATTAATTATCAATTGATATTACTGCATAAATAGACTTTGTTTATATTACAAAGAGAAGTGTTTTGGTTTGTTTTGCATACGCCTGTGTCATGCTGACGGGATGTCAGTGCTCGGATTCAAACCTTCATTCATTGTTTTTTTTTCCCCGAAAATCGATATTCTTCGGATGTCGATTTTCCTAAGAAAACAATCCAATATTGAGACTGTTTTAATATTTTGTTATTAGTCCCTGATTCCAGGGTGGTGCCCTGTCAATGTTAATCCTTATTAATATTCTATTGATTTTTGATAATTGATAATTATCTTTGATTGAATTTGAATGATCAATAAGCTAGTGTTAATTTTAATGTTTCATCGATGTTAACAATTAACGATTATCTTTGATAAGTGTTGATTTTAAAGGATTAAAAAAGCTAACATTGATTCTCATCAATGTTCTATTGATTTTAATAATTAATAATTACCTTTGATAATTATTAATTATTGCTAATAACCAAACTTGCTCCTAAACGTAGCACACTACATTTACTGGAGTCCCATATGAGGTTTTAATGAGTTAGATCCAATTAATTAATTTAAATATTGATTAATAACTACAGAAATAATTATTAATTATTTCTGATAGTGACACTGATCTAAACAACCAGTAAAGCCCTACACCAAGATATTGAAGATGCTAAATTGTGAACTGATTTTTGACATTGAACGATGTTGCCATGGCGAAGCAATAAAGTAATGTCAAAATTCTTTAAAATAATGTCAAGACACTGCTGATGTAAAATTGTAAAGGGATATTTGATATCTTAAATGCTGTTGCCATTGCAATTTATTGTGCAAATAAAAGCAGTTTTTAAAGTGAAATAAGTATAGGAGTCTAATTTTCAAATTTATTGTAATGAAAATGTACTGCACAAACTTTTTATTTTTTATATAAATAAAATATAATATAAATATCAACTGAAATGTCAAAATACTAGAAAATCAAAGTCAGTTCTGTTCCAAATTTTAGATCAAGTGGCAAAGTGCTCAGGCGCAGTACCAGAAATGTCCAATAGAGGACAGCCAATCTCCATTGGTCAGAGAACAGCCAAGCTCCAAGAGGTCCTCACTGCAGCCTGTAGCGCAATGACGTACTGAATTAGATCCAATATGAACTGAATGTTGTAACACATCCGCCAGAGTGGATTATGGTGACGTCATGATTGTTTGAACATGCATGCGCTAACTCAATGGCACTGGTGAACTGTTATTGTATGTGTTTTTAGTGCTCAGATTGTCTTTGGTAAAATTGTCATTATTTATGTCTGGATTAATGAAAAATATATTAGGGCTGCACAATTAATCGTATTGTAATCACAATAACGATTTCTGCCTCTCGTGGTTAATTAAGCATAATCATATGCGATATAAGTGAGTTAGCAAACAAAAATTATCAGCCAGCTAAAGTTGCAAATTGTTGCTAATTTTTATAATAGGCTGTGTCTAAAGATGATAGGTCAAATCACAAGATAGAAAATATAAAATTTGAGTCTATTATCACCTCACCAGTGGCGATTTTAGGGGGTGGCCTGTGGTGGCCTGGGCCACCCCTGAAATCCCATTGGCCACCCTGTGGCCACCCCAGAAATGATTGGTAGTTCATCATGTTCATCAACACAAGAACGAAGGACCAATAGAAACACATGTCAATCAAAGATGACATCTCAGGTCATTTGTTGATTTAGAGCCACACTGACCCAGGGTCGGTTTTATACTTCTGACCATTATAGTAGTGGTGGGACTGAAGCTGTGTGAGCTGATCTTTGATCAGTGGGGGGAGGGGCAGGACGCGGGTGGCCAGGCAGGTGTCGCAGGTCGCCGGCAGCGGGCGCCAGGTCTGGAGTATAATGGTCAGTCAGAAGCATGAAGCTGACACGAGCTAACATCTACCTCCAACTTCCAATGAGTTGACGATGTCAATTTGTGGTCAAAAGGAAAGCTGTTATTTGAGAGGTATGTTCATCTAATCTATCGTTTAATTTATCCCGAATTTCCATGTGAATGTGAAAACATTTTTTCATTGTTACAGTAGCTAGGTTAAAGAGTAAGCTAGACCCTACACCACATTCAGCATGTTATCTTTATATTGACATGAAATATGAAATGCCATGTTTTCTATTTAATGAGGTGTGTAAAGCGTTTTACAGATGTATATTTTCAATAGCTAAAGTTATATATATGGCTACATTGTGTGTGAAATGGAAGGGTTTGTGCTGTGACTGTACTTTAAATCTTTACATGAGTTATTTATGAGCTCTTTATGTGTATTATTGGTCAGTCAGACCAATAAAATCTTCAAAGTTTTTATACCTTATTTGACATTTTAAATATGCAGAGGCAGGGCAAATTGCACTTAAATGCCGCAAATGATTTGACTAACTATTTTATTTGGTAATATTCAAAGTAATTGAAGCAATCAGAACATGTGGAAAATAAACCTGAGTAGACACTGTAAATAAAGTTTTGTTTTTACTGTATTCAGAGCTCAATCTGCAATTTTGGGGTTTCCAGACAGACACCTATAAGCCTTGTACCCAATTTAACAATATTTCTGCTGGACAGTGCAGTTATAGCTAATAAATGAATGAATAATTGATTGAATGATTGATTGAATTGCACCTCAATCAGTTATCACCTGTACTTGTATCTTTTTATGATTATACACTATACCTGATGTTATACACAGATTAATTCTCTACAATGAGAATAGCTCTTAAAAATGTGTAACTGACTTTTCCTAAACAATTACTGATTTAAAAATGGATGTTATGTTAAAATAACCAGAGATTCCCAGAAACTGTAATAGGTTGAAATAGAACAGGAATAGAAAACTGTCAAATGTCAAAACAACAGTCTGATATTGAATACAAACAATTCAGTGAATGCTAACATGAGTTTAAGAATTCATTTATTCTACATGTGTAGATGTTGAAGCAAAGCAATGTGATATTTACACATTTTGATCATGTGCCATTCATAAAGGTTCTCCCGGTATCGCCACCTCATACTAGGTCTGTGCCCCATCTTGGCCACCCCAGTAAAAATGTCCTGGTTACGCCACTGCACCTCACCTGACCAATCGGGCTGTCTTCAAAAGTTTGCCTCTGACTTTAGAATAGTTCTGTGCTCAATAGCCATGAATTCCATCTCATGTTCTCATTATACACTGGCAGCTGTGCTCGGAGTTTGGTTTGGTTCTTACGTGTCGCTAACATGTGCTGCTGTTTGCAGATATACCTCATTGCACATTTGCGTAATTTCAGGTATGTTTGGCCATTACAAGTGTCTAAAAAAATTAAAGTAAACCCATGGCACCAGGGTTTTGTGAGCTGAGGAGGAAATAAGAGCATTTAACCATGTTTGGATAGAGCACCAGAGTCTGCAAAAACTGTTGTCAACAGAAAAAACACACACACTTCCATCAGTTTTTTTTTTTTTTTTTTTTTTTTTACATAAAAGTAAAGGCTTGAGACAGTTTAGCATTGCCGCCTGCTAAATTATTACAGAAATATATTACTACTGTTTATTGCAATAATAATAAAAGAAAATGTTTTTTTTAAGAGAACTTAAGTATGAAAACCCTTAAATTGGAAGTAAAGCATGGGCAAAGCATGACTTAATTTTGGTCAAAAAGAATAATTTACTTGTTTGTAGTTTTAACACCTTGTTCAACATAAGAGCTGCTGTTTAATGTTATTTTATTATTTATTTAAGAAGAAAATATCAAAGCTGAGGCAACAGTATTTTTTTTTTTCAAATCATGAAGCCCTGCAATAAAAATAAATAAATAAATAAAACTTCAAAGGGCAGACTAATCATGATTAATAATCGTGATTAGCATTTTAAGCAAAATAATCGTGATTATCATTTTAACCATTATCATGCAGCCCTAAAATATATATATATTTGTTATGGATGTTAGAAGACCCACGTGCAAAATAGATCGTTAATATTCAATGATACATGCACGCTCAATGTTTGTGTTTGTTGCAGAGCTTCAATTATATTTTTATCACCTGATCTTAGGTTTAAAAGCTAAATGTATTTTGTGATTATTATAAATTCATAAGCAATCAGTAGATTTAATGTGTGTAAAATGCTTTGTCATTTTTAATGTGCTTAGTGGTGTATAAATAGTCAGTATGAAACAAACCAACTCCGTGAAGTTGGCACCTCATATAATTCAGTTATTACCAGATCTATACCATTCCTTTGTGCCGATTTGTGCCACAAAAATTAACGTTTGTGCTGGTTCGGTGTTTGAGATATTAGACATAATTTTTTTGGCTGTGTGACATCACTTTCCACCCCATGTGGTCCAAATCGATCCAAACCGG
Organism: Myxocyprinus asiaticus; assembly: GCF_019703515.2. Classification (NCBI taxonomy): domain Eukaryota; kingdom Metazoa; phylum Chordata; class Actinopteri; order Cypriniformes; family Catostomidae; genus Myxocyprinus; species Myxocyprinus asiaticus. Next base: position 15,544,336 of record NC_059358.1, on the reverse strand, counting down.
TGTCGTTCGTTTGTGCTAGATTTGTGCAGTTAAAAGAAACATCATAATGTATTCCTTTCTTTGTATTTAACAAGATAGCTTTTGGGAGCCGTGAAATCACGCAGGCTAACCCCCATGTCAATCACTCTCTCCTGTCTTCATCATTTGTGCTTGCTTCTGGTTTGTGCCGTGTTTGGTATCGTTGAGCATTCATTTTTGGGCAAAGATTGAATCTTTCACCAAATCAAACTCCAAATGCAAAAAAAAAATTTTTTAAATTTTTTTTAAAAAAATGTCTGTGTTTGTGCTGCAAATTAGGATTTATTTATAGGCTATATGTGACACTGCTGAACAAGGCTGTACATAATGTTTATATAGGTTAATTATTCCAAGTTTTTTCACAAGTAAACAGCCACAGTATTCAGCTCTGAATTCGTTTATTAATTTTAATTCTGCTAGAAGCTGGCGTGATTGTGTTGACGGTGTTTGTATAATTGCATAGTCCTATATGTTAGCTAATATTCAAAATATGTGTTTGAAATTTCAGTGTAATGTTTGAAAACATGTTATGTGCCGTTCACATGCTGGAATGCATTGTTGTTGCAATAAAATTACAAGCAGCGCCACAATAGAGCAAAAGGTAGGTGTCTCGACTCGAGACGTTTAACAGTTTAGGTTCTTTTGAACTTGACATGGTGTCTAAAAACATGAACAAGCCGTCAAAGACGTCTATCTAGCACATGTTTACATTGAAATAAATTATAAAACAGTGCGAACGGACACAAATACGCACTCAGTGTGAACGGCCCATCAGTGTAAGACTAGAACTGATTCGAAAAGTTTGATCACACTTGCCTATTCTTTATTATTTGTTACTGCACATTTTAGATTTTAGAGTATAACATCATCAAAACTAAGAAGGAATGCAAAAGTATGGAAATTATGCAGTGGCCAAAACAAATGAAATCAGAAACATCTTCTATTTGAACTTCTTCAGTGTAGCCTTTTATCTATTCCAGCTCTTCACACAGTTCAATTTCTCAATCATTTTCAGGTGCATCCTGGGATGATTTTTAAACAGTATTGAATGATTTCATACGCTGGACATTTGTTGGCTACTTTTCTTTAAAAATAAATAAATAAAACAAACAAATAAAAGGTTTGTATAGACATCTATAATTAGGCACAGTTTATGTTTTGAGTACAGAATTAATCCCAAACATTTGAGCATAAGCCTTTAGATCAAAAGGTTTTAAGATTATGAGAAACAAACTTAGTCAATGTCCTTTGGACTGGTTGTGTAGGCTATATTTATTTTATATTTATAAGTTCTTGATATTAATTTTATTTACTGACTTTTACTTTATATCTTTTTATTTTATTTTATTTGTATTGTATCTTGCTATGTTTTACTATTGCTGTAGATAAATCGAGGATAACTGTGTTTCAGGTTTTTAGTTTAAGTTTTTAAGTTTAAAGTAACCATTTAAAGTGATTTTAATAAGGACAATTTAGCAAACCGTTTGGTCAAATTAGCTTCAGAAAAAGTGACTAGCTGAAAGGTGAGTAGTTTGCATCCCTGGTTTAAATATCAGACCAAATCTGATATTTCCTGACAAAGAGATGTGTTTGAGTTTGGTGAGGTGAAAGATTAAATCTTTGCCCAAAAATTAATGCTTCAATGATACCAAATACGGCACAAACCAGAAGCGAGCACAAATGATAAATACAGGTGAGAGTGATTGACAATGGGTTTAGCCTGCGCGATTTCACGGCTCCCAAATATCTATCTTGTTAAATACAAAGAAAGGAATGTGTTATAATGTTTATTTTAATGGCACAAACCGGCACAAATCGAGCACAAATGAACGACACCGGTTTGGAGCGATTTGGACCACATGGGGTGGAGAGTAACATCACTACTTCCGAAAAGTTTCATGTTATTTCTAAGGAAGGGAAATAGATACAAGATTAATTTTAATGGCACAAATCGAGCACAAACGAACGACACCGGTTTGGTGTGATTTAGATAACATGGGGTGGAGAGTCATGTCACCGCTCCCGAAATGTTTCTTGCTATATCTAAGGAAGATAAATAGTTACAGTGTTTCTTTTAACAGCACAAACCAGCACAAATCGAGCACAAACGAACGTCACCGGTTTGGTGCGATTTGGATGACATGGGGTGGAGAGTGACGTCACTGCTATCGAATTCAAATTATTTTTTCTAAGGAATTCAGGGAAATAGATACAGTGTTTCTATTAATGGCACAAATCAGCACAAATCGAGCACAAATGAACAACTCCGGTTTGGAGCGATTTGGATCACATGGGATGGAAATTGACGTCACACAACCAAAAAAAAAAATAATGTCTAATATCTAATATCTCGAATGGTATAGATTTGGTAATGATATAATTATATAGGGTGCCAACTTCAAGGAGGTTACAAACATCCAGTATGTAGTGGATTTAATCCAGTATGTCATCACGCTATAGGCTGCAGCGAGGACAGACTCAATAGGCTTGTTTGAGATGAGCAAGTTCTGCGCAGAACTGATCACCGGCAGGTGCATGCTGGTTAGAAATCTGTCCGACTTGCTGTAATGTCATGAAGAGGTATGTCAAAAAATGTCCCGCGTGAGCGAGGTGGCCACATTTGTAGCAGGCAGGCTGTGCAGTTGTAGCAGGCAGGCGGTGCAGTTGCTTTTTATAAGTTGCGTGAACTGCAAGGACGATGGGAAATGACTGGCTGACGGCATAGCTTAATGCTCATTGGCTTAAACAACCGTGATGTTTCGTTATCTTCTAAAATGTTAGATTTTTTTTTTTTTATCTATAATATCATGTTTTTATGTGTATAAATGACTGTGCAATCTCTGTATGGGATATTGATATGTATCATATTTCTGTGCCCCTTGCCTGCTACAACTGTGGCCGCCTCGCTCTCGCGGGAGTATTTTTGACATAAGTGGTCATGATATCAAAGCAAGTCGGACAGATTTCTAACCGGCAGGCACCTGTCGGTGATCACCGGTGATCAATTCTGCACAGAACTTGCCCATCTCAAATGTACCTAATGAAATGCATGCTGTTTTTTCTTCAATTATTGGATTGGATCATAAGCATAGAATGTGAAACATAAGTAGCCTACTGCTCACATGTCGCTTGTTTTAAAAATGCACTCTTTTAACAATTTAAAATATGTTTTCACTGTAATTTTCTAATTGCAAAATAGACTGCAGAAGATGAAAGTTGAGTTTTTAAATTTAATTTGATACCAAGTATGTGAACACTGATGAAATTTATATAAAACAAAGCATTTGTTTTTTAGCCACACTCAAACGGCCCACCTTTTGGCCAGTGACAGTTAACAGGTTTAAAATGGGTGTGTAAGACTGCCTCTGTAGCACCCCCATTTTCACCTACAGTAACCAAATTTGGTACATGTATAGTTCTCATCAAGCTGGACAACTTTCAAAATCATAATTATTAGCTCCACCCAACAGGAAGTCGGCCATTTTGGATTTTTTAAATATATTGCAGTCTCTGAACTTTTAAATACTCATCCTAAGGGATTCATGTGACTGTCACCACATTTAGACAACATTATGCCAAGACATTGAAGATGCTAAATTGCAAACAGGTTTTGAAATATCGAACGGTGTTGCCATGGCAAGGCATTAAATTAATGGTGAAAAATGGGAAACAAGAAGTGTCTTATATCTTCTGTGTGCAATGTTTAGATCAAAATTGAGATGTATGTTGGGAGATAATCACATGGATTTGACTAATTTGGGTCACGGACATTGCGCCACCACCTGGCAGCAGGAAGTGTGACTTTTACAACAGACTTTAAAATATTTATTTTATATTTACTCAAAATTGTTTAGAATAATGTCAAATGCCAAATGCATGTACCCACCACACTGTTTTCCGAAAGCCAATGGGTGGAAATGGACCCATGGTGCTTGGGCCTGTCATCACTGCTTGCAGTTCTATTTATCATTATTATTATTCTTTTCAAGGTTTTTGGTACTTTTGGGGTACTTAACATGCGTGAAAACTATACATTTTGCACACACATCAGAGTCGTCGGCCATTATAGGGCTGGGCAAATGTTGTGGGGGGGGGGAATGTGTGGAGGGAGGCTCTGTAGTGCCCCCTTTAAAATGGGCATGTGACGGGGTCTCTATAGCACCCCCATTTTCACCTAGAATCACCAAAATTGGTACATATATTGTTCTCATCATACCGAACAACTTTCATACTTACAGTCATTAGCTCACCCAACAGGAAGTCAGCCATTTTGGATTTTCTGAAAATCGCAGGCTCTGAACGTTTAAAAAAATATATTTTATCACCATTTCTCCCCAATTTGGAAAGCCCAATTCCCACTACTTAGTAGGCCCTCGTGGTGGCATGGTTACTCACCTCAATCCGGGTGGCGGAGGAAAAGTCTCAGTTGCCTCCACTTCTGAGACGTCAATCTGTGCATCTTATCACGTGGCTCGTCGTGCATGACACCGCGGAGACTCACAGCATGTGGAGGCTCATGCTACTCTCCACAATCCATGCACCCCATGTGACTCTACCCTCCCTAGCAACCAGGCCAATTTGGTTGCTTAGGAGACCTGGCTGGAGTCACTCAGCACACCCTGAATATGAACTCGTGACTCCAGGGGTGATAGTCAGCGTCAATACTCGCTGAGCTACCCAGGCCCCCTGGCTCTGAACTTTTAAACACTCCTCCTAGGGGACCCATGTGACTGGCACCAAAATTGTGCAACATCATGCTAAGACATTGTAGATACTAAATTGTGAACGTATTTTTTATATTTTGAACAGTGTCGCCATGGCGAAGCAATATATTTATGGCCAAAAATGTGAAAAAGAAGTGCCTTATATCTTCTGTGTGCTTTGTGTGATTTTGATGAAAATTCAGCTGTATATTTGATAATGAGGGCTGATCACATTGATGTGGCTATAATTGGTCATGGTCATAGCACCACCAACTGGCAGCAGGAAGTATTGCACTTTTAACAGACTTTGAAATAGTCCTCATATGTTTACATTAATTGCTTAAAAAGTCTTTAGAATAATGTCAAGACACTGCTGATGTAAAATTGTCAAGGGATATTTTTATCTTAAAAAGTGTTGCCATGGCAACACATTAATTGTTATTATTCCTTTCTTCCTATATTTGGGTGTTTTTGAGACACTTTCTTTTTGAGAAAATTAAATGACATTTTGCTCACACGTCAGAGTCAATGGCATTAGGGTCGGACAAAAGTTTATGCATGGGCGTGTTGGGGGAGCTCTGTAGTGCCCCGAAACTGTTAACTATCACTATCCTTTTTTGAAAAACAAACCAAAAAAACAAACCAAAACAAAACAGGAAATGGCTTTTCCAAACTTAAAACTGTGGTTGTAACTCATGAATGCTAGGGAGTACAAGCCTGGTCTCTTTTTAAAGAACACACTTGGTAGTTTATTATGCAAGGAAAAGCAGTTTTTAAAGTGAAATAAAAAGGTTATAGAAGTTTAAGTTTATTGTAATAAAAATGTACTGGCCTTAATTTTATATAAATAAAATATACAAATAATATCAGTTGAAATGTAAAAATACTAGAAAGTAAAAGCCATATGTCTAACCCAGTTCTTTTAAAAAATAATTTGGTCAATATATAAAAAAAGTCCTTTTGATGGCAATATGTTCAGATGCAGTACCAAAAATGTCCAGTAGAGGACAGCCAAGCTCCATTGGTGAATAATTCCCAAAAGACCACATCTGCACAATCATCTGAGTAAACTCGGCAGGATTTGGCATAAAAACACAAAGGAACCAAAGCCACTTGTCTGACCATATCCTGATATAAATTTGAGAACAATAATACAAAAAGATCAGTTATATTAAAGCTTGTTCTAAGGAGAGGACTATAGGCATTTTTCTTTTATTCATAAAATCCATAAAGGTGGGACAGTATATACCAGTAGACATGATAAACTTCCTGGTTACTTGCTTAACCTCCGTTCCCTGATGGAGGGAACGAGACGTTGTGTCAATGTAGTGACACTAGGGGTCACTCTTGGGAGCCCGAGACACCTCTGGTCTTTGATAGGCCAATGAAAACGGCGAGTGGTATTTGCATACCACTCCCCCGGACATACGTAGAATACGTATGCCCGTAGAAACGTGAGGTCGGTCCAAGGGCTGAGAACTCCAAACCGAGAAAAGATATGCTCTGAACTGGGAGGAGCTTGCTCTTTTCCCAGTTGACCCGAAGCCCTAGTCGGCTGAGGTGTGAGAGCACCCGGTCCCTGTGTGCACACAACACATCCCGAGAGTGAGCTAGGATTAGCCAATCGTCGAGATAGTTGAGGATGCAAATGCCCATTTCCCTTAGTGGGGCAAGGGCTGCCTCTGCGACCTTCGTGAAGATGCGAGGGGACAAGGACAGACCGAAAGGGAGGACCTTGTACTGATATGCCCGACCCTTGAATGCAAATCGCAGGCAGGGTCTGTGTCAAGGTAGAATCGAGACGTGGAAGTACGCGTCTTTCATGTCTACCGCCGTGAATCAATCTTGATGCCGGACGCTCGCTAGAGTGCGTCTTTGCGTCAGCATCTTGAACGGGAGTCTGTGTAAAGCCCGGTTCAGTACTCGCAGGTCCAAGATTGGCCGCAACCCACCGCCTTTTTTCGATACAATGAAGTAGGGGCTGTAAAACCCATTCTTTATCTCGGCCGGAGGGACAATCTCGTTAGATGTACCGGCGGGTGGGGCCTCGTGGCGGGGCGGAGCCTGAGGTGCCACAACGTGTCGTGGGAGGAAGAGGCCTGTCCTCGTGACTGGTGGAGACTGTCACATCGGGGGCGGATTTGTGCCACAGCTGGGCGCTCAGGGGCGGGGAGACTGCTGCTGGAGCACCCAACCTGCCAAAATGGAGTGGTGGACGGTGGTCGTGATGACGGCCGTGCAAACCGGGTATGTGACCGAGGGAACAAGGAAACCGCTCTTGCTGAACTCTTGGGTACCGCAGCCACTTGGGCATGCAGCGCAATTAAATGCAAAGGTAACAAAAGATTCTCCTCCCGCCCCTCCACCGGGGGATGGAGTGGTCTGCTTACCAGCTCCAGAGCAGCGGGTTTCATCGTCCCTGGGTCACCAGTCTCAGGGGCGCTTCGAAGCCTTTCGAGGGTTCTTGGCAGCCACGAGATGGGTGGCGTCTTCTTCCTGCGGTGGGCTCCATGCCGGGGCCGGGCCGCAGGGGCGGGCTGCGGCGGAGCCGGTGCAGTCACCGCAGGGGGATGCCCTTGGTGATGAGCAGACGTGGTGCCGGATCTTGAGCCACGCCGGGGCAGGATGTGCCAGATAACCTCCGTCTATTGCTTCACCACTGAGAACTGCTGGGCAAAGTCCTCGGTGTCGCCGGAATGGCCAACTTGGGAAATGGGGGCCCTTGTCAGCCCAGGAACCAATCATCGAGCTGCGAGGGTTCAGGGGAGAGTGGAGGGTTCCACTCTAGCCCGGCGCTCGTGGCTGCCCAGTAAAGCATGTGGTCATCTCCACGTCAGCCTGTGAATGGGCGACCGTACCCGAAGGTAGGAGCCCTGCTGAGGCTTCCGTGTCCTACTGGACGAGCCCACTCTCCGATGCTGCGATCCAGAGCTCATCATCTTCGCGGGCTCTGAATAAGAGGTCGAACTCGCCGTGAGACAAGCCGGCGGACTCATCCGGAAGCCCAATCGGGGAAGACGAGCATGCTGGGGAATGGGAGGTCCATAGGGGATACCTGGCAGAGGTGGTCCCATTGGGGTCCCTAAATCGCCCCAGTGCTAGCCGCGCTGGCCTCATACCCGTGGGTAGAAGGACCGAGGCAGGGAGCCTCTGGGGTGGCTTGCTTTCTTACGAAGGCAAGCCGCGACCGCATCGTTGCCATGGACATGTTCTCTCAATGAGTACATGACCCATTCATCACGACAGTGACCGTGACCGTCAGAAGGCGAATGATTACGAGCGCAACCAGGAATAACACACAAACGGAAAGGCATCTTTAAAAAGACGCGTCTTTAAAAAGACATTCCGTGTGAACACAGACCCTTCCTGCGGTTTGCATTCAAGGGTCAGGCATATCAGTACAAGGTCCTCCCTTTCGGCCTGTCCTTGTCCCCTCGCGTCTTTGATCTTTTTAGCGATATCAGTCAAGGGGCTGGTGACATCACAAAAATTATGCACAAACCTTCTGTAATAGCCAGCCAACCCCATAAACTCTCTCACCTTCTTTTTGGACTTGGGACGTGGGCAGGCCGCTATTGCTATGGTTTTATTAATTTGGGGTCATATCTGCCCATGACCCAAGATGAAGCCCAGATACCGTACGTCCACCCACCCAATTGTGCAATTTTTCGGATTTGCCATGAGTCCTGCCTGCCTCAGCGACCTCAGCACAGCTCTTAGATGCTGCATATGCCTCTGCCAATATATGATAATGTCATCTAGGTAGGCAGCGGCATATGCGGCATGTGGCCGGAGGATTTTATCCATTAGGTGCTGGAACATGGTGGGAGCCCCGAACAAATCGAAAGGAAGAGTGGCGAATTGGTGAACTGTGAACTGTGTGGAAAAGGCCATTTTTTTCTCAGGATAATGGAGTTAAGGGGATCTGCCAATATCCCTTAGTTAAATCCAGTGTTGAATAAAATTGAGCCGCACCCAACCAATCGAGCAGTTAGTCAATTCGGGGCATTGGGTATGCGTCAAATTTAGACATTGTGTTGACTTTCTGGTAATCAACACAGAATCGGACTGACCCGTCACTCTTAGGTACAAGAACAACCTGGCTCGCCCAATCGCTGTGCGATTCTTATATTACCCCCATTTCGAGCATTGCCTCTAATTCGTCCCGAATCACCTTTTCCTTGTGCTCGGGTACGCGGCATAGCCAACTATGCACAACCACTCGTGGTGGGATCTCGATATGGTGCTGTATGGGGTTAGTACGACCGGGAAGAGGAGAGAACACGTTTGCAAACTCTTTTTGCAATCTGGCCACCTCTGTGAGCTGGGACAGTGAGAGTTGGTCTCCACAAGGGACCAGGGTGAATGGATCGACTTTGAACTTCACCTCTGGCCCGGACTCCGCCCTCTCCGGAACTACCATCGCCACGGACACGGGGACCACCTCTCTCCATAATTCAAGGAGGTTGAGGTTGTAAACTTGACGTGCCCCTCCTCTATCCATTCATTTAACTTCATAATCGAGGTCCCCGACTCACCGTGTAACCTCAAATGGTCCTTGCCACTTGGCGAGTAATTTTGAGCTCGATGTGGGGAGTAATACAAGTACTTTGTCTCCCAATGCAAATTCCCATAGCTGGGTACCACTATTACAGAGCCGGCTTTGTGTCTCTTGAGCTTGGAGCAAATTCTGTTGTGACAACTGACCCAGTGTATGTAGCTTTGCTCAAAGATCAAGGATGTACTGAATTTCATTTTTGCTCTGGGAAGGTCCTTCCTCCCACGCCTCCCGTATGATGTCAAGCACCCCACGGGGCCAGCATCCATACAGGAGCTCAAAGGGTGAAAACCCCGTGGAGGCTTGTGGGACCGTCCTGACTGCAAATAATAGGGGTTCCAGCCATTTGTCCCAATTTCTAGTGTCCCCGTGTATGAATTTATGAATAATATTTTTCAGGGTGCAATTAAACCGTTCCACCAGCCCATCGGTTTGCAGGTGATAAATGCTGTAGTGTTCATGACATAAACGTTGTGCCTTGGTTGGTGAGGATTTCTTTCAGAATCCCCACCCAGGAGATAATTTTGAAGAGTGCCTCCAACACTGTGTGCTGAGATGTTGCGTTAAGGCACTGCTTCCGGTTATCGCGTTGCATAATCCACCAGGACTAATACAAATGATATCCGCGTGCTGACCGTTCTAATGGCCCGACGAGGTCCATATCAATTCTTTCGAAGTGGGCCTCGATTAACAGTAATGGCCACAATGGCTCTCTTGGGGTGGCTGGTGGATTCACCAGCTGACATTCACAGCATGCCGCACACCATTTGCGTACATCCCTGTGAATGCCTGGCCAATAAAAGCGGGCCATTAAACGGTTTAGTGTTCTTTCTTGCCCTAAGTGACCCGCCATAGGATTGTGGTGAGCCGCCTGGAAAAGCGTTTCCCAATGGCTAACTGGGTTGTATTTTCATGGGTTTGAGTGTCCTGCATCACTCGATACAATCGGTCCTTAATAACTGAAAAATATGGATATGGGAGAGAGGGCGAGAGAGAGAGAACTGGACTGCTCGCCGGCTTCCTGGTAGGCCACCATGTGGGCTTCAGCCAGCTGGATGGCGTCATCCACCAATGTGGGGCGATGGCACTGGACCCATTCCTCTGGGCAGACAAATGGTTAGTTGCTCCAGCACCATCAGGTCGATAACTTCCTCCACGCAAACGGGCGGCCAACGTCACTCAAGGTGAGGGAGTGGAATCACTGGCAATGTTGTTCGGGGCTACAGCTAAACCATTGCAGGACAGTGACCTTCAGCTTGACGTAGTCCAGGTGGTCCTCTGCTGGCAGTTGCTGCACTGCGATCTTGGCCTCCACGGAAAGCAGCGGCAGGAGGTGAAGGGCCCATTGAGCTCGCGGCCAGCCGGAGGCAGTAAATATGCCTTCAGAAAGCCTTATGAACACCTCTGGATCGTTTTGGGGACCCAACTTAGTGAGCAGGAGGTACAGACTCTTTGCTGCCTCCGGGGTCGTGGCAGAGGATCTGCCTGGAGCTAACCAACTCCGTAAGGCCTGCCGATCCTCGGCCTGGGCTTGAAGGAGCTCCCAGAAATGTTGCTCCTGGGCAAGGAGGGCTTGATGGTAGGTCTCCTGGGTGCCGGCCAGTGCACGGATGTCTTCGTCCAGCGGTGAGGTGTCAATGGTGACCAGACTTCCTTTTCCCGGGTTTGGGCACCAGTGTAGAAGTTCCAGTAAAAGGAAGGAAGCGGGGTGGCAGTCCAGGTAAGATAACTTTTAATGGTCTTGTAGGATATGAGATGCAGAAGAATTGCAGCAATATGATTTGAATCTAGGGAAATCCGAATTTTAATCCTGAAATTCCTCTGCATCATAAATTAAAGGACCAGGCACCAACAATCCTAGTGAAGACCTGCCTTTGGACAATAAAATGGTCAAAGAGACTGAAACGGCATGATTTAAAGGAAAAAAGGTCATTGGTTAGAGAGGCCCCTCAGCATGACCTTCTGAACTACCACACAGTGATAAAACAGGCTTCACTTTAAAAGGTTTCCTTGCAAAGACCCTCAGATTTGCACAATTCTAATAATAAGACATTTCATCTTAATCCAGGAACATTTCACACAAAGTCATAGTACTTTACTAAGTTAAACTTCTAAAATGTACAGAATGCCTTTGGACTGAAATATACACCATACCTAGCCTTGCTAGATAATCTGAAAATTACTTTGACCTGTGATTACTTTTATAACTGACAAATTAATTGCTATAGCCTGATGTACCTTTTTAAAATATGTGTAGTGATTTGTAATCACTTCTAACTAACAAATCAATGATTATAAATGTCAATCTTGTATGATTCATCTCATTCTACTAAGAATGGTAACTATTCAAGGTATAATATTTATTAAAGTGTGTCATGTTTGGTATGTAAAAGTAAAAGCTTGTTTACATAGAGAATTTTGATTACAACGAATGTCATGTTTCTTGCAACGTTTTCAAGATATAAAAGTTCATGATTAAACATTCACTATTTTGAGTGGGAATTCTCCACACAAAGGACTGTAAATCACTTTTGAAAAGGACAGACCATCTGACCATGTGACTTTGAACAGCCACTTCTGATTGGCTCAGAACACCTTTTGGGGTGCAGCCAATTTCAGTTCAAAAGTCCTAAACAGGAAGAACATGCTCTTTCTTCCACTTGCCGTTCTTGCCCTTCTTCTTCGGCCCTCGTGCTTCTTCCAGATCCTCCGTGCCATGTAGAGTCCAAGGAAAACTCGGGACACAGAAGTCCCGAGGAAGCCTCTCACTCTGCTCTACAGTTCACACACCCAATGGGAGTCACGAGTCTTCCTTGCAGAAGGCCTCATTTCAAAGCCCACTTCATCATCCAACGAGACAACAACTATCAGCGTTCATAACAGAGGTCCAAAGCATCGACGGAACGAACTTTCTACAAAGAGCCAAAGAACCAAGCAACACAAAGAAACACAATGCAAGGAAACTCAATGACACACAAGTACATCTCCAGACTTTTGCTCAAAGTGCTGGTGTATTAGTTAAATACTTTGGGTAATCCGACTGCAAATCGATGAAGACTCAAAGAAGGATAAGTGGTCCTTAAGGCATTGTCAACAGACTCCATAAAGTTCATTTTCTCTGTATTGATCATTTATTTCACATTCTGTCACTACTCACCAACCTGTTTCATGTTATATGTGTTAGATTAGTTTTATGTTTAGAATAGCAATAAGGTTTGTCTGTGTTCAAAGATAATTTAACTGTGGTATATTTTGATAAATAATCTCATCCCTGTTTTTAAAAGATTTCGCTTCAAAGCTATACCTAAATATGTGTAATATTATTTTCAATAAGCCATGAGAATAATGTTACTCCATTAAGAGAATTAATCATAATTCCCTTATTAAAGCTTATTCCTTACAATAGAAATTGTGAGCAGATACAACGAGACGTTGTATTACGATTTTAATGGTGGAGAATTTTATTTAGACAAATAATCTAGTTATTTGTGATTTATCTACTTTATAATGGTTGTCGAACGTGACTAATTCCATTATAAATTTCCTTACATAATAATGTAGAATAAGAACAGTTTAAATTAATTCCTAGCTCACACATACTGTTTCCTTACATATAATGGTGGGGGTACACGGGCATTTTAACCCATCCTGTGTACATTTATACAGTCATTATTTTCTTTGAAAATTCTGACATATATTGGTGAAGGTACGGGGGCATTTTAACCTATCCCGTGTACACTTACACATACCAAAATTCCCTACAGTCTTTAGCTTGACAACAGTACATGCACTTTTAGCTTCAAGCACAATACACTTCAGCTCCACAACTAAATGCACTTCAGCTTCACTACTTTGGGTTCCTTGGCTCCCGTCTCTCTCTCTCTCACTGGTGTTCTCAGCGGCCTTTTCAAGCCCATCTCCGTCATCATTGTAATAAGACACATGTTATGAATCATTAATCACCAGGTGATGGCCCTTACCGCTTCCTCTCTTCCCAGTGACAGACACATGACCACGTTCCACTCCACAATGTTATTTTCTTTGTTGCATTGCTAGAGATCTATTTGCCGGATTGATCCAGGCAAATAGACAATGCGAATTTGGTAATACCACGGTGTGTCTGATCTGTGTTGAAAGAGAGCTCTGGCAGTGAATCACAGATCAAGGTGTGGATGGGCTCAAAATATGCGGAAGAGTCCACTGAATAGAGGAGACATTGATTTTGATTGCATAAAAATGAATTGGTATCAGTATTTTATTGAAATTAGACATTTTTGATTACATGATAACATACAAATAGATGATCAGTCGGGTTTTTTCCCCATTTTACCCCCTATTTTTGATGTTTTGGATAAAATGGTTGAGTCCATTTTCATCAGTGGACACTCACAATGAAATGCATGCTGTTTTTCTTCAATAATTGGATCGGATCATAAGCAGATAACATGAAACATAAGTACTTTTGCTCACATGTTGCACATTTTAAAAATGCACTCTTTTAACATTTTAAAATATGTTTTTCACTGTAATGTTCTAATTGCAAAATAGAATGCAGAAAATGAACGTTGAGTTTTTAAGCTTTAATTTGATACCAAGTTTGTGAACACTGATTAAGTTTTTGATATAAAACAAAGCATTTGTTTTATAGCCACACTCAAATGGCCCACCTTTTGGCCAGTGACAGTTAACAGGTTTAAAATGGGTGTGTAAGACTGCCTCTGCAGCACCCCCATTTTCACCTACAGTCACCAAAATTGGTACATATATAGTTCTCTTCAAGCTGGACAACTTTCATAATTATAGTTATTAGCTCCGCCCAACAGGAAGTTGGCCAATTTTTTATTTATTTTTTATTTTATTTTATTTTTTATTTCAGTTTCTGAGCTTTTAAATATTCCTCCTAGGGGATTCATGAGATTGTCACCACATTTAGACAATATTATGAAGATGTTAAATTGTGAACAGATTTTTGATATATCGAATGATTTTGCTATGGCGAGGCATTAAATTAATGGTGAAAAAGGGAAACATGAAGTGTCTCATATCTTCTGTGTGCAATGTGTGATTAAAATCAAAATTGAGATGTATGTTTAGTCTTGGGGGATAATCACATGGATGTGAATATTTTTTTTGTCACAGTCATAGCGCCACAACCTGGCAGCAGGAAGTGTGGCTCTTACAACAGACTTTAAAATAGTCCTCTTATATTTACCCAAATTGCTTCAAAATTGTTTAGAATAATGTAACATGCCAAATGCATGTGTCCACCTTGCATTGCTTTTTGAAAGAATGGACCCGCAGCTATATTTGCTATTGATTTCCTAAAAGAATGGACCCTTTTCACTAGTGTTGGGTTCGAGTCCACCTTATTCGAGTCCGAGTCAAGTCCGAGTCTTTAAAGAATCGAGTCCAAAAAGGGACGAGTCGGACTCAAGACCGAGTCCATAACAGTCCGAGTCGAGTCCGAGTCCGAATGAATCTGTTCATGAATCTGAATTAAAATTGCAACTGTAAACTCAACATCAATATTTTAAGCTTATTTTAAACAAAGAAAACCGGTTTGACAATATAAATGTAAATGTTGCCTTTCATATATATATATATATATATATATATATATATATATATATATATATATATATATATGATTAGTATCCTGCTGAACAACCATATGCTTTAGGTGTATGAAGACAAAACTGTTCTTCAACACAATTCTTACTGACATTTTAATTATTTGTTGCTTTTTCCCCTCCACTCAAACATAGACTAAAGGAAGTAAGTTAGTCATTACAACTGTCATGTATTCCCTGTTTTTGTCTAGACTTAAGTTGAAATTCTTGTTTAGTTCCCCATTCCTGTTTCCTGTGTTAGTTTTGTAGTCCTTTGTAGTTTTATTTCATGATTGGTTCTACCTGATTGTTTCCCCAGGTGTTCCTCATTCCCTGATGGTTTCCCCAGGTGTTCCTTGTTTCCCCTTGTTAGTTTGTCAGTCTTAGCATGTGTTTGTTATGCTCTGTACTTGGTTCCCTGTGTTTTGTTTTCTTTATATTCTGAGTTACTTTGTTTATCTTTGTTTATTAAAGCTGCGTTTAGATCCTCATTTCTCGCCTGCTTCATTACAGAAAGACTTACCAAAAATGGATTTAGCAGCTGTCAGAATTCTGCTCCTTAAGCAAGGGGACCATCCAGCTGAGGATCACGTCCGTGAGTTTTTAGAGCTAGCGAATTTAGTGCACTATCCAGACCCTCTCTGGTGGCTTTCTTCCGGAGCAATCTGAATAGTGCACTGAAGGAACTAATGCCTCCGGCTGATCCTCAATGGATACTCTATGAATATGTGGAGAAGGCTCTGGAACATTGCGGTTCCCTTTACACAGTGGATTATGGCGGGAACCCCGGGCCAAAACCTGCATCTTCGGCTCCCTTGCTCCAAGCCTTCCACGGCTCCTTGCTCTAAGCCTTCCATGGCTCCTTGCTCCAAGCCTTCCACGGTTCCTTGCTCCTGGCTTCACGCCATGACACGCCTGAGTCTGCTCCATGCCATGTCACAGCCAAGCCTTCCGTGACTCCTTGCTCCAAGCCTCCCGCAGCCCCTGTCTCAAAGCTTTCCATGGCCCCTGTCCCCAAGTTGATTGATCTGCCACTGATGTAGGTGCGTAGGGCCATGAAGACCCTACCTCACAAACTGTCAGTGCCCACGCCTGCCACGGCCAACGAGCCAGTGCCCACACCTTCTACAGGCAACGAGCCAGCACCCACGCCTGCCACAGCCAACAAGTCAACACTCACGCCTGCCACAGCCAACGAGCTGGAATCCTCATCCATCCCAGAGCCTGCGTTGCCAGCCTCGTCCATCCCAGAGCCAGGTCCCAGTCCCCACCTTAAGGTCATCTCCTTGGTCTCCTGGCCGTCTGCCTGATCTGCTCTGGTCTCCTTGGTCTCCTGGCCATCCGCCTGATCTGCTCTGGTCTCCTGGCCACCCGCCTGATCTGCTGTGGTCTCCTTGGTCTCCTGGACATCCGCCTGATCTGCTCTGGTCTCCTTGGTCTCCTGGCCACCCGCCTGATCTGCTCTGGTCTCCTTGGTCTCCTGGCCACCTGCCTGATCTGCTCTGGTCTCCTTGGTCTCCTGGCCATCCACCAGATCTGCTCTGGTCTCCTTGGCCCTCACTCCCACCGGCTCTACCTCGGTCTTCCGAGCCCCCAGCTCCACCTCAGCCCTCTGAACCTCTGGCTCCAGCTTGGTCCTCCGAGCCTGCAGCATCGCCCTGGCTCTCCATCCATCCAGCTCCGCCTTGGTCTCAAGCCTCCCTGACTTTGCCTTGTTCCTCTGCTCCCCTTGCCCCTTGTGCCCCCTTGAACTGCCTGTTTGCCCCTTGTGCCCCCCTGAACTACCTGTTTCCCCCTTCCCCCATACCCCATGGACAATTTATTTGTGTGTGTAGTGTCTGGAATTCACTCCTTAAAGGGGGGATCTGTCATGTATTCCCTGTTTTTGTCTAGACTTATGTTCAAATTCTTGTTTAGTTCCTCATTCCTGTTTCCTGTGTTAGTTTTGTAGACCTTTGTAATTTTACTTCATGATTGGTTCTCCCTGATTGTTTCCCCAGGTGTTCCTCGTTCCCTGATTGTTTCCCCAGGTGTTCCTTGTTTTCCCTTGTGTAATTAAGCCCTTGTTTCCACTGGTTAGTTTGTCAGCCTTCGCATGTGTTTGTTATGCTCTGTACTTGGTTCCCTGTGTTATGTTTTCTTTATATTCTGAGTTACTTTATTTATCTTTGTTTATTAAAGCTGCGTTTAGATCCTCATTTCTCGCCTGCCTCGTTACAACAACCAAGGTTATTATGTTTTGAATTTTAATTGAGTTTTTATTTAAAATTATCCCTATCTAAATAAATAATAGACTATATTGAGATTTTTTTTCTGAATCTTTTTTCCCTATCTGCCAACTAATTTGGGTAAATACAGTACATACAACTGAGTCACAGTAGTACAGTTTACATACACTTAATATAATCAGTGGGCTTATCCAGTGTTTTTGGATGTAGCTTTTGCAGTCAAATTATGAGATGTAACTTCTTAGTGAGTGCTAATTACAGTTTAAGTCAGAAGTTTACATACTCTTAGGTTTAAGTCATTAAAACTCATTATTTAACCACTCCACAGATTTAATATTAGCAAACTACAGTTTTGGCAAGTCCTTTAGGACATCTACTTTGTGCATGACTCAAGTAATTTTTCCAATTGTTTACATACAGATTGATTCACTTTTAATTGACTATATCACAATTCCAGTGGGTCAGAAGTTTACATACACTAAGATAACTGTGCCTTTAAGCAGCTTGGAAAATGCCAGAAATTTATGTTAATTAGCTTCTGATAGGAGGTGTCCAGAATTGTAGGTATACCTGTGGATGTATTTTAAGGCCTACCTTAAAACTCTGTGCCTCTTTGCTTGACATCATGGGAAAATCAAAAGAAATCAGCCAAGACCTCAGAAAACAATTGTGGACCTCCACAAGTCTGGTTCTTCCTTGGGAGCAATTTCCAAATGCCTGAAGGTACCGTGTTCATCTGAACAAACAATAGTACACAAGTATAAACCCCATGGGACCACGCAGCCATCATACCACTCAGGAAGAAGACGTATTCTGTCTCCTGGAGTTTGGTGCAAAAAGTGCAAATCAATCCCAGAACAACAGCAAAGGAACTTGTGAAGATGCTGGAGGAAACAGGTAGACAAGTATCTATATCCACAGTAAAACGAGTCCTATATTGACATTTCCTCAGCAAGGAAGAAGCCACTGCTCCAAAACTGCCATAAAAAAGCCAGACTACAGTTTGCAAGTGCACATGAAGAAACATCCTCTTGTCTGATGAAACAAATACTGAACTGTTTGGCCATAATGACCATCGTTATGTTTGGAGGAAAAAGGGTGAGGCTTGCAAGCCATAGAACACCATCCCAACCGTGAAGCATGGGGGTGGCAGCATCATGTTGTGGGGGTGCTTTGCTGCAGGAGGGACTGGTGCACTTCACAAAATAGATGGCATCATGAGGAAGGAAATGTATGTGGATATATTGAAGCAACATCTTAAGACATCAGCCAGGAAGTTAAAGTTTGTCGCAAATGGGTCTTCCAAATGGACAATGACCACAAGCATACCTCCAAAGTTGTGGCAAAAAGGACAACAAAGTCAAGGTATTGGAGTGGCCATCTCAAAGCCCTGACCTCAATCCGATAGAAAATTTGTGGGCAGAAATGAAAAAGTGTGTGCGAGCAAGGAGGCCTACAAACCTGACTCAATTACACCAGTTCTGTTTGGAGGAATGGGCCAAAATTCTAGCAACTTGTGAGAAGCCTGTGAAAGGCTACCCAAAATGTTTGACCAAAGTTAAACAATTTAAATGCAATGCTACTAAATACTAACAAAGTGTATGTAAACTTCTGACCCATTGGAATTGTGATAGTCAATTAAAAGTGAAACAATCTGTCTGTAAACAATTTTTGGAAAAATTACTCATGTCATGCACAAAGTGGATGTCCTAAACGACTTGCCAAAACTATAGTTTGCTAATATTAAATCTGTGGAGTAGTTATAAAATTAGTTTTAATGACTTAAACCTAAGAGTATGTAAACTTCTGACTTCAACTGTAATTAGCACTCACTGAGAAGTTACATCTCATAATTTGACTGCAAAAGCTACATCCAAAAACACTGGATAAGCCCACTGATAATATTAGGGCCATGTTGTCACGGGCATGATTTTCTAGCTTATTTGTGGGAAACTGCTCAATGCAGGGCAGTTCTGCATGCTGCTCGTATACCTAAATCCCTGATGTGTCTGTGTGCATCTCGCAGATGCTGCCGCAGAAGATAAAAAAGTAATAATAATTTATATTTGCTTGAACGGCAGCCGCGTTGGTCTGCAATCAGTCTGAAATCTTTAACTGAAAAAACATGGAGAATAATAATTTTGAGTCATAAATTTAACAGAATTGTCCTTCAAAAGTGTCAGAGATTTAGGCTAAAAAAGACATGCATAAGTTACCTGGTGGTTTACAATAAAAATAAAATAAAAATTTACAATAAAAACATTATAACCTACTAAATTCATCTCGTAACATGAAGTTTAGCTTCATACACAAAATCTGTCATCGAATAATAAATTCATTTTATAGTCTATAATTAAATTATGAACAAAACTCTGTTTTCTTTGCCCAAAATATCCTAATATTTTATTGTGCATGGTTGAAAGTTGTGAATAGTGGAAAAATGCTGTAAAAGAATGTATTTTAAGCAGCTTGTCAATGCTTTGAAAATAGTCAATCAATAAAAAATGGTGCTGTTTATCTGTTAGCTGTCTGCTTTAGCAATAATGCTTTTTCCCTCCCAGCTATTTAAAAAGTTACACAGTTAATTCATCAAGCTATTATGGACCACTGCGTGGACCACAAGAGACTACAGAAGCCTACATGTGTAGATACATTATGCCTAAAAAGACTTAATATCCAATATTAATACTATTTTTGTATTTTTATTTCGATATGCTGTTTTTAGTAAACTGTGAGAGACATGATGTGGGTGACTTGACTCAACGAAGTTCATGATTTTAAGTTTTTAACCATGATGAAACTGCAATGCGAGCACTGTCTTGGCTGCACAAACGCCACACGCAATTTTACAGTTGTCAGGTCCCGTGTCATGTGAAACTGCCTTGTTTAGTTTCTATTACATTGGATACATACCCGTCTTTATGTTTTTGTTGTGCCAGCCACCACAGTAGTCAATGTTATACAGCAGTCTCTGTAGTAACATTCAAGCATATTGGTTGACTGATGAGTGTGCCTGTGCACATGCATATGTGTATGTGTGTTTGCTTAAACATGGTGAAACAACTCTGGCTATGTCTATGGCTTCAGGGGCTAATGCAGCTGCATGCAGACAGAGATATGTTTATTCATTTCTGTTTTGTTGTTTATTTATTTTTATTTTTTTATTGCATCACAAATGTCACGGACTCTGCTGGACTCAGAAAAAAATCCAGAGTCCCAAAGGCTCGAGTCCGAGTCAAGTCCGAGTAAAAATGCATCTGAGTCTGTGACAAGTCCAAGTCCATTAAAATTGGACTTGTGGCGCGGACTCAAGTCCGAGTCCAAACTCGAGTACCCCGACTCTATTTTTCACAGACTATGATGACACATTTTTTCTTTATTTAGCAGTGCATATCTAGCAAAACAATTTTATATTTGCACATTTTTAAATTATTTAGAGTAAATGTATAACATTATACTTTGTGTTATATTACCCTGGTATTAGTTTTTTGGTCACACTTTATATTAGGTGGACTTAACTACTATGTACTAACATTAAATACATACAAGACTATGTATTTACTGTGTAACTACATGTTGTTCTGCAAAATGTTCTTATTTGTTGCTACTGAGGTTGAGGTATGGGTAGGTTTAGGAGTACATGTAGGGTTAGGATGAGGGGTTAGAGTTAGGTTTTGGGGTAAGGGTTGGGGGTAAAGTTAAAAGTTCTTTAAATGTAATTGCAATGCAACAACATGTAAGTATCAAATGGTTAAGTACGTAGTAGTTAAGGCCACCTAATATAAAGTGGGTCCTTTTTTTATTTTTATTTTTTATTTGATTTTTTATTTGAAAAGTTGTGGAAACATAATAGTTGACATAATGAGTCCAGCCTTGTTTGTCCTTTTTGGAGCTTGACAGCCCTGAGTCACCATTCACTTTCATTAAAAAAATAAAAATAAAAAAAAAAGTCACATGGGTTTGGATCAACATTATGGTGAGTACATAATGACAATCATTTTACATTTAAATAGGTAGGTATTATATTATTTTTTATATATTATAAAATTCTTTGAAAAGCCATCATGAGGTATGATAATGTTTCTTTAGGTGTATTCCAGATTTTCAGTTGTGTGAGTCTTACATGCCATCTTTCCAAAAGAAAAATGTGTCCAAAGTATGTGCCAAAGCTCTCAAAGCGCTGACAAAATGACAGGGAGTTAAGAATCACAGATAGAGAGGATTAGAAAAAGGATTGTGGGAGTTTTAATCAGAAACTTTAACATATGTGGTATTGTGTTTGTTAACTAGAAATGAAGAACTAGCTGAGGTTGAATGAGCTGCAGATGTCCTGAAAGTGGAAAGGTCTGCTACTATAGATAACCTTGGGTTGTGGGAGATTGAAAGGAAGAAGGAATCCAGCTCTGTACTGCTTGCTTTGACTTTGGCTTTTGTTAAGCAGCTGTAAGCACAAACATAAGAAGTAAAGATTTCAGAGGTCAAACAAATGGCTCGCCTGACTGTAAGATTTGTCAAATGCCCTGACCACTGTAGTAGGGAAGCTGTACAGAGGATAATTTTCCAAGAAAGGAAAAATTGAACTAAAATCTTGATTTATTGAGTCCCAACCATAAATTAGAAGTCTCTGATATCACATATTAGATGTTTCTAATTGTTTCTCTAAGACACCAATGCAATTCAATGGAGAGATAATGGATTTTTCGCTTGAGAAACAGACCCAAGTAACTTAACTTGTGTCTAAAATTTTCCTCTATGCATGATCAACACTGAAGCTGGGCTATGTTTATGATTAAAAAGACAAAATTTTGCCAGTGAAAAACATGGCTATGCTGGTCCACCAACTAGACAAGCGCTAACCAGCATAAACCAGCATGAGAATTGCATGCTGATTAAGCTGGTCTTTTCAGAAGGGCGCAGCTCATCATTGTTGCTCAAGTAGCACAAAAATGACTATGAAAATATTTGAGGTACTTCATGTACATTTATTTGTGCTTTCAGTTCAAACCATTCAGATTTCTACTTCAATAATACACAATATATCAAATAAGGATATACTTTGTAAGAGGCTGTGCAAAAATGTTTTTGTCCTTATCTTTATTTTTCAATGGTTTGATTGGTGCCCATTCCTTCTATCGTGCTGAAAATATTAGCACAAATCATAACCAAGCCCTTTTTGTCGTGCCAAAAATTCTAAAGGTTGAACAGTTACGAATCTTTTCAGTGAGCAAGAACGGAACGATCTTGTTTGGTCCTCTATGGCATTCACTGTCAAGCTTAATTCCTAGGAATATCCGATAATTCCCTCCATTCTCTCTCCATGCCATTCGGCAAAATCATTCTCAACTTTCTTATCTCTGACAGAACACCTTCTCTGGCCTTAACCAACCATTCAGTTAAAATCATTCTCAACTCTCTTATCTCTGACAGAACAACTCCTCTGGCCTTAACCAACCCCAGTTGGTTTAACATTATGCAGTTTTACATGAACCATAATCATTAAAAATATGTTGCTAACAAGTTGCTAAAAAAAGACTACAATGATTGTACATTTTCTCGAGAAAGTACACTCACATGTTTATTAGCAATATATACTAGTACTATACATATACTGTTAGCAACACATTTCCAAAGTATGCGGAAATGGAGATCATTTTTGAAAGTCTTAGTTTTTGGTGGAGGGAAACGATGTTCTCGTGTGAAGAGAGGTGTAAACGTAGCAAAATCAATGCGCATTTTAAGTGAACTTATAAGTGTTGATGTGGCCGTAGTGAATTCACCCATAGAATTGAGAGTTGTCTGTAGTGTAGTAGTTTGTAAAATATACAGTAAATATAAAATGAATTATGGATTTATTTAGAGAAACAGTCCATTTATTTATTAATTTGGTAACACTTAACAATAAGGTTCCATTTGTTAACATTAATTAACAACATTAGTTAACATTAATTATTAACAATGAACAATACTTATTAAGCATTTATTAATATTAATGTTAATTTGAACATATAGCCTACTAATATATTTTTTAAAATCAAAAGTTGGATTTTCTTACATTAGTTAATGCACTATGAACTAACATGAACTAACAATTAATAATTGTATTTTTATTAACTAACATTAACAAAGATTAATAAATGCTGTAAAAAATATATTGTTAATTGTTTGTTCATGATACTAAATGTATTAACTAATGTTAAATAATGGAACCTTATTTTAAAGTGTTACCATTAATTATTAATGTATGATTTGTCTGAATAACTGCTTTTAAAGCTTTTATACTAACCAAAAAGGGATATTTAACCAGTCAGCTGGTTTAAAAGTGTACTATTGAAACTACATAACTGAACAGGACTTAAATGGTTCTAAGCAAATTGTAGAATTAATGTGGAAGTGTGGGAGATTATTGTCATCCATTAAGCAATCAGTATATTTTCTTTAACTAATGATGAGGCCAAGCAGTGCCACTTTGATTCATCAGATGAAGTACAAAAGACTAATTTCAGTTCAACACCATATGACAGCCTAGACTGTTATTTACCTCAGTTTCCAGTTTTGCAGCATGATCACACTCATTTAGTAGATGCTCTTTTACTACAATGGTTTTAACCTAAATTTTCTAAATTTTAGTTAAGAAAGCACAGGGCATATTTGCATTCAAGACTTTGTAAAAGATTATGTGCAGTCAGACAAATGGGATCATATTTATGGGTTTATTATATGAATACTCACCAAATAAACATTGATTTGAGTAGTAATGTGTAGGTTGCCAGGGGAAATGGCCAACTATATAGTTTAGTCATTTGGTCCAGGGTGTTTCCCTGCCTTCGGCCCGAGACAGCTGGGATAACTCCAGCAATACCCGTGAGCCTGCATAGGACAAGTGGCTATAGAAAATGGATGGATGGATTTGGTCATTATACAAAAATATTTGGCAGCAGAATGCCACAATTGACCAATCAAAATCAAGTATTCCACAGCATTGTATAATTATACATGATATTGCACAGTGCATTATTTGAAGCTGATAAAAAACAAATACCCATTCTCTCTGTGCATCACCCCCCTGACCAGTTTAATATTTGGATTCTCTTTCCAAAACCTTTCCCTTTTTCTCCCAGTTCTCTGATGTCAGTTCTTCAACACTGAGATGAGAGATGAAAAGAAGCTACTGAGCTGACTGGATTGAGCTGTAACAGATGGCCATTCCAGCATTTCAGTTGGATATGGTCCAGCAAAAACGCTACCTCTCAATACTCAAAGCATTTTTCTCCATGTACATTTTCAAAACACAAGGGAGAGATATGTTTTGGCATGCACTGCCTTCATATATGTGCATATGAATGTGGATAGCATTCTTCTGTCCATGAACACAAGGTTTAAAGCAAACCCCATCTACTCTAAAAATAGTAAACGACTCCTGTGGGGACCGTTTCAGCTACAGAAATCATGTGATGCTGATCTATTGCAGGAGAATTGCAACAGCACACTGCTTCCATTTTAATTAAAGAATAATAGTGGAGCTTCTGTATCTTACAAGCTAGTAATTATGGACAGGATTCGATAAGATTGATCTGAAAGTCTTTCCATTAACCACTGAAGGAAAGTATAGGCACGTTTAAATTTAAAATGCCTCATGGGCAATAAAAGTGGCTGAAGAAAAATTTGTTGCCTATTAAAACAATTGATTTCATTCAGTCTTGGTAAAAGTGTTTTAAGTGAGAGCACTATACAAACTGCATTACCCCAGTATGACTGTAAAAATGGCACAGATTCTTAAAAATACTCTTGAAATAAATGTCAGTTTCAAGCTGTGTCTTTATACTCCATAATGAGTTTGTGGCAAGGCACCTTGGCAAATGAGATATGACTGGCTAGCTTGAACAGACAAGCCTTGAGGGTATAACAGTTTGAGCCCATAGATTCGACTCTAAATGAAATTGATGTGGAAGTGATGCTTCACTTAGGTTCAAGCAAGCAGAATTTGGCCCTCTGGAAAAGCTAATGTAACAAAATTATCCAGACAGACGGCCCGTGTGCAGCGAGAAACCTGATTTAATATGAACACATTAGAGGGTATGAAAAGAGTTTTATCACTTTGTATAACACACCAAAGTGTCAGCAGCCCTGCAACCATGCACTTTCCACAAATAGTGGCACTTTCCACACTGGTGTCCAACTACTCTTTTAAGCATTAGATGCACATAACCCATGATATTTTGGTTGTGGGAACAACAATAAATGAATTAATAAGTTTAAGTCTATCTATAACTACAAACCAGAGGCGATTGCTTCAGGGTTTGAAATTAACTTTTTGGCTCACTGGCCACTGTGACTAGTAGTTTTCAAAGGTCACTAGTCACTCAGTATTTTCACTAGCCAAAATCCCCCACCTCACAAAAAGTGATAACGGTAACTGGAGACTGTAATTGCATGCATTTGTTTGGACATTTTATTTAAACAAGAATGATGCAAGTTCAGCAGGACACATGCCAAATGGTTTAATAACCTATAAAATATCCAAAGACAAATGACAGTTAGAAAAAGAGTAGGATAGAACAGGAGGAAAATTTGTCGATAACTTGTCCATAATTCATGGACGTTTCAACCCCTTCAAGATGTAAATGCCTAAGAAATTTTACCATTGTTCTACCATTGTTTAACAGTGGCATTTGCAATGACAAGGCCATTAGGTAAGACCATGTGTGGCCTCATATTACTGTGGTTAGGTTAATTTTGATAGTCTTTTCTAAAATAAATAAATAAACTGTAGTATTTGTTATGAAAAAGCTAATAGCCTAAACACATTTAGAAACCTTTTACTACAACTTTCACAGCTGTAATAAAATTAAAGTCTAATAGGTTAGTGTTACTGCATTAAAAATATATATACATTGGTGGCCAAAAGTTTTGAATAATGTACAGATTTAGCTGTTTTGGAAGGAAATTGGTACTTTAATTCACCAAAGTGGCATTCAACTGATCACAAAGTATAGTCAGGATATTACTGATGTAAAAAACAGCGCAATCACTATTTGAAAAAAGTACATTTTTGATCAAATCTAGACAGGCCCCATTTCCAGCAGCCATCACTCCAACAACTTATCCTTGAGTAATCATGCTAAATTGCTAATTTGGTACTAGAAAATCACTTGCCATTATATCAAACACTGCTGAAAGTTATTTGGTTCATTAAATGAAGCCTAACATTGTCTTTGTGTTTGTTTTTGAGTTGCCACAGTATGCAATAGAATGGCATGTCTTAAGGTCAATATTAGGTCAAAAATGGCAAAAAAGAAACAGCTTTCTCTAGAAACTCATCAATCATTGTTTTGAGGAATGAAGTCTATACAATGCTTGAAATTGCCAAAAAACTGAAGATTTCAAACAAAGGTGTACACTACAGTCTTCAAAGACAAAGGACAACTGGCTCTAACAAGGACAGAATGAGATATGGAAGGCCAGATGTACAACTAAACAAGAGGATAAGTATATCAGAGTCTCTAGTTTGAGAAATAGATACCTCACATGTCCTCAGCTGACAGCTTCATTGAATCCTACCCACTCAACACCAGTTTCATGTACAACAGTAAAGAGAAGACTCAGGGGTGCAGACCTTATGGGAAGAATTGCAAAGAAAAAGCCACTTTTGAAACAGAAAAACAAAAAGAAAAGGTTAAAGTTGACAGACATTGGACAACAGATAATTGGAAAAGAGTGTTATGGATCTTAAGCCCATTGAGCTTTTGTGGGATCAGCTAGACTTTAAGGTGCGTGAGAAGTGCCCGTCAAGACAGCCACATCTATGGCAAGTGCTACAGGAAGCGTGGGGTGAAATTTAACCTGAGTATCTAGACAAACTGACAGCTGCGGGGAAACTGCTATAAGAACATAGAGCGCACCTCTCCTCGGGAAGCAGGCTTTTATCTCCTCCTGTGCACACACTGGCATCTTCGCAGGTCCAGGAGCAGAGCAGGGAGGGTCCTGGCCGAGTTTGATGCACCATTAGATCCGCTCTCCGGATCCCAAGCGCGAGTTAGATATGTAGCTGGGGGTGACAGCACACGTTGCATCCAATGGGCTAGGATGCCGGGCCACCTTCCCCACACATACCATGGCCCTTGGGACGACAGACTGCCAGAGAAGTCACAGCCTACAGAGAGCATCAGCAACAGAGAGCATGTGTCGTAACTTAGCAATATTTCTGAAGTGGAAGGATGCAGTTATACAAACATTGGAAATTTGATTTTCAAAGACAGATTGGTATCAAATATAACACCTATGTTCTTTACTGTAGAAAACAACGTAACAATACATCCATCGAGAGTCAAATGATATTTTAGCAGCTTATTTTTAGAGGTTTTTGGTCCAATAAATAGTACCTCTATTTTGTCGGAATTGAGTAGAAGGAAATTTCTGGCCATCCAATCTTTGATTTCATTGATACACTGATAATTTGGAGAATTGTGAATTGTCGTTGGGTTTAGAAGAAAAATAAATTTGGGCATCGTCGGCATAACAATGGAAACTTATTCCATGATTCCTGATAATATCTCACATGGGAAGCATGTAAAAGGAGAAAAGCAGAGGCCCTAAATCTGATCCCTGTGGCACTCCATACTTAACTTTTGTTTGATTTGACAATTCCTCGTTTACACATACAAAGTGGTAGCGGTCTGATAAATAAACCATGCTAATGCAAGTCCACTAATGCCATCGTGATTTATCGTGTCGAAGGCAGCACTAAGATCTAAAAACACTAGAGATATACAGCCGCGATCAGATGAAAAGTCATTTGTAACTCTGATAAGTGCGGTCTCTGTACTGTGATGGAGCCTAAATCCTGACTGAAATTGTTCATATATTCCATTTCTCTATAGAAATGATCATAGTTGGGAGGACACTACCTTTTCTAGTATTTTCGACATAAATGGTAGATTTGAAATCTGTCTGTAACAGTGCTGGTCCTACCCCATTTGGCACCCTAGGCGAGTCCCACCCCCGATAAAAATTATTAGAGATTTATGTATTGATTAGTAGACAAAAACAGTTCAAATTAAAACATAACTAAATACATCACAAATAGGTATAAACTCAAACTAGAAAAAAAGAAAGAAAGAAAAAAGCAAAGATGCACTGCCCTAAAGATCTATGCTCATTGTACAGTATGTTTCACAGCAGGGGCATTTGTAGGCTTTCACCATTACTGGGGAGTCTGAGGCCATCAAGTACAGAATTTATTGAATCATGATGTTGTAGGGGGTCTGGGGGCATGATCCCCCAGGAGCTCTAATTTATTTATTTTTGCAAAAACAACACCAAAGCATTAATTTCTGGTGATTTTAGGAGCATCACTTGAACTTTTTCTACATATATTTTGTAGCATTAATGAAACCATGGACTAAAAACATATTGACACCTTTTCACATTACACAGCACAAGATGAAGTTTATCAAAGTTGTCTTTCTTAAAAGCCTGCTGAGGCAGTATCATGGTACAGTGATGGTACAATATAGTAAAACCTTGGTATTTTTATAATCTATTATGGTATTTATATTGTAGGCTACTCCAAGGAATATATTTAATAAACATGGTATTGGCTTGGTAATTTTAAGCACTTTCATGTAATGTTAGTATTTTGATACACTTTTATTTAGAAAATGTCTTTACCTGCAATATACAATTGTTCACAGGCTGCACTCGCACTCACACATTACCTTCTTTATCACTGGCAAACAATTTAATACAGCTGCAGTTTTTGTTTAAATGAATTGTAAGTAAATATTCACTTCATTCAGCATTGTTTTTGTTCTCTGTTTTCTAAAGCATCCCGTTACTGTTTTATTGCATGACGCACGTTAGACAAATTCATTGAGAAGAACCAACTCAAAAGAGTGATTATTTCACGTATCGGTCATCGCTCTGCTTCACGAGCCCCACGCTCGTGAGTCTATGGTCGTGTACACAATGGCATACTTTCCATACTTCTCTCACTTTTTCTGCCATACACAGATATAACAGAAACAGTAAGAGTAGAATGGTAGTAAGGCATTTAGTATAAGGTCTATATGTTCCGTGGAGGGCACTGCAAAACGTTTCGGAATGCACAAGGTGCATTATGTTCGACACAGATTGGACACATGCTAAAATTGGTTCGGTAGATTGCACCCCCGAAGCAATGCCGCCCTAGGCGCTCGCCTATGTTGCCTAATGGGTTGACCGGCCTTGGTCTGTAACTAGCCAATTCTCCAGGATCAAGATGTGGCTTCTTAATAAGAGGTTTGATAACTGCCATTTTAACGTTTTTTTGGGATATGTCCTAAGGATAGCGAGGAGTTAATAATATTAAGTAGAGGTTCTGAGATTACATGGAATGCCTCTTTTAAGAGCTTAGTTGGTATTGGATCTAACATACATGTTGTGGCTTTTGATTTTTTGATAAGTTTTGTTAGCTCTTCATGACCTATGACAGCGAAGGATTGAAGATGCTCGTGAGGAAAATTATGAGACACTGTTTTCTGAGGTGCTGTGACAGTTGATTGCATAGTTAAAATTTCATTTCTGATTATTTAAATTTGATCAGTAATGAAATTAATGAAGTCATTACTATTGTGCTGCGACAGAATATCTGATTCAGTCAATGCTTTATTCCTAACCAATTAAGCCACAGAATTGAATAAACACCTAGGATAGTTGTGGTTATTTTCTGTGAGTTTGCTAAAATATGCTGACCTGGGAACTTTTAGTGCCTGTCTGTAGCTACAGACGCTATCCTTCCATGCACCACGAAATACCTCTAATTTTGCTCTCTTGAGAGCATGAATGTGATCATTGTACCATGGTGCAGGGCTTTTTTCTTTCATTTTCTTTAATCGATGGGGGGCGACACTATCAAGAGTGCTAGAGAAGACCGTATTTATATTTTCTGTTGTTACATCAAGTTCTAGACTTTTGGCTTACTATGTGAGACAATTCTGGAAGATTATTAGTGAAGTTCCCTATCTGTCACTCACTCAATGTTGTGTCGATGTAGTGACACTAGGGGTCACTCTTGGGAGCCCGAGACACCTCTGGTCTTTGATAAAAGGCCAATGAAAATTGGTGAGTGGTATTTGCATACCACTCCCCTGGACATACGAGTATAAAAGGAGCTGGTATGCAACCACTCATTCAGATATTCTCTTCGGAGCCGAATGGTCGATGGTCACTGAGCTGTATTCCCACGGCTGTTCATTCACCTCTGGATCTGATGGTGCATTTCAGCGGATTCTCCCCCCTCTGCACTGGTGCACTGCAGAGAATGCCCCTGGGCGCTTTGGCAGAAATAAAAGAGTATATTTTTCTAAAAGAGTATATTTCTCTAAAAGAGCGGCACATGGAACGTCTTTTTAAAGATGCGTCTTTTTAAAGATGCCTTTCCCTTTGTGTGTTATTCCTGGTTGCGCTCGTTATCTCTCACCCTCTGATGGCCACGATCACTGTCTGTCGTGTCTGGGTGCTGCTCACACGGAGACAGCGTTCATGGATGGGTCATGTACTCATTGCGAGAACATGTCCATGGCAACGATGCGGTCGCGGCTTACCTTCGTAAGAAAGCAAGCCACCTCAGAGGCTCCCCGCCTCGGTCCATCTACCCACGGGCACTGGGGGCGATTTGGGGACCCCAATGGGACCACCTCCTCCGGGTATCCCCCCACGGACCTCCCATTCCCCAGCACGCTTGTCTGCCCCGATCGGGCTTCCGGATGAGTCTGCCGGCTCGTCTCAGGGCGAGTTCGACCTCTTAACCGGAGCCCGCGAAGGTGATGAGCTCTCAAGTGCAGCATCAGAGAGCGATCTCATCCAGTCGGACACAGAAACCTAAGCTGGGCTCCTCCCTTTGGGTGCGGTCACCCAGTCACAGGCTGATACGGAGATGATGACATGCCGACGCGGAGATGACGATTCCCGGGCAGCCGTGAGCGTCGGGCAAGAGTGGAACCCTCTGCTCTCCCCTGAACCCTCGCGGCTTGATGATTGGTTCCTGCACTCGCGGCGCCACTCAAAGCCACACCCTGCCCCTGTTCCTTTCTTCCCGGAAGTGCATGAAGAGCTGACAAGGTCGGGAGGCACCTTTTACTGCCCGGTCCCGATCTTTCAGCTTCCCCGCCCTCACTACCCTCGATGATGGGGCGGCCAAGGGCTATTCGGCAACCCCCCCGGTGGATAAGGCGCTCGCGGTGCACCTATGCCCGCAGAGTGCCACCACCTGGCGCGGGCGTCCAAAGCTCCCATCCAAGGCCTGAAGGTTTACGACGTCCCTGACGGCCAAAGCCTGCGGTGCCACTGGGCAAGCCGCCTCCGCCCTGCACGCCATGGTTCTCCTGCAAGTCCACCAAGCCAAGGCGCTAAAGGAACTGCACAAGGGTAGTTCCGCCCGGGATTGATGCAGGAGCTGTACTCGGCGACCGACCTCACTCTCCGGGTGACGAAGGTCACGGCGCGGTCTCTCGGGCGGGTGATGTCCACCTTGGTGGTCCAGGAGCCCCACCTTTGGCTAAACCTGGTCAAGATGGGAGAGGCCGACAAGGCACGGTTCCTTGCTGCCCCCATTTCCCAGGTTTGCCAGTCTGGTGACACCGTCGAGGACTTTGCCCAGCAGTTCTCAGCGGTGAAGCAGCAGACGGAAGTTATCAGGCACATCCTGCCCCGGCGCGGCTCAAGATCCCGCACCCTGTCTGCTCGTCGCCAAGGGCGTCCCCCTGCGGTGACTGCACCGGCTCCGCCACAGCCCGCCCCTGCGGCCCGGCCCCGGCGTGGAGCCCACCGCAGGAAGCAGACGCCACCCATCTCGCGGCTGCCAAGAACCCACAAAAGGCTTCAAAGCGCCCCTGAGACGGGCGACCCAGGGACGATGAAAACCGCTGCTCTGGAGCTGGTAAGCAGACCACTCCATCCCCCAGCTGAGGGCCGGGAGGAGAATCATTTTGTTAATTTTGTATTTAATTGCGCCACATGCCCAAGTGGCTGCGGTACCCAAGAGTTCAGCAAGAGTGGTTTCCTTGTTCCCTGGGTCACATACCCGGTGTGCAAGGCCATCATCACGACCACCGCACACCACTCCATTTTGGCAGGTTTGGCGCTCCAGCGGTGGTCTCCCCGCCCCTGAGCACCCAGCTGTGGCACAAATCTGCCCCCGATGTTACAGTCTCCACGGGTCATGAGGATAGGCCTCTTCCTCCCCCGTCCCAGGCTGTTCCGGGGATGGTCACAAGGAGCCAGGTAAGTACTTCGATGTCCCTGAACTCAGCACGGCAGTGACACAGTGTGGCACCTCAGGCTCCGCCTCACCGCGAGGCCCCACCCGCCGGTACGTACGACGTGATTGTCCCTCCGGCCAAGATGAAGAAGGGGTTTTACAGCCCCTACTTCGTTGTACCGAAAAAAGGCAGTGGGTTGCGGCCAATCTTGGACCTGCGAGTACTGAACCGGGCTTTACACAGACTCCCGTTCAAGATGCTGATGCAAAGACGCACTCTAGTGAGGGTCCGGCATCAAGATTGGTTCGCGGCCGTAGACCTGAAGGACGCATACTTCCACGTCTCGATTCTACCTTGACACAGACCCTGCCTGCAGTTTGCATTCGAGAGTCGGGTGTATCAGTTCAAGGTCCTCCCTTTCAGTCTGTCCTTATCCCCTCGCATCTTCACGAAGGTCGCAGAGGCAGCCCTCCTAAGGGAAGTGGGCATTCGCATCCTCAACTATCTCGACGATTGGCTAATCCTAGCTCACTCTCGGGATGTGTTGTGTGCACACAGGGTCCTGGTGCTCTCGCACCTCAGCCGACTAGGGCTTCGGGTCAACTGGTTGATCCGATTTCAAGTGGGCAACGCAAAAAAAACAGGTGAAATTAGAGTTTTGTTATCCCAACACTCAAACCACATTCGGAGGTCAAAAACGCATTTGTAATGTAAACACTAATTTGTCTTAATGCTCATTGGACAACAGGACTCACCTGTCAATCACCCA
Organism: Myxocyprinus asiaticus; assembly: GCF_019703515.2. Lineage (NCBI taxonomy): Eukaryota > Metazoa > Chordata > Actinopteri > Cypriniformes > Catostomidae > Myxocyprinus > Myxocyprinus asiaticus. Next base: position 15,511,215 of record NC_059358.1, on the reverse strand, counting down.
TTGCAATAAAAAAAAACCTTTTGAAAAAAATTGGAAAAGTCCATTATACATGCACAACCATATATCCTCTACTGTCACACTGTTTCTTAGTGTCTTATCCAAGTTATGAAACAAGACTTTACGGATGTACATAGCAAGTTCTGATTAATTAGGCTACCCGTTTACTGTGACACAACTATGTCCAGAACACTGATACTGAACGCAACAATAATTAATTTAAAGACATTAAATTAAAGCCATACAGTGTGAATCCACTCCCTCTGTTCCTTCTGTCTTGTCTATCCACCATTTTCCTGGGTGTCTTACTGGGGAAATTCATGTGGGTGTGACTTCCGCCAGAAGTCATTCTACAGCATTTGCTAGCTTCGGCTGCAGTCATTTTAGACCCTGTTTATAATTGGTATTAATATGCGTTTTGGATGATCTGATTGCAAATGGTGTGCGCTAAATATATTTGTAAACTGGGTGCAAAATGTTTTGTGATTGGATCACAAAAAACACATACAGAGGTAGTCAAAAATGCATGTGACCAGATTGCATTTAAAATATAAACACCATCCCGAATGATGCATCACAGGCATCAGTGACATGCCACCCCTCACCTGTCAATCAACCACTGTGCTAAAGTGAGAGTTTAAACTGTTCATAACACTGGTTACATACAGCTTTAAAAGGAAATAACCATCCGATTGAACAGCTTGAAAAAGCGATTACATACCCAGGCATTAGAACTTACCTGCTCTTCCTCAGTGTGTCTGTCTGATTTCAACATGCAGGGAGAGAAGTTGACATGCACACACACCTGAAGCTGAACTAATAGAGGTACTCCACTAAAACAATGTATAATTTTGCTTGAAATGTTGCGTTTGTGCTTAGATTACATTTCAGCTGCATCTGGGAGAAACAGCGCACCAGTTTTATTTGCGCTTTCTTTGTCTTTATGACTTTTTTGCAATTTTTATCGTTCTGTAACACACTGACACAGTGTTTGATGTATGTCATCATGAAATCAGACACCTTCTCCTCGAAATCCCAACACCGCAACGAAAGAATGAATGGATGGATGCCGCAACAACGACTGTGGTTACTTGACAACGGAAGTAACGCCCACACTTCTTGGTAACATCATGGGACCTAAGGTGGATAATATCTGTTCATTTCTTCTATTACTGTCAGAATGTTCCTTCTGAGAATTGTTTTGCATGTGGCGGAGTGACGCCTGATTTAACACAGCCACTTTTCACTGCGTGATAAAGCAAGAAGCAGTTGTAAACACAGCTAGCTTTAGCACGGACAGCACATAATGAGCCTACACTAAAGAGGAAGAACATGGTCACGGTATTAGATGTTCCCTACGTGTTGTGCTGTGAAGGGATTTTACCCCCAGCAGGGTGCAATGGAGAGAGATTAGTTTTGCTGAATATGTGGAGATGACCTTCAGCCCTCTATCTATTTCAGGATGGAAAGCATTGTTTGTGTAATGATAGCTTGGGAAAGTTTTAGAGAAAAGCAATGTATAAGGTGAAAAGATCAGTGCTGTCATCACGCAAACATGTGTACAGCAATCTGTACACTTTAACATGAGATTCTAAAAACACTGAGTTTTTAATGATAATATAGTAAAAACAACACATGCTGCTCATTTTGTACTGCAGTTTTACAGTGCCTCTTGTACTTTTAAAAGGTTCCAGATGCAATGTAAATATTCAGTAGAATTTTATGGTTTTGAGGAGAGATTCAAAGAGGTCAACATGGAGAAAGTTATTTATAAGCATTCCCATTCATCTCAGTTGCTCAGGATAGGGTGGCACAACTATGACAGAAATCCTAATTGATGATTATATCCCTTGGTACTGGTATTGTAACAGAATTTACATTAAAGTTGGCATGAAATCAAAATGGAACGTATATATTTTATTAATGCATGTTAATGGTCTTATTGTGAAAGATTCATGCATACATATTTGCTATTTTTTTTAAACTGACCTTTAAAAATGTCATAGCTTGTAGCTTGCTCTTCTTGTGATATGACTGACTCTTCTCTTCTGATGTAGGTGCCGCACTACAGTTAAGCAAGTTTTAGCAAAGTCTTTTTAGTAAGACAGTCCACTTGGCGGCCATCTTTGGAATGCTACCGGGCAGGCTGGGCAGCTATTTTTTTTATGTAAACAAGCGGCATACAAGTGCAGCTCCTATCTACTTGAATGGGGAAAGACCGAAATCTCCAAATGGTTGGTCAAGATTAAAATCAAAGAACATATTTCAAATCAGCAGTAAAATCTGACAATACTGGTATCATAAATTGTGCTTCTTTACCTCAGATTATGCTAAAAAAAAATTCAATTTTCCCAGTTTGTAGGCTATATCTAGCTTTAAACCTGGCTTCAGAGATGTTAATGCAGAAATGAATAGTTGTTTCTTCTGCTGTTTCCCTACAAAAAAAAAAAAACAAAAAAAAAACTCTGTTGCCTACCCCAAAATACCTTGGTTACAGACACACTGGCTTGAATTCACATTTTGAAGAAAGAAAAACTGTGAATTTGCGGTTATGTTCGAGGCATTTCACACCTGAATGCTTCCAGAGATGATCGAGAAAGTGTGGAAAAAGTGGCTGGAGTTTATTCATATTTTTAATGCAGGCATCTTTTGGAGGTATCTTGGGATGTACAGCACAAGTAAGTGTTCTTTTTTCCCTTTAAGCTGAATGTATCATGATTCAAACATTGAAATATTGTAATCTTTTACTCGCTCCTTTCTCAACAATTACAGATTTGTCGTAGGCAAAGACTGCGATGTGCTGTGTGAGTTTATGGGCTGGTTATGTATTAATGTTTTTGGTGAGATCATAAATGTGTTGCTGATATCGCTGCTCAGTTTCCCCGTTTCTGGCTCTGGCATATGCAGCACGGTGGAAGGTGTCGTGGAAATTTCTGAAGGTGAGAAAAAACATGAAAACATAAGAATCTTTTCCACAGCAGAAGAAAGTTTATTAAAGTTCGGCAGTGAAGAGAATCCACTTGTGGAAGCCAAGAATCCCTTAAATCTGTTTGCCATGATTATACTGTATATAATAATACACTTATTAATATTTGATTAAATATTATTAAAACCATGCTTCTTATTGCACCCAGAACGGAGTAGTAACAGCATCTACCAGCAGGGCTAACTGGAACATGTAAACAGAAACCCTGCCCCCTTAATAGAGGTGTTTGACCATACCACCTGACCAGAAACTGCAGCCTGTGTTTTGAGACTGTAGATTATTCATTATGGCATATAAAGACATTTCCAGTAAGCATAAAGATTAACCCTTACTTACAAATTCTGAGGTATGACATTCTCAGATGGATACATAGGCTACCTGGAATCTCTTGCAATTTAACCACTTGAATCCTTACTGATGGTATTATAAGATTAGAGCAGGAAGTGAAAGATGGTGTTATAACAAAGTACATCCCATCTTTCCCCTGGGTAATGAGTTTACAGCACATCTCTAATCTCAAATCCAGATAATTTGAGGGTTTATAAGTAAGGTTGAGTGCCATAAAGGTGTACTGTATGTGAATGTGTCTGTTAAAGAGAGAATGAGGGTGTTTCATAAAATGGGGAAATATAAATCCCAGAGGGAGAATATGAGGGAAAAGCAGAGTAAACTGGATTCCTAGAGGAGAGGAAGAATAAATAAGGAAATTAAATTAGGGAAATTAAACACCGGCATCTGTTTCCAACTCGACTTCTGTCCTTGGACAGTCTACAAACAGCTGGAAGCTCCTGATAAACAACAAAGCCAGAGACAGAAAGAGAGGGAGAGACAGGGGCCATGTCTATACAGTTTTATTTATTTATTTTTAGTATATGTCTGAAGTGTGGGAAGGTAGTCTAATTTCTCATTTGTACATAACAATTGAATAAATATTTGATTGAACTATCAAAGATTGTTCTGTCACAAATTCCAAACAGGGCACAGGATAATGCACTGTGGCTCTGTTCATTTTAAATAGCATAAGAAAATTAATTTAAAATTATAAGGATATATAGATTAATGCTGGGTTATCTTTTTATTTTATTTTATTATTATTATTATTATTATTATTATTATTTATTTTTTAAGAGATAGTTGTCACATAATTAAAATTCTGTCATCATTTACTCAGCCTCATGCCGTGTTAAACCTGTATGACTGTGGAACACCAAAGTAGAATTTTCACCGAAGGTCTGAGTCGCTCTCTTCTATAAAATGAAAGTGGATGGTGACCAAGGGCTGTAAAACTACAATTAAAACAATAAAGCACCATAAAAGTAGCCCATACAATTGATTCCACTATATTCCAAGTTTTATAGCTTTGTGTGAGGAACATACTAAAATTTTAGTCATTATTTACTGAAAATCTTGCTGGACAGCCTTGGCCACCCTTTTTGTATGGAAAAGAGCAGCTTGGAAAATCTTCTATAAATAACTTCATTTACATTCCACAGAGGAAAGCAATTCATAAGGGTTTCTAAAGACATGAGGGTGTAAATTATTTTTTGGGTAAACTACTTTAAATCAATATGAGCAAATTTTCTTTTTTTTTTCTTTTTCTTTTTTTTTTTCTTATTCTTATTTATTTATTTATTTTAATTAAAGGAAGTTACAAGGACCCCAACCCAAATGAGTAAAATCTAGCTCATGCATTTTCAAAAATATTCTGCTTTCATTTTTTATCACACCCCATTTTTTTTTTTTATCACCAGGACTACTGAAAACTTTCTCTATATGGGAGCTATTGTGTTTGTTTGTTTGTTTGTGTGTGTGTGTGTGTGTGTGAGAGAGAGAGAGAGAGAGAGAGAGAGAGAGAGAGAGAGAGTGCGTGCGTGCGTGCGTGCGTGCTTTGAAAAATTAATTTCACCAATTCTTCAAAAAAACATTTAGTGTAGCATTTTGCCATCAGCCAAAATCATTCGGAAATTCTCCTACTGCAACTGAGGACTGGCAGAATAATTAGTAGTCATTTAATCCTTTTTTCACTAATTGACAGCTTTGCAAATATTGATGCTACTCCTTGCAAACGTTTGGCTGTTCTAACAAGTAAAGAGAATATTGGTTCTGATTCAGAATTCTCTCCCAGCACCGTTACTGTGACAGAAAATCTAATGGACTATGAATGGACCTTCTCAGTAAACAAAGATGAATAATTAAAGAAATGTAATGGTTTAGCCTAATACTGCAGAGCTGCTATCTAATGAAGTTAATGTCTTTATAATATTAACATATAGCTTGCACCCCATCTGCGCATCTGCATAACTCAGATTCTGAAAGCAAGCTCAAACAAGCTTTATTTCGAGAATAAAAGTCATTTGGTTCATCAACATGAATTGTAGCTTGACATTATTTATTTTTAAATGAGAACACATCAAAAGGTATGTTTAAGTGGAATTATTTCCCTAATGTGTTCTTAACAAAATTAATCACAGAAAATCCCTTCATCCCTATAATTGCACATTGCTTGCAAGTATTTAGGAATACTATGAGACTAAAGACACAGAAACTATGTGTGATTGAAATGTGAAAGAAGTTTGAAGAGCAGATTGTTCTTTGAGTTTGCTCTAGACTAAAGTCTATTTTAAGAGCAGCCATGCTGCTGCGTTGATTAATTCTGGTTTCATTTGGAAATTTTCTTTGAGCATATGTTCAATAAATTCTCTGACAGCAGAGAAACATTTAGATATTTCTGTAAAGTATTCAATTAAATTCACGCTTTGTCCGCTTTTGTAGTCAACATTTGAACTGATCTGGAAAGTTGGAATTTTAATTACATAATAGAATGCAACAATGTAAACACATTCTGCATAGAATATTCTTTCAATATTCTATTCTTTTTTTTTCATATCATACTCCACAATTCCTACATTTAAAAACTTCAGCTGTAAGTCTAGCCCATTGCCAAATATGTAACCACACTATTTATTAATAAATTTACATTTTAATTTGAATGTACATTTACATTCCACCCTGGAATGGGTGCACAACTCTCCACTGTGGAACGTGACCAATTTCCCTTTGGCATACAAACCAGAAAAGCAATGCATAATCATGCTACACTTCTCTCCCATCTGTATTATTGACCCAACCTGACTTAAAGTACAAACAAATTAAAATAAATAAATATATAAATGAAATGAAATGAAATAGCACAGTGTGTTTGGTAAAAAAAAAAAAAAACACTCTGCAGCACTCAAAATCTGCAGTATTGTTTAAGGACCAGCTAACTGCAGTCCTTGGCAATTAAACCTAATACAGATAAATAGCCCTTTAAATCTTGAATTATCAGTATTGTGATGTGTTATGTTAATGGAAATTTAAGTGGCATTGATAACAGTTGTTTACATTTATTTTTTCAACACATGTGAATTAAAATTATTTTGCAACTCCCACGTCATAGAATTCCCAGCAAGCTGTGAAAATTCTGATAGTTTAAAAGCATGCTTTACTTGGAAAATACCCATTAAGCTTTTGCACCAAATTTCAAAGAATACTTGATGTACTTCAAAATAAATAAATAAATAAATAAAGGCCAGCTGTAATTTTTTCCCCTCCCCAACTTATTATCAATGTGATAATTTGTAGTCATGCAAAAACCAATGCCAGAAAGTTATTTTCATTAAAATCACAAAATTCTTTGTTATTGTTCTCTACCTTTTATCTATGGTGTGTGGCTAAATTATAAGCAGCAATTACTTTGTTTGGCTTCTGTTATTGTATGTGTGTGTGCATGTGTAGTTTGCGTGGGTGTGTTATGACATTATTTGTGATGGTAATGAAGGTGATTTGCTGTATAGATACAAATTATGCCAAGCTTATATGTGATTAAATTAAGATTCACATTGCATTTTATATTACTGAGGTAATGTTTAGATTTGTTTTCTTGATGTTTAAGCTGAAGGTGTGATTCAAGGCTTAGGCTATATACTTGTGATACAAACTTCTGACAAGCATCATAAAACTATATTAGCAGTAACCGCCTCTCGATTGCTGTAGTGCATTTGACTATGAGGTGCTTTTAGAATGTAGCAGAAACTAACATTTCTCTAAAGTTTGAATTTTGCCACAATCAATATTTGGGTCTACAGGCAAGTTTAAAATGTATACATTCACAGTACAAATATTTAATTGGAGGTAGGTCTACTAATAGCCTTTTACAATAATGTTTTCATTTAATTTGAGCCTCTGTTTGAAAAGATGTATGGGCAGTTGACATGAAATACTTTTAGGAAAATGAAATACTGCGGGCATGCTATATTTTATTTAAAAATATTTAAACAGAATTTGTATGACCTAATTTTTGAGAGACTAAACTGAATATTTGAACTTTAAAAGATGCATTTGACACATCACAGGACCATTTCAATTGATCTAGTGAAGGCAAAAAGGTTTTTAAAAACAGTGAAAAACATACAAGAAATGGTGACTATACACTTACAGCAGCTCAAATATACACCTTTCTTATACATTCATATAAATTTCAACTTAAAGTCTTGATGTTGATTAAAAAAGTTCAGTGAACATGTTATGCGTAAACTACACATATACAATTGGAGGCTAATGTATTTATTTATGGTCATTTACATTTCTAAAATATTATCATAGAAAAAAACATTATCACTGTATAAATCAAGTTTTGTCTATAACAGCAAGTGCCTTTCCCTGTTTATATTCATTTCAACTGTCAACATAATTTTTCAACATGCCTCTAAGAGCCTACCTTGAGATATAAGCCGAAAAGTCATATTTTACTGTTTCCACAAGACAGTTTTCTATATTCATGCTTAGTCCCCCACCTCCAGTTGATCAGTTACAGTGACACATCCCACAGTGTCTTTGTTGCTATGGATTTCTTAGCTTCAGGGAAGCTATTGATGGAGAGGATAAATCAAACTAAGTTCCAAGCTTGTATTACTGTGTCTACCGGAGGGAAGAAACAAGCAAGAGTGAGCTCTTATTGACTTGTTTTGCCTGCCTCAAGGTCACCGTTCATCTGTGCAGGCAACAACAAGGATGTTTTTGCCAGTCCTTGACATGCCGCTTTGGCTGAATCAGTGTGATTATTCATGGGAATATAAATCACCAGTTAATTTTCTATTAATTCACTTTGAAAAATGCAGGTTTGAGAATCATGATGAGAAATGTGTGGCTTGGATTATTTCAAAGTAAAATCACTGAGCACTGTATTTTTTAAATTATCTCTTTTTTCAAAAGGATCAAAACTCCATACAGAACTGAAAACTTGAAAAATGTACAGCATAAAATAAATATTCACTGTTAACACAGTGCTCAGTGCTCAGATTGTTTATGTTGTGGTTGACAGATCAGACTTAAGTATTCTAAGGAGCTGTGTAATAAATCTATGCAAACCTGAAATACAATTTCAAAATAATTTCTATTAATCTGAATTATTTATCTTAACTAATATTATTCTTTGAATTCTTGTACTGATTACACTGCTAGTTAAAGTGCTCCGAAAGAGAGTATTCAAAAGACTAATATGTAAAAGTAATCAATTAATCATCTCCAAGATGGAATCTTAATTGAGGAATGTACTTAGCATATGTTCAAACAACTGGGCCGATTTGCTACAGTCGTCAAATTAAATAAAAGCACAACCATGTCATAACCATATCCATGCTTTTCATGAGTATAATTATAAACAACACCTAATATTAATCAAAGTATTTAAATCATTTTTGAAGGAAGTGTATCAAATAAAGTCCTCCATACAATGACAAACATATGCACTTTAGCCTAAAGCTTTTTTATATTTTTTTTTTTTACTTCTACAGTGAGTTTTAATTTCATGCACTATATACTGCAATCTCATCTAGGGAGTTGCCAGTCGAAATTATTTGCAATTAGGCCATTACAGTGGTCTTCATTGTCTAAAGAATCTCTCGACACAATGTTCAGCTAAGTAGAGAAATAATTGCACCAGCCCTTGACCAACATGTGTACCTACACATAACACAAATGTAAATGACTCAAAACAGTAAACGCTAGTACAGCTAACTGATTAAAACAAGATGCTTAAAATGAATACGATGCATGCAAAGCTCTTTATTTTGCATTCATAAACAGTACTAATAAAAGTAAACTCCTTAATTAAAAGGTGGTGTCATTTTTTTTTCTGTTAAAATAGCTGCTCTCTCCTATCACAGCATAACATGATGAATCATCTATAAACCATTTGCTAAAAACAACAGAAGTTCTAGCATGAAAGCACGAGCCACTATAAATGTGCTTCTCTCATATTTTCATGAACGCACAACCAAAGATTTTCACTGAAAAGTATGACTTACACCAAAACCTGTTACATGCTTTGAACTTGGAATATGACGCATGAGTCACATAAACTACTTTTATGACACTTTTAGGTCATTTTTAATGTTTAAATTTAGTCACTACCATCTGCTATTGTATTGAAATCAGAGAACGGAAAATCTTTTAAACTCCCTCCTTTCGTGTTCCTCAGAAGAAAAAACTTATATGGATTTGGGTGAGTAAATTATGACAGAATTGAGATTTTTGGGTAAACTATTCCTTTAAGCATCCCGACCAGCCCGACATAGCAACACTGGCTCATCCAGTGATGTGAGTTTGGGTTGGGACTATTCGCTGACCAATGTTAGAGGCACAAAAATGACACATTTCACCTCTAAATTAGATATGACTGCAACTGTTACTGGCAGAATTAAACCCCTAAAAGCATACTATAGTATTTCTAACCATGTACTGTGAGTTTACTTTTTAAGAAGTACCTTAATAGATTAAAACAAATGGATTTGCAGAGGCACAAAAAAAAAGAAAAGAAAAAAGATAGAAAAAAAAACTGTGGACTTATAATTTGCACCACATGATGGCCAAGATTTTCCATGATGGTTCTTCCAAGAAAGCCTTCCTTTACTCCTCGCCTCGAGTAACACGAGATCTTTATCGGATAATCTCATAAATTTGGCCAGAACTTATCGGGGCCTGTCTCCCTCCGCAAATCTCCGTGCCGGGACCCTGTGAGCTCGCTCAATTTCCAGCTTATAGCCTGTTATGTCGAGCAGACTCAGGAAGAGCTCGTCTAGGAATTTCACCATATCTCGGCCTTCTTCATTCTCAGGAATTCCAACAATTCGGATGTTGTTTCGCCGATTACGATTCTCAAAGTCTTCCAACTTTTCCCAGATGCACTGCAAATCTGCCTTGATCGCTAGTGGGTTAGCAGCTAATTCCCTCTCTGATGACTCCAGATATCCGATCCGTTTCTCGACGTCCGATACTCTTGTAACCACCTCCGAGAATTTCGCCTCCATGGCCGTAATCGCTCGACGTATTACAGCAAGATCCTCCAAGTCCACTACGACCTTCGCCAGCATTGCCAACATACTCAACAGTTGACGCTGAATCTCTTCCGCCGCACCGTCCAAACCGAGTCCCTGGTCTGTGGCCTTGTCAGGGGTATCAGCCTGAGCACTTAAGTGTCTTTTAATGTCTCCAGAGCCCGAGGATTTTGAATTCTTTGACATATTGACTTCATTGAACAGTTATTGAACAGGGTGTATCGAATCTCACCGGTTTATGACACAAAAATTATTAAAAACTAGCAAAGTGCACAGAGCTCGCCGTTCACACGTCTGACCCTCACATGGCACCCAGAACAGTCACCAAGATTTTCCATGATGAACCAACATGTTTTGGCGCCCCTCTGTGGACATTTCACCCAGAAAACCAAGTAGTCCTCGCTGCGGACTGTAGCCCGATGACATAGTGGATTTAATCCACTACGTTATGGATGTTCTTGACATAGTGGATGTTTTAATGTGAATGTGTGAAAAGTGTAATTGATATTTTTCTATGTTTATAATATGTTCATTTTATTATAATAATAAAAAAGAAACGTCCAGAGCCGTGATATACTGAATGTTTTTAATGCAACCATTTTATTCAACATGTAGGCTACAGTATGTAGTATTATGTGTAAAATAAAGAGTGAGTGCAATAATGATTTCATTCCCTGTTTTTTTTTCTTTCTTTTTTTTTTTTAATAAAAAGATTAATAACTTTTGAGCATCTGGGATTTTAGTATTCTGAAGAATATCAGAGGTATAACTGCTGAGTATTTTGAATGAATTCCTTTGGTATGGTATGGATGATGACTGTGTGCATCATCCATAACATAGCATGCATTTTTTTATTATTTGCTTGATTCTATTTCGAGAACTTATACAGCCCTATTCCTTCTTTAATTTGATTTAGGGATAAAATCTTAACTTTGTTTTGGAAATAAAAATATACTACATATATACTACACACATTTTTATTTGTCCTTTATGTTGCACTGTCCAAAATGTAAGGTTTAGAGACTAAAAATATCTATCTGTAAATATCTATCTGTATAATTCTTGTCTTAAAGAGACGTTGTTTCGTAGATGTGTTGAAGCAGTCATGGCGTGTAATAATAATTAATATATGAATCAAATCAAGGCTAACCTATATATTTCTCTGTATCTCGGTGATATACATGACAGATTATAAGACGTGTTATACTTAAAATATGTAGATTGTGGACAATACATATATTTTTATAAAATATGACTGACTTGAGATGACAAAAATAAAAAGATCATGTTTATCTTTATGCATCCTGCAATGATCGTTTACAATATGGCACATGTAGAGCAGTCTTGTGGAAATAAAATACAAAACAATGTATATATCCAGTATTCCAAATAAGCACCAAACATTGAAACTGCCAGAGTGAAAATAACATTAGATATAAGGATGAATGTAGGCTATACAATAAAGCTTATACAGACACGGAAGTCTAGAGGCAATTGTTAAACTACTAATTTTTAGTTAGCCACTAATATATCCTATCAATCAAAGTTACGAATAAGCTATAGGCCTATGCTCTACTAATAACACTAAATAACGTAATATGTGTTGTAATGAAAATTTTATATAATATGCAACTGCACATTAAAAACATCCAGTATGTCTCGAAAATCATCTACATAGTGGATTAAATCCACTACGTCATCGCGCTACAGTCTGCAGCGAGGACCCTCTCTGGAAAATGAATCTGTTACCACTTTGGCCACTGGGGGCAGTGTTTTGCATTTTGGTAAGCATAGACCGATTTCAGCTAAAGAAAAGTCAGCCTACTGTTTCCGATATTACTGTGAGATCAGTATGGATGAAGAGCAGGCAGAATATTTACATACATCACCAAATCATTCACAGATATGTATTTAGAGGCAATGCACATTTGTGGCATTAACTGTTCTGCTTCATTAATGATGTATAGAGTTTTCTCCCAGTGATAGGGCCTCACATCAATTGGCACAGAAGACTAATTCATTCATCATTTGTGCGAGTAATGCACTGCTACCAATACTAATTAGATGTAGCCCATAAATTCTCACAATTAATTGCCCAGTGTGACATAGTTTATGGATCTGCGTGGTATTGAGACTTTGTGAGTACAAGGATGGATAGAGGTGAGAATTCTCAATAAGAATGCATATAAAAAACAGGGGGAAAAGATCATTGGAAAGCATTTAATTATGACATGAATATGCCTGAATGACACCTTGGGAGATACACATTAATTAGTGTTCATATAACATTCAGACAACACTGATGCACAGGTTCAGCAATCTACCTAATTTTAATGAGAGATGTGCTAAAACTGATGTTCAAAGGTGAACAAGGTTGTTTAATTTTTCAGCTGTTTTTAAAAAAATAAAAAAAATAAAAAAATAAACTTTTTTTTTTTATTTATTTATTTTTAATCAGCCTGAAAGGGTATTTCCCTTGACTAGTTAATAATAACTAGTTAATTGGTTGTTATGCAACTTGATGACGGCTGGCTGGTCCTCATTATTGCACCAGAATCATTTTTTAGCAGACGTCTCTCCCATTTTCAGCAAAGAACAGCAAGATTCAACAGATTTCCAATACTCAATACATACCCAAAGACATTTGTCCAGTAATCTGAGCAAGGGAGAAAAAAAAAGAAAAAAAAACCCTAAAATAAATAATAGTAGCTTTTGCTATAATTTATTTTGCTGTAATTTCAATGGATATCCCTGGCCAAATTTTTGAAAATAATATAAAATAAATAAATAAATAAAATAAATAAATAATAATAATTAAAAATAAATAAATAAATAAGAAAAAGTTTGATAAGAGTGGGATATAGAAGGATGAAAAAATAATGGTGAAATCAGACCAGTACCTAAACTTTATTCATATTAACTAATGTTTATTATGTGAATTAATTATACTACTTTAAAGTCTTAGCAGAAATACCTTGTCAGAGCTACTGTATAAGAAAACAAAGTTTAATATATGAATATGCTTTTAGCAAATGTATTGTACTGTATGGGCTTCCATAGATGTTAAAATTAGAGAGAGAAGTGTTCCTCTACCAAAACGTTAATTACAATTACAAAATATCTTGTGTTGAAGGCATAATCAGGAAAACACATTGGTTGCAAAGAGACCATTTCACAGCATGTTACACTGAAAGATAATTGCAAGTAATTCATTAAGTGACGTTTATGCACACTGCAACTATCAAAACTAATTTACCAAACAATTTTCTAAATCAATTGTTAATAAAATACATTTGTTGTTTGCATTATATCATAACCAAAATCTGCTAGGGGCAGATTTAAAATATCTGTTATTCCATGCCTTTTGACCATGTGGATATTTTTTGGATGAAGACATATGGATGAGAAGGGTCCTACTAATACATTACAATGTTTCTGTAAAGAGCTAAACTACCATTCAAAAGTTTGAAATCACCATGATATTTTTATGTTTACGAAGATGCTTTAAATTGATCAAGAATTACAGTGAAGACATTTAGAATATTATAAATGACCATATCTATTTAAATAAATTAAATAAATTAAGATTTATATATTTTCCTTCATGCTCAATAATTCTTCAACATTTTTGGCAGTGCAGACCAACTTAATGCATCCTTGGTGAACAGAAGCATCAATTTCTATCAAGAACAAAGATGTCTTAGTAAATCCAAACTTTTGAACTATAGTGTGAGTTGGCTAAGTTGGATGTAGGCAATTTGTTTTTGTTTTTTTACTATAAACAGTATAGTGTGCTTTTTACTGAATTGGACTATGGCCGACAGCAGCAGCCTATCAGATTCTATTCATCTCTAAACCTGACCAAGCTGTTTGCACACATCAAAGCAACAGCTGACAGCAACAATAGAAACTGGCATTTTCATATGTTGCTGTCTTGAACCGAATGAATTTCAGCACACTATGCACTTCAAGTGGAATATTTCCAAGTTTAAGTGATTATTTCAAATCATTACGCATTTCTTATCTAACTGCATGTTCCCTATCTGTCACTAACTTGACGTTGTATCGATGTAGTGACACTAGGGGTCACTCTTGGGAGCCCCAAACACCTCTGCTTTTTTGAAAAAAGGCCAATGAGAATTGGAGAGTGGAATTTGCATGCCACTCCCCCGGACATACGGGTATAAAAGGAGCTGGTATGCAACCACTCATTCAGATTTTCTCTTCGGAGCCGAGTGGTTGTATTCAATGCACTGAATTCAATTCCCTCCAAAGACGCACCTCAAAACTGCTGGATATGCGGCGCATTTCAGCGGCTTTTCCCCCTCTGCACACGTGGAGTGTGGCCCCTGGGCGCTTCGGCAGAGCGAAAATAAGAGAGTATATTCTAAAAGAGTATATTTTCATTCACAAAAAGAGCGGCACACATGGAACATCTTTTTAAAGATGTCTTTCTATTTGTGTGTTATTCCTGATTGCGGTCGTTATCTCTCTGTTTCTGACGGCCACGATCGCTGTCTTACGTGTCTGGGCACTGCCCACATGGAGACATCGTTCGTGGATGAGTCATGTCCTCATTGCAAGAACATGACCATGGCAATGTTGCAGTCGCGGCTTGCTTTCGTAAGAAAGTCTGACGCAGAGGCTTCGGCTGGGCTTCCTCCTTCGGGAACGGTCGCTCAGTCTCACGCCGACGCAGAAATGATGGACGTGCTTTCCCAGGCGACTGTGAGCGTCAGGCTAGTGTGGAACCCTCCACTCTCCCCTGAACCCTCGCGGCTCGATGATTGGTTCCTGGGCTCGGGGCGCCGCCCGCTGCCCCTTTCTTCCCAGAAGTGCACGAGGAGCTGACAAATCATGGGAGGCATCTTTTACTACCTGTCCCAGTCTTTCAGCTCCCCCAATCTCACTACCTTCGATGGTGGAGCGGCCAGGGGGTATTCGGTGATCCCCCAGGTGGATAAGGCGCTCGCGGTGCACTTGTGTCCGCAGAGCGCCGCCACCTGGCGCGGGCGCCCGAAGCTCCTGTCCAGGGCCTGTAGGTTTACGTTGTCCCTGACGACTGTGGCCTGCGGCGCCGCTGGACAAACCGTCTCCGCCCTGCATGCCATGGCTCTCCTGCAAGTACACCAAGCCAAGGCACATCCGGGCGATGAAGGTCATGGCGCGGTCTCTCGGGCAGACGATGTCCACCCTGGTGGTCCAGGAGCGGCACCTTTGGCTCAACTTGGTCGAAATGGGAGAGGCGGACAAGGCACGGTTCCTTGACGCCCCCATTCCTCAGGTTGGCCCGCTTGGTGACGCCGCCAAGGACTTTGCCCATCAGTTCTCGGTGGTGAAGAAGCAAACAGAGGCCTTACAACATATCCTTCCCTGGCACGGCTTAAGACCCCGCACCCTGTCTGCTCATCGCCAAGGGCGTCCTCCTGCAGCAACAACACCGGCTCCGCCACAGCCCGCCCCCATGGCCCGGCTCCAGCGTGGAGCCCTCTGCAGGAAGCAGACGCCACCCGTCTTGTGGCCGGCCACTGAGAACCCGAGGAAGGCTTCGAAGTGCCCCCGAGATGGGCGACCCAGGAGCAAGGGGACCCACTTCTCTGGGGCTGGTCGACAGACCACTCCATCCCCCGGTGGAGGACCGGGAGAAGAATCTTTTGTCGCCGCATGCCCAAAAGTCTGACAAAAGAATGGTTCCCTCATCTCCTGGGTCACATATCCGGTGCGCACGGCTGTCGTCACGACCACGTCCACCGTCCCATTTTGGCAGGTATGGCAATCCTGCGGCAGACCCCCCTCCCCTGTGCGCCCAGCTGTGGCACAAACACGCCCACACGGTATTGGTTCCAGTGGACTACGGGGACGAGATTCCTCTTCCCCCCTCCTCGGCCAATCTTATGGTGGGTGGCAGGAGCCCTGCCGCGAGGCCCCAATCGCTGGTACTTCCGACATGATCATTCCCTTGGTCCCCCTCGCCCGGAGTTTGGGCACATGGCTTGCACTTTCCAACCCATCGCAGTGGCTGACCTGGTGACTCGGCTACGCGATTCAGTTCACCAGGCGCCCTCCCAGGTTCAGCGGCGTCTGTTTCACCAGCCGTTACCTTGCGTGCGGAGATCGCTACCCTTTTGCGCAAGGGCACGATAGAGCCTGTCCCTCCAGCCAAGATGAAAAAAGGGTTCTACAGCCCTTACTTCATAATACCAAAGAAAGGAGGTGGGTTGCGACCAATCCTGGACCTGCAAGTACTGAACCGGGCTTTGCACAGACTCCCGTTCAAGATGCTGATGCAAAAACGCACTCTAACGAGCATCCAGCATCAAGATTGGTTTGCGGCGGTAGACCTGAAGGATGCGTACTGCCACATCTTGGTCTTACCTTGACACAGACCCTTCCTGCAGTTTGCCTTCGAAGGCCAGGCATACCAGTACAAAGTCCTCCCCTTCAGCCTGTCCTTGTCCCCTCGCGTATTTACAAAGGTCGCAGAGGCAGCCCTTGCCCTGCTAAGGGAAGTGGGCATCCGCATCCTCAACTTTCTCGACAACTGGCTAATCCTAGCTCACTCTCGAGAGTTGCTGTGCGCACACAGGGACCTGCCGACTGGGGCTTCGGGTCAACTGGGAAAAGAGCAAGCTCTCCCCAGTTAAGAGCATCTCTTTTCTCAGTTTGGAGTTGGACTCAGTCTTGATGACAGCATGCCTCACAAACGAGAGCGTGCAGTCAGTGCTGAACTGTCTAAAGGCGTTCAGATGGAGGTGGAACTTTTTCAGAGGCTCCTGGGGCATATGGCATCCTCAGTGGTGGCCACACCGCTCAGGTTGATGCATATGAGACCCCTTCAGCACTGGCTTCAGACTCGAGTCCCGAGATGGGCATGGCACCGCGGGACACATCCCGTGACCATCACGCCGATCTGTCGCCACCTCTTCAGCCCTTGGACCGACCTTGCATTTCTACGGGCAGGGGTTCCCCTACAGCAGGTCTCACGGCGTGTCGTGGTTACAACAGATGCCTATAAGATGGGCTGGGACGTGGATGCATTGGCACATCAACTACCTAGAGTTGTTGGCAGTACGGCTCAGCCTGCGGAGGTTCCGGCCATTGATCCAGGGCAAGCACATGTTGGTCCGGACGGACAACACAGCGATGGTAGCATAGCGACATCGTCAAGGTGGTCTACGCTCACGCTGCATGTCAGAACTCGCTTGCCATCTCCATCTCTGGAGTCAGCAGCACCTCAAGTCGCTACGAGCCACTCACATCCCGGGTGACCTCAACACCGCAGTGGACACACTGTCACGTCAGGTTAACTTCAGGGGAAAGTGGAGACTCCACCCTCAGGTGGTCCAGCTGATTTGGAGTCGATTCGTTCGAGCACAGGTAGACCTATTTGCTTCCCGGGAATCCTCCCACTGCCAGCTTTGGTACGCCCTGACCAAGGCACCCCTCGGTATAGATGTGCTGGCACACAGCTGGCCCCCTGGACTATGCAAATATGCATTTCCCCCAATGAGCCTACTTGCACAGACCCTGCACAAGGTCAGGGAGGACGAGGAGCAGATCATCCTAGTAGCAACATACTGGCCCACCCAGACATGGTTCTCAGATCTCACACTCCTCACGACAGTCCCCCCCCCCACCCGATAAATTCCCCTGAGGAAGGACCTTCTTTCTCAGGGACAGGGCACCATCTGGCACCCGCGACCAGACCTCTGGAATCTCCACGTCTGGCCCCTGGACGGGACGCGGAAGACCTAAGTGGCCTACCATCCGTGGCTCTCTCTACGAGGCACCTGTACACCTTGAAGTGGCATCTGTTCGCTAAGTGGTGTTCTTCCTGACGCGAAGACCCCCAGAGATGCGCAGTCAGATTGGTGCTTTCCTTCCTGCAGGAGAGGCTGGAGGGGTGGCTGTCTCCCTCCACCTTGAATGTGTATGTAGCCGCTATTTTGGCTCATCACAATGCAGTAGATGGTAAGTACTTGGGGAAGCACGACTTGATCATCAGGTTCCTGAGAGGCACTAGGAGGTTGAATCCCTCCAGACTGCACCTCATCCCCTCGTGGGACCTCTCTGTAGTTCTTCAGGGTCTACAAGGAGCTCCCTTTGAGCCCCTGGAGTCAGATGAGCTTAAGGCACTCTCTTTGAAGACTGCTCTCCTGACTGCGCTCACTTCCATCAAAAGGGTAGGAGACCTGCAGGCGTTCTCTGTCAGCGAATCATGCCTGGAGTTTGGTCCGGGTTACTCTCATGTGATCCTGAGACCCTGACCGGGCTATGTGCTCAAGGTTCCCATGACCCCTTTTAGGGATCAGGTGGTGAACCTGCAAGCGCTGCCCCAGGAGGAGGAAGACCCAGCCTTGGCGTTGCTGTGTCCGGTGCGAGCTTTACACATCTATTTGGATCGAACACAGAGCCTTAGAAGCTCTGAGCAGCTCTTTGTCTGTTTTGGTGGACAGCAGAAAGGAAGCGCTGTCTCCAAACAGAGGATCGCCCACTGGGTCATTGACGTCATCGTGATGGCATATCAGGCTCAGGACGTGCCACCCCCTGCGGGGTTACGAGCCCACTCTACCAGGAGTGTGGCGGCCTCCTGGGTCCTGGCCAGTGGCACCTCTTTGGAAGACATCTGCAGAACAGTGGGCTGGGCAACACCCAACACCTTTGCGAGGTTCTACAATCTCCGGGTTGAGCCGGTCTCGTCCCGTGTTTTGGCAGGCACGAGCAGGTAAGTTCCAGGAGAGCTGGCCGGGTGTACCACTTGCACATAGCGCCTTTCCCCTCCCTAGAGGTGAAGACGTGCACTCTTGACTCCCAGTCGTATTCACAGACTGTGATCCCTGGATGAATTTCCTCTTTAGCCCTCTGGCAGTTGAGTTTGCGGGGAAACTCGCTGACCGGCGCAGTACGTGTGCTAATGAGCCCCTGTACTGAGGTAGGTGCTCCACATGTGCTGGTTCCCCGAAGGCGACCCCATGTGATATCTTCTGCAAAATCGTTTCCCTGTCGGCAAACTGCATCTTCCTTGGGCAGAGGCCCCTCTGCCCCCGGTCGCCATGCTCTGTAGAAACTCCTCTACAGTGTTTGGGGCTCCCAAGAGTGACCCCTAGTGTCACTACATCGATACAAAGTCTCGTTCCCTCCATCAGGGAACGGAGGTTACGAAAGTAACCAGGACGATTATTTTTAACAAACATTTGCACAGCAAATGTCATTTGTTTTTGGCATTTGCTTGAAGAATAAATGCAGCCTCCTTATTTTTGACACATGGTTACATCATAAAAACAAATTATATTGTTCTTGTCATAAGTTGCTAATCAAGGGCACTTATCAAAATGCATTTACTTAACTGCACAACAAACTGCATGTCCTAGTAATAATAATAAAAAGAAGTTTAATAACGCCAGAATACATTTTGGCACATTTTTGCAAAGTGAAAATAAGCCATGAGTAGCTCCGACAGGAAGGAGGAGAGGGGGATGCTAAGATAGCTTGAGAAAGATTTTACAGAGGCACAGATGAGTATAACTGGAATTGTATTGTATGTGACATCTTTATTGGAGTGCACAGTTTCCCTGAGGCCACAATAAACATGATTCTCAGGAGGTCTCATTGCCTAATGCAGCTCAGAGTCCAACTTACACATAACTGCTACAAAGCAAACAGTACAGAGCTCTCTTAGAAGATGAAAAGACAATGCAAAAAGAAGCAACATATGAATGCATAGGACAGAATCAAAGACGTGTGTGTGTGTCAGTTTTCTGTGTTTGGAGTTGGACAGCATGATCACATGGGAACTCGATATGTTGATTCCGAAAGTTTATTACCAAATTACTGAAAAGCTCCATCCTCCATCAGACATTTTTTCACAGTTTCAACTGTGGTCACCTTTCCCACTAGCTACTGAGCAACACAGGTTCTAATCCCATGGAAACCAGGAAGTAATCTCATCACATAAACAATGGAGAGCTCGAATAGGAGGTTACATTTTACCTCAAAAATTTTTTTTTTTACTCCACTGACAGTTAGGTTTAGGTTTGGGTTGGTGATAGGACTAATAAAATATGCATTTCTGTTCACTGTACTACATCATTTACATCTAAAATTACTGTAGGAGCCATTTTACTGATATATTTCAATTGTAATGTTTGTGTTGTCCACTGGGTGGAATTATAGATAAATAGAGCAATTGGGTAATTATAGTCAGGTGTGTTGGTACTCAGGGAAGTATACAGTTTTTGACCGTGCAGCTTGAGCATGCAACAGGAACTTGAACGTGCAATGTGCACCATACAATATGATTATGTTCGAGTGTACTATGTCTGCAACATGTTGCTGGTATGTGTACATGTTATGTTTCATCGACATGTTGGAATATGGAAATAAGGAAATGAACTGAGATAATGTTTTATCCCTTTGGAATATAATAAAGAAAGACATTGTTTTAAAGTTATACTCTGGATGCATGGACTCTTTTAGCATGCGTTAAATATGTGCTCACTCCTGTTACCAAGCCACCTCTGGCTTTATTGGGAAGTCAGTACATTTAGTCAAAACCTTTGCTTCCGTTGGATGCATTAGTCAAAGTCTTCGCTTCTGTCGGACTACAAATAATTCAAACAACTTTGCTTCTGCTGGACCTCATGGAATATATGATTTGTCTGACATTCACAGATTTTCCACAAGTACATCAGATTTCGTTCTGTGGATATAGGATTACAAAATTGTGGATTCTGTTTGCTGTTCTTGTTAGATTCACATTGGATTATTCGTCTGTTGTTCGCCACTGCGGGGACATCGAAGGAGGCCTCACTGGATTAAAATGTACTTTGTTGCAACTATTGTGCGTTTATTGGCCATTGTCTCTGTGTGCACACAAAACATGCTCTCAGGTGCAACTTCGTGGCACAAGGAAGTAACATCCGACTTGAAACTGTGGCCATACAATCTCCATCTCGCTGGACGAGTTGAGATTACTCCGTGTTCAACCGAACACTCTAACGGATCCGAAGGAGACCGCCGAGCAATCCGTATCTTCATCCATTTGCCTGCAGAAGTGAAGAGATTAAAGGTTTCTCTTCCATCTTCAATCAAGTCGACATTTCTGAGTTCTCCGCCAGCCCACCGAGAATCAACAGCCGTGCCCGCCAACAGAGCGAGGAAACGGCCTCCCGTCATCACACGAGCCTCAAGGAACCGGGTCGGAATTAAAGGACGGATGAACACACATTCTGCATCCTCATGCGATTCAAGTAAGAGGTTTACGTCTGGGTAGAGATAGAATATTATAGTGTGTTATTCTTGTGTTTCAAGGTTTTTGCTTGTACAGTTTACGGAGCACCATGTCCGCTCTTTATTAATACTCAGGGTATTAATTATCACGAATGAGATTTGCTGTATTGTGGTCCAACCAAATTGGACTGTTGTGCATTTTCGCCATCGCGGGTGAGACCGGCAACTGATTTTATCCATTAAAGAGTCAAAGAACGCGGAACTGTTTACAAGCCATCCACCACGTCTCTGAGCGATAAACTAACAGATGCTTTCTCTCCCACGATCGCGAAATCGGCTTTAGGGCCATCACTTTATTCTCTCTCTCTCTCGTACTAACCACACACACACACATGCGTGACCCCTCACAAACACACACACACCCTCATGTGTTATAGGATTATTTTGATTTCCATATCTAATCATATCACTGTTTAGTTTGTAGTTGTAAGTCGGAAGTTTATTGACTGCATTGTATTAATTATTAATTGATATTACTGCATAAATAAACTTTGTTTATATTACAAAGAGAAGTGTTTTGGTTTGTTTTGCATACGCCTGTGTCATGCTGACGGGATGTCAGTGCTCGGATTCAAGCCTTCATTCATTGCTTTGTTTTTCCCAAAAATCGATATTCTTCGGATGTCGATTTTCCTAAGAAAACAATCTAATATTGAGACTGTTATACTATCTGGTTATTAGTCCCTGAATCCAGGGTGGTGCCCCGTCAATGTTAATCCTTATTAATATTCTATTGATTTTTGATAATTGATAATTATCTTTGATGATTGTTGAATTTGAATGATCAATAAGCTAGTGTTAATTTTAATTAATGTTTCATGGATGTTAACAATTAACGATTATCTTTGATAATTGTTGATTTAAAGGATAAAAAAAAAGCTAACATTGATTCTCATCAATGTTCTATTGATTTTAATATTTAATAATTATCTTTGATAATTATTAATTATTGCTAATAACCAAACCCGCTCCTAAACGTAGCACACTACATTTACTGGAGCCACATATGAGGTTTTAATGAGTTAGATTCAATTCATTAATTTAAATATTAATTAATAACTAAAGAAATAATTATTAATTATTTCTGATAGTAACACTGATCTAAACAACCGGTAAAGCCCTACACAGCATATCTTGTACAGCAAGCTCAACCTCACACTCTTCCCAAAAGAAATATTCCAGTTTTTGATGGTGATCCACTTCACTATATACCATTCATCCGAGCTTTTGAGCACGGTGTTGAGGAAAAAAACTCGCAATAAAAGGGATTGCTTGTATTTTCTTGAGCAGTTCACCACAGGGCAACCTAGAGAATTGGTTCGAAGTTGCCAGAATTTAGCTCCAGAAGGAGTTTATGCATTAGCTAAAAGTCTTCTGAAGGAACATTTTGGTAACAAATTCAATGTGGCTGTGGCATACATGGAGAAGGCCTTAGGCTGGCCCTTGATAAAGACTGAGGATGCACAAAGTTTGCATGCATATTCATTATTTCTGCATGCATGTTGTAACAGAATGAATGATCTTTCCTATATGCAAGAACTTAACATGCTGTGATGAAGTTACCTTTCAAGCTGAGAGAACGTTGGAGAGAAAAGGCTTGTGAGATAATGGAACTGAACCGATGTAGAGCCAACTTCTCACATGTTGTGGAGTTTATTGAAAGACAGGCAAAAATGGCATCTGATCCTGTATTTGGATACATTCAAGATAAACAACAAGGTGCAGTTAAAACTAGTAAGACACCTAGAGGAAACAGTTTTGCCACAAATGTTGTTGCCTCAGTTCCGATTAAAGACTCAACAATACAACGGGAATCGTTCTGCGCACAAGCCCAGTGGAAACAAGACTTGTTTGTTCTGTCAAGGCAATCATGTACTAGAAAAGTGTTGTGTTCTCAAGAAGAAGTTACAATGACAGAAGATCAACTTCTTGAAAGATAAAGGAATCTGTTTCAGTTGTTTGAAGTCAGGACATATTAGCAAGGAATGTGACAACAACCTTGTTTGTGAAGTTTGTGATCATGCACATCCCAAAATCTTACACATACATCGTAAGGTACCATCTGACAATTCACAGGTGGATGATACGGAAAAAAGGAGCAGCCTAGTTTCTGCCCAAACTTGTGGACATACAGGGGCCGGTAATGAGAAGTGTGTAATGTAAATCATACCAGTACAAGTAAAGTCTGTTAAAGGTGACAAAATAATCAAAATTTATGCTTTTCTGCACCCTGGGAGTTCAGCTACATCTTGCTCAGAACAGTTAATAAAGGAGCTGAACATGAAAGGACGAAAAGTCAAAATTTTTCTGCACACCATGGGTCAGGAGCAGTCTGTGTCTTGCCATGTTGTTTCTGGTTTGGAGATAAATGGCATCAGAACCAACCATTTCTTCTCCCTTCCTAAAGTATACATGCAGAAGAAAATGCCTGTCAACTCAGACAACATTGTAACACAAGAGGAGTTATCCAAATGGCCATATCTGGACAGTGTGAAACTTCCACGCATGGAAGCCAATGTGGATTTGCTGATTGGAGCTACTGCATCTAAGGTAATGGAACATTGGGAAATAATATACAGCTATGGTAATGGGCCATATGTCATTAGAACTCTACTGGGGTGGGTTGTTAATGGACCCTTGGAAGAAAACAGTGATTGCAGGGATGAAGCTGGTACCCCTTCTGTCACCGTTAACAGGATCTTTGTTGAAATGCTAGAGAAATTGCTCCGTAGTCAGTACAGTCAGGATTTCAGTGAAAACACTACTGATAAGGAAGAAATGTCCAGAGAAGTGCTTCATTTTTTTATGCAAATAATGAACAACTCAGCCAAACTACAGGATGGACATTACAGTTTGAAGCTACCATTTCAAGCTAATGATGTCACACTGCCTAACAACTTGTGTGTTGCCAAATAACAGTGCAATGGTTTGAAGAAGGTTTCATGAAGAATATACACGCTTCCTTTCTGATGGCCTAGAGAAAGGTTATGCTGAAAAGGTGCCACAAAATCAGTTAATGTGTGCTGATGGTAAGGTCTGGTACATTCCTCATCATGGAGTGTTCCATCCAAGGAAAGGAACATTACGAGTGGTATTTGATTGTGGAGAAACATTTTAGAATGCATCGCTTAACAATCAGTTGTTGCAAGGTCCCAATCGTACCAATTCACTTCTAGGAGTTTTGATATGATTCAGACAAGAACCAATAGCGTTAATGGCTGACATTCAAGCTATGTTTCATCAGGTCAAGGTGGTGGAAGAAGATATGGATTTTCTTCGGTTTCTGTGGTGGTCTGATGGAAATTTGAACCAGGAAGTCACTGCATGCAGGATGACTGTTCATCTATTTGGAGCCGTGTCTTCTCCAAGTTGTGCTTGTTATGCTTTAAGGTAAAACTGATGAAGACAACCAATCATTCTGTCATCTGAAGTTGTTAAAACAGTCATTGATTGTTTTTATATGGATGATTATTTGAAGAGTGTCTATTCTGAGCAGACAGCTGTCTCCATGGTAAGAGATCTAATTACTCTTTGTCAGAAAGGTGGTTCCTGCCTGACAAAATGGATCAGTAATAGCCACAAAGTGCTGCAGTCAGTTCCAGAAGAACACAGGATCAAAGATATCCAACAATTGGATTTGGATCGAGACAGATTGCCTGTTGAGAGAACTTTAGGTTTTCAGTGGTGTGTAGAAGCTGACAGATTTCAATTCAAAATGCAGATCGAAACCTTTATACACAACAAAAGATGAATTGAAGGTTCCAGCTTTCTCTGGAGTACAGAAGTCTATTGGATAGCACCAACAGAGGAAAGTGCCATTCAAGATGATGACCCAGAGATCAAAAGAGATCTTAAGGTAAATGCTGTCATCTTGCGGAGTACACAAAATGCCATTGATCAGCTTATCACTTATTTCTCTGAGTGGAAAAGATTCAAAATTGCAGTTGCTTGGATTTTTAAGTTGAAGAAGCTATTAAGTAAGCTATGTTTTAAAAGGAAGGAGATATTGACTTTGGAAATGTATTGCAACATTACCAAGTCTACCATGGATACACAAATTAAGTTGTTCAAAGCAACTCTTGGTGGACAACATTTGTCTTTAGAAGATCTCTCTGAGGCCAAATATTTAAACTAAATATCCCATTATGTTGTTCAAGGATCAGCATGTTTCACATCTCATACTCCATCATATTCATGAACAGTTGGGTCATTGTGGCAGGAATCATATGCTCTCTAAACTCCAACAAACATACTGGATAACAAATGCCAATGCTGCTGCAAGAAAAATAATTTCCAAATGTGTTGTCTGTAGACGCTATAGAGGAAAGACAGGTGAGCAAAATATATCAGACCTTCCTCTGGAAAGGATTACACCTGATCATCAACCTTTTGCAAATGTTGAAGTGGATTACTTTGGTCCCATTGAAGTTAAAAGAGTACGTGGTACCTTAAAACGCTATGGAGTGATTTTTACTTGTATGGCAAGTAGAGCAGTGCACTCGGAAGTAGCTTACTCCTGGATGGATGTATAAATGCTTTAAGAAGATTCAAGTAGTTCATATTAGATCAGACAATGGAACAAATTTAATTGCTGCTAACAGGGAGTTGAAAGAGGCTCTTTCTGCATGGAATAATAACCAAATTGAAAAGGCGTTACTTCAAGTCCACCGGCAGGCTCCCATTATGGAGGTGCATGGGAACGCATCATTCACATGGTGAGAAACATTCTTTGTTCTATACTTCGCCAACAGACTTTGGATGATGAATCATTCCATTCTATTCTGTGTGAAGTGAAATCCATTTTAAATGACCGTCCCATTACTAAGCTATCCAGTGATCCCGATGACCTTGAGGCCCTTACTCCTAATCATCTTCTCATGAAAGGCAAGCCTGCTTTACCACCTGGTCTTTTTGAAAAGACAGATCTATATGTGAAAAGGAGATGGAAGCAATTCCAATATCTTACCAATCTCTTTTGGAAAAGTTGGGTGCGGGAGTATCTACCCCTTCTACAAAAACGTCAAAAATGGATAAAAGAATGACAAAGTTTTATTCCTGGGGACATTGTACTTTTACTGGATCATACTGCACCTCGTGGCTCATGGCTACTTGGTCGAGTACTGGAAACTTTTCCAGATGATAAAGGCCTAGTATGCACAGTAAAAATTTAAACTAAAAGCAGTGTTCTATCAAATGGCCTGTAGGAAAGCTTTGTCTCTTGTTAGAGGCCATAGACTAATATGGACTGTTGTCTAACCTTTAAGAATGCAACAGTAACAATGGTTATGGATTTTGGGACCAAATGTTGTTATAATATAAGCACAATATGTCATGGCTCTTTTTATGTATATGTTTTTTGTCATTGTTATGTCATCCTGTCATTATCAATTAAGGGGCCGGTGTGTAGGAGCCATTTTACTGATATATTTCAATTGTAATGTTTTTGTTGTCCACTGGGTGGCATTGTAGATAAATAGAGCACTTGGGTAATGATAGTCAGGTGGGTGTGGAGAAAGATGGCGAAAGAAAGACGCCACGGCGGATCTGGCAATGACTGTGATGTGAATGAAGAAAATGAAGGAAGTAATTTAGATGGAGAGGAGGATGTTGAAGACATGAATAGCGAAGAGTGGTCTCAGGTAGGGCAGATATCGCAAAAACGGAAAGACAGAGGATCAGACTATGAGGAAATCGTAGGAGAAGGAGGAAGGAGTAAAACAATGAGGATGGAGGATGAGTACAAAGTTATATTAACATTTGCAACAATGGGTGAAATGAGTAATCCTATGCGGCTAGCAAAAGTACTCAAAAAAGCAGTAGGAAACATTAAATCAGCAAGACACTTAACTAACAATCGGGTGCTTGTGTTTTGTTTGAACAAAAAACAATAAGAGGTGGCTATCAAAAAGAAGGAATTAGGAGGAATAGAAGTGAAATGCCATGTACCAGGTGAAATGAATGGTATTAAAGGGGTGATAACTGGGGTTCCAGTATCATTAACAGATGAGGTACTAAAAAATCAGATAACAAATGAAAAGGTAACAGATGTGAAAAGATTAACATAAAATAGAAATGGGAAAAGAGAAGCGAGTACAACAGTGATGATAGTAGTGAATGGTAAAATACTAACAGAAAATGTAAAAATTGGATATGTGAGCTATCCAGTACGTCCATACATAAAACCTGCATTGAGATGCTTCAACTGCCAAAGATTAGGACATGTGGCAGAAGTATGTAAAGGAAAGAAAAGGTGCTGTAAATGTGGAGGAGAACATGATTATGGGGAGAGAGGAGAACAAGTTGGACCTAAGTGCTGCAATTGTGGAGGCCCACATAGTGCAGCATACTTAGGATGTACAGCACAAAAACAAGCAATGGAAGTTATGAAGTATAAATCAGATCACAAAGTATCATAGGCACAAGCAGTAAAGAAGATTCAAAATGAGCAAGGAAATAAGATAAGTGATGGGAACACTCATAACGATACAAATGAGATATCAAACAAGGGTACAGATATGGATAAAGCAAATGTTGACTCATGGTATGCTTATGGTATTAAAGTATGCTCATGGTGGGTAAAGTGAGTTTCTTTGCATTTATCACAGAAGTCATTAACGTCTTGGTTACTGTCGTAACCTCCATTCCCTGATGGAGGGAACAAGATGTTGTGTCGATGTAGTGACACTAGGGGTCGCCCTTGGGAGCCCCAAACACCTCTGAACTTTGAGAAAAGGCCAATGGGAAGGCTAATGGAATTCGCATGCCACTCCCCCGGACATATGGGTATAAAAGGAGCTGGCTTGCAACCACTTATTCAGGTTTTGTGCTGAGGAGCCGAGACAAGGTCCTGGCCATTTCAGCGGGTAGTTCAGTGTTGTGGCAGGAGGGACACAACGTTTTGTTCCCTCCATCAGGGAACGGAGGTTACGACAGTAACTGAGACATTCCCCTTCTGTCACTCACTCGATGTTGTGTAAAAAATACACACCTATACAAAACGCCACGACTAACTGAACTGTGTTATGTGGACTGGCGGTGGAGACGGGCAGACCTCTGCATGCCTCGTAGCCAGCACATTTAACACTCTTACAGGCATTAAGTAGTCCTCTGCACCCCGGGGACAAGTCGACTGCCCAAAATTAGGGACCGGCGGACCCAGCCATGGCCTCTTCTCTTTTTTCTCTCCAAAAGGAATGAAATCGTTCAGCTGGGGGCCATATGGAGTCCATTCGTCGGGGGGTGTCCCTCCCAAGGGGAGGACACCGCGGAGACCACACCCCACCCGGAGGGGGGGGGCATTTGAGTGGAAATATGTCACATGGTCTTACCAAGTCTTGTCGGAAGCATCTCATGTGGAGAAGTCCCATGGTAGGTCCTACCTGAGGGGGGAGGAGTTCTACAAACACGGTGACCGGGGGCAGAGAGACCTCTGCCCAAGAAAGATGCAGTTTACCAACAGGGAAACTTTTTTGCAGAAGATACATCACACGGGGTTATGTATGGGCAACCAGTGCATGTGGAGCACCTTCCCCAGTACAGGGCCTATTTAGCACACGTACTGGGCCGGCAGCGAGTTTTCCGTAAACTCACCTGCCACAGGGCTAAGGAGGAAGGACATCCAGGGTCCACGACTTCTTGAACACGACTGGGGTAAAAAGCACACATCTTCACCTCAGGGGAGGGGAAAGGTGCTATGCGCAAGTGGTACACCCGGCCAGCTGTCCCTGAACTTACCTTTTCGTACCAGACAACACACGGGACGAGACCGGCTCAACCTGGAGATTATAGAAATTCGCAAAGGTGTTGAGTGTTTCCCAGCCCACTGCTCTGCAGATGTCTGCTAAAGAGGCGCCATTGGTCAGAGCCCAGGAGGCCACCACACTCCTAGTAGAGTGGGCTCGTAGCCCCAAGGGGGTGGCACGTCCTGGGCATGATATGCCATAGCAATGGCGTCAATGACCCAGTGGGCGATCCTCTGTTTGGAGACAGTGCTTCCTTTCCGCTGTCCACCAAAGCAGACAAAGAGCTGCTCGGAGCTCCTAAAGCTATGCGTACGATTCAAATAGATGCGCAAAGCATGCACCGGACACAACAACGCCAAGGCTGGGTCTGCCTCCTCCTAGGGCAGCACTTACAGGTTCACCACCTGATCCCTAAACGGGGTCGTGGGAACCTTGGGCACATAGGTCGGGGTCTCAGGATTACATGAGAGTAACCCGGACCGAACTCCAGGCACGTTTCGCTGACAGAGAACGCCTGCAGGTCCCCTACCCTCTTGATGGAAGTAAGCACAGTCAGGAGGGCAGTCTTCAAAGAGAGTGCCTTTAGCTCCACTGACTCCAGGGGCTCAAATGGAGATCCCCGTAGGCCCCGAAGGACCACAGAGAGGTCCCACGAGGGGATGAGACACAATCTGGGGGGGTTTAACCTTCTAGCGCCTCTCAGGAACCTGACGATCAAGTTGTGCTTCCCTAAATACTTACTGTCTACTGCATCATGATGTGCGTGATCACCTCTGAGGATGCCATATGCCCCAGAAGCCTCTGAAATAATTTCAGTGGAACCGACGTTTTCCACCTGAACGCTCTCAGACAGTTCAGCACCGACTGCACGCGCTCACTCGTGAGGCGCGCTATCATTGAGACTGAGTCTAACTCCATGCCAAGAAAAGAGATACTCTGAACCGGGGAGAGCTTGCTCTTTTCCCAGTTGACCCGAAGCCCCAACCAGCTGAGGTGCCTGAGCACCAGGTCCCTGTACGCACACAACAAATCCCGTGAGTGAACTAGAATCAGCCAGTCATCGAGATAGTTGAGGATGTGAATGTCCACTCCCCTTAACGTGGCAAGGGCTGCCTCTGCGACCTTTGTGAAGGCGCGAGGTGACACGGACAGACCGAAGGGGAGGACCTTGTACTGGTACGCCCGGCCCTTGAAAGCAAACCGCAGGAAGGGTCTGTGTCGAGGTAGAACCAAGACGTGGAAGTACGCGTCCTTCAGGTCTACCACCGTGAACCAATCTTGATGCCGGATGCTCGCCAAATACCATTTTTGCATCAGCATCTCGAACAGGAGTCTGTGTAAGGCCCAGTTCAGAACTCTCAGGTCCAAGATTGGCCACAACCCACCGCCTTTTTTGGGTACGATGAAGTAGGGGCTGTAAAACCCCTTTGTCATCTTGGCTGGAGGAACAGCTCTATTGCATCCTTCCGTAGAAGGGACGCAATCTCCGTGTGCAAGGCAGCGGCGTTCTCGCCTTTCACCGAAGTGAAGCAGACGAGGTTGAACCTGGGCGGGCGCCTGGCAAACTGAATCGCGTAGCCGAATCGGACGGTCCTGATCAGCCACCGCAACCGGTTGGGAAGTGCGAGCCACACCCCCAAGCTCCGAGCGAAGGGGACCAAGGGGACAATCATGTTGGACGTACCGGCAGGTGGGTCCTCGCGTTGAGGCAGAGCCTGAGGTGCCAATCATGGCCGTGCTGAGTCCAGGGACATCGAAGCACTTACCTGGCTCCTTCACCCACCGTAGGAGCAGTCTGGGATGGGGGAGGAGGGGAACTGTCCTCACGATCCATCGTGACCGTCGTGTCGAGGGTGGGATTGTGCCACATCTGGGCGCGTGGGGGCGGGAGGTCCGCCTCCGAGGCGGTGTACCTGCCAAAAAGAAACGGTGCCCAGCGGTCATGATAACGACAGCCGTGGACGCCAACTGTGTGACCCAGGAAGTGAGGAAACCACTCTTTTCTTGAAAATGTGGGTACTGCAGCCCTTTGGGCGTGTGGCGAAATGATAAGAAAAGGTAAACAAGGATTCTCCGCCCGGCCCTCCACTGGGGGAGGGAGTGGTGCTCTTACCAGCTCCTGTGTAGTGGGTCTCCGACTTCCTGGGCTGCCCATCTCAGGGGCGCTCTGAAGCCTTCCTTGGGTTCTTGGCGGCCGGCCGTGAGACGAGTGGCGTCTGCTTCCTGCAGGCAGCTCCACGCCAGGGCCGGCCTGCTGGGGCGGGCTGTGGCGGAGCTGGTGTTGTCGCCACAGGGGGACGCCCTTGGCGACGAGCAGACGGGGTTGAGCCGCATTGGAGCAGGATATGTTGGATGGCCTCCGTCTGCTTCCTCACTGTCGAAAACTACTGGGCAAAGTCTCCGACGGTGTCGCCGAATAGGCCATCCTGGGAGATGGGGGCATCAAGGAATCGTACCTTGTCAGTCTCCCTTGACCAGGTTGTGCCAAAGGTGGCACTCCTGGACCATCAGGGTGGACATCACCTGCCCGAGAGACCACGCCGTGACATTCGTCACCCGGAGGGCAAGATCGGTCGCCGAGCGCAGCCCCTGCATCAATCCCTGGTCAGGACTACCCTCATGCAGTTCTTTGAATGCCTTGGCTTGGTGTACTTTCAGAGAGCCATGGCATGCAGGGCGGAGGCGGTCAGTCCAGCAGCACAGTAGGCCTTAACCGCCATTGACGACGTAAGCCTACAGGCCCTGGACGGGAGCCTCGGACGGTTCCACCAGGTGGCGGCGCTCTGCGGGCACAAGTGCACCGCGACGGCCTGATCCACCTGGGGAATCGCCGAGTATCCCTTGGCCGCCCCACCGTCGAGGGTAGTGAGAGCGGAGGAGCCTGCGGACTGGGTCCGGGCAGTAAAAGGTGCCCGCCACGACAAGAAAAGGTTAAACAAATAATATGAAATTCAGAATAGTACAATGGAATGCCAGAAATCTGATCGCGAATGGCCAAGAGTTAAAAAGAATAGTAAATAAATTAACAAATCCTCCAGCTGTTATATGTATCCAAGAAACATGGCTTAAACCGTGATTAAACTTTGTTATTCCAGGGTACTTATCCATGAGAAAAGATAGAACAGAAACAAATGGTGGGGGGTGTGCAACGTTTATAAAGAATGGGGTGGCTTATAGGTAAGTAAATATAAAAACAGAGTATGAAGGTATTAAGGTGGAGGTATGGACACAGTTAGGAAAAGTAACAATAATAAACTATTACAATCCATGTGAACAGTTATCCTTAATAGAATTAAACAAGATTTGGAGTAAAAAAGAAGGTATGGTGATATGGTGTGGTGATTTTAATGCACACGGTGTTACATGGGGAAGTTTAAGCACAAATAAAAATGGCATAGTGGTGGAAGAATATATGGAGGAGAATTTATTGGTATGCTTAAATGATGGGAGTGGAACAAGGTTCAATATCAGAGATTCTACTAGATCAATCAACAATTGGGAGTGATCATTATCCAGTAACCTGCACAATAGGATTATAAATGGAAAGGAGTGTAGTAGCAAAAAACAAAGATAGAAATTTGAGAAAGCAGATTAGGGGTATCATAATAGCATATGTAAGACAGAATTGATGAATTATAGAATGGAAGATGACATTGATGAGTGTACAGAGAAATTAAGCTCAATATTAACCAGAGCAGCAGAAGAATCAATCCCTACAGGGAAAGGAAAAGGAAGGGAGAAAGTTGTTCCATGGTGGAATGACGATTGTTCCAATGCAATTAAAAAAAGAAATAAGGCATTTAGAATATTAAAAAGAACACTGGCACCAGAAACACTACAAGAATAACAGAGGGAAAGAGCACAGGCAAGGAGGAAAATTAAACAGGCAAAAAAGAGATACTGGCAAGGTTGTTGTTCTTCTATAGGTAAAGAAACAGGATTGGGTGAGGTATGGGGTATGTTAAAGAAAATGAAAGGGATATATAAAACCAGAAATATACCGGTATTAACAGGAGAAGGAAGAATAGCTATTACAGAAAAAGACAAGGCAGGACTATTAGTTAAAACATTTCAGGAGGCACATAGTAAAGAAAATCTCGATGAGAATTATAGAAGGAAAAGACAAGAAATTTTGCAGCAACATCAGTATATGTATAATAAAAAAACTGATGGGAGAGGTGCAATAGACGTTGCATTTGAAATATGGGAACTTAAAAGAGTATTATATCAAATAAAACAAACAGCTCCAGGAAAAGATCTGGTATGTTATAGTATGCTGAAATATGTAGACAACATAATACTTAAAGCAGTACTGGACTTATTTAATAAGATATGGGTAGAAGGGAGGCTGCCAAAATCATGGAAACATGCCATAATAATTCCGATAGCTAAGCTGGGGAAAGATGTATCAATAGCTGGGAATTATAGACCAATAGCACTTACATGTAACCTATGTAAATTGGAGAAAATTATTGTAAATAGGCTGTATTATGTGTTGGAGAGTAAGGGATTGTCAGCGCCTTATCAAAATTGTTTTAGAAAAGGTAGATCAACATTGGATGCTAATAAAATTGGAAACATATGTTAAGAAAGCAATAGCAATGAAAGAGGGGTTAGTCGCAGTTTATTTTGATATTGAGACGGCATACGGCATGATGTGGAAAGAAGGTTTATTATTAAAATTGAAGAAAATTGGAATAGAGGGTAGAATCTATAATTGGGTTTTATGTTTCTTATTTGAAAGAACAATCCAAGTTCGAGTAAGTAATGAATTTTCTCAAACTGTAAGAGTGGAGAACGGAACACCTCAGGGAAGTGTGATAAGCCCTATATTATTTAATATTATGATTAATTACATATTTGAAGGAGTGTCATCAGGAATTAACACGGCTTTATATGCGGATGATGGAATAACGTGGAAAAGAGGGAGGAATATATCCTTTAATATGGAGAGAATTCAAGAAGCAATAGGGATAGTTGAAAAATGGTCTCTAGAATGGGGGTTCAAATTTTCAATATCCAAAACATGTTATCAGATATTTACAAAGAAGAAAATTAAAGAGAACAAAAACTTAAATTATATGGGACATTGTTAGAAAAATATCTGGGAATGTGGTTTGATGAAAAGTTAACTTTGAAAGATCATATAGATTATATTATAAAGAAATGTAGTAAAGTATTAAACATAATGAGAGGGGTTGCAGGACAAGACTGGGGTGCAGACAAACAGTTATTAAAGGGTATATATGTTGGACTTATGTGATCAGTACTAGACTATGTTGTATTGTATATGAATCTGCGTCTGCAACTATGCTAAAGAAACGTCATGGTTACTTGTGTAACCTCCGTTCCCTGATGGAGGGAATGAGACGTTGTGGCGATGTAGTGACACTAGGGGTCACTCTTGGGAGTCCGAGACACCTCTGGTCTTTGATAAAAGGCCAATGAAAATTGGCATGTGGTAAATTTCATGCCACTTCCCTGGACATACGGGTATAAAAGGAGCTGGTATGCAACCACTCATTCAGGTTTTATGCTGAGGAGCCGAGACAAGGTCCGGCCGTTTCAGCGGGTAGTTCACCGTTGTGGCAGGAGGGACACAATGTCTCGTTCCCTCCATCAGGGAACGGAGGTTACACAAGTAACCATGACGTTCCCTATCTGTCACTCACTTGACGTTGTGACGATGTAGTGACACTAGGGTTCCCTATACGAAATGCCACAACTGGCTGAACTGTGTTACGTGAACTGGCGGTGTGTGGTGGGCAAACCACTGTGTGCCTCATAGCCAGCACACCAGGTCGACACGTAACCTCCTCCAACATAGTTATGAGTGTCGAACGGCCCTTTGGGGACAAGTCGACTACCCAAAAGATAGAGACAGGCTAACCCAGTCGTGGCCTCTTTTGCCCTTCTCTTTTTCCACTCCCTAAAAAAGAAGGGGGATTATCCGACTGGGACGCCAGGTCTAGTCGGGGGGTGTCCCTCCCAAGGGGAAGACACTGCGGAGACCACACCTCACCCAAAGGGGGGGGGTATTTAAGTGGAAGAATATGTCACATGGTCTTTCCAACCATGTGGAGAGTCTTCAAGATAGATCCTATCCAATGGGGGAGGAATTACTACAAACATGGAGACTGGGGCAGAGGGGCTCCTGCCCAAGGAAGTCACAGTTTGCCAACAGGGAAACAAATTATCAGAAGATATATCTATATATATAGATATATCGAATGGGGTTAGCCTTACAGGGAACCGCCACGGGCGGAGCACCTACCCCTGAACAGTTTGTGAACACTACTGGGAATTAATGGCACACGTCTTCAGTTCAAAAGGAGGTGGAAGACGCTATGTGCAAGCGATACACCCGGCCGGCTATCCCGGGGTATCCGCTTGTATTGCGTGCCACTACCTGGGACAAAACCAGTTCCACACAGAGGTTGTAGAACCTTGCAATGGTGTTGGGTGTTGCCCAGCCTGCTGCTCTGCAAATGTCTGTTAGAGAGGCACCCCTGGA
The DNA here is from genome assembly GCF_019703515.2 of Myxocyprinus asiaticus. NCBI lineage: Eukaryota > Metazoa > Chordata > Actinopteri > Cypriniformes > Catostomidae > Myxocyprinus > Myxocyprinus asiaticus. Next base: position 15,475,311 of record NC_059358.1, on the reverse strand, counting down.
CAGAGCCCAGGAGGCCACTTCACCCCTGGTAGAATGGGCTCGTAGCCCTACCGGGGGCGGCATGTCCTGGGCGTGATATGCCATAGTTATGGCATCAATGAGCCAGTGAGCGATCCTCTGCTTGGAGACAGTGCTTCCTTTCCGCTGTGCACCAAAGCAGACAAAGAGCTGCTCAGAGATTCTAAAGCTCTGCGTGCGATCCAAATAGATGCATAAAGCGCGCACCGGACACAGCAACAACAGGGCTGGGTCTGCCTCCTCCTGGGGCAGTGCTTGCAGGTTCACCACCTGCTCCCTAAAAGGGGTCGTGGGAACCTTGGGCACATAGCCCGGTCGGGGTCTCAGCATCACATGAGAGTAGCCTGGACCGAACTCCAGGCACGTTTTGCTGACAGAGAACACTTGCAGGTCTCCTACCCTCTTGATGGAAGTGAGCGCAGTCAGGAGGGCAGTCTTCAAGGAGAGTGCCTTAAGCTCGGTTGACTGCAAAAGCTCAAAGAGGGCTCTCTGTAGACCCTGAAGAACTACAGAGAGGTCCCATGAGGGAACGAGGCACGGTCTGGAGGGATTCAGCCTCCTGGTGCCTCTTAGGAACCTAATGATCAGGTCATGTTTCCCTAAGGACTTACCGTCGACTGCGTCGTGGTGTGCTGCTATGGCGGCAACGTACACCTTCAAGGTGGAAGGGGACAGCCTCCTTTCCAACCTCTCCTGTAGGAAGGAAAGCACTGATCCAACTGCGAATCTCTGGGGGTCTTCCCGTCGGGAAGAACACCACTTAGCAAACAGACGCCACTTAAAGGCATACAGGTGCCTCGTAGAGGGGGCCCTAGCCTGAGTGATCATGTCTACCACCGCAGGGGCCAGACATGGAGATTCCAGAGGTCTGGTCGGGGGTGCCAGATGGTGCCCTGTCCCTGAGAAAGAAGGTCCTTCCTCAGGGGAATTCGCCAGGGGGGCAGAGTGGAGACTCCACCCTCCCCTGAGGGAAACCTGCAGTGACAGCGTGTCCGCTATAGTGTTGAGGTTGCCCGGGATGTGAGTGGCTCGCAGCGACTTGAAGTGCTGCTCACTCCAGAGGAGGAGACGGTGGGCGAGTTGTGACATACAATGAGAGCGCAGACCGCCTTGGCAGTTGACATATGCTACCATTGCCATATTGTCTGTCCGAACTAACACGTGCTTGCCCTGGATCAATGGCCGAAACCTCCGCAGGGTGAGTAGAATTGCCAACAACTCGAAGCAGTTGATGTGCCAATGCAGTCACGGGCCCGTTCACAGGCCGGCGGCTGCGTGCCCATTGCAAACAGCACCCCAGCCCCTTTTGGAGGCATCCGTGGTGACCACGATGCACCTGGAGACCAGTTCTGGGGGAACACCTACCCGTAGAAACGAGAGGTCGGTCCGAGGGCTGAAAAGACGGTGACAGAGCAGCGCGATGACCACACAATGTGTCCCGTGGCGCCATGCCCATCTCGGGACTCGAGTCTGAAGCCAGTGCTGAAGCGGTCTCATATGCATCAACCCGAGCGGGGTGGCTACCGCTGAGGATGCCATATGCCCCAGGAGCCTCTGAAAAATTTTCAGTGGAACCGCTGTTTTCTGGCTGAATGCCTTCAAACAGGCCAGCACCAGCTGGGCACGCTCGTTTGTAAGGTGCGCTGTCAAAGAGACTGAGTCCAGCTCCAAACTGAGAAAAGAGATGCTCTGAACCGGGAGGAGCTTGCTCTTTTCCCAGTTGACCCGAAGCCCTAGTTGGCTGAAGTGTGAGAGCACCAAGTTCCTGTGTGCGCACAACATGTCCCGAGAGTGAGCTACGATTAGCCAGTCATCGAGATAGTTGAGAATGCGAATGCCCACCTCCCTTAACGGGGCAAGGGTTGCCTCTGCGACCTTCCTGAAGACGTGAGGAGACAGGGACAGGCCGAAGGGGAGGACTTTGTACTGATACGCCTGACCCTCGAATGAAAACCACAGGAAGGGTCTGTGTTGAGGAAGGATCGAGACGTGGAAGTACGCGTCCTTCAGGTCTACCTCCAGAATGCGTTTTTGCGTCAGCATCTTGAACGGGAGTCTGTGTAAGGCCCGGTTCAGGTACAGTCTGTGTAAAACCCCTTCTTCATCTCGGCTGGAGGGACAGGTTCTATCGCGCCCTTCCGTAGGAGGGTAGCGATCTCCGCGCGCAAAGTAGCAGCGTTTTCGTCCTTGACCAAGGTGAAGCGGATACTGCTGAACCTGGGCGGGCACTTGGCAAACTGAATCGCATAGCCAAGTCGGACAGTCCGGATCACCCATTGCGACGGATTGGAAAGTGCAAGCCACGCATCGAAGTTCCGCGCAAGGGGGACCAAGGGGCTGCTTTGAGCGGTGCCACGAGCCCAGAAACCAATCATCAAGCCACGAGGGTTCAGGGGAGAGCGGAGGGTTCCACTCTAACCCGACACTCACGGCCGCCCTGGAAAGCATGTCCGTCATTTTGGCATCGGCCTGTGACTGGGCGATCGTCCCCGAAGGGGGAAGCCCAGCTGAGGCTTCTGCATCCGAATGGACAAGCCCGCTCTCCGATGCTGCGCTCGAGAGCTCATCATCTTCGCAGGCTCCGAACAAGAATGTGTAGAATGTGTAATGAAACACAAACTATAAAAAACAACTGCCATAAAAGTTACTTTTATTCCCCTAATACAGCATACAACATTTAATGTTATCATAATAATAGTAACATTTATTATAAATGCAATAGTTCTGCCAAAAGACCATAGCTTCTACAGTTAGCGTTACTAACTGCAGTGTAATGGTGATGTGTGGACTGAAAAGCCTGTAATCAGACACGTGCAGTGGGGAAGCTCTAGGGGCTCGAGCCCCTTCCCTTTTACTGATGTGCCCCTCCAACAGAGCACTGTACTGGTGTGTACAAATGCAACTCAAAACTAAAGCCAGCACATCTAAATTAAATTATGTTTTTTGCTTAATTATATTATTTAGGGCTGTAAAAATGCATCAATATTATGCTGAAAATGTGATGCATTGATTACGGAATTTAATAATCAGTTGTAATGACTATAATAATAGCTTGTTACAGTGGCTGTCTCAGATTACATGCACAAAATATTATTTATATGTCAATTATTACCTGTGATAATATGCAAATCTAATACGCATAATTAGCAGTCTACTTACCATCTGTTTGTGATAGTTTGCATCAAGTCAGGCATGAAATTGTCCTTTTTTCCCCAAATTGGCTTAATAATTAATGTAACAACAGTATTATTTTTCTTTTTTTATTATGAGCCAAACCTCTCCATAAATACAAAGAATGATCGGAAAATATTTTTAATCTTCTTATAGTTGTGCATTCTTCTGTTCAACACAATGTATTATGCATTTATCCTATTTCTTAGCCACAATTAAGCTTTTGAACCAGTGAATAAAACCTAAACTATTTTTTAATTTTTATTTAATTTTTTCTGTATAGTGCAAATTATCCCACCATTTACAGTATATTTTCATATTTAGCATATTTTGGAAAATAATTATGAATACAAAATAATTTAATCAAACTTTATGACTAACTATTAAGCCTAATATTTTCATACATTAACAGGCCTATTTGATAAAAGTGTCATTCATTTGTTTAGTTGAGCAATTATAGCAAAAAATAAATTAAGTTCGCGCACCAACTCAGTCCAACAGAGATTATATTACAAAACCACAAAGGGAAAAAAACAGTTGTAAAATGCAACCATTTAGTCACATCATGCCACTCGACAGACCAGCCCACTGGGAAAACTCCCAGTGCTTCAGATGGCCAGACCATCTTTGGCTGTATGCCCCAATAAATGTATGAATCACAGAAATTATCTTAGTTTCCCTATCTGTCACTCACTCGAAGTTGTGTCGATGTAGTGACACTAGGGGTCACTCTTGGGAGCCCGAGACACCTCTGGTCTTTGATAAAAGGCCAATGAAAATTGGCGAGTGGTATTTGCATGCCACTTCCCCAGACATACGTGTATAAAAGGAGCTGGTATGCAACCACTCATTCAGATTTTCTCTTCAGAGCCGAACGGTCATGCTCATTGAGCTGAATTCTACTGTTCATTCACCTCTGCTGGATCTGACAGCGCATTTCAGCGGCTTCTCCCTCCTCTGCACTGGTGCACTGCAGAGAACGCCTCTGGGAGCTTTGGCAGAAAACAAGAGAGTATATTTTCTGAAAGAGCTTTTTTCCTCTAAAAGAGTATATATTTCTCTAAAAGAGCGGCACACACGGAACGTCTTTTTAAAGATGCCTTTCCGATTGTATGTTATTCCTGGTTGCGGTCGTTATCTCTCAACTTCGGATGGTCATGATCGCTGTCTTTCATGTCTGGGTGCGACCCACACTGAGGCAGCATTTGTGGATGGTTCATGTTCTCATTGCGAGAACATGACCATGGCAACGTTGCGGTCACGGCTTGCTTTCGTAAGAAAGCAAGCCAGCCCAGTGGCTCCCCGCCTCGGTCCTTCTACCTACGGGTATGAGGCCAGCGTGGCTAGCACTGGGGGCGATTTGGGGACCTCAATGGGATTGCCTCCGCCGGGTATCCCCCCGCGGACCTCCCATTCCCCAGCACGCTCGTCTGCCCCAGTCAGGCTTCTGGATGAATTCGCCAGCTTGTTTCACGGCGAGTCTGGCTTCTTGTTCGGAGCCCGTGAAGATGATGAGCTCTCGAGCGCAGCATCAGAGAGTGGGCTTGTCCAGTCAGATGCAGAAGCCTCAGCTGGGCTTCCCCTCTCGGGGACGATTGCCCAGTCACAGGCTGATGCTGAAATGACGTGGGAGGCACCTTTCACTGCCTGGCCCCAATTCTGTAGTTCCCCCGCTCTCACTACCCTCGGTGGCGGGGCGGCCAGGGGCTATATGGCAATCCCCCCGGTGGATAAGGCGCTCACAGTGCACCTATGCCTGCAGAACGCCGCCACCTGGAGCGGACACCCTAAGCTCCCATCCAAGCCCTGTAGGCTCACGTTGTCCCTGACGGCTAAAGCCTACAGCGCTGCAGGTCCACCAAGCCAAGGCGTTGAAAGAACTGCACGAGGGTAGTTCCACCCCAGATTTGATAAAGGAACTGCGCTCGGCGACTGACCTTGCTCTCCGAGCAACGAAGGTCATGGCGCAGTCTCTCGGGCGGACGATGGCCACACTAGTGGTCCAGGAACGCCACCTTTGGCTCAACCTGGTCGAGATGGGTGAGGCCGACAAGACACGGTTTCTTGCTGCCCCCATTTCCCAGGCCGGCCTATTCAGCGACACCGTCGAGGACTTTGCCCAGCAGTCCTCGGTGGTGAAGCAGCAGATGGAGGCGATCCGGCAAATCCTGCCCCGGTGCGGCTTAAGATCCCACACCCCATCTGCTCATCGCCAAGGGCATCCCCCTGAGGTGACTGCACCGGCTCCGCCACAGCCCGCCCCTTCGGCCCGGCCCCGGCGTGGAGCCCACTGCAGGAAGCAGACGCCACCCGTCTCACAGTCGGCGGCTAAGAACCCACAGAGGTCGTCAAAGCACCCCTGAGACGGGCGACCCAAGGACGAAGGAACCCACTCACCTGGAGCTGGTAAGAAGATCACTCCATCCCCCGGTGGAGGGCCGGGTGGAAAATCTTTTGTTGCCTTTTTGTTTGATTTCAACGCATGCCCAACTGGCTGCGATACCCAACAGTTCAGCAAAATAGCAGTTTCCTTCCTCCCTGGGTCACATACTCGGTGTGCACTGTCGTCATCACGACTACCGTCCATGGGTTTTTTCTTGCAGGATTGAATCACCAGCGGTGGTCTTTCCGCCCCCAAGCACCCAGTGTGGCACACAGCCGCCCCCGATGTGGCAGTCTCCACGGGTTACGAGGACAGGCCTCTTCCTCCCCTGTCCCAGGCTGTTCCGGGGATGGTCACAAGGAGCCAGGTAAGTGCTTCGATTTCCCTAGACTCAGCATGGCCACGACGTGGTGTGGCACCTCGAGCTCCGCCCCGCTGCGAGGCCCCACCTGCCGGTACCTCCGACAATGTTGTCCCCTTGGTCCCCCTTGCGCAGACCTTGGACGCGTGGCTTGCGCTTTCCAATCCGTCGCGATGGCTGATCCAGACCATCCGACTCGGCTACGCGATTCAGTTCACCAGGCGCCTGCCCAGGTTCGGCGGTATTCACTTCACCTTGGTCAAGAACAAAAATGCTGCTACCTTGCGCTCGGAGATCGCTACCCTCCTACGGAAGGGTGCGATAGAACCTGTCCCTCCGGCCGAGATGAAGAAGGGGTTTTACACAGACTACTTCATCGTACCGATAAAAGGCGGTGGGTTGCGGCCAATCTTGGACCTGCGAGTACTGAACTGGGCCTTACACAGACTCCCGTTCAAGATGATGATGCAAAAACACATTCTGGCGAGCGTCCGACATCAAGATTGGTTCGCGGCGGTAGACCTGAAGGACGCGTACTTCCACATCTCGATCCTTCCTTAACACAGACCCTTCCTGCGGTTTGCATTCGAGGGTCAGGCGTATCAGTACAAAGTCCTCCCTTTCGGCCTGTCCTTGTCTCCTCGCGTCTTCACAAAGGTCACAGAGGTTGCCCTTGCCCCGTTAAGGGAGGTGGGCATTCGCATTCTCAACTATATCGACAACTGTCTAATCCTAGCTCACTCTCGAGAAATGTTGTGCGCACACAGGGACTTGGTGCTCTCGCACCTCAGCTGACTAGGGCTTCGGGTCAACTGGGAAAAGAAAAAGCTCCTTCTGGTTCAGAGCATCTCTTTTCTCGGTTTGGAGTTGTACTCAGTCTCTTTGACAGCGTGCCTCACGAACGAGCGTGCCCAGTCTGTGCTGGCCTGTAAATTTTTCAGAGGCTCCTGGGGCATATGGCATCCTCAGCGGTAGCCACCCCGCTCGGGTTGATGCATATGAGACCGCTTCAGCACTGGCTCCAGACTCGAGTCCCGAGATGGGCATGGCGCCACGGGACACATCGTGTGGTCATCACGCCAGTCTGTCACCGTCTTTTCAGCCCTTGGACCGACCTCTCATTTCTACGGGCAGGTGTTCCTCTAGAACTGGTCTCCAGGCGCGTCGTGGTCACGACAGACAACTCCAAAACAGGCTGGAGCGCTGTTTGCAATGGGCACGCAGCCACCGGCCTGTGGACGGGCCCACAACTGCATTGGCACATCAACTGCCTCGAGTTGTTGGCAATTCTGCTCACCCTGTGGAGGTTTCGGCCGTTGATCCAGGGCAAGCACGTGTTAGTTTGGACAGACAACACGGCAACGTTAGCATATGTCAACCGCCAAGGCGGTCTGCGCTCTCGTTGTATGTCATAACTCGCCCGCCGTCTCCTCCGCTGGAGTGAGCAGCACTTCAAGTCGCTGCGAGCCACTCACATCCCGGGCAACCTCAACACTACAGCGGACGTGCTGTCATGGCAGGTTACCCTCAGGGGAGAGTGGAGACTCCACCCTCAGGTGGTCCAGCTGATTTGGAGTCGATTCGGATGGGCACAGGTGGACCTGTTCGCCTCCCAAGAATCCTCCCACTGCCCGCTCTTGTACGCCCTCACCAAGGTTCCCCTCGGCATAGACGCGCTGGCACACAGCTGGCCCCCTGGCCTACGCAAATATACGTTTCCCCCAGTGAGCCTACTTGCACAGACCCTGTGCAAGGTCAGAGAGGATGAGGAGCAGGTCGTCCTGGTAGCACCCTACTGGCCCACCCAGACATGGTTCTCGGACCTCACGCTCCTCGCGACAGCCCCCCCCCCCCCCCCGCAAATTCCCCTGAGGAAGGACCTTCTTTCTCTGCGATGATAGACACGATCACTCAGGCTAGGGCCCCCTCTATGAGGCGCCTCTATGCCTTTAAGTGCCATCTGTTCACTAAGTGGTGTTCTTCCCGACAGGAAGACCCCCAGAGATGCGCAGTCGGATCAGTGCTTTCCTTCCTGCAGGAGAGGTTGGAAGGGAGGCTTTCCCCTTCCACCTTGAAGGTGTACATTGCCGCCATAGCAGCACACCACGATGCAGTCGACGGTAAGTCCTTAGGGAAGCACGACCTGATCATCAGGTTCCTAAGAGGCGCCAGGAGGCTGAAACCCTCCAGACCGCACCTTGTTCCCTCATGGGATCTCTCTGTAGTTCTTCAGGGTCTACAGAGAGCCCCCTTTGAGCCTTTGCAGTCAGCCGAGCTTAAGGAACTCTCCTTGAAGACTTCCCTCCTGACTGCGCTCAATTCCATCAAGAGGGTAGGAGACCTGCAAGTGTTCTCTGTCAGCAAAACGTGCCTGGAGTTCGGTCCGGGTTACTCTCATGTGATGCTGAGACCCCGACCGGGCTATGTGCCCAAGGTTCCCATGACCCCTTTTAGGGACCAGGTAGTGAACCTGCAAGCACTGCCCCAGGAGGAGGCAGACCAAGTCCTGTCATTGCTGTGTCCGGTGTGTGCTTTACGCATCTATTTGGATCGCATGCAGAGCTTTAGAATCTCTGAGCAGCTCTTTGTCTGCTTTGGTGCACAGCGGAAAGGAAGTGCTGTCTCCAATCAGAGGATCACCCACTGGCTCATTGACACCATAACTATGGCATATCACGCCCAGGACATGCCGCCCCTGGTAGGGCTACGAGCCCATTCTACCAGCGGTGTAGCGGCTTCCTGGGCCCTGTCCAGGGGTGCCTCTCTAACAGACATTTGCAGAGCAGCAGGCTGGGCAACACCCAACACCTTTGCAAGGTTCTACAACCTCCAGGTGGAACTGGTTTCATCCCAGGTAGTGGCACACAATACAAGCGGATAAGCCCGGGATAGCCGGCCGGGTGTATTGCTTGCACATAGCGCCTTCCACCTCCTTTTGAGCTGAAGATGTGCGCCATTAATTCCCAGTAGTGTTCACAAGTTTTGCTCCCTGGTTGACTTCCTCCGAGCCCTGTGGCAGTCGAGTTTTCGGAGAGACTCGCTGCCGGCCCAGTACATGTGCTAACTAAGAGTCCTGTTCTGGGGTAGGTGCTCCGCATGTGGCGGTTCCCTGTAAGGCTAACCCCATGCAATGTATATCTTCCGCTAATTCGTTTCTCCATTGGCAAACTGCGTCTTCCTTGGGCAGAGCCCCTCTGCCCTAGTCACCATGTTTGTTTTAACTCCTCCCCCATTGGGCAGGATCTACCTTGAAGACTCTCCACATGGTTGGAAAGACCATGTGATGTATTCTTCCACTTAAATATCCCCCCCTCTCTTTGGGCAAGGTGTGGTCTCCGCTGTGTCTTCCCCTTGGGAGGGACACCCCCTGACTAGACCTGCTGGCCCAGTTGGATAATCCCTCTTCTTTTTTAGGGAGTGGAAAAAAGAGAAGGGGAAAAGAGGCCACGACTGGGTTAAGCCTGTCTCTATCTCTTGGGTAGTCGACTTGTCCCCAAAGGGCTGTTCGACACTTATAAATATGTTGGGGAAGGTTACGTGTCGACCTGGTGTGCTGGCTATGAGGCACACAGTAGTCTGCCCACCACATACTGCCAGTTCACGTAACACAGTTCAGCCAATTGTGGCGTTTTGTATAGGGACCCCAAGTGTCACTACATTGACACAACGTTGAGTGAGTGACAGATAGGGAATGTCATGATTACTTGTGTAACCTCCGTTCCCTGATGGAGGGAACGAGACGTTGTGTCCCTCCTGCCACAACGCTGAACTACCCGCTGAAATGGCCGGATCTTATATCGGCTCCTCAGCATAAAACCTGAATGAGTGGTTGCATACCAACTCCTTTTATACCCGTATGTCTGGGGGAGTGGCATGCAAATACCACTCGCCAATTTTCATTGGCCTTTTATCAAAGACCAGAGGTGTCTCGGGCTCCCAAGAGTGACCCCTAGTGTCACTACATCGACACAACGTCTTGTTCCCTCCATCAGGGAACGGAGGTTACACAAGTAACCATGACGTTTTCTAAAACTGTCTGCTGTATTCCATAAGGCAGTATTGTGCATTGCAGTGTACCAGTAAAAATGAATTATCCACGATCTTAATTGTCCCCCTGCTGGACTGATATGCATAGGAAACTGCTGAGCCCACTAGATGATTAAGTGCTACAAGGGCATACATTTACCCCCCAGTGTATGTGAAAGCTTGTCATGGAGTAATTCTGCATTGCTTTGCCAATTAAAAGATCTGATTATATATGGAGTTTTTAATTAGAATGCCTTAAAATGCCATCAGGACATTTTGAAATGACTGTTTAAATATGAAAAAAATCCTGAGGCATGTCCTACGCAAGGGATGGTAAAAAAATGTAATTTCCCAAAAGCTGGACTTAATCAATAAAAATGTAATTACCAAAATGAGCGTTTTATCGTGGGAATGTAGTCTTTTTTGACATAATATTCTTTTATTTCCTATTACTGCTGAGACCAAATAGTCAGGCGGAACCAAATTCCTGAAAGATTTTCCAGGATGAATGCTGTAACAATTTATAAATATTGACTAACAATCCATCCTGCTTCCTTTATTGCATTGAAACTCATTCTGTGCCAAACCCGTTTTTTTATGTGCTTTCAAAACTTGTGATAAAATCATTGAAAAAAATTAATTAGCTGAATGAGGCATTTTAATGTTTTGGAAGTGCAATTCATGACCACACAGTAGCTCCCCTTGAAAATCATCTGCATTGTACAATATAAAATTCTCAGTTTTTGAAAACTGGCATACAGTGTCAAGTTGGCGCATGTGTGAATGAAGTGAACCTTAGTAAAATAATTAAAGGGATAGTTCACTCAAAAATGAACATTCTGTCATAATTTACTCACCCTAAAGTTGTTCCAAACCCTAAATAATTTCTTTCTTCTTTGGAACACAAAAGCAGAATGTTAGCCTCAGTCACCATTCCCTTTCATTGCATATTGTTTTTATTGAATGATGACTAACATTCTGCTTAACATCTGTGTTCCACATAGAAAGAAAGAGTAATTTGGGTTTGGAAGAACATAAGGGTGAGTAAATTATGACAGAAGTTTAATTTTTGGGTGAAATATCCCTTTAAAGGTATTATAAACTGAACTTAATGGCAGTTTGGTAAATTGTTATTCCAATCATTATAAATAGAGTTTGTATTTAGCATGAGTGGTTTGGAATTAGGCTGAAGATCTTTTAGCATGCATTTCCTTTTGGAAATGGCAGTAATTTGGGTGTTTTTTTTTTTTTTCTTTGCATAGGCTGTGTGCTGTTTACAATGAAAGAAATTTTACCAAGGGCATGTGCTGCTACAAAAAGCTTTCATTAAAAGTATCACACTCAGGCAGCTGGCTGCCCATTCTTGTGTGTGAAAACCAGTCATTATACTCAGTGTATGTGCATGCCTATGAGAGGGAGAGATAGTGAAAATGAGAAGGAGAGAATGAGTGAGAGACCTACTGGACTCAAAAGCACCTTCATTTTTTCCCATTTTGACTGCATACTGTCTACATTTGCCACTTGATGTCAAGCAATTCTGTTAACAGCTCTGCTAGTTAGACCACTATAATTGAGGTGTGAACATTATAGATAAGGCAAATTAAGAGGCAAAACTTAGTGCTATCACTCAAATGTCTCGCTGTGATTCACAAAAGCTATTTTAGGTGGTAATAGGATTAGAATACATCTATTTATCACTGTATAGCTCATATTGTTTGCATGAAGACAAATGCCAACAATGCATAATGAAATGTCATAGCAAACAGTATTAGCAATGCCCCCAAAAACTCTCATAGACATTAACTTCTCTGTATCAGCTCCATCCTGGTTTGCTGTCACATCATTACATTAGATTGCATCACAAACAAATCGTAGGAACATCAATCTAGACCCACTGACCCATTACAGACAATCATCCTGCTATCAAGATCTCATTACCTCCATTTGCACGAGACCACTCAATAGCATTAGTCTGCAGGATTAAAAATAAAGATTAGCAGGGGAATTAATCTAATTTCCTTGACTTTGGGAGCAAATGCTGACACTCTTCTGACACTGTGCAAGATCTTCTGAGATAGTAGGAGAAGTGAGATGCACCTAATACAGGTGCATCTCAATAAATTAGAATGTCGTTAAAAAGTTCATTTATTTCAGTAATTCAACTCAAATTGTGAAACTCGTGTATTAAATAAATTCAATGCACACAGACTGAAGTAGTTTAAGTCTTTGGTTCTTTTAATTGTGATGATTTTGGCTCACATTTAACAAAAACCCACCAATTCACTATAAATAAATGAACTTTTCCACGACATTCTAATTTATTGAGATGCACCTGTATATTTATTATGCTCCAGGAAAGGAACTCTGGGGATGGGAAATAACTCTTCTCTTTTACTGCAAAGATTCAGTTTCAGGGCTTTACATTAAATGTAATTTCCCTGTGATACTAATTTATAGATTGAAGATAGGTGGAGGTCTTTTAAACTAAAGATACTGCACAGATAAAAAAATGTAAGACACTGAAAGCTTGGCGCTCAACTTGGCTATCAGTTAATGGGATAGCTCACCCAAAAATGTTGTTCTGAACCCATATGACTCCTTCTTTCATGAAAATTAAAGTTTAGCAAAATCTCAGCGCTGCTCTGATCCATATAATGAAAGTGGATGGAGACCAGGGTTGTCAAACACAGGACAACAAAATCAACATTAAAGTATTCCATATGACTTGGCACTACATTGCAAGACTTTTGAAGCCATATGATAGCTTGGACAACATTAGGGTGAGTAAATACATACAGATTTGTCATTTTTGGGTGAATTATGCATCCCTTTAATACAGATAGTTGTTTTTACCTATTATTCTCACAACTTTCTTTAAAAAAAAAAAAACTACAGGAACTGTTAGTACTTACACAAAATGTCTTTGTGCTAAATTTGGGGCATTATTCTTATTTGAAATGAAGCACACCCCTATGAATTTTGAAGTTTAGAGGATGAATCTTCAGTCACAAATAATCCTGGACTAAATCTTACAGTCAATAGCTATTTGACAGAGATAAGGTTTTACCTGTGTTATGCTGAAACATGTAATATACTCAGATAAAGCTACTAAAACAGCTGAACAACAACAAAGAGGTCATTATTGTACACAGACAGTTATTGACTGCCACTTTTCTCAACAAATATTGTCATCATGTCATAAGAGGCAAATAAAGATGAAAGCTTGTCAATTCCAAACATCTTCAATGTAATAGCATTCAGCATCCCTACAACACCATCAAACAAAGTGCAGACAAAAGTTCCTATTTAACATTATTATCTGTCATTTTAGGTAGGGATGCACTGCTCCGATACCTGTATCAGAATCGGCTTCATACTGATGTTTTAGCCGGATCGGGTATAGGTCAGACGAGCCCTTTCCAAATCCAATACCACACGTTAGTCATTGTTGTTTCTGTCAAACCCAAAGAATGACATAAAAAAAAAACATAAAAGCACTATTAAAGTAGACCATATGACTCGTGCATTTTATTCAAAGACTCTTGAAGACTTGCAATACATTTGTGAGTCGCAAAAGGCTCTGTTTAATGAGTAAATATACAGTCTGCATGTGCAGCACACTTCACTGAAGGAGTGCCTCTCTGTTGACACACACATATGCATTATGCACGCAGTATGCGAGTGCTCCACAAAAATTCCATTTTAGATGTAGATGTTCAATAGTTTGGTTTCTTTATAACATGCATTAAGAAAGAACAGCACTGGAGGGGCATTTTACCAGTGGTTAATTAAACTACAGTGAACTAACCTATACACAAAAGGCTTCCTAGATTCTTTCGCCAAAATAAAAGCCAGAGGGTTTAAATGTTAAATTACAAATTAAATGTATTACTGTACAATAAAATCAAATATTTAGTAATAATACTAATAACAGACAGACAGACAGATAGACAGATAGATAGATAGATAGATAGATAGATAGATAGATAGATAGATAGATAATGAGAGTTGAGCTAGAGAGCATAATTAAACAGCTCATACATAATACACTTTTCAAATCATAAAATAATCAGGAATATGTCCACTAAAAAGTTTGTTTTCTCTAAATTATGATCAGAGACTCTTGAGGGACATAATAAATTGAGACGCTCTCATCTTCAAGCTCTGGCAATATGTACAAGGGCACCTGCACTAACCTAATCTGGAGGGATTTGATTCACTCTTTTTTTTACAGCATGGAAATCGTTTTTTGGCTGATATAACCACATTGCGAGACACTTAGCAATGCCACTCATTTTTCTCTGACGCAAATAAAGAAACACACAAAAAAAATATCATAAATCTCTGACAAAGTTGTGGAAAACTTTTCCTAACAGCATTACTTTTGAGTCCCACAGTGTAAAGAATGAAAAAGTCCTGCAAACTGCTCCAATGCATTGTGAGATTTTATTGAAAGAAACCTGACTGATCTAATGTTTTCAGGTACAGAGCCTTTAGGCAATATGAAAGACCTATAGACAGGGTTAGGGAGTAACAGAATACATGTAACGGGATTACGTATTTAAAATACAAAATATAAGTAACTGTATTCCACTTCAATTTCAATTTAAATCATTGGTAATTAGAATACAGTTACATTCAAAAAGTATTTGGATTACTGAAGAGATTGCTTTGCATTTTGTTGTCATTTATTTCATTTAATGTTTAGTCCTTTCAGATGGAAAACATTTATACATATAAATGATGCGATCCAAAGAGTGTTTGAGCAGCGGTGAAACACTTTCTTATAATGTGTTACATTCATATGAGCAGACAAAGAAGTAAGTTTGAAGTAAGTTTGGACCAGAAGAAATAGAAATAAACCTTGTGTAAACCGTCAGCTTTACGCTAAGCTAAAATGCTATTTCTAGCCATTTTACATGCACGTTACCAGGCACGATCATATTTTTTTATTAAGAAAATTCATGTTGGATCATAATTGCTTTTTTCTGTAAGACCTTTATTATTAGGGCAAAAATCATATTCTTGATAATAATTTTTGTATTGCTTTCCTGTAAAAATATCGAAAAATCCTTAAAACAAGATAAATTTGATTTATGTTGTTTTAGAAACAACACTGCATAAAATATTTAGGATTTTCAGAAAATGTATTTTTAACATGTGTATTTTATCTTACCGTACTGGCAGTTTTTATAGCCAAAACAAGTGAAAAAATCTATCAGTGCTGAAGATGTAATCCAAAGTATTTAGAATACATTACTGACCTTGAGTAATCTAACGAAATACGTTACAAATGACATTTTACAGCATGTAATCTGTAATCTGTAGTGGAATACATTTCAAAAGTAACCCTCCCAACCCTGCCTATAGAATAGATACATGTGACATGAAGACCTATAGATACATGTGAGATGTACATCACAAGATCATGATGACAGCAATCTCAGACATTATTGGACTGAATCACCCTCTCACTTGTACCCGGCGCAACAGTACACTGATTAATATTACTGTTTCAAAATTAGTCAAATGCTTGTAAGTGCACTGAATGGTTGACACTCATTTCAAAGTCACATTACTTTTTAAGCTACACACGCAGAGTAAAACCGTACATAAGACACAAGGTTAGAAACATTGGACACACTGTACAAACTCTTTGACAATTGCTTTAAAAGTGGCTGACATAATTACAAAGTTATGTGTTATATGGAGTGGGTATACCATATGAAGTATCAAGAGTTTAGCATTACTGTATAATAATAAAAAACATATTATTATTATTATTATTATACACATGTAGTGGGGTTCACAAGTCCACACTGAAAATCTGGGATTTAAAATTTTTTAAAACTTAATCTAAAAATTATCTAATTTAAATTAATTTAGAATGTTTTAGGACTTTGACAAGTTGAAAACAAAGACATGTTATGACAGAAATGATTAAGAAATATTTAAAACTCTGCATTTCTTGGTCACTAATCAAATAGGCAAATTTGTGACATGTTACCGCTTTGGTACAAAAGATAAGATTTCCTTGCTTCCTTTGAAGCACACAAGATACTTTTTGGAACAGTTGTGGAGTGTAAGCCAACTCAAGTTCATACTGTAATTTCAATATTTTTTTTGGGGGGGGGGGGGGGTAAACTGAATGTGTCTGATCTGAATTGATCTTTTTATTGCCTGTAGAAAAGACGAAAAATGTAATGATTTTGAATGAATTAGCCATCTTTGAATTGTCAGTGGATAAAGCCCATGGCCATAATCTGGAATTCTTGTTATTTGTATAAAGAGAGGTAGCTTGAAATGGGGAGTGCATTTCCTTTAATTTATTTATTTATTTCTACGAGGTGTTTGGGGGGCACACAGTGTCATAAGTGAATGACAGGGAGACAATTAAAGCTTCAGTATTTTAGGGGGGACGTTACATAGATGTGTTTGGATTTTAATAGGGCCAGATGATTAGAGATGAGAGGATTTCTGCTGTTTGTGAAAGCCATTATAACTCACAGATTGAATGGACTGAGAGCTTAATGCACTGCATCTCCCAGTATTTTAAACTCTCCTGCTAGAACCAGCCTATGGTATCTTCACAGGAGAGATGAGAAAGTGGAGGAGATGTGGTGCGGTGTGGGCGGATGGCATTTGAGTGTGTGAGAGGGCAAATAATTCACTGGTTTGGTGTATTTAATGCATTGTATTTAATATATTTAACAAATTACATTTATTATAACATGTATATATATTTAAAAATATATAATATTTTTATACATTTGAAATGTGTAAATCTTAAAAAAAAATAAATAAAAATGAATGTAGACACTTGTTTCACCCCTCACATGGCCTGATCTGTGTTTTGTTTTTGTATTTTCTGAATTTATTAGCATTGAAGTACCAGCTTTACAGGTCAAGTACAGAGGTTGCACTACAAAATATCAGAGGAAGGGGTTTTAAAATGTTAATCATGGTCTGTTTTATCCGTCCTATTAGTTTATGTTTCACTGATAAGTAGTATATTTCAAAGTCAACATTTTTTTGCAACTTACGTTATTTATGATTCTGGTTGGGAGTGCAGAGCACGTCTGGTGACATTTTGCCTACACACATACAGTGCGCACAGAAAGCAAGCGGACGGGCAAGAGAGAGAGAGTTTTTTTTTTTTTTTTTTTTTTTTTAAAGACTTCACATTTAGGGTGCTTCTCAAATGGAAGGCTGCAGCCTAGTAAGGCTATGTCCTTCCTAGACCAGTCCTTCTGAGGCTGTAGGCTAGACTCCTCCTCAGCACTCATTGCTAGAATGAGGCAGTCTAGCAAGTGTGCATGACGAACCATAATCTTAGAACCATGTGATATTTTACTTTGTTTCGGAACTCATATACTTCAGAAAATGAGAAATATGTCCTAATCCCTTAATTTTTTTAGCAAAATGTTTTATTCACAAAGCTAGAGTCACTCAAAAAAGCCTTTATTTAATACATTTTGTGGGTGATTGAAGGCCACAAAGGATACACCCGAGGCTGCCTTCCAAGTGTCCTCACAGTTGAGATGGCTTTCAACGGTGCTTTATAACGTGGTAGTCGAGATATCCAGCCTAACGAAGCTGCAGCCAAGCACCCTTAGTCTGCCGCGCTCTGTCAGAATAATCACATAAGGACACGTGAACACGAAAACTGGTGCGGAGTATCAAATACACAGAAGGTATGAGAGCCCTAACTGCACGTCAATATGAAGAAAGCCAAATCCCATCCCAATCACATTTATAGGCAATTTTAAAATCCCGGCTGGTCGATTTTTCAGGTCCAAAAAGAGGACATGTCCGGGAAAAAGAGCACATATGGTCACCCTACTGTAGCATTATAAATTCATAAAATAGCATGGAAGTTTCATCTTGGAATCCCCCAAAACAAGCCATGAATTTTGAAGTTACTTATCTGCATAACATGACTATTCTCAATTTAATCCAAAGAAGATGAAGATAATGGAAGTTCTCCAGGAGGTGCATGTCTGCAAATGGCAAATTTCTGCATGCTGCTGATAAATGCAATGGAAGGGCGCAGGGATGATGCCCCCCCCCCCCGGTACAACTATTTAGTTTTTTTAAACAAAACTAAATAGTTGTACCGTACAAAGAAAAATTTAAGTCATTTGAATTTGACTACAAATATTCAGCCCACATCAAGGGCCCCTATTTCACAGCCAACCAAATTGTCCAACAAAACAAAAATGTATAACTTCGACAATAAAGTAGCATGATCATTGCAGGTAAAAAAAAAATAAAAATCTAAATCATTCATGTCTAGATTGTAGATAGGCCTACAGTATATTTTAAGATGGGGTTTAAACCTAGATCACCTTGAACACTAAGCAAAAACTTAACACCAACTATATTTCATTTACTTGAAGAACCACATTAAAAATGTAAAAAGTAAATGAAAGGTTTTTTGTTATTCTTAGGTCAAGTTTTATCTCTCATGGGGCACCAAGCAAGCTAAAATTGACACTGACATCCCAGCATCTAGCCCCTGTAGAAATTTCTTTTTTCTTTTTTTTTTTTTTTTTTTTTTTATTTACATGACATACTTGTGTTTGTCATCCAGACTTCAGGTAGCATGAATCAGCCATGCTAAACTGTGCTTATGGCATAGCAGACAACATGATCATCTTAGTACAGCTGACAGAGTGACATCTCTCTCATTTAGCCCAGGAAGCAATCAGATATGGCCTTCATTGGCTGCCGTTTTCCAGTCTGAGAATTTTGTCCACAAACATTTTCATATTTTTTCATCTTAAGTTGGTCTATAGATGATCTCTCATGGAGCATAATGTTCTTTTGCAGCAAGAGGGAATACTTGACAGGGAACACCACTGGCGGGTGACCGGTGTTCAGTTCAGAACACTCTGGGCTATCAGAAAAGAGTTACATTTTCAACACACGGAGTCATTTGACAAAGTATTTTATTTTGGGAGTAACACCAACAAAACTACATCTGGTAAATCTGTTTGAGTCAAGAGACTATAGTCTGTAGTTTAATCCGATATGCCATTTTGAAAATTTTTGCGATTTATTGCGAAATGGCACGCTGTTAAACACAATGACCACAGACATGGACTATTGGCCTTTTTCCATTAGAAATCTATATTAAATGTGCATTTTCACATTGAGAAAAAAAAAAAAAAATCCCTCCGACTTGGCTACGTGATTCAGTTCGTCAGGCACCCGCCCCGGTTCAGCGGCATCCGCTTCACTTCAGTGCGGAGCGAGAACGCTGCCACCCTGCGTGCGGAGATCGCGACCCTTCTACACAAGGGCGCGATGGAGCCTGTCCCTCCAGCCGAGATGGGGAAAGGGTTCTACAGCACTTACTTTATCGTACCAAAGAAAGGCGGTGGGTTGCGGCCAATCTTGGACCTGCAAGTTCTGAACCGGGCCTTACGCAAACTCCTGTTCAAGATGTTAATGCAGAAACACATTCTGGCGTGCGTCCGGTATCAAGATTGGTTCGCGGCGGTAGACCTGAAGGACGCGTACTTTCATGTCTCGGTTCTACCTTGACACAGACCCTTCCTACGGTTTGCTTTCGATGGCCAGGCGTATCAGTACAAGGTCCTCCCCTTCGGCCTGTCCCTGTCCCCTCGTGTCTTCACGAAAGTCACAGAGGCAGCTCTTGCCCCGTTAAGGGAAGTGGATGTCCGCATACTCAACTACCACAGGGTAGGGATTTGGTGCTCAGGCACATCAGCCGTCTAGGGCTTCGGGTCAACTGGGAAAAGAGCAAGCTCTCCCCAGTTCAAAGCACCTCTTTTCTCGGCATGGAGTTAGACTCGGTCTCAATGATAGCACGCCTCACAAGCGAGTGTGTGCAGTCGGTGCTGAACTGCCTGAAGTCATTCAGGCAGAGGGCAGCAGTTCCACTGAAACACTTTCAGAGGCTCCTGGGGCATATGGCTTCCTCAGCGGCAGTCACGCCGCTCGGGTTGATGCATATGAGACTGCTTCAGCACTGGCTTCAGACTCGAGTCCCAAGATGGGCATGGTACCACAGCACACATCACGTAGCTATCACGCCGCTCTGCCGCCACTTATTCAGCCCTTGGACAGACCTTGCGTTTCTACGGGCAGGAGTTCCCCTACAGCAAGTGTCCAGATGTGTCGTGGTCACCACAGACACCCCCAAACTGGGCTGGGTTGCCGTGTGCAAAGGGCACGCAGTCGCCGGTTCCTGGTCCTGGTTGCTGGCTGTACTACTCGCCCTGCAGAGGCTATTGCCATTGATCCAGGGCAAGCATGTGTTGGTCTGGTCCAACAACACAGCGACAGTAGCATATATAAATCACCAAGGCGGCGTACATTCTCATCGCATGTCGCAACTCTCCCACCATCTCCTCCTCTGGAGTCAGCAGTGGCTGAGGTCGCTGCGGGCCACTCATATCCCAGGCAGCCTCAACGCCACAACGGACGTGCTGTCGCGGCAGGCAACGCTCAGCGGAGAGTGGAGATTCCACCCCCAGGTGGTTCAGCTGATTTGGAGTCGATCCGGCAAAGCACAGGTAGACCTGTTCGCTTCCCAGGAATCCTCCCACTGCCCACTCTGGTATTCCCTGATGGGAGCCCCCCTTTGGGACAGACACGCTGGCAAATATGCATTCCCCCCAGTGAGCCTTCTTGCACAGACCCTGTGCAAGGTCAGGGAGGACGAGGAACAAGTCACCCTCGTGGCCCCATACTGGCCCACTCAGACTTGGCTGTTGGACCTCACGCTCCTCATGACAGCACCTTCCTGGCAGATTCCCCTGAGGAAGGACCTTCTTTCTCAGGGACGGAGCACCCTCTGGCATCCGCGCCCAGACCTCTGGAATCTCCATGTCTGGCCCCTGGATGGGACATGGAAGGTCTAAGTGGTCAACCACCAGCAGTCATAGACATGATCACTCAAGCCAGAGCTCCTTCTACCAGGCAGCTTTATGCCCTAAAGTGGCGCTTATTCACGAATTGGTGTTCTTCCCGAGCCGAAGATCCCCAGAGATGTGCAGTCAGGTCAGTGCTCTCATTTCAGCAGGAAAACCTGGAGTGGCAGTTGTCCCCCTACACCTTGAAGGTTAATGTAGCCGCTATAGCAGCTCATCACGACGCAGTCGATGGTAAGTCCCTTGGACAGCACGACCTGATCATCAGGCTCCTCAAAGGCACCCGGAGGCTTAATCCTCCCAGTCCATGCCTCTTCCCCTCATGGGATCTCATCGTGGTCCTCCTGGGACTTCGGAGAGCCCCATTTGAGCCGCTAGAGTCAGTCGAGCTGAAAGCCCTCTCCTTAAAGATGGCCCTCCTGATTGCGCTCACCTCCATCAAGAGTGTGGGGGTCCTGCAAGTGTTCTCTGTCAGCGACACTTGCCTGGAGTTCAGTCTGGCAGATTCTCATGTGATCCTGAGACCCCGACCGGGCTATGTGCCCAAGATTCCCACAACCCCTTTCAGGGATCAAGTGGTGAACCTGCAAGCGCTGCCCTGGGAGGAGGCAGGCCCAGCCCTGTCATTGATGTGTCCGGTGCATGCTTTGCGCACCTAATTGGATCGCACACAGAGCTTTAGACGCTCTGAGCAGCTCTTTGTCTGCTTTGGTGGACAGCAGAAAGGGAACGCCGTCTCCAAACAGAGGCTTGCCCACTGGATCATGGATGCCATTGCATTGGCCTACCAGACCCAGGCCGTGCCCGCCCCCTTGCGGGTTCGAGCACACTCTACAAGGAGTGTGGCGTCCTCGTGGGCACTGGGCAATGGCACCTCTCTAGCAGACATCTGCAGAGCAGCGGGCTGGGCAACACCCAATACTTTCACAAGATTTTACAATCTCCGGGTTGAGCCGGTTTCATCCCGTGTTCTAACAGGTACGAACAGGTAGAGTTCGATAATACGGAACAGCTGGCCAGGTGTGTCACTTGCGTATAGGACCTTTCCCCTCCCCTGAGGCGAAAACATGCGCTCTTACCCCCAGTCGAGTTCACGAAGTCGTGGACCCTGGATGTCCTTCCTCCCTAGCCCTATGGTTCGCGAACTCGAGTTCACAGCCAGCCCCACTATGGGGTCTAATATGCCCTGTACTGGGATAGGTGCTCCACAGGTGCCGATTACTCCGGTAACCCCTGTGATATATATTCCGCGGTACGGTCTCCTGTCGGCGGACCCACGTCTCCCTTGGGCAGAGCTCTCTCTGCCCCCGGTTGCTGTGTTTGTAGAGTTCCCCCCCTTTTTTTCATGGTGGGACCTACAACCGTGCCTCTTCCATGTGCGGCTGCTGAGCCCATGTGTCGTATTGCCACATGTTGACCTCCCCTTTTGGGCAGGATGTGGTCTCCACAGGGACTTTTCCCCCTGAAAGAATAGGAAAGGAAAAGAACACCTTCCCCGTTGCATTTGATAGCAGCTGGCACGGCCTGCTCCCATGCTAGTTACGTCGCTTCCCCCCCTCAGGGATGTAGGGAACGACATGACGTCTTTTGGGGCGTTGGGGGAGATTACGTGCAGTCTGATGCACCTGCTATTACGCACGCAGCAGCATGCTTGCGCCTGCATCGGCAGTTCACGTAACACGGTTCAGCTGTTGTGGCGTTTTTCCATAGGGACCCCTAGTGTCACTACATCGACACAACGTCGAGTGAGTGACAGAAGGGGAACGTCTCGGTTACTATCGTAACCTCCGTTCCCTGATGGAGGGAACGAGATGTTGTGTCCCTCTTGCCACAACGCTGTACTAGCCGCTGAAATGTCCAGGACCATGTCTCGGCTCCTCAGCACAAAACCTGAATGAATCCTGCATTCCAGCTCCCTTTTATACCCGTATGTCCGGGGGAGTGGCATGCAAATTCCACTCGCCAATTCTCACTGGCCTTTTCTCAAAGATCTGAGGTGATCAGGGCTCTCAAGAGCGACCCCGAGTGTCACTACATTGACACAACGTCTTGTTCTCTCCATCAGGGAATGGAGGTTACGACAGTAACCGAGACATTTGATTGACAGTGCAAAGAGAGAACATTGAGATTTTGTTGCTAAAGTAGAAAAAAACATTGTAACATAAAAGTCAAGTAAAGTCCAATCATTTTTATTTGTATAGTTTTTTTATATGCACTTTACCCAATACACACATTGTTCCAAAGCAGCTTTACAGAAAATCAGCTGTAATGATGTCTGTAAGGTCTCAAAAATATGAATAACCAATGCTCCTGGAAACATAAACAATTTGATAAAAAAAAATAAAAAATAAAAAATCTGACTTTCTATAGATTGGTATTATTTAAAATTGTGCAACTTTGTCCTGCTGTCCCCATATGAGGACATAACGTTTTAGGAAAACTATTTGCAATTTTTTTTTAAAATGTAAAAATGTAAAAAAATTATTCCAATTGGATTAAGTAAAAAAAAAAAAAAAAGTCGTCCAAGTCAAAATGACTAGAACACAACATCAGGGTTAAATACGGGAGCAAATCCCAGTTAACTGTTCTGTGTGTGCACGAAATACAGGTGTCACTCCCAAAAATGGGATGGTTGATGTGGTACTCCCATATGGTTTTCCGTTAGGTGTTCGACATTTTGAGACATAGTAAAATTAAACAAGTTTTAAATTAGCAAGTTGTTTAATTTTTTTTTATCCTGTACACAATACACGTTTAATGTAAATGTGGTTGTCACAAATGTAAGGTTGCAAAATTTTTTGCCATGCAAATACGAGAAACTTGAGCATTTTGGGGATGTTTCGCTGTCCAAATGGGGGTCCCCCTGGCCATTTAGCAGTTTCAGTATGGGACAACAGGCATCCCGTATGGGAAGTCTTTATTTTGGTCAAAATACGGGACAGTTAGAAACCATATAACTAATTGAATTTTTAGGTAGTGAATCATTTGTAGAATGCAGTTGTCACTTCTGTAAATAACCAAACTTTGTATGTAGAGAATAAGATTAAGCACTCAGAAGAGGAGTGACAACCGTATTTAATTGCACTTTATGTGTTAGCGTTTACGGGCCCAACAGTCTCAGCCACAACAACAGCATAGGCTGATTTCACGTACTCTTGCTAAACTGCACTCCTCTGAAGGACATGGCCTTATTTCCTGCTGAAGGGACTATGAGACTGAGTCAGTCTCACAATCTCATCTATATTGTCATTAGATCATTATGAACTATAGACTTCTCAGGCTCCACCGGGACAAAGACCAGAGTTGAAGTCTGCATTACCACGATAAATAACATCTAGGCTTGGCCATATTGTCCCACGTTCCCTGGGCACTTTTTTATTTCAGGGCCCAATTTTACAACAGTGGCCTATCTGCGGAAACACAAAATGGTGGCAGCCTCTGGCAAAGAGGACTTTACTTCCTCTCTCTTTTTCCCGTACTGGCCTTGGGCCATTAAACACTGTGACTGAAACATTACAGGCTGATCAGCTCTGTCATTTCATTCTCTGTCATCACAGCCTTGGGTCCGGGGCCACCGAACCAGCACCTGAAGCCTCTAAGCATCCAGGACACACACATTGTGCTGATAATACACACTGTTGAATCTTTTGTTTATACTGGTTTGATGAAAGGCAGAATGCACAATTACTAGTACCACAAATATAGATTCAACTGTGATGTCTGTTTCTAGGCAACTGCTGCTTGTCCACCAGATATTAGAACTAGCACTTGAACTGGTGAATGGCAGTAAAACATGCTGGCTACTTCTGAGCACTAATCATAAATGATTAAAATTGTAGTCATGCAGGCTTTTAAAAGTTTGATGTCATGATTGTACTTGACATGAATATGTACAAGGGAACAAAGCAGAGTACTTATCCAAAGTACAGTCTATGAGTTAATATAAGGCTTGTCAGCCATGTGCAAATGAATTCAAGTGTTTCATGAACAAACATTGGTGCCACAATGATGATTTCTATTACCGTTTGACTGTTTTCACTTGAGCTGATGTAACCGGTCCTGCTTGACCCGCTCCGAGCAGGATTCGAACCGGCGTCAGTCAGCATGGGAGGCGGGAGCACTAATCGAGGAGGCTAAAAGCTACAGCCTCTAGCGTCAGTTGCTAATGCGCCCCTTGAGGCCAGGGGAGTGAGGTTTACACATACCGCACAGCTATCAGGTACCAGCCATTACATCTTTATTGGTTGTACACTTTTCCAACTAAAGCCCTATTCGGACAGGATTAGATTCCCGGGCATATGTCTGTAAAGTTAATAATTACTGGAGACCAAGGTTATTATCATAAACTAAAACTAAAACTTAAATGAAAACTAATTGTAAAAAAACATTTTCGTAAACTGAAATAAAATAAAAAACATAATTGGAAGAACTGAAACTAAAAAAAAAAAAAAAGTATGGCTCGGAAACTAACTAAAATAAAATAAAAATAATCTTAATCGTTTTTGTTGCGGTATGTTTTTAAAGCCTTAAAACTACCATTACTTGTAATTACTTACTCATCAGACTTGTACATTTTAGACCTGCTGCTGTCTAGTGTGTTGTTAATATCAAACAACCATAACAAGACAACGAGAAAACCACTCACTGTTCTTGGCTGGATAACTTTATAAGCTTTAAAACATATTAATGTATTATATAGTTCATTGTACAGTGAAGACATTTCCAGCTGTTAACAGAAGCACTGTTTTCATAATTTTGTATTTTTTGTTCTATTACTTTTAATTAATTTCTATTCATTGCTGTATTGTTATTTTATTACTGACTGTTTAGTAGTCTTGAATAATTATTTGAGTACAATTCTTACATTACAAATTCGTTAGTGTCATTATTTGTTGTGAAAAGCTGGTATCGAGAATTGTCAAATTTCATTAACAACTACAGAAATATTTGTTTTCTGACAATGTACATAGTGTGCATGGTAGATCTTGCTGCAAATTTCAATAACATGAAAAAGTAGATCTCATTCCAAAAAAGTGTGAGCTGTAGATGATGGAGATGGAGGCTTTTCTTTAGTTGACTTCCGTACGTAATATAATTAAACTACCATATGACAATAGCCTCCTCTCCTACCCAGCGCAGTTTACATTTCTGTCGCAGAGAATTGAGTTGATTGCATAAGTGTACTTTCAGCAGGGCCGTTTCCATGGATATGGGGGTCCTAATCAAAATCCTACTTGGAGGGCACTCGCAATAATATTAGCTACAAATTGGACATTGGGGAGTCCAGCTATACGACCCACATTATACAAATGACTGTTTTCCACATTCTCCAATATCCCTTAATATAAATGCTAAAACTAAAATAAAAACTAAATGTACTGAAAAACTAAAACTAAACTAAAACTAACAAATAACTAACAAACAAAGTGAAAACTAAATTCAATTGAAAATAAAATAGAAATAAAAACTAAATTCAAAACTATTATAAACTTGCTGGAGATGTCTGTAATGTTTACCGCACAGGATAAGGGATACCTGAAGAAATCATAGAGTTGGATGTGTCTACTGCATTTACACATTGTTGTTACACTAAACTGACCCATCAGAAAATGCATTTAGCTGTGCTGATTAATTATGCAGGGCATAGTAAACATGATTATACTGTATCTGGGATTATTAGAATAAATCAATTGGAATATCTGGCAAAATGCAATAGAATTGGTTAAATTAGCCATCCTATCCTAATCATATCCCAATCCTGTAATTTTATATTACACTATAAATATGGACAATCCATTTACAATATGTAATTTTATTCATACTGTATCTCTGGAAAATATGTTGCGTGACTGCAGTGTCCGAACAACATACAATTTTTACCATTCACTCGGCTCAAACCACAAAATTCCATGCTTGTGTAACTTAAAATTTTCCTAACAAAATGCTCACTTCTTCCTCTTTTACATGGGTTAATGAACACTTGACAGCATAAAATGCTTCAGAAAAACATGCATCAATCCAAACACAAAAGCCAGCATTATCTGAAGTTATGGATCATGTTTTACATTTTCTGACATTTTCTCATTGACCAACATCTGCTTCAGACACTTGGAGAACTTGGGAAACAACGAAAGTTTATGAGCTTACATGCTGGACAGTGCATCTTTTTTACCAGCATGTCATTTCGCATGAGATTAGTACAACCAGGGGTTATTTTGACCAGGCATTTTATAGTAGGTAAATGAAACATGTAAACATGACTGATTAGCATGGGATTAAAATCACGTAGAAACTCGTTATTATTACATTACCCCACAACCCCATATAAAGCTAATCCAGTCCAAATAGGGTTTAAGCCACTTTTCTGTACATTTACATATTTAGTATAAAGTATATGTTTATAAGGTGTATATTTCTCTTGAGCAGTCAGATTCGTTCTATTACTCTAAATTATACATTAATTGTACACTCATTGTACCCTCCATTTTTATTTCTACTCCAGTTATTTTGTGCTGTTATTGTGCTGTTTTAAAATTTTATAATTTAAACTTAAAAATAAGCTTGTAGAGGCTAAATCTATTCAAATTGTATCATCGGTCATTCAAAATTATTTACAAGTTGTTACAACTTTTATCACTTTTTAAAGTAAAAATATAAAACAAATACTGCATACAAAAATACATAAGATAAAATGTTTTAATTAAGTTTTGTACAGTAATTTGCCACAATCTTAAACATGCAGTAAAACACAATGAACACAATATGAGTTCAAAACACAATATCTTGTTCTATCAATGAAGATGAGCAAAAATTGAATTGTGCAATCACATAATTATAGCAAATTGGATGCACTGCACTGATGAGTCATTCATCAAATGTTTAAGTCCTGCAGCATCCTAAAAGACTTCTGTGACTTACAGAGAGCTGTTCTCTAAGCAACAATAATCAGAGACTCCTTCTGTGGCATGCTTTAGGATGGCAGAAATGTCTTTAATTTGTTCAGTGTGCTGTAGTAGACACCACCTAAAGTCTGTTCTTCTATTTCTATTGCAAATTGCTTTATGATCCTTTACAGGTGATCAAAACTGACATTTATGACAATAGAAATAATCCCTGACAAATCAGAGGAGATTGGTTTGCGCTGACTAGATCCATTGTTTAGATATCCTATTAAATCTCAGTACACACTTTTGAAGCACATTTCAAGGACTTAGTGCTTAATTTATTTAATGTTACAGGTCTACTGTAAATCCTTAATCCACTACAGCCAAAAGCCTTTGTTTTTAATAAAGTAGATGCATTGCTATAATTGAAAATCTAGCATGATTGTTAATTAGTTATGAAGTGATTTGTTTAAGAAATGGAATGTTAAAGATGAATGAGCGTGCAGACATGTCTGACGTGTTCATATACTGAAATATCATAATTGAACATACAGCTAGAATTGATTAAAGTTGTAGTTGGCCTCAGCATTTCTTTGATTTCTTTATCATAATTTTTATTATTATTATTATTATTGAAATAACAAACCATTTTATATTTATGTATTTAAATTTTCCTAAAACTGATAAGATTTACTTTGGTACACTGTTACTGTTTGAAGGTATACACAAATCCCTCATGTATTCTAAGTGGCCATTTTAATTACCATAAAAAAAGCAAATGAGCTCATTCAAACCCTATGAATGAGATCTAATAAGCAAGGCTATTTCCCTTTATTTAAAAGATTTATCAGCTATTTCATCACAATTTGTTTTGCCATCTTTGGGTATTGATCATTCTTCGAAATGAAATTTAACAAGTATATTACCCTTATTTTATGATTGCGTCACAACAGCTTTGATATAGGCCTGCTTATACAACAGAAGAGCATGTATGGAGACTGTACAGTACAAAAAAGAGGTGGAAACTAGTGATGGGTCGTTCATGAACGATTCATGACTCAGAAGAACGAGTAGTCACAGAGAGTGATTTGTTCATTTTGTGTTGGCCGCACATGCGCATTGAGCAACCTCCGTTTGTTTGTTATGTGTTAACCGTATAGGCGCTATACAGGAAACAGAAATTATTAGTTCACCTTTCAACTCTTATGGTCCGAGTCGTTCGTTCTTTTGTCACGTGACAGCCGTATATGCTATGCACTTCAGAAAGAACGAACGACTCGGACAAGAAGATTCCAGAGGTGAACTAATCTTTCTGTTTCTCATAATTTGTCTTTGGCTGCATTATAATTTTTTCCTTATTGGGACTATAATCAAAATTTGCATAAGTAGACGCGTTGGGGGAATTTGGCTATTGAAAATGTAACATTTTAATTTACTTCTGCTCAAATAAATGAAATGAGTTGAATAAAGATTCATTCATTTTGCTGAACAAGACTCGAAAGATCCAAGTCAGTAAAATGATCGGATCTTCCCATCACTAGTGGAAACTATGGTCTCTAATTATCAAAACCTTGTTTAAAGTGTCTCAAAAGCTTAAATACAATTAGATATGCAAAACCACATAATATCTGCCTGGCAAAATACATCAAATTGTATTGATAGAAACTGCATGTACACCTTTATTCTCTCTGTTCATTCAGACAGGTAGAACAAATGTACTAAATCAGGCATATTTGACCCCTGTGTGTGTTAGTATTTTATCTAAAACTTCCACTGGCATATGGCTGGCTGGCAAACACAGTGTCTGTTAAACTTGTAACTTCATTATGCTGAAATGAACCAAATATATGCCATTGTGCTGCATAACTCAAATTGTTCCTTCAAAGCTATTTTTGATCATACCAATAAAATGGAATGATTCTGGCAATTATCCCTTAATGAATGCATTAATGTTAATTCCCCTCTTTCCCGTAATTGCAGAATCCTGGCTTTGCCAAGAGCTTCACAGTGCAATAAAATAAAACTGCTAATAGCTTTCTAGGTTGTCTTGTTGGATTAATTTTAGGAACAGAATGTTCATTAAATATTTAAGGATTTCAGTTGCCCTTGTTTAGATCACTTTTTAACTACTCAGAGTAAATAGCAGCAGTCTTGTTGACAAAAGTGCATCAGTGACAAAATTGAAGATTTTTTTTTGTAAAAACAAATAAATAAATAAAAAGCAAATGAGAAGTTCACTTTGGAATCGCTTTATAACCTTAGAGGACAAGTGTATTATTTCTGTGCCACTAGCCCATACATGCCAACATTGGATTGTAAAAAATAGGGAGATTTATTTTTTATGGTTGGGGGGGGTACGTGGTATGTATATGCTAGGAACGGCAGCCTATGGAGTTACTGATGCCCCTAGGGAAAGATGGCACAATTTTGTACATCTTATTGAACATGTATATTGGACCTTCTGTTTTTCAGTAAAAAAATCCACAGTTTTAGCACAATGTGTGGACATTTCAGATGGTCCCTTACCACACCATCCACACTGGAGTCCACAGTATTAGCACGCTGCAGCACAGTGTGTGGACTTTTCAGATGACCCCTTACCCACTGTATGAAAAATCTCCAACTTATATCAATATTAAATTAACGATCTGGAACGATTTCGACATGATGCCATCTGACCAGCTTACGGGACAAATTGCGTCCTGTATTGATTCGATACACATCTTTTCATATTTAAATATTGGACGATCCTGTATGAGCAAAGTGTGATGTGGAAAATCGTGAGTTTATCGGGAGAAATTATAAATCGGGAGTACAGTGGGAGAAGTGGAAAAACAGGAGAAACATGGAAAAATCGGGAGTGTTGGCAGGTATGCACTAGCATCACCAAAGCAACACAAAACTTGTTTTCAAACAGGCTTCCCAAACACTCACCCATCTGCGATTGGTCGTAAATCAGATAATCCCGCCTCAAACTCACACCATTGGTTGAGTCTTGTGTTCCATGAAAAAGAACATAAAATGGGTTTGGAGCTACATGAGGATGAGTAAATAATGACAGTATTTACAATTTTAGGTGAACTATTCCATTTAGGCCTGCTTGGTAGCAGCAGTTGACAACATTTTGTAGCCCAAACATCATTCACTCAAGTGTAGATTAAGACTGAATGGCAAATTTCCATCAAACTGAATAGAATAATCTTTAAATTAAATAATCTTCATTATTACAAATAAATATGAAGTATATAAGTTTAATAAAATGTAAATTATTTGACAACAAAATTCACAGTTAACACTACTAGTAATTATCGTTTTCATGTGATTTTTTAATTTAATTTTTTTTTTTGCTGCTATTGTTCTCCATCATTGGCCATACTGAGGGTCTGTATGGAGTACTTTGCAGTCAGTGTGTGTAGAAAAGGCCTCTGGATGCTGCTGTTCACATCATTTATACTGACAGACCCAAACAGCTTTCGGCTCACAAGAGCCCCTCTCCATCTCTCTCTTCTTATTATTCTTTGGCTCCTTCTCTCTCTCTGCTCCTTAGCATTGTGCCATATGACTCTGCTCTGTCAAGAGCTACACTTTATTTGCCATTACATCAACCACAGACCTTGGAGAAGTCAAGTTATGAGCCTGAAAATGCCTGAAATTCCTCACACAGTAGTATCGAATGGTTTACATTTATGGTAAATTGTGATGGGCCACGTAGCAATTGTCGTAAATGATACTTATAACTTTGGCCTTGTTTTAGTTAAGGTGTGTGCTACATCAGTAATGACATCAGATAGCTTCATAGAAATCTGTCCAATCATAGCGTAGTTTGCAGTCACACAGTTATCTATGTTCGGAATAGCATACTACCATACTACTCTAGTACTCTATTACTATTTCTGCAGTATATAGCAAGACATAATATATCCAAGATGATAACTGGACACCATTCACGGATTTAAATATTGCAAAGTGATGAGGTCATGTGACAACAATGTAGCATACCGTACTACTGATTGAAATGTTTATAGTTTCCCTAACTGTAAAAAAAATAAAAATAATCATATATATATATATATATATATATATATATGATTATTTTTATTTTTTTACAGTTAGGGAAACTATAAACATTTCAATCAGTAGTTATATATATATATATAGGCAGTTTACAGCATATACTGCACAGTTTTCCAGTAAGTAGTAAGCTAGTATTCCATTACAAACATAGGCAGTGACTGCTCGATGGTGCAAACAGATGCCTGTCAAAGGGTACGTTTACACGACAACAATGTACTAAAAACGGAAAAGTTTTTCCTTTGCGTTTTTGAAAAGTTTCCCGTACAGACGACACTGTTGTCAAAACGATCCCCGTTCACAAGGATCCGCGAAAATGACTAAAAACACTGTATTATTCATGCCAGGCCAGTAGTTGGTGATATTACTTTGTAAAGAAACACTACGCACCTGCGCACATAAGCATTCTTCCACAGAGCGGTGGATACAAATGATGAAGATGTTGAACGCATCGAGCAATTTTGTCTGGACGGACGATGAGGTTGCTTTATTACTACAATTACTTTGCTGGAGAAGCGTCAATAAACTCAAAATCTTGAGCAGCACAAACACAGTCCTGCAGTCCGCCATTGTAGTTTTGAATGTCTTGCGCGTTGTTTTAAGTACTCGCGCGCATGCCTATAGACTGAACTCTCAAGATTATACAATAAACTCTGCTCATTTTTACCATCTTCTGCCTTCTTCTGTATTCCCCCTGCTGACTCTTGGGCTGGTAGGAGAGTAAGTTAACATAACAAGCTGTTGATGTTGACTGGTTTTGGATAACAGACAGAACTCTGACATATGGATATCTTCTGATGGAGACAGATGTCTTGTGTACACTGGATCTAACATTGTTTTCATATTCTAAGCATATCATTGAATACTGTACATGGCATCACATCTCTGTCTATAGGCTATATACATAAGCGGTGGGTGAATGAATTGCAGGGTAAAGGTACATCAGATAAAATTAAGTAAATAAATAAATAACATTTAAAATACAAATACATTTTCCCATCTGAATCCATACATTAATTTCAAGATTTTCAGATTGCAGGTTCTGCCTACTGTACAATGTTCACACTCCATATAAAACACTCCAAATGAATAAATTGTTGATTATTGTTATTTGCACAGACACCAGTATTCATATTGATGATAATTATACATCTCAAATTGATGCCTATCAATCCATCATTCTTTATATAACACGTAATACGCGTGCGCATTATGTCATCGTTTTCACAAATTCATGTCTTTGTATGTTTACACGGAGACGATAACGGCATAATTTTCAAAAAATTGCACTTTGAAACCCGTTTTCAAAAGTTTGCGTTTTCAGGCCCCAAAACGCCATTGTCCTGTAAACGAACAGCCAAAACGCATAAAAAGTTTTCCGTTTTTAGTTGAAAACGTTGTCATGTAAACGGCCCCTAAAGGAAAAATGTGTCTGCAGCTAGACCGCACCCCTTTACTCAATCATCACCATAAGTGTGTGTATATATATATATATATATAAAAGCAAACCACACCATATTATCTCACCTGGTGCAAAACAAAAGGAGAGTATATTTAGGGATGCCAACGTGAATGGATGGCTTTCAAGGGACATTGAGGAGTGTCGTCTTGTGGCTGAGATTTATTGGTTGTTACGGCAGGGAGAGCAGGAATCTCTCCACGGAATGTTTGTGTTAGAGGTGACAAAGAGTCGTGTCAATGAGGAAATGTGAGTCAGCTCACATCCACCATGCCAAATGGTTTGCATCAGACAATGTTCCCTGTCAATCAATGCTAAAATGCAGAGGTAATTACCTGAGCAGGTGTTCAATCTTTTCAATAATTACATTAGTTATAAAACTAATAAAAGAATAACTAGATTTTTACATTTTCTAAAGAATGATTTGAGTGGTGCTTGCTTGCAAAACTTGCCGCCACAATACTAGGACATTGTTGATTGTTGCCAGGGTGTTGCTTGGCAGTTGCTGGGGTCATCAAGGTGGTTGCTTACTGGCCCAAGTCAAAAGGGCCCAGTTTTGACCCCAAGTCCTTATGATATTCTGGTCCATAGAAATGGCTTGGGTCACTATTTCAGTGCAAGTATGTGGAATTTTCCCACCTGTTTTGTTGTCCTGCAGGCAAAAATTAGCATTTTTATTGATTAGAAAGGTAACAGCATGCTTGTCTGTAACAAGCCCCATGATATGAAGTATCATACATGTCCGTAACACAAACGGTACAGGACAAGTTATGTGCTGAAGCTTAAAATTTAAGGTTAGGGTTTTGTTCAAATCCCTAACCATAAGTATAAGCAATAAGTAATACTGATGGTTGCCTTAGAATTGAATCAGAATCAGAATGACAGGAGCTTCCAGTGTACAACAATACAAAAACAATATAAAAACAGCAGCAAGACATAGATAATAATAATAAAAATAAAATAAAACTAATTATACACATATGTACAGACACACACATACATACACACATACATATGGGTAGTGCAAATACAAATCTGTTATGTACAGTGCAAATGGTTTTTTTTTTTGTTTTTTTTCAGAGGAATGAAATGGCAGAAGAGGTTGGATATGTTGGATACATACAAGAAAGACTAAACTGTGTATTGCACATAGTTATTACTCAATGGGGCAATTTAACTGTTCATGAGATGGATAGCCTGAGGGAAAAAACTGTTCCTGTGCCTGACGGTTCTGGTGCTCAGAGCTCTGAAGTGTCGGCCAGAAGGCAACAGTTCAAAAAGGTAGTGGGCAGGGTGAGTGGGGTCCAGAGTGATTTTTCCAGCCCTTTTCCTCACTCTGGAAGTGTATGGTTCTTGAAGGTGGAGGGGGGGGGGGGGAAGCAACCAATAATCCTCTCAGCAGTCCGAACTGTCCTTTGTAGACTTCTGATGTCTGATTTCGTAGCTGAACCAAACCAGACAGTTATTGAAGTGCAGAGGACAGACTCAATGACTGCTGAGTAAAACTGTATCAGCAGCGCCTGTGGCAGGTTGAATTTCCTCAGCTGGCGAAGGAAGTACAACCTCTGCTGGGCCTTTTTATACAATGGAGTCAATGTGTGTCTCCCACTTTAGGTCCTGTGAGATGGTAGTGCCCAGGAACCTGAATGACTCCACTGCTGCCACAGTGCTGTTTAGAATGGTGAGGGGGGTCAGTGTTGGGGTGTTTCTCCTGAAGTCCACAATGATCTCCAAAGCTGCTCTAGGGACAGAACGATATGCATCCTTTATTGTCGTGTAACAATGATCCAGTATGTCCCTGTCTCTGGTGGGGCATGTGATGTGCTGTTTGTATTTGGGCCGTTCACGTGTGAGATTTTCTTTGTTAAAATCCCCAAGAATAATAATAACTGAGTCCGGGAATTGTTGTTCCATGTCTGTGATTTGATCAGCCAGCTGTTGCAGCGCTGTGTTCAAACACGCATTTGGTGCGATATACACACTCACCAGAATAAACGAGGAAAACTCCCGCAGCGAGTAGAAAGGCTTACAGTTAATAAAGAGTGCTTCCAAATTAGGACAGCACATCCTCTTTAACGTTGTTACATCTGTACACCAACTTTCATTGATATAAAAGCATGTTCCACCGCCTCTCGGTTTCCCCGTTAACTCCGCGATACGATCCGCTCTGAACAGGTGGAAGTCCGGCAGATGTAACGCACTGTCCAGAATGGTTTCACTCAGCCAGGTTTCTGTGAAGCACAGGGCAGCAGAGGTTGAAAAGTCCTTGTTTGTGCGGGTGAGGAGATGTAGTTCGTCCGTTTTGTTAGGAAGAGAGCGGAGATTCCCTAAGTGAATACTCGGCAGCGCTGTTCGAAATCCGTGCCGACGGAGTTTGACCAGCACACCAGCTTGTCTCCCTCACCTGTGTCTCTTGAACAGCAGAGCTGCGCCTCCAACTAAAATGTCTAGCAAAACGTCTGAATATTCGAAAACCGGGAAAAGATTGTCTGGTACATGCTGTCGAATGTTCAGCAGTTCGTCTCTGTTAAAACTGACTGGAAAAAGATTACTAAACACAGGACAAACAAACAAAAACAACAAAAGAACTGAGGAGCTCCACACCGAGGCAGCCATCCGTGGCACCATCATGATGATACATGAATTGCACATTTTTATTACATTAGAATAAAAAGTACATTTGGTCTACATTACTGTACATTTTTCCTCTTATTTGTTTTTTTGTTTTTTGTTTTTTCATCATCAAATCCAGTGCAAGAATATAAGTTGTTGCTCTTTGCACTAAAAATGTTTCAACTTGAATATTTGGACAATGGTTATCAAATATCTATGCACTTACACATGTGGCTCATGCTAAATTCAGTTAGAAATATGCAGTGCTATGCACCTGCTGCCTTCATCCAGTTATCTCTAAGAGAATCCCTGCTTTTGAAGTATGGATTAAAATTGATCAATTTTCCTCTAAAGGGCATTTGTAATTGTAAAGCCAACCATCTCAGACAGCAAGGAAGGACTTTCATTATAAGCTGATGATATGAATCTCTTTCTTGTGTATTTGTTCATAATATTCTGGGCGAATTCACCTCTTGTTCTCGCCTGACTGTTTGGGTAGTCATGAGCAAATAGCTTAGATCATTCCATTGAGTCTAACAAAAGGAGATAAAAGACCAGCTGTGAAATTCAACTTTTAGGATTGGCATTGGCAATATCATTTCTTTAAATAATGTCATTTCTAACACAGAAGAACAGTGATTGCACAACAAAACGAATGACAGCAGTGTCATTCGTTCAGAAACATAATCGTCAGCTGTTTGTATTCGACCATATGCGCTGCACATCCATCCATATGTTCAAGACATGAGAATGATTCCCTACTCCCCGCCCACACAGTGACACTCCTCATACATGCAGCCGTCAAGGGGAAATGTATGTCGCTCAGATAAATCTACTTAATTTGCCCAGCTCGTATTCCCCTGTGGCTTCCTCTACAGAATTAATAGCCCTGAATGATATCCTCCCTTTTTAATATCACACCATCAATAACCATGCAAGCATATATAACAGTGATGTGAGTTTATCATAGCATGTGATGCATGAGTAATAAAAATCAAAGGAATCCTATGACTATAAAAACTGGGCTGTCTGGATACATCCTGACACCCCAACAGAAACAATGATTTCATCCAATACATTACTATTCTGAGACATTACATTTGCTTTTATGCAAAGCAACTTTAAATTGAAGGAATACATTTTATTAGTCATGAATCAAATTCATGTCCTTAATGTTGCTAGCAGCAGTCAAGCTACAATGTCTTTAATTAAGCAATAGCACATGAGCAAGAGTGTGATATGGCCCTACATCATAACTGCTGTGATTCAGCCGC
Source organism: Myxocyprinus asiaticus (assembly GCF_019703515.2). Classification (NCBI taxonomy): domain Eukaryota; kingdom Metazoa; phylum Chordata; class Actinopteri; order Cypriniformes; family Catostomidae; genus Myxocyprinus; species Myxocyprinus asiaticus. The sequence continues at coordinate 15,438,150 of NC_059358.1, read as the reverse complement.
AGGCACGAGGCTGCAGGCCGAGTGCTATAGTTAATCACAGCAGTGCTGATTTAGGGCCATATAGCATGATTGCGAGTGTGATATTGCTTATATACAACAGTTCAATTAACAAGTACATTTTAAAAAATTAGGAAAAACTGAGTACGGTCATAAAAATGCATTTGTGCATGGAACTACTTTATTACGCGACGGATCAGAATCGGCCGTTGCTGGTTAAAACCAAACGATGCGTCAAAGCCTTCGTTAGTAATTCAAAAATGTCACTTCAGAAATAGTATCACAGCTTGTGCTGTTTCTAACAAGTTATTGGATAAACAAGGATGGACGTGTGTGTGTGTGTGTGTGAGAGAGAGAGAGAGAGAGAGAGAGAGACGGAACGTGTGCGATCACCTGTTGCCACTCCCAAGCAGCGATGCTGTCAGCTTTCTGAAGATCAGCTTTCTCAGTGATAAAATAGCCGTCCAAGCAGGAGTAATTCTCGTGGTAGCCGGTGCGCAAGAGTCGATCACTATAGAAACCATCATGGTTACTTATGTAACCTCTGTTCCTTGATGGAGGGAACGAGATGTTGTGTTGATGTAGTGACACTAGGAGTCACTCTTGGGAGCCCCAAACACCTCTGTTTTTTTTTTAAAAAGACCAGTGGGAATTGGCGAGTGGAATTTGCATGCCACTCGCCCGGACATACGGGTATAAAAGGAGCTGGTATGCAACCACTCGTTCAGGTTTTGTACTGAGGAGCCTCTGCCCAAGGAAGACGCGGTTTACCGACAGGGAAACGATTTTGCGGAAGATATCACATGGGGTCGCCTTTGGGGAACAAGCACATGTGGAGCACTTACCTCAGTACAGGGCCTCATTAGTGCATGTACTGGGCCAGCAGCGAGTTTCTCCGCAAACTCAACTGCCAGAGGGCTAAGGAGGAAAGTCATCCAGGGATCACAGTCTGTGAACACGACTGGGAGTCAAGAGTGCACGTCTTCACCTCAAGGGAGGGAAAAGGCGCTATGCACAAGTGGTACACCCGGCCAGCTGTCCCGGAACTTACCTGCTCGTGCCTGCCAATACATGGGACGAGACCGGCTCAACCCGGAGATTGTGGAACCTCACAAAGGTGTTGGGTGCTGCCCAGCCCACTGCTCTGCAGATGTCTGCCAAAGAGGCGCCACTGGCCAGGGCCCAGGAGGCCACAACACTCCTGGTAGAGTGGGCTCCTAACCCCGTAGGGAGTGGCACATCCTGAGCCTGATATGCCATCGCAATGGTGTCAATGACCCAGTGGGTGATCCTCTGTTTGGAGACAGCGCTTCCATTCCGCTGTCCACCAAAGCAGACAAAGAGCTGCTCGGAGCTTCTAAAGCTCAGAGTGCAATCCAAATAGATGCGTAAAGCTCACACTGGACACAGCAATGCCAAGGCTGGGTTTGCCTCCTCCTGGGGCAGTGCATGCAGGTTCACCACCTGATCCCTAAAAGGGGTCATGGGAACCTTGAGCACATAGCCCAGTCGGGGTCTCAGGATCACGTGAGAGTAACTCGGATTGAACTCCAGTCACGATTCACTGACAGAGAACGCCTGCAAGTCCCCTACCCTCTTGATGGAAGTGAGCGCAGTCAGGAGGGCAGTCTTCAAAGAGAGTGCCTTAAGCTCAGCTGACTGCAAGGGCTCAAAGAGAGCTCCCTGTAGACCACGAAGGACTACAGAGAGGTCCCACGAGGGGGCAAGGCGTGGTCTGGAGGGATTCAACCTCCTAGCACCTCTCAGGAACCTGACGATCAAGTCATGCTTCCCCAAGTACTTACCATCTACTCCATCGTGATGAGCCGAAATAGCGGCTACATACACCTCAAGGTGGAGGGGGACAGGCACCCCTCCAGCCTCTCCTACAGGAAGGAAAGCACCGATCCGACTGCGCATCTCTGGGGGTCTTCGCATCGGGAAGAACACCACTTAGCGAACAGATGCCACTTCAAAGCATACAGGTGCCTTGTAGAGGGAGCCCTAGCCTGAGTGATCGTGTCTACCACCGTGGTTGGTAGGCCATTTAGGTCTTATGTGTCCTGTCCAAGGGTCAGACATTCCAGAGGTCTGGTCGCAGGTGCCAGATGGTGCCCCATCCCTGAGAAAGAAAGTCCTTCCTCAGGGGAATTTGGCAGTGGGGGCTGTCACGAGGAGTGTGAGATCCGAGAACCACGTCTGGGTGGGCCAGTAGGGTGCTACTAGGATGACCTGCTCCTCATCCTCCCTGACCTTGCACAGGGTCTTTGCAAGTAGGCTCACTGGGGAAAATGCGTATTTGCATAGTCCAGGGGGCCAGCTGTGTGCCAGCGCATCTATACCGTGGGATGCCTCGGTCAGGGCGTACAAAGCTGGCAGTGGGAGGATTCCCGGGAAGCAAACAGGTCTACCTGTGCTCGACTGAATCGACTCCAAATCAGCTGGACCACCTGAGGGTGGAGTCTCCACTCTCCCCTGAGGGTAACCTGTCATGACAGTGCGTCCGAAGCGGTGTTGAGGTCGACCGGGATGTGAGTGGATCGTAGCGACTTGAGGTGCTGGTGACTCCAGAGGAGGAGACGGTGGGCGAGTTGTGACATGCAATGGGAGCGTAGACCGCCTTGACGGTTGATGAACGCTACCATCGCTGTGTTGTCCATCTGGACCAACACGTGCTTGCCATGGATCAATGGCTGGAACCTCCACAGGGCGAGCAGTACTGCCAAGAACTCTAGGCAGTTGATGTGCCAATGCAGCTGCAAGCCAGTCCAGGAGCCGGCGGCTGAGTGCCCGTTGCATACGGTGCCCCAGCCCATCTTGGAGGTGTCTGTTGTAACCACGATGTGCCTGGAGACCTGCTCTAGGGGAACCCCTGCCCATAGAAATGCAAGGTCGGTCCAAGGACTGAAGAGGTGGCAACAGATTGGTGTGATGGCCACGCGATGTGTCCCGTGGCGCCATGCCCATCTCGGGACTCGAGTCTGAAGCCAGTGCTGAAGCGGTCTCATATGCATTAACCCGAGCGGTGTGGCTGCCGCTGAGGATGCCTTCAGGCAGTTCAGCACCGACTGTGCGCGCTCGTCCGTGAGGCACACCATCATCGAGACTGAGTCCAACTCAAAACCAAGAAAAGAGATGCTCTGAACCGGGGAGAGCTTGCTCTTTTCCCAGTTGACCCGAAGCCCCAATCGGCTGAGGTGCCAGAGCACGAGGTCCTTGTGTGCATACAGCAACTCTCGAGAGTGAGCTAGGATTAGCCAGTCATCGAGATAGTTGAGGATGCAGATGCCCACTTCCCTTAGCGGGGCAAGGGCTGCCTCTGCTACCTTCGTGAAGACGCGAGGGGACAAGGACAGGCCAAAGGAGATGACCATGTACTGGTACGCCTGGCCTTCGAAGGCAAACTGCAGGAAGGGTCTGTGTCGAAGTAAGACCAAGACGTGGAAGTACACATCCTTCAGGTCTACCGCCACAAACCAATCTTGATGCTGGAGGCTCGCTAGCATGCATTTTCGTGTCAGCATCTTGAATGGGAGTCTGTGCAAATCCCGGTTCAGTACTCGCAGGTCCAGGATTGGTCGCAACCCACCGTCTTTTTTCAATACAATGAAGTAAGGGCTGTAGAACCCTTTCTTCATCTCGGCTGGAGGGACAGCCTCTATCACGCCCTTGTGCAGAAGGGTCACGATCTCTGCACCCAAGGTAGCGGCGTTCCCGCCCTTCACCGAGATGAAGCAGACGCCGCTGAACCTGGGCTGGCACCTGGCGAACTGAATCGTGTAGCTGAGTCGGACGGTCCAGGTCAGCCATCGCGACAGGTTGGAAAGCGCGAGCCACGCTCCCAAACTCCGGGAGAGGGGGACCAAGGGAATGATCACGTCAGATGTACCGGCGGGTAGGGCCTCGCGGCGGGGCAGAGCTCGGGGTGCCACATCGAGGGGACTCGAGCCCCGTGGCCGTGCTGAGTCCAGGGACATCGAAGCACTTACCTGGCTCCTGCCGCCCACCATAAGATTGGCCAAGGTGGGGGGAGGAGGAATCTCATCCCCGTAGTCCACCGGAACCAATCCCGTGTGGGCATGTTTGTGCCACAGCTGGGCGCACAGGGGCGGGGGGGTCTGCCGCTGGAGCGCCATACCTGCAAAAAATGGGACGTGGACGTTGGTCGTGACGACGGCCGTGCGCACCAGACATGTGACCCAGGAAACAAGAAAACCACACTTTTGTCAAACTTTTGGGTACCGCAACCTCTTAGGCATGTGGCAAAAAATGAAACAAAAGATTCTCCTCCTGGCCCTCCACAGAGGATGGAGTGGTCTGTTCACCAGCTCCAGAGAAACAGGTCTCCTCGCCCCTGGGTCGCCAGTCTCAGGGGCGCTTCGAAGCCTTCCTCGGGTTCTTAGTGGCCGGCCATGAGACAGTTGCCGTCTGCTTCCTGCGTTGGGCTCCACGCCGGGGCCGGGCCATGGGGGTGGGCTGCGGCCAGGCTAACATTCCATGGCAGTTAAAACAGTTGATCACAGCTTGGGCCTGCCTAAGGCAGTAGCATCTTTCAAAAATGAAGAGGAGCTAGAGATAATATATCCAGCAGAAGTTAAATCAAACAAAGATAAGAAGAAGATGAAAGAGATGATCCTGAGAGAGAACCCAGAGATGCTGCTGTCTGACTACAGTGGACCAGAACCCAACAGAGTCCGGTGTAACCTGCTCTTCTTCACAACCTGGCACAGCACTTTCATAACTGCCATGAACTGCAGCAGAAAAGTGGCATCACTAAAGGCAGACAACTCACTCTAGAAGGTGAAAACGAGATAAAGCTGACTGTAAACTTGTATCACAATGGTACAGTCATGGTCCAGGGGTCATATCCCAGCCTTGATAAATTTCACGAACTTTAAAATGGAGGTTCAGACGTTTAAGAAAGATCCTGAGGTGAAGAGCAGTGTAGAGTCCTACAACATAACAGCCACAAACACTGACCTCAGCTCGAGCTCCCCTGTAGCACACAAACACCCCGTCTCTCCTGCATCTCCAAAGATCAAGGCCTTGAGAGACAATATTTCTGAGCTGGAGCAGGACTACATCCTGTTTAAAGAGGAAACTACCAACAACCTCTGCCAGCTCCCTCAGCACACAACAATTTCAAAAGCTCTGCTCTGCTGACAGACAGCTGGAAGAGAACAACCAGGAGCTACGAGAGGAGCTGAAGAGGGTGAGAGAGGAGCTGATAAAGAGAGATCAACACAGCAATATGCTGGAGAAACAACAGGAGGAGATGAGACAACAGCTACACACAAGCACTGAACACATCACAACCACAGAACAAGAGCAACAGAGTACCAGCACAGAAACACTCAACACCTCTACTCCTGAATACATCACAAACACAACACCAGCAGTGTGTCAAAACGCAAACACACACCATCCCATCCCCTGCAACCCTGCAAGTTTCTCAGGTCTCTCAGCTACTCAGAACTCCAAGAGAAAAGACATCAGCACCAGACAGAGATATCCACAGACCACAACAACATCTATAAGCAGCAACAGAGAAGAGAAGAGACAACACAATATCGTCAGTCTCTGTGATTCTAATGGCAACAACTTCGACCAGAGATGACTGTTTCCAGGGAGAAATGTGAGGAAATTCTGGTGTCCCACCTCTCACTCTGCTTTAAAGCTGCTGAGAAAAGGTGAACACACATTATACTGCTCTGTTATACTGGGACAAATGACCTCAGCACCAGCAGAGTGGATGTCACCAAAGCTCTCATCAACCTGGTGAAAACAGCTAGAGGAATCTACCCCTCTAGTGCCAGAGTCATCATCTCTACACTGCTGCCTTGCAGAGATGTTCCACAAAACGTCATCAGTGCCATTAATGCAGAGATAGTTGATGTGTGTGCACTCATGCTGAATGTACATATAGCAAATCATCAGCGCATCACTTATGAGCATCTATATGACCGTCTCCACATTCATCGAGAGGGCATGAGAATATTTACTAAAACAGTCAAGGACATCGCAATGAAAAGCCCCCATAACACGTCCCCTGATTGTGAGGAGAGGGTAAGACAGCATCCTGGCAGACAGATAGACAGCTATGCTGCTGTTGTGACAGGAAGATGTATTGCAGACACAAGCGACTTCAGCCAGATAAAAAAACATGCTGGAACTGTTATGTGACAGTCTATTAGGTTAATCAGCAGTGCTTAAGCATATTCATTATTTCTTAATTTATGTTATTGAATCTTTTTGTTATACAATTGTCATTCTAAGGTACTTCATTTAATTCAGTATATTTCATAACATGGTTGGGTCAGGAATCCTACAATCTTATTTCTGGTAAAATCACAATGTTATCACTTAAAATCACATGCTATAACATCCAGGGTATGTTTTCTACTGCCTTTGGAGAAAAAAAGCAAGAACCCTGATTTTGTAAATATGGTATATAGTTCAGATATCATAATATTACTTGAGACATGGAGTTGATTAGAGTCTTAAACTTACACTCCTTCAAACTACAGAGAATTATATATACAATCAGTGAAACACCCTAATGTTAAAAATGGGAGAGATTCAGGAGGAATTATAGTTGGGATAAAAGATCATCTTTTCCATTACATTCAGCCTGTTAAAAAAAGGGAGAACACATTTTTGGATTAAAATAAAAAAGGAACTCATTTGTACAGATGAGGATACTTACTTGTGTGCCACCTACACGCCCCCACATGAGTCAACCTATTATAATTAGGAGATCTTTAACACATTACAGATCATTCAGTTTCAGTCTCTTGGCTCAGTCCTGATAATGGGGATTCCAAATGCAAGAAACGGATTATATTAGTTAATTTGGTGATAAGTTTATTATTAATAATACAAATCTAAATCAAAACAAACATCCTACTAAACCACATCTGAGCTATGACAACACGATAAACAAAAATGGAAAACTAATTCTGCAGCTCTGTAAAAGTATGGGTCTCTATATAGTTAACGGTAGAACAAAGGGTGATATTCTGGATCGATTTACCTACTGCTCTTCTCTAGGCAGCAGCACAGTGGACTAAGCCATCACAGATCTATACCAAAACAAAATTATTTCACAGTGATGCCACAGCTACCTTTCTCAGACCACTGTCACATTACCATTAGTCTGAACAAGTCAGCCAGTCTTCTACCATCATCAGATTAGAAGTCTAAACTCTATTCCCTCCCAACCAGATTCTTCTGGAGAAAAGAGAGTCCAGCCCAGTATGAAGCTGAACTCTACAGCACTCAGGTTGAGAACATGATAGATGAATAGAACAAAACACATTAAACAACAGTCAAATTGGATTCATGCCAAAACAGAGAACAAATGATCATATCTACACACTGCACACACTTATACACAAACATGTCCACCAAACAAGACAAAACAAATATTTTGTTGCTTCATTGATTAAAAAAAAAAAAAAAAAAAGCCTTTGATTCAGTTTTGCATAACGGACTCTTCCTAAAACTGATTCAGAGTGGAATTGGAGGAAAGGTTTATGATTTAATGAAGGACATGTACAAAGACAACAAATGCTGCATTAAAATAAACAACAAAAGAACTAAATACTTAAGCCAGAATAAGGGAGTTCGTCAAGGCTGCAGCCTAAGCCCAACTTTATTTAATATTTATATCAATGAATTTGCTTCAAAACTCTTCTAGCCATGGACTCATTCTAGAGGACAGAGAAATTAAATGTCTTCTATACGCTTATGACCTACTGCTGCTCTCACCTACAGCAAAGGGATTACATGAAAGCCTCTCAATTCTAGAAAATTACTGTAGTAACTGGGCCTTACCAATAAACATGGACAAGTCTAAAGTCATAATTTTTCAAAAGGAAAATTTTGAAAGGCAAAAATATGTTTTTACATTTGGGAGAGAAATTCGTAGCCATGTTACCAGTTACAATTATTTAGGTCTGACAATCTCAGCTTCTGGACAATTTGACATGGCTATAAAGGACCTAACAGACAATGCTCGTAGGGCATTTTGCAGTGTAAGAAAAATATTATTCAAATTTAACCCCCTAATCAAACTGTGGCTGAAAATATTTGCCAGTGTCATCAAACCCATCCTTCTGTATGGCAGTGAAATCTGGGGACCCAAATATAAACTATATTATGAATCCTGGGACAAAAGTCCATCTGAAACCTTCCACCTTGAATTTTGTAAAAATATCCTGGGAGTTCAAAGAAGTGCTTCTAACCTGGGCCATTGGGCAGAACTGGGCAGATTCCCTCTCTTGACTGACAATCAAAAGAGAGCCAGTAAATTCTGGTTCCACCTATCAGACTCTTCCCCAGAAAATCACCATCACTGTGCATTTATACACAGAGCAGCACACCCAGTGACCCTTTACAGTATTTAGTGGACGAACACCAGCTAAATTCATCAATTCAACTCAGGCAGGCAAAATTCAAACAAATACAAACACAACCCAAGAACAATATATTCATTATTGGCAAAGAAAACTCAAAGAAGTAAACAAATTAACCTATTTAAAAAAAACATTAAGACAGAATATAAATTGGCATCAAATCTGAGCAAAATTAAAGAATACCATCACAAGAAGCTTCTGATGAAGTATCGTGTGAGTGAGCACAGTCTGGCTGTAGAGACGGGTCGGTACAGACAGAACTGGAGACCCAGAGTGGACAGACTGTTCACACTGCACTCAAGGAGTCATAGAGCATGAACTACACATCTTCACTGAGTTCAGTAAATATGAGAGCATCAGACACACATATTTTAAAATTACTGTTACTCATTGTTCTCTGTAGTCTTTTCTTAACATTTTGTGTACTTGCCTGTATGCTTAACATTATTATTATTATTATTAATTTATTATTTGACATATTTATGTATGTAATATATGTTTTTTTCTTCATTTTTTTCTGTTTGATTATGCTTTTTGTTAATGAATGCTTTGGCAACTTTGTACATTGTATACGGTCATGCCAATAAAGCTAATTTGAACTGAATTGAGAGAGAGAGAGAGAGAGAGAGAGAGAGAGAGAGAGAGAGACTTTGACTTTTAAATACCTTTTTTCTAAAACATAAAAAAAAAAAACACATCAGCAACATAACTTAGTATTACCAGTGAAAAACAAGACAGCCAGAGTCATGAACAGAAATAAGTGCCTCTTTTAACACCCCACATTGCTTCCAAGAAAACCAAATGTTTTTTTTTTTTTTTTTTTTTTTTTGCTGGTGCATCTCAATAAATTAGAATGTCGTGGAAAAGTTCATTTATTTCAGTAATTCAACTCAAATTGTGAAACTCGTGTAATAAATAAATTCAATGCACACAGACTGAAGTAGTTTAAGTCTTTGGTTCTTTTAATTGTGATGATTTTGGCTCACATTTAACAAAAACCCACCAATTCACTATCTCAAAAAATTAGAATATGGTGACATCCCAATCAGCTAATCAACTCAAAACACCTGCAAAGGTTTCCTGAGCCTTCAAAATGGTCTCTCAGTTTGGTTCACTAGGCTACACAATCATGGGGAAGACTGCTGATCTGACAGTTGTCCAGAAGACAATCATTGACACCCTTCACAAGGAGGGTAAGCCACAAACATTCATTGCCAAAGAAGCTGGCTGTTCACAGAGTGCTGTATCCAAGCATGTTAACAGAAAGTTGAGTGGAAGGAAAAGGTGTGGAAGAAAAAGATGCACAACCAACCAAGAGAACTGCAGCCTTATGATTGTCAAGCAAAATCGATTCAAGAATTTGGGTGAACTTCACAAGGAATGGACTGAGGCTGGGGTCAAGGCATCAAGAACCACCACACACAGACATGTCAAGGAATTTGGCTACAGTTGTCGTATTCCTCTTGTTAAGCCACTCCTGAACCACAGACAACGTCAGAGGCATCTTACCTGGGCTAAGGAGAAGAAGAACTGGACTGTTGCCCAGTGGTCCAAAGTCCTCTTTTCAGATGAGCAAGTTTTGTATTTCATTTGGAAACCAAGGTCCTAGAGTCTGGAGGAAGGGTGGAGAAGCTCATAACCCAAGTTGCTTGAAGTCCAGTGTTAAGTTTCCACAGTCTGTGACGATTTGGAGTGCAATGTCATCTGCTGGTGTTGGTCCATGAAAACCAAAAGTCACTGCACCCATTTACCAAGAAATTTTGGAGCACTTCATGCTTCCTTCTGCTGACCAGCACCAGAAGATGCTGATTTCATTTTCCAGCGGGATTTGGCACCTGCCCACACTGCCAAAAGCACCAAAAGTTGGTTAAATGACCATGGTGTTGGTGTGCTTGACTGGCCAGTAAACTCACCAGACCTGAACCCCATAGAGAATCTATGGGGTATTGTCAAGAGGAAAATGAGAAACAAGAGACCAAAAAATGCAGATGAGCTGAAGGCCACTGTCAAAGAAACCTGGACCTCCATGCCACGCCGAATTGAGGCAGTAATTAAAGCAAAAGGAGCCCCTACCAAGTATTGAGTACATATACAGTAAATGAACATACTTTCCAGAAGGCCAACAATTCACTAAAAATGTTTTTTTTATTGGTCTTATGATGTATTCTAATTTTTTGAGATAGTGAATTGGTGGGTTTTTGTTAAATGTGAGCCAAAATCATCACAATTAAAAGAACCAAAGACTTAAACTACTTCAGTCTGTGTGCATTGAATTTATTTAATACACGAGTTTCACAATTTGAGTTGAATTACTGAAATAAATGAACTTTTCCATGACATTCTAATTTATTGAGATGCACCTGTATACTCAATGATTACCCGAGATTCCACCAAAGACTTAAAAATAGCCATCAAGTCAACATTCTGATTTTCATTTTTACACTGTTGAGATTTTAGGATTGCCAGCTTGGCTTGTCCCAACCAAAAATCGGCAAGCCTGCACTCCCGTTGTTAAAAACGCCTATATCTAAAACAAAAAAGTAAACAATGTTTTGTTGAAAACAAATAAAGTTTAGAAATCAGTTTTTCAAGTAGCACAAACAAGGGAAATAAATGCAAGAAATCACAAAATTTCACATCAATTTCATTACAAAAAGGACAAGTTGGTAAAACCAATCTATTAAATCTGGAAACAAAGTTATTTGTAGCAACAGTACAATGAATGATCCTTCACTGAAGATCCTCACTTCTTTTTGGAATAGTAGGCTTATATAAAAGTGTCCATGAAGGAGTGACCTCCTCAGGGACTGAAAGATAATCCCTGCATCTGCTATCAATACTTTCTCTTAATTGTTTATAATGAGCATCTTTAACACAGATATGATACAAAATATTTTTCCCAATGGAGTGAAAATCTAAAAATCCATACCCTTTCAACAGAAAAACCTGACTTGCATTCATTCCCCAATTTTTATATAACCTTTAAGACAGGAACATTCTGAGAAATTACATCACTGTTAATAAAAACATTTTTTTAAAAGTTAATATTTCTATAGGAAAAGAGGCTTTAATACTATTATACTATTAACAAAGCACTCTGTAGCCCTTACTGATCTTAGACCAACTTGGTCAGCAAGAGCTGTACATCTTTCCGTTGACCATTGTGCAAATCTAGCAAATCCATAATTCTAGTTATCCCTGCATTAGAGAACAGAACAGCAAATGTATTCAGAAAAGGTGATTGTATTAAACAGAGGGTTAAAAAAAAAACAAAGGTTCAAAAACACCATAATGTTCATTATTTTTTCTTGTCATCTTAAAAAGTCCCCATGATTTTATAACTGAAAATGAAAATCAGAATCAGCACATTTGATTTCCTGGGTCTTCTCAATTAAAAACAACTGTCTATACAATTTCAAATTGGTCAAGTTCTGAAGCAAAGTAAGACTGAAAGATATCCTTGACAATTTAACTGTACAGTACAGTATATTTTGCAGTGTTTGCAGTCTCATTGCTTTCATTTTTGATTCCACATGCATGAGGCCTTGTCCTCCCTCTGCTACAGGCAGGAACTGAACCCCAGATGGAAGCCAATGGTGACCATTCCAAAGGAAATCATTAAATTATTTTTGTATCTTTAAGAGTAAATTTTTAGGAGGATTCAAAATTGTGAGCTTATGCCACAGCAAAGCAGCTGCGAGATTATTAATAACCAAGCATCTCCCTCTATATGAGAGTTGTGGAAGAATCTATCTCCATCTATGAAGTCTTCCCAGTTCTTTTCCGTATACTCATCAGTACCCAAGTAAATCCCCTGAATTTTAAAGCCACACTGTGTCCATTTACACTGCTGAGGTAAACAAGGAGAACCAAATTCCTTCCAGTCTCCCAGCAGTAATGATGTAAATTTCTCCCAGTTTATATGAGCAAATGTTGCTTATTGAAAATGATTAAAGCTGGATGTTAGGTTGATTATATCATCTGAATTATGTTCAAACACAGTCATGTCATCAGCATAAGCTGTATGTTTTACTGGGGTTACATCTGGGTGACCAGAGGAACCAAAGCCTTGTAACTTGTTTCGTAATGAAACAAGCAGAGCTTCAATTGAGACTGCATACAATAATCCTGAAAGTGGGCACCCCTGTCTTATACCCCATGTTTGTTAAGGAACCATTAATCATGAACATGCTAAAAAATATTATATTATATATATTAAATATTATTATATAACAATTTGATAAGGGACACAAAGTGTGGTCCAAACACAAAAGCCTCTAGAGCAGTGGTTCTCAACTCTGTTCCTGGAGGGCCCCCAACACTGTACATTTTGTATATCTCCCTTTTAAGACACACCCAATTCAGGTCTTGGAGTCTCCGCTAATGAGCTGATGAGTTGAATCAGGTCTGTTTGATTAGGGAGATGTCCAAAATGAGTAGTGTTGGAGGGCATCCAGGAACAGGGTTGAGAACCACTGCTCTAGAGTTTTAAAAAGATATGCATGATCCACTCTAGCAAAGGCTTTTTCTTGATCAAGAGAAAGAAAACTTCCTGGTTACTTGCGTAACCTGATGGAGGGAACGAGATGTAGTGTCGATGTAGTGACACTAGGGGTCACTCTTGGGAGCCCGAAACACCTCTGGTCTTTAATAAATGGCCAATGAAAATTGGCGAGTGGTATTTGCATGCCACTCCCCCGGACATATGGGTATAAAAAGAGCTGGTATGCAACCACTCATTCATGTTTTATGCTGAGGAGCCGAGACAAGGTCCGGCCATTTCAGCGGGAAGTTCAGCGTTGTGGCAAGAGGGACACAATGTCTCGTTCCCTCCATCAGGGAACGGAGGTTACACAAGTAACCAGGACGTTCCCTATCTGTCACTCACTCGACATTGTGTCGATGTAGTGACACTAGGGGTCCCTATACAAAATGCCGCAACTGGCTGAACTGTGTTACGTGAACTGGCAGTGTGTGATGGGCAGACGACTGTGTGCCTCGTAGCCAGCGCACCAGGCTGACACGTAACATCCCCCAACATAGTTATGAGTGTCGAATGGCCCTTTGGGGACAAGTAGCGGCCTCCTGGCCAGGGCCCAGGAGGCCGCTACACCCCTGATAGAATGGGCTCATAGCTGGCACGTCCTGGCCGTGATATACTGTAGCTATGGCATCAATGAGCCAGTGAGCGATCCTCTGCTTGGAGACAGCGCTTCCATTCCGCTGTGCACCAAAGCAGACAAAGAGCTGCTCAGAGATCCTAAATCTCTTTGTGCGATCCAAATAGATACGTAAAGCACACACCGGACACAGCAACGACAGGGCTGGGTCTGCCTCCTCCTGGGGCAGCGCTCGCAGGTTCACCACCTGGTCCCTAAAAGGAGTCGTGGGAACCTTGGGCACATAGCCCGGTCGGGGTCTCAAGTTCACGTGAGAGTAGCCCGGACCGAACTCCAGGCACGTTTCGCTGACAGAGAATACTCCTCTTGATGGAAGTGAGCGCAGTCAGGAGGGCAGTCTTCAAGGAGAGTGCCTTAAGCTCAGCTGACTGCAAAGGCTCAAAGGGGGCTCTCTGTAGACCCTGAAGAACTACAGAGAAATCCCATGAGGAAACGAGGTGCAGTCTGGAGGGGTTCGGCCTCCTGGTTCCTCTCAGGAACCTAATGATCAGGTCGTGCTTCCTTAAGGACTTACCATCCACTGTTTCATGGTGTGCTGCTATAGCAGCAATGTACACCTTCAAGGTGGAAGGGGACAGCCACCTTTCCAACCTCTCCTGCAGGAAGGAAAGCACCGATCTTACTGCGCATCTCTGGGGGTCTTTCCGTCAGGAAGAACACCACTTAGCGAACAGACGGCACTTACAGGCATACAGGCGCCTCGTAGAGGGGGCCCTAGACTGAGTGATCGTATCTACCACCGTGGGTGGTAGACCGCTTAGGTTTTCCACATCCCGTCCAGGGGCCAGACATGGAGATGAGGTCTGAGGTCCAGAGGTCTGGTCGAGGGTGCCAGATGGTGCCCCATCCCTGAGAAAGAAGGTCCTTCCTCAGGGGAATTTGCCGGTGGGGGGGGGCTGTTGTGAGGAATGTGAGGTCCGAGAACCACATCTGGGTGGGCCAGTAGGGTGCTACCAGGACGACCTGCTCCTCGTCCTCCCTGACCTTGCACAGAGTCTGTGCCAGCGCGTCTATGCCGAGGGGTGCCTCGGTCAGGGTGTACCAGAGCCGGCTGTGGGAGGATTCTTGGGAGGCAAACAGGTTTATCTGTGCCTGTCCGAATCAACTCCATATCAGCTGGACCACCTGAGGGTGGAGTCTCCACTCTCCCCTGAGGGTAACCTGCCATGACAGCGTGTCCGCTGTAGTGTTGAGGTCGCCTGGGATGTGAGTGGCTCGCAGCGACTTGAAGTGCTGCTGACTCCAGAGGAAGAGACGATGGGCGAATTGTGACATACAACGAGAGCACAGACCGCCTTGGCAGTTGACATATGCTACCATTGCCGTGTTGTCTATTTGAACTAACACATGCTTGTCCTGGATCAACGGCCGGAACCTCCGCAGGGCGAGCGGAATTGCCAACAACTCGAGGCAGTTGATGTGCCAACGCAGCCGTGGGCCCATCCATAAGCCAGCGGCTGCATGCCCATTGCAAACAGCACCCCTGCCCATTTTGTAGGCATCTGTCGTGACCACGATGCACCTGGAGACCTGCTCTAGGGGAACACCTGCCCGTAGAAACAAGAGGTCGGACCAAGGGCTGAAGAGACGGTGACAGACTGGTGTGATGACCACGCGATGTGTCCCGCGGCGCCATGCCCATCTCGGGACTCGAGTCTGAAGCCAGTGCTGAAGCGGTCTCATATGCATCAACCCGAGAGGGGTGGCCACTGCTGAAGATGCCATATGCCCCAGGAGCCTCTGAAAGAGTTTCAGTGGAACCGCTGTTTTCTGTTTGAACACCTTCAAACAGGCCAGCACTGACTGTGCGCGCTCGTTTGTGAGGCGCGCTGTCAAAGAGACTGAGTTCAAGGTAGAATCGAGACGTGAAAGTACGCATCCTTCAGGTCTACCGCCGCGAACCAATCTTGATGCCGGATGCTCGCCAGAATGCGTTTTTGCGTCAGCATCTTGAACGGGAGTCTGTGTAAAGCCCGGTTCAGTACTCACAGGTCCAAGATTGGCCGCAACCCACCGCCTTTTTTCAGTACGATGAAGTAGGGGCTGTAAAACTCCTTCTTCATCTCGGCCGGAGGGATAGGTTCTATCGCACCCTTCCGTAGGAGGGTAGCAATCTCCACGCGAAAGGTAGCAGCATTTTCATCCTTCACCAAGGTGAAGTGGATACCGCTGAACCTGGGCGGATGCCTAGCGAACTGAATCGTGTAGCCGAGTCGGATGGTCCAGACCAGCCAAAGCAACAGATTGGAAAGCGCAAGCCACGCATCCAAGTTCCTCGCAAGGGGGACCAAAGGGACAATGTCGTTGGACGTACCAGCGGAGCTCGAGGTGCCACACCATGTCGTGGCCGTGCTGAGTCTAGGGACATCGAAGCACTTACCTGGCTCCTTGTGACCACCCCCGGAACAGCCTGGGATGGGGGAGGAAGAGGCCTGTCCTCGCAACCCATGGAGACTGTCACATCGGGTGTGTATGTGTGCCAAAGCTGGGCACGCAGGGGCGGGGAGACCGCCGCTGGAGCGCCAATCCTGCAAGGGAAAACCCGTGGACGGTGGTCGTGATGACGACCGTGCACACTGGGTATGTGACCCAGGGAAGGATGAAACCGCTCTTTTGCTGAACAGTTGGGTACCACAGCCACTTGGGCATGCGGCGAAATCAAATAAAAAGGCAACAAAAGATTCTCCGCCTGGCCCTCCACCAGGGCATGGAGTGGTCTTACTACCAGCTCCAATGCAGTGGGTTTCATCAACCCTGGGTCGCCCATCTCAGGGGCGCTTTGACGACCTTCGTGGGTTCTTGGTGGTCGGCTGTGAGACGGGTGGCGTCTGCTTCCTGCTGCGGGCTCCAAGCCGGGGCCGGGCCAAAGGGGTAGGCTGCGGCAGAGCCGGTGCAGTCACCGCAGGGGGACGCCCTTGGCGACGAGCAGATGGGGTGTGGGATCTTGAGCCGCACCGGGGCAGGATATGCCGGATAGCCTCCGTCTGCTGCTTCACCGTCGAGAACTGCTGGGCAAAGTCCTTGACGGTGTCGCTGAATAGGCCAGCCTGGGAGATGGGGGCAGCAAAGAACTGTGTCTTGTCGGCCTCACCCATCTTGACCAGGTTGAGACAAAGGTGGCTCTCCTGGACCACTAATGTGGACATCGTACACCCGAAAGACCACGCCGTGATCTTCATCACTCAGAGAGTGAGGTCGGTCGCCGAGCACATTTCCTGCATCAGATCTGGGGCGGAACTACCCTTGTGCAGTTCTTTTAGCACCTTGGCTTGGTGAACCTGCAGGAGAGCCATGGAGTGCATGGCAGAGGCGGCTTGTCCAGCAGCGCTGTAGGCTTTGGCCGTCAGGGACAACGTGAACCTACAGGGCTTGGACGGGAGCTTTGGGCATCCACGCCAGGTGGCGGCGCTCTGCGGGCATAGGTGCACTGCGAGTGCCTTATCCACCAGGGGAATCACCGTACAGCCCCTGGCTGCCCTGCCATCAAGGATAGTGAGGGCGGGGGAACTGAGAAATTAGGACTAGGCTGTAAAATGTGCCTCCCACGATTTTGTCAGCTCCTCTTGCACTTCCGGGAAGAAAGGCACCGGAGCGGGGCGTGGCTGCTGTAGGGCTTTACTGGTTGTTTAGATCAGTGTTACTATCAGAAATAATTAATAATTATTTCTGTAGTTATTAATCAATATTTAAATTAATTAATTGGATCTAACTCATTAAAACCTCATATAGGACTCCAGTAAATGTAGCGTGCTACGTTTAGGAGCAAGTTTGGTTATTAGCAATAATTAATAATTATCAAAGATAATTATTAATTATTAAAATCAATAGAACATTGATGAGAATCAATGTTAGCTTTTTTTAATCCTTTAAAATCAACACTTATCAATTGTTAACATCGATGAAACATTAAAATTAACACTAGCTTATTGATCATTCTAATTCAATCAAAGATAATTATCAATTATCAAAAATCAATAGAATATTAATAAGGATTAACATTGACGGGGCACCACCCTGAAATCAGGGACTAATAACCGAATATTAAAACAGTCTCAATATTAGATTGTTTTCTTAGGAAAATCGACATCCGAAGAATATCGATTTTCGAATAAAAAAACAATGAATGAAGGTTTGAATCCGAGCACTGACATCCCGTCAGCATGACACAGGCGTATGAAAAACAAACCAAAACACTTCTCTTTGTAATATAAACAAAGTTTATTTATGCAGTAATATCAATTAATAATTAATACAATGCAGTCAATAAACTTCTGACTTACAACTACAAACTAAACAGTGATATGATTAGATATGGAAATAAAATAATCCTATAACACATAAGGTGTGTGTGTGACAGTGTGTGTGTGTGTGTCAGTGTGGTTAGTGAGAGAGAGAGAGAGAGAGAGAGAGAGAGAGAGAGATGATTAAGTGACAGCCCGAAAGCTGATTTCGCGATAGCTGGAGATGAAGCAGCCATGTTCATCACTCAGAGATGCGGTTTTACGAGCGGGGCTCGTTTAATGGATGAACTCAGTTGCTGTCTCACCCGCGATGGCGAAAATGCACAACAGTCCAATTTGGTTGGACTACAATACAGCAAAACAAATTCGTGATAATTAATACCCTGAGTATTAATAATTAGCAGACATGGCGGTCCGTAAACTGTACAAGCAAAAACCTTGAAACACAAGAATAACACGCTATAATATTCTATCTCTGCCCAGACGTAAACCTCTTACTTGAATCGCATGAGGACACAGGTAGAATGTGTTTTCATCCGTCCTTTAACTCTGACCCGGTTTCTTGAGGCTCGTGTGATGACGAGAGCCGTTTCCTCGCGCTGTCGGCGGCCGGTACGGCTGTTGATTCTCAGAGGGCGGTACGGCTGTTGATTCTCAGAGGGCGGTACGGCTGTTGATTCTCGGCGGGCTGGCGGAGAACTCAGAAATGTCGACTTGATTGAAGATGGAAGAGAAATCTTTAATCTCTTCACTTCTGTAGGCCAATGGATGAAGATGCGAATTGCTCGGCGGTCTCCTTCGGATCCGTTAGAGTGTTCGGTTGAACACAGAGTAATCTCAACTCGTCCAGCGAGATGGAGATTGTATGGCTACAGTTTCAAGTCGGACATTACTTCCTTATGCCACGAGGTTACACCGGAGAGCAGCAAAAAAACTACGTCCGTATTCGGTGAACGAAGTAGCCGGAAGCAACTTTGGAAGCATTTCAGAATTATTTGAAGTCCGGATGATGTCATGTTCGAGGGACATTCTGTTGTGTGCCTCATCCAATAGGAGTTGAGTGCTCGATCCTTTAGTGGGCAAGGCTTCATGGATCTGTAGTCTGTTTAGGACTCCCTTTGTTTGATTTTGGCGCGATTTTATCAGTAAGATTTATGACTTAGAAGGAGGGGGCTTGAGGAATGTTTTTTATGACTGTTAGGCCTGCCTTTGTCTTCTATCTGAATACATGAGGCCCAACACTGCTTTGAGCGGTGCCGCGAACCCAGGAACCAATCATTGAGCCGCGAGAGTTCAGGGGAGAGCGGAGGGTTCCACTCTAGCCCGACGCTCGCGGCCACCCGGGAAAGCATGTCCGTCATCTCTGCATCAGCCTGTGACTGGGCAATCAACCCTGAAGGGGGAGCACAGCTGAGGCTTCTGCGTCCGACTGAACAAGCCCGCTCTCTGATGCTGCGCTCGAGAGCTCATCAGCTTCACGGGCTCCAAACAAGAGGTCGAACTCGCCGTGAGACGAGCCGGTGGACTCATCCAGAAGCCCGATCGGGGCAGACGAGCGTGCTGGGGAATGGGAGGTCTGCGGGGGGATACTCGGCGGAGGCGATCCCATTGGAGTCCCAAAATCGCCCCCAGTGCTAGCCGTGCTGGCCTCAAACCCGTAGGTAGAAGGACCGAGGCGGGGAGCCGCTGGGGTGGCTTGCTTTCTTACGAAAGCAAGCCGTGACCGCAACGTTGCCATGGTCATGTTCTCGCAGTGAGAACATGAACCATCCACGAACGCTCCCTCCGTGTGGGTCGCGCTTAGACACGATGACAGTGATCGTGACTGTCTGAAGTTGAGAGGTAACGACAGCAACCAGGAATAACACACAACCGGAAGGCATCTTTAAAAAGACGCGTCTTTAAAAAGATGTTCCGTGTGTGCCGCTCTTTTAGAGAAATATACTCTTTCAGGAAAATATACTCTCTTTTTTCTGCCGAAGGGCCCAGGGGCGTTCTCTGCAGTGCACCAGTGCAGAGGAGGGAGAAGCCGCTGAAATGCGCCGTCAGATCCAGCAGAGGTGAATGAACAGTCGTGAGAATTCAGCTCAATGAGCATGACCGTTCGGCTCCGAAGAGAAAATCTGAATGAGTGGTTGCATACCAGCTCCTTTTATACCCGTATGTCTGGGGGAGTGGCATACAAATACCACTCGCCAATTTTCATTGGCCTTTTATCAAAGACCAGAGGTGTTTCGGGCTCCCAAGAGTGACCCCTAGTGTCACTACATTGACACAACTTCGAGTGAGTGACAGATAGGGAACCTATATCAATCGCATGTCTTTTCCCAATAGTTATCAAAAATATCTTATTAAAAAAGATTACCAAAGATTGTTTGTTTAGGAATGCAATAAGTTTGATCCTCATGAATCACACTTGATATATATTGTTTTAGTCTTTGACAATATCTTAAAATCTACAGAGAGTAAAGACACAGGGCGCCAATGTTTTAAAACCCCCAGATCTCCTTTTTAAGGAATCAAAGATACAAACAGCTCTTTGACAACTCAGAGGAAGAGTCCCCTTGTTCAAACATTCCAGTAGAATGGTGTAGAAATCCTGTCCAATTAGATTCCAAAAGCTCTTGTAAAATTCAACAGACAGGCCATCTATCCCTGGAGACTTCCCTGAATTTAACTCCTGAATGGATCGAGATCTCCGAGAACTTAAGACCTCTCTCTAAGTCCATTTTGTCATGCTCTGACAGTTAAGGAAGATCACTTAAAAGTTCATAAAAGTTGATTAATCACTTGATTCTGCCTGATACGGTTCATCATCAAATGACAGAATGGTGTTAATTTCCTGTTGATCTGTTATTTCTCTGCCTAGTCCAAAAAAACAGGCTGTGGGGGCATCCATATCATTTAGATGAGTGTATTTGGCTCGAATTTAAGCTCCTTTTCCTCTTTCGTCCAATAAGTTTTTTAAGAGAAATTAGTTTCTTTCAATGTCTGAGGGGGATGAACCATCATTGTTGCTTAAACATTTAAGCCTAGGATTCTTTGTTCCAGTGTCTTAATTTTTTCTTCCAGGGTTCTAGTACTGCATGCGGTGTACTGTTGACAGAATTTTTTTTTATCTGCACTTTTCCTACATCCCACCACTGACATAAGGATGAAAAACGATTTCTCTCCTCTCTCCAAGAATTCCAGAATAGTTTAAAAGAATGAAAGAAAAAGTGATCTTGAAGTAGATTATTGTTAAAATGCCAGTATGAACGAAAATATTTAATAGAAGGAACAGAAACAGTCATAGAAATATAATGGTGTTTAGACAGAAAGTTTGGTGAAATGGAGCTGACAAAACTTTTTACTCAGATTACTAGCTTTAACATTAAACCGATTAAGCCTTGTGCCTGACATATCATTAGAATTTTGTTTGAGCCAGGTGTACTGTCTCACCCCTGGAAATGTATCCCTCCACAAATCAATAAGGCCATGGTAATTAATCAAAGACCTGAGTGCTTCAGCAGAACAGGGATGTGGTTAATCATGATTTCTATCCATAGCTTGATCTAATGTACAGTTTAAATCACCACATAGCACAATAATCTTTTCCTGGGAACAATCTGCTGAAGCTTTGGAGTTAAAGATATGCGTTCATACCCTATATTTGGGGCATACACATAAAACTAAAAAGAATTAGAACTGCCTAAGGTAATAACCACTTGTAAAATTTGATCAGACATTATCTCAGGCACAGAAATCTGACCATTCATCCGAGTGACAAAAGCATTGCAACTCCTGCACTCAGATTTGTTCCGTGGCTAAACAAAGCACTACCCTTCCATTCACTTATCCATTGCATTTGATTCTGAACATCTGTATGTTTCGTGTAATAGAATTAAATCTGCCTTTTTAAATTGTAAATATTGAAACAAAGCAACCCTCTTTTCAAAACTCCTACAACCATTACTATTAAACGAACTAATATTAAAGGAAGTCATTAAAAAGATAAAGAGGGATACAAAAAACACACAGAAATTCATTTGTCTTATTAGTATTTAGCAGATCAAGTCCTCATTAATTTCCTTACATTGCACATGAATTTCTTCAGTCTACAATGCTTTGGTTGATCCAGCTCATCGAGCTTTTATTCATGGCACTAGCACATGATTCATTGAAAAGCCTTACATTTGGAAAGTACTTTTCAAGTTTTGGTCTCTGCTGATTTGTTGTCGCATCAAGAAAATAATTAAATTGTTGTACTGTATAGTATGATACAGAAGTGCAGCTTCCTTGAGAGGTCGCATCAATGTCTCCACAACTATCAGAAAACTTGCTATCAGAATCATAAAAAGACTGAGTATCATCAAGATCCAAAACATCTCACTTCACTATGTGACACGTTCTCCGGTGTTTGCGAATGCTTCACATTCTTTTCTCCCTCTAGTGCCACTTGTTCATTAATGCACTTAGGATAGCTAGTTCTATCTCTGTCAGCAGATTCTGAAACTCCCTGTTCTTCTACACTAGCATCTAGTTAGACTCAAGATGGCACCGAGTATGGCTGCTGCGTTGTGAGCTCCGACACAACATGGTAGTGTTTTGTTTATTTTGTTGACAATTCTTATGTTTTTTGTCTTGGATGTTGTCTGCCTTATTGTCTATGACAGACAAACACTTTTGGACATTGGTTCAGCAATTACACACCGTAAACCGGACTTCAAATTCCTCAATGCCGACCTGCTGTTTACAAACACGGCAGCGGAGCCCTTTGTCTGGGCTGCCCGGCCACGGAAACGCAGGAGGAAAAGGGGAAACAGAGCTGGCGTTCTCATCAGAGTCAGACACGGCGCAAATCGACCCCCGCTACCCAGTATTCTACTGGCAAATTTTCAGTCTCTGGATAACAAGCTCTGCGAGCTGAAAGCGCAGATCTCTTTCCAACGAGAGACGAGGGACTGCTGCATTATCTGCCTTACAGAAACTTGGATGTCTGCGGAGATTCCAGACTCCATTGAACCCGCGGGGTTCTCTGTGCACCGAGCGGACAGAGCGAAAGACTTCTCAAGTAAAAGCAGAGGTGGTGGTGTATGTTTTATGATCAACAAATCCTGGTGTGATCAGAGGAACGTACATTCTATCAAGTCTTTCTGCTCTCCTGATCTGGAATTTCTCATGCTTCTGTGTCGACCATTCTGGCTACCGAGGGAATTCACAGCGGTCATTATCACTGCTGTGTACATCCCACCACAAGCCGACACAGACCGGGCATTCAAGGAACTGTACGGGATTATAAGCAAACAGGAAACCGCGCACCCTGAGGCCGCATTCATTGTGACTGGGGACTTTAACAAAGCCAGTTTCAAATCAGTCGCACCAAAATACCACCAACACATTAGTTTTAACACACGACGGGACCGGGTTTTGGACCATTGCTACTCTCCCTTCCGGGATGGCTACAAATCCGTCCCACGCCCACCATTTGGCAAATCGTACCACTCTTCCATTCTGCTTCTGCCTGCTTACAGGCAGAAACTGAAACAGGAAGCACCCGCCCTCAGAACGATCCAGTGCTGGTCGGACCAATCAGACTCTATGCTACAAGACTGTTTTGATCACACGGACTGGGAGATGTTCCGGTCCGCCTCTGATGACGACATCGAGCTTTACGCTGATAGCGTAACGTGTTTCATTAGAAAGTGCGTAGAGGATGTCGTTCCGACCAAAACAATACGGATCTATCCGAACCAGAAGCCATGGATTAATAGTGATGTTCGCGCGGCACTTAATGTGCGGACCTCCGCTTTTAATTCCAGGAACGTGGAAGAGCTTAAACAAGCCAGTTAAGCCCTCCGAAAAATTATCAGAACAGCAAAACGCCAGTACAGGAACAAGACTGAAGAACAGTTTAACACCACCAACTCTAGAAGCATGTGGCAGGGAATTAATATCATCACGGACTTTAAAGGGAATAAAAACTCTGCCATGAACACCGCTGCCTCTCTCCCGGATGAGCTAAATAATTTTTATGCTCGTTTTTAGGGAAATAACACCGCCCTCGCAGAAAGAGCTCTCACAGCCGAAGCTACAGAGGTTAGTTCACTCTCCGTCTCTGTAGCGGATGTAACCCAATCCTTCCGACGGGTGAATATCCGCAAAGCCGCAGGTCCAGATGGCATTCTGGGCCGTGTCATCAGAGCGTGCGCGAACCAACTGGCTGGTGTTTTTACGGACATTTTCAATCTTTCCCTCTCTTTGTCTGTAGTCCCCACATGCTTCAAAACATCCACCATTGTACCTGTTCCAAAGTAATCCAAAATCACTTGCTTAAATGACTGGCATCCTGTTGCTCTGACCCCCATCATCAGCAAATGCTTTGAGAGACTAATCAGAGATTACATCTGCTCTGTGCTGCCTCTCTCACTAGACCCATTGCAGTTTGCTTACTGCAACAACTGCTCCACTGATGATGCCATTGCATCTACAATACACACTGCCCTCTCCCACCTGGAAAAAAAGAACACTTATGTAAGAATGCTGTTTGTAGACTACAGCTCAGCATTCAACACCATAGTGTCAGCGGCATACTCGCTCAGCAAAGCTCGGTCCTCTTCCAAACAAACTCTGGTGCGGTTCGATTGATATATGAACGGAACATGGACCAAAGACGTTTAAACGGACCAAAAACAGGAAGTAATTTGCCTAATACTGACCTCAAGCATACCTGGTTCTTCTCATCATAGGAGCTATGTTGCCCATTATAGTTCGGTACAGGCATTGGAACAACCGTCAGCCGTCCTTGCAGCATATCTTCAATGGAGGAATTAATGGCACTGTTTTTACACATTTTATTAGCTCTTCGTTTGTTCTCCGCTGTTAAAAATACCACCATATATACATATATAAATCCAATGAGCGCATTTAGCCCAGCAGCCAGCATTGTTCTTGATGTTCTGCAAGTTCCATCACAAAATATACATCATAAAAGCTGTCTAATCAGGTTGTGACATTTTCCTGATGCCTTTTGTTTCGTATCTTTATGTTCGTTGTTAAAAATGCCAGTGTGAACGCTAAGTGAACCAGGACTAAATGTATCATTTTCTTTTTTGGTCCGGACCAAGAGGACCAAGAGAACCGAACTACAAGTGTGAACACAAATTAATCTAAATGAATGAATGAATCTAAATTAATCTACTCCCCCAGGTTATTGTTATAAAAATGAGCCTCATCTGAAGGGTCGAGGAGGAGGTGTTGCTGCAGTTTACAGTGAAGTTTTTGGTGTTACTCAGAGGACAGGATATAAGTTTAAGTCTTTTGAACTAATAATGCTTAGATGCGTCAGATATAAATAAAAAAATAAAAATTTCGTCTTTTGCCCTTGCTACAGTATATAGATCACCCGGGCCTTATTCTGATTTCCTTGGTGAATTTGCTAATTTTTTATCAGATCTTGTAGTTACTGTAGATAGAGCTTTAATTGTTTGTGGCTTCAACATTCACATAAATAATGAAAATGACACATTGGGATTAGCATTTATCGATATTCTCAACTCTCTTGGAATCAGACAAAATGTGACAGGACCAACTCATCGCCATAATCATACACTAGATTTAATTCTGTCATATGGAGTTGATGTTGATACTATAGAAATTCTTCCACAGAGCGATGACATCTCAGATCATTACCTTGTCTCTTGTATGCAGCGATCAGCTAATGTTATTCAATCTACACCACACTATTGTTCAGGTAGAACTATTCTTTCGACCACTAAAGATACTCAATAAGCCCCAAAGTCTAGAAGAACTTAAATATAAATACAGTCTTCTCTAGCACTCTTGATAGTGTTGTCCCCCTTTGATTAAAGAAAATTAAAGAAAAAAGCCCCACACCAAGGCACTATAATCACACTCATGCTCTCATGAGAGCAGCTTGGAAAATGGAGCGCAAGTGGAAGAATACAAAATTAGAGGTATTTCATGGTTCATGGAAGAATAGTGTCTGTAGCTACAGACAAGCACTAAAAGCTGCCAGGTCAGCATATTTTAGCAAACTCATAGAAAATAACCACAACAATCCTAGGTGTTTATTCAGTACTGTGGCTAAATTAGTTAGAAATAAAGCCTCAACTGAACCAGATATTCCATTGCAACACAATAGTAATGACTTCATGAATTTCTTTACTGATAAAACTGAAATAATCAGAAATAAATTTGGAATTATGCAATCATCTGTCACAGTACCTTAGAAAACAGTGTCTCATAATTTTCCTCACGTGCAACTTCAATCCTTCACTGTCATAGGTCATGAAGAGCTAACAAAACTTATAGAAACATCAAAAGCCACAACATGTATGTTAGATCCAATACCAACTAAGCTTTTAAAAGAGGAATTCCGTGTAATCACAGAACCTCTACTTAATATTATTAACTCCTCGCTATCCTGAGGACATGTCCCAAGAAACTTTAAAATTGAAGTTATCAAACTGCTTATTAAGAGCCACAACTTGATCCTGGAGAACTGGCTAATTATAGACCAATTTCAAATCTCCCGTTTATGTCGAAAATACTAGAAAAGGTAGTGTCCTCCCAACTATGTTCATTTCTACAGAAAAATAGTATATATGAACAATTTCAGTCAGGATTTAGGCCCCATCACAGTACAGAGACTGCACTAATCAGAGTTACAAATGACTTGCTCTTATCATCTGATTGCGGCTGCAATTCACTTCTAGTGCTTTTAGATCTTAGTGCTGCCTTCGACACGATAGATCACAACATTCTCTTGAATAGGCTAGAGAATTATGTTGGCATTTGTGGACTTGCATTAGCATGGTTTAGGTCCTATTTAGCAGACCACTACCACTTTGTCTATGTAAATGAGGAATTGTCAAACCAAACAAAAGTTGTAGTTCCTAGAATATTAAAATCCACAAAAGGAGGTAGATCCTTTCAATATTTGGCTCCTAAACTATGGAAAAGTCTCCCTAACACTGTTTAAGTGTAGACTAAAGACTCATCTATTTAGCCAGGCATACACCTAATTTATCCTTCAGCTCATAATTAGGCTGCTTTAGTTAGGTCTGCCGGAACCAGAAACCAGAAACATTGATCATGATCTATAACTCGGCAATAAATTGAATGGCATCTATGCTAATATTATTCTTTCCCTATCTGTCACTCACTCGACGTTGTGTCGATGTAGTGACACTAGGGTTCACTCTTGGGAGCCCCAAACACCTCTGCTTTTTTGAAAAAAGGCCAATGAGAATTGGCGAGTGGAATTTGCATGCCACTCCCCCGGACATATGGGTATAAAAGGAGCTGATATGCAACCACTCATTCAGATTTTCTCTTCGGAGCCGAGCGGTTGTATTCAGTGCACTGAATTCAATTCCCTCCAAAGACACACCTCAAAACTGCTGGATTTATGGCGCATTACAGCGGCTTCTCCACCTCTACACCCGTGGAGTGCAGAGAACGCCCCTGGGCGCTTCGGCAGAGCGAAAATAAGAGAGTATATTCTAAAAGAGTATATTTTCATTCACAAAAAGAGTGGCACACATGGAACGTCTTTTTAAAGATGCCTTTCCGTTTGTGTGTTATTCCTGGTTGTGGTTGTTATCTCTCCACTTCTGACGGCCACGATCACTGTCTTTCGTGTCTGGGCACTGCCCATGCAAAGACATCATTCGTGGATGAGTCATGTCCTCATTGTGAGAACATGACCATGGCAACGTTGCGGTCGCTGCTTGCTTTCATAAGAAGTTGCTTTTCGATGAGTTATCGAGTGCAGCATCGGAGAGCAGGCTCGTCCAGTCTGATGCAGAGGCTTTGGCTGGGCTTCCTCCTTCAGGAACGGTCACCCAGTCTCATGCCGATGCGGAAATGATGGACATACTTTCCCGGGCGGCCCCGAGCATTGGGCAAAAGTGGAACCCTCCACTCTCCCCTGAACCCTCATGGCTCGACGATTGGTTCCTAGACTCAGGGCGCCGCCCACGGCCATGCCCTGCCCCGGTCCCTTTCTTTCCGGAAGTGCATGAGGAGCTGACAAGATCGTGGGAGGCACCTTTTACTGCCCGGTCCCGGTCTTTCAGCTCCCCGCTCTCACTATCCTCGATGGTGGAGCGGCCAGGGAGTATTAGGCGATCCCCCCAGGTGGATAAGGTGCTCGCGGTGCACTTGTGTCCACAGAGCGCCGCCACCTGGCACGGGAGCCTGAAGCCTCAGCGGTGAAGAAGCAGATGGAGACCTTACAACATATCCTGCCCCGGCGCAGTTTAAGACCCCGCACCCTGTCTGCTCGTCACCAAGGGCGTCCTCCTGCAGCAACAACACTGGCTCCACCAGAGCCCACCCCCACAGCCCGGCTCCGGCGTGGAGCCCTCCGCAGGAAGCAGATGCCACCCGTCTCACGGCCGGTCGCTAAGAACCCGAGGAAGGCTTCGAAGCCCTCCCGAGACGGGCGACCCAGGGGGGAGAAGACCCACTTCTCTGAGGCTGGTCGACAGACCACTCCATCCCCCGGTGGAGGGCCGGGAGGAGAATATTTTGTCACCACATGCCCAGGAGGCTGCGGCACCGAAAAGCCTGACAAAAGAATGGTTTCCTCATCTCCTGGGTCACATGTCCGGTGCGCACAGCCGTCATCATGACCACCATCCACCATCCCATTTTGGCAGGTATGGCGCACCAGCGGCGGACCCCCCACCCCTGTGCGCCCAGCTGTGGCACAAACACGCCCACACGGGATTGGTTCCGGTGGACTACGGGGACGAGATTCCTCCTATCCCCTCCTCAGCCAATCTTATGGTGGGTGGCAGGAGCCAGGTAAGTGCATCGATTTCCCCGGACTCAGCATGGCCACGGGGCTCGAGCCCCCTCGACGTGGCATCTCGAGCTCCACCCCACCGTGAGGCCCCACCCGGTACGTTCAACGTGATCATTCCCTTGGTCCCCCTCGCCCGGAGTTTGGGCGCATGGCTCGTGCCTTCCAACCCGTCGTGATGGCTGACCCGGACCGTCCGACTCGGCTAAGCGATTCAGTTCACCAGGCGCCAGCCCAGGTTCAGTGGCGTTCGCTTCATCTCGGTGAAGGGCGAGAATGCCGCTACCTTGCATACGGAGATCGCTACCCTTCTGCGCAAGGGCGCGATAGAGCCTGTCCCTCCAGCCAAGATGAATAAAGGGTTCTACATCCCTTACTTCGTACCAAAGAAAGGCGGTGGGTTGCGACCAATCCTGGACCTGCGAGTACTCAACCGGGCTTTGCACAGACTCCCATCCAAGATGCTGACGCAAAAATGCATTCTAGCGAGCGTCCGGCATCAAGATTGGTTCGCAGCAGTAGACCTGCAGGATGCGCACTTCCACGTCTTGGTCTTACCTCGACACAGACCCTTCCTGCGGTTTGCCTTCGAAGGCCAGGTGTACCAGTACAAGGTCCTCCCCTTCAGCCTGTTCTTGTCCCCTCACGTCTTCACAAAGGTTGCAGAGGCAGTCCTTGCCCTGCTAAGGGAAGTGGGCGTCCGCATCCTCAACTATCTCGATGATTGGCTAATCCTAGCTCACTCTCGAGAGTTGCTGTACGCACACAGGGACCTCATGCTCCGGCACCTCAGCCGACTGGGGCTTCGGGCCAACTGGGAAAAGAGCAAGCTCTCCCCGGTTCAGAGCATCTCTTTTCTCGGTTTGGAGTTGGACTCAGTCTCGATGACAGCACGCCTCACGCACGAGCGCGTGCAGTCAGTGCTGAACTGTCTGAAGGCATTCAGATGGAGGACAGCGGTTCCACTGAAACTTTTTCAGAGGCTCCTGGGGCATATTGCATCCTGAGCAGCAGCCACACCACTTGGGTTTATGTATATGAGACTGCTTCAGCACTGGCTTCAGACTCAAGTCCCGAGATAGGCATGGTGCTGCGGGACACATCGCGTGGCCATCACACCAATCTGTCGCCACCTCTTCAGTCCTTGGACCGACCTTGCATTTCTACGGGCACGGTTCCCCTAGAGCAGGTCTCCAGGCGCGTTGTGGTTACAACAGATGCCTCCAAGACAGGCTGGGGCGCCGTATGCAACAGGCACACAGCTGCTGGCTCCTGGGCTGGCCCGTGGCTGCGTTGGCACATCAACTGCCTAGAGTTGTTGGCAGTACTGTTCGCCCTGCAGAGGTTCCGGCCGTTGATCTAGGGCAAGCACGTGTTGGTCCAGACAGACAACACAGCGATGGTAGCGTACATCAACCATCAAGGCGGTCTATGCTCCCATTGCATGTCACAACTTGCCCGCCGTCTCCTCCTCTGGAGTCAACAGCGCCTCAAGTTGCTATGAGTCACTCACATCCCGGGCGACCTCGACACCACAGCTTACACACTGTCATGTCAGGTTACCCTCAGGGGAGAGTGGAGACTCCACCCGCAGGTGGTCCCACTGATTTGGAGTTGATTCGGACGAGCACAGTTAGACCTGTTTGCTTCCTGGGAATCCTCCCACTGCCCGCTTCGGTACGCCCTGACCAAGGCACCCCTCGGTATGCCCCCCTGGACTACTCAAATATGCATTTCCCCCAGTGAGCCTACTTGCACAGACCCTGTGCAAGGTCAAGGAGGACGAGGAACAGGTCGTCCTCTATGAGGCACCTGTATGTCTTGAAGTGGCATCTGTTCGCTAAGTGGTGTTCTTCCCGATGTGAAGACCCCCAGAGATGCGCAGTCGGATCGTTGCTTTCCTTCCTGTAGGAGAGGCTGGAGGGGCGGCTGTCCCCCTCCACCCCGAAGGTGTATGTAGCCGCTATTTCGGCTCATCACGATGCAGTAGATGGTAAGTACTTGGGGAAGCATGACTTGATCATCAGGTTCCTGAGAGGTGCTAGGAGGTTGAATCCCTCCAGACCGCGCCTCGTCCCCATGTGGGACCTCTCTGTAGTCCTTCGGGGTCTACAGGGAGCTCCCTTTGAGCACTTGGAGACAGCTGAGCTTAAGGCACTCTCTTTGAAGACTGCCATCCTGACTGCACTCACTTCCATCAAAAGGGTAGGGGACCTACAGGTGTTCTCTGTCAGCGAATAGTGCCTGGAGTTCAGTCCAGGTTACTGTCACGTGATCCTGAGACCCCGACCGGGCTATGTGCCCAATGTTCCCATGACCCCTTTTAGGGATCAGGTGGTGAACCTGCAAGCACTGCCCCAGGAGGAGGCAGACCCAGCCTTGGCATTGCTGTTTCTGGTGTGAGCTTTACGCATCTATTTGGATTGCACACACAGCTTTAGAAGCTCCGAGCAGCTCTTTGTCTACTTTGGTGGACAGCGGAAAGGAAGCACTGTCTCCAAACAGAGGATCACCCACTGGGTCATTGATGCCATCGCAATGGCATATCAGGCTCAGGATGTGCCACCCCCTACGGGGTTACGAGCCCACTCTACCAGGAGTGTTGTGGCCTCCTGGGCCCTGGCCAGTGGCGCATCTTTGGCAGACATCTGCAGAGCAGTGGGCTGGGCAACACCCAACACCTTTGCGAGGTTCTACAATCACCGGGTTCAGCCGGTCTCGTCCCGTGTATTGCCAGGCACGAGCAGGTAAGTTCCGGGACAGATGGCCAGGTGTACCGCTTGCACATAGCACCCTTCCCCTCCCTTGAGGTGAAGACGTGCGCTATTGACTCCCAGTCATGTTCACAGACTGTGTCACTACATCAAAACAATGTCTCGTTCCCTCCATCAGGGAACAGAGGTTACAAAAGTAACCATGATGATTTGTATCCCTGTCTCAACCTCGGGACTCCTATCCTGAGGTCACCAGAACCTGCTGGATCCAGCTCCATTCCTGCTACGTGTCTCTGAGTGATGATGACTAAATGCAGCCGGTGCCAGCCAAACATCACTTCAGTCTATTACGATGGACTTCAGAGGATGAACTGATGCCAACTCCAACCATAAGACATGGGATACATCATATGCCACTGCCTGAACTTTGGACTTAGGATAGACCTCCACCACAAGCAACAAGGAACTGCACCCAAGACTTTCACCAACTGTTGCACTTGTGCATATGGTTGTGTGACAATAAAAGTGATTTGATTTGATTTTGTTTTTGTTTATTTCACCTTGGCTTTACCAGTGGCACTCCCCAGCTTCTGAATTTCCAGTGCCATGTTATGAAATATATTGCGACATAAATGCCTAAATCAACAGGTCTTTTAGCATTGTATTCCCTGGCCGCAATCAAAACCAAACATACTTTGTGATTAGTGTAGTTTGATTCACAAATAAATTACTCTTGTAAGCTTTTTTTAATTTTTTTATTAATCGTTCCAAACGATTCACCACTATCAGGTTGAATCAGTCTGACGAATCCTTCACTAAACAAACTCACTAAGGGTGCCTCTGAAACAAAAGGCTGAAGCCTAGTAAAGCTGTGTCTTTTAGAGACCAGTCCTTTTGAGGCTGTAGTTTAGACTCCTCCTCAGCATTCAGCACTATGAATGAGACAGTCTAGTAAGTCTGCATGGCTACGTCATAAATGTTTCCACCTCCGCGGTCACACCGTGAAAATTTCGAAAATAAATTATTTGTTAACAACTACAACTACTTTGTTGAAATGGACGAAGCCACCAGGAGGGTGCACATCCGTTTGATTTGTTTTCTGATATTTTCTTTAAAAAAAAAAAAAATCTTAATTGTGCAAAGGATTGTGGGTGATTGAAGGCCGGAAAGGATGCACCTGATACATCCTCCGAAATGTGGCGAATGAAGGCTGCAAAGTGAGGCTGCCTTCCAAGTGTCCTGACACTTGATACGGCCTTCGAAGGTGCTTGATGACGTGACAGCTGAGATATCCAGCCTAGACTGCAGATTAAGAAGCACTGAAAATCTTTCAAAGTGGCTACTGAACTGCAATTAGTCATTATATTTGTCATATGACCATGTAAGGTACAAATTTGAGACAGTTTTTGTAATAAATAGGAATATAAAAAAACAATACCCCCCTCAATCACAAAATCCATTGAGAAAGAAATGCGTGTTTAAATGGCCTTACCTTGACATACGATTTAAATAATGTAAGTGTATATTTAATACAGTATAAACAATATAATGATGCTCGTGAATAAGTATTTTGTGTGCTGTTCCTCATTCGTCGTTTTGTCCAGGCTTGAACCTACCTGGAAAAAAGTGTATACATTTAATGCTTAAACAATGTTTCCTCTCTTTATAACCTTATTGACTTTTATATAGTGCAAATGCAGTATGAAAATCCAAATTGATAGCTCCTGCACAATCAGATCTGTATTTTAATTATTATTATTTTTATTTTTTTTCTTAAAGAAAAGGGATAAAATGGGACAGATATCAAGTTTGTCAATAACTAAATTGCTTCTGTCATGAAAGAATGCAAAGACTGGAGGCAGCCTAGAGACACAGATGGTAGTTAAGCTATCTTGCAGATTTCATGGCATGCCTCATTCTTCGGTCTGCAAGACTGACTGCTTAATGGATGCAAAGCTGAAAATCACCCCCCGTCTTTTGCTTGTCTCTTCAAAGTGTCTGCTCTGTCATCCCATTTAATTCTCCTGGATGTTCTGTCAGCCTCTTCTGATGTCGGGACTTAAAGGGATAGTTCACCCAAAAACGAAAATTCTCTCATCATTTACTCACCCTTATGCCATCCCAGGTGTGTATGACTTTTTTAGCTCTGTAGGTCCAAACAATGCAAGTGAATAGTGGCCAGAACTCTGAAGGTCCAAATATAAATATCACATAAAGGCATCATAAAAGTAATCCTAAGACTCCAGTGGCTTAATCAACGCCTTCTGAAGTGATCCTATCAGTTTCGGGTGAGAACAGACCAAAATGTAATTACTTTTTCACTATAAATCTTGACAGCAGTCTCCTTGCCAAGCTTGATTACACTTCCTACAGCGCCATCTAGCACTCTGTGCATGTGTCAAACACTAGGAAGTTAAATCAGGCTTGAAACCATGATCATGCCTAGAGACTGCAATGGCAAGATGTACAGTGAAAAAGGAGTTACATGTTGGTCTGCTGTCCCCCAAAGCCAATTGGATCACTTCAGAAGACATTGATTAAACCACTGGAGTCATATGGATTACTTTTATGATGCCTTTATGTGATTTTTGGACCACCTATAGAGTATGTGTAAAAGTGGTAAACAAAGAAAAACTAAAATGCATTGACACCATGGAGAGATCATTTAGGTATTGATTGTAATGTTAAGCCTTTTAGGGGTTCACTTTACAAGCCACCATTGACCAAGCCTGTGGGTGATCTTCAATGGTGAATGCTACATGGTATTATTGCAGTTAATGCTTTTATCTCTGTGCTGAATCCAACTGTGCAAGATAAATGTCCTTTTTTTACTGAGAGGGAAACCATTTTCCATTGTTTTATACATTGTGAAAGACTGAGGACTCTTTTGTTTTACTGGAAGTTTTATTTTCTGCTTTTAATAAAATGTTTACAATGACAGTTTATTTTTGGTTTCAAGTATAGTAAATGCAAAAAGAGGAGAGGACGGCTACTAAATTTTCACCTGAGACAAGCAAAAATGGCAGTCTAACCAAGTAGAAAACATAATCTCTTTGGAACTGATAGAAGGATAGATTTGGTTTTCAAGGGGCTCACAAGAGGAAGTGTAAAACATGACTTTATATTTTATTCATCTATGAAGGAAAAGGTAAAATTAGAAGTAATCTGGAGTGTAGAAAAGATGCTGTGTTGGGTTGAAAATTGTGTTGCATTTTGGAACTGAGTAAAATAATGAGATAATTGTAATGTGTAAGTGTGGTGTTTTTTGTGTTGCTGTATAAAATAAAGGTGTTATAAAATTTAAATCTCTCTCTCTCTCTCTCTCTCTCACACACACACACACTCTGTTTCTTATTTATCCCCTAAAACGTTTCAAGAGCACTAGGCAAGGACTGTTCTTTTTCTCAGTGTCATATTAAATGACACACAATTAAATTCGCAGTCCCACTGCATACAGTGCATCCGGAAGTATTCACAGCGCTTCACTTTTTCCACATTTTGTTATGTTACAGCCTTATTCCAAAATTGATTAAATTCATTATTTTCCTCAATTCTACAAACAATACCCCATAATGACAACGTGAAAGAAGTTTGTTTGAAATCTTTGCAAATTTATTCAAAAAAAAAAAAAAAAAAAAAAAAAAAAACACATGTACATAAGTATTCACAGCTTTTGCTCAGTACTTTGTTGAAGCACCTTTGGCACCAATTACAGCCTCAAGTCTTTTTGAGTATGATGCTACAAGCTTGGCACACCTATTTTTGGGCAGTTTCTCCCATTCTTCTTTGCAGGACCTCTCAAGCTCCATCAGGTTGGATGGGGAGCGTCGGTGCACAGCCATTTTCATTTCTCTCCAGAGATGTTCAATCGGGTTCAAGTCTGGGCTCTGGCTGGGCCACTCAAGGACATTCATAGAGTTGTCCCGTAGCCACTCCTTTGTTATCTTGGCTGTGTGCTTAGGGTCGTTGTCCTGTTGGAAGATGAACCTTCGCCCCAGTCTGAGGTCTAAGGATGATCAGTGGAAACAGGATGCACCTGAGCTCAATTTTGAGTGTCATGGCAAAGGCTGTATATACTTATGTATGTGTGATTATTAAAAAAAAACCTTTTTTTTTTTTATTTTGAATACATTTGCAAAAATTTCAAACAAACTTCTTTCACGTTGTCATTATGGGGTATTGTTTGTAGAATTTTGAGGAAAATAATGAATTTAATCCATTTTGGAATAAGGCTGTAACATAACAAAATGTGGAAAAAGTGAAGCGCTGTGAATACTTTCTGGATGCACTGTAGTACAAGCCACTAAAATGTATAGTTAAATGACACTCTATAATGCATACTTGGGTCAAAATACAATTACAATTACTGCATGCAATTACATTTTGGGTATTGTAACTGTAATGATATTGTAAATCACTTTGGTTGAAAGCATTTGCTAAATGACAGTTTGATATTTACTTTCTTATTAAATATAAATCTGAACAGGGTGTTATTTAGTATTGCTTATATGTAATTACATTTAGAGATACCGGATGGAAAAAAATAAAAATAAAACATGTTTGACTTACATATGGAAACAAGTGGATACTAAAATACCAATTTAATTTAAAAATTGTGAAAACAGTTCACATATTAAAAGACAGTGAAAAAACATTATAGAACTCATTTAAAGAAGTGCTATTTTAATGCTAAAATGCATTTCAAGAATTGCTTAATTATTTTGGAATTAAATGAGCAATTCCTGAAATGAATTTTTGGATTAGAATATGAGTCTTAAAGGGGTAGCTCACCAAAAAATTTTAATCTTTAATCACCCTCATGCCATCCCAGATGTGTACGTCTTTCTTTCTTCTGCTGAACAACAAACAAAGATTTTTAGAAGAGTATCTCAGCTCTGTAGGTCCTCACAATGCATGTGAATGGGTACCACATTTTTGAAGCTCCAATGCACATAAAGGCAGCATAAAAGTAATCCATAAGACTCCAGTGGTTATATCCATATCTTCAGAAGCGATACAATAGGCGTGGGTGAGAAACAGATCAATAAATGTATTACTACAAATTCTCCTCCCTGCCCAGAAGGTGATGATATGCACAAAGAATGTGAAAGTGAAAGTGGAGATTGATAGTAAATAAGGACTTAAACATTAATCTGTTTCTCACCCACACTAATCATATTGCTTCTGAAGATATGGATTTAACTACTTATTAAACAATCATCCATATATCTCGCTATAAGGATTACTTTTATGTTGCCTTTATTTGCTTTTGGAGCTTCAAAATTTTGGTACCCTTTCACTTGCATTGTATGGACCAACAGATCTAAAATGTTCTTCTAAAATTCTCAGTTTTTGTTCAGCAGAAGAGAGAAAGTCATACACATCAGTGGTGGCATGAGGGTAAGTAAATGATGACAAAATTTTCATTTTGGGTGAACTACCCCTTTAATTGATTTCTTCACTGTTTTTTCATTGGAGGACATACTATCAGAAACATCACTAAGGTATGTCATGTCCCCTTGCAGAACAGTTTTGGTGCAGACCAGTTCTGACAGCAAGACGGAGAGATAGTAAGAGATAGAGAGAGAAAGAGGATCACTATATTCCCCAAACTGCTGTGAGACCAAATCCACTTTAAATTAGGTGACCTTCCCTCCTCTGCACAAGGGAGCATAGTTAGAGGGAGGTACAAGAATAAAGAGTAGTGAAGTGAAGCAAAAAAAAAAAAAAAAAAAAAAAAACATATAAATTATTCCTTTAATCGTGTTTGACAAGAGGCATGTTACAAAGCAGCTCATTTATACAGACAACCGTTTAGTGAAACCTGAATAAAATTAAATATTAAAGGGATATATTTTACCCAAAAATGCTGATTCTCTCATCATTTACTCACCCTTATGCCATTCCAGATGTGAATGACTTTCATCCCTAGAACACAAATTAAGATTTTAAGAAGAATATCTCAGCTGTGTAGGTCCATACAATGCAACTGAATGGTAACCAGAATTTTGAATCTGCACAAATCACATAAAGGCAGCATAAAAGTTATCCATTAGACTCCAGTGGTTAAATCCATGTCTTCTGAAGTGATATGTTAGGTGTGGCTGAGAAACAGATCAATATTTAAGTAATTGTTTCCTATAAATGTCCACTTTCACTTCCACATTCCTCTTGTTTTTTTTTTTTTTCTTTCTTTCTTTGTTTTTTGTTTTTTTGGGGCAATTAGCATTCTTCATGCATATCACCACCTACTGGGCAGGGCTGGTCAAAGGTGGAGATTTATGGTAGTAAAAAAATAAAAAAATAATAAAAAGGACTTAATATTGATCTGTTTTTCACCCTCACCTACAGTATCATATCACTTGATCACTGAATCATGGATTTACCCACTGGAGTCATATGGATTACTTTTATGCTGCCTTTAAGTCCTTTTTGGACCTTCTGAGTTCTGGTCACCATTCACTTGCATTGTATGGAACTACAGAGCTGCAGTATTTTTGTGTTCTGCAGAAGAAAGAAACACACATCTGGGATGGTATGAGGGTGAGTAAATGATGAGAGAATTTTAATTTCTGGTTGAATTATCCCTGTAAGGAGTTCATGGCAATGAGAGCACTGACTCCTTGTTTAGCCCATATCCCCCTTTTTATACACACAAATGTAGTAGGTTACAAAAGTCTGAGACCACTTTTTTTTTTTTTTTTACTTTCAATCTGGAAATAAAAGTTAAAAAGTAAATTTAATAAAAGTTGACATAAAACAGATCTGGAACTACCATAGACATTTGGAGGGACATGTCCAACATTCAGATTAAAGAAATATCCCAGGTTTAATACAAGTTAAGCTCAATCAACAGCATTTTATTACATTTTAGTTTTATAATGAAATAAATTAACATGGTGGTACAATTATATTTTTGTCCACAAAACTAATCTCAAACATTTAAGCATACGCCTTCAGATCAAAAGATTTTTAAGATCATGAGAAACATTTCAGTCAAGTGTTTCAAAAGTTTTTATCAGAATCACAAATGGTCTGAGACTTTTGGGCCCTCCTGTATATGCACCCAAAACTCATTCCACACCAGCACTAGGCTCCATCAGTCAACCATCTCAAGCTTCAATGGGTGCTCAAACCTTATGTGACGAGGAGGAGGGTGTGGCTGGTCCGAGAGAATGCACGCCTGGTGCTGAGTTGCCCAGTCAGCGTGAGAGAGATAAAACGAGGAGCCGGGGATGCCAGAGAGAGAGACACACACGCAGCAGTGTAACAGTTTGGGAAAGGAGGATGTGGGAACCAGAGTAACAAACAACTAGACTTTAATGTGACACCAACATAAACATAAACCTGACTGACTGACTGACTGACACTGACACACACACACACACACACACACACACACACACACACACACACACACACACACACACACACACACACACACACACACACACACACACACACACACACACACACACACACACAGCGGCCACGTGTGTCTCTCTCTCCCTGGCTCTTCCCTTATCTCCCTCCTGCTGATTAGGCAACTCAGCACTGGCCATGCATCCTCACAGCCTGGCCACGCCCTCCTCCTCGTCACACTGTATAAAAGGACATACTTTTCCTTGCCACTAATTAAAAGGGAAAGTCATACCAAAGGTCACTATGAGGTGCTAAAACATCTCCACAGGTAGCAGTGTCCAGCCTTCACAGTTGCAGACCAATGTGCCCGGAGTCAGTCATATTGACAGATTCCAGTCACAATTGCATTGAACATGGCATTGTAAAGCAAAGCATTGTAGGGCAGAGATCAGCAGGAGCACACCAGAGCAGCACTATTGTATGCCACCCTCAGGGCTCAGAACTCATCTTTCTTCCACAGGAGCTTGTTAGGTGGAGACTGGGGATGTCCTATTGAATAGGTCTCAGCCTGAAGGCCTCAAACCCTAAAGAAGCTCTCAGAGTGGGAGTCATTAGAAGTTTTGGCAAACTGCATTCTGCGTGTACTTGATAACCTTGAGTGACTTTCCAATACTTTGTTGGGTTTAAACCTGCAGTAGTTTGTTAGATGGTGTTAACAGTTTTCAAGAAAATTAACCTACAAATGGCTTACTTACAGTTGTCTCTGCATATTAAGCTGGGATAAGAGAAAGTATTTTAACACAGAAAAAGTTACACACTTCAGCTTTAAATTAAGCAAGGATAAGCCAATAATTATATAAAGCATTTTGTAAAGCCAATACTTCTTAACTGTGATTCAAGCCAATGGACATCTTAAAGTCTATCTTTGGGGTCAAGTGCAATTGCAGTTAAACTGGCATTGTGCCATGCAGGTTTCATAAAATGAAGATTAATATAGCAATGGTGAGACGTCCATTCTGGTAACCAAGAAGTATTTATATAAAAAAGTATGATTAAGCCATATGATTAGACATACTACATGTGTTTTTAATTGTGATGGGTTGAGAATTTACTGTGTGAACAATATACTGTAAAAACTA
The DNA here is from genome assembly GCF_019703515.2 of Myxocyprinus asiaticus. Classification (NCBI taxonomy): domain Eukaryota; kingdom Metazoa; phylum Chordata; class Actinopteri; order Cypriniformes; family Catostomidae; genus Myxocyprinus; species Myxocyprinus asiaticus. The sequence goes on along the minus strand of NC_059358.1, from coordinate 15,398,287 downwards.
ATGAAACTGAGGTCAACCTGGATATATTGTTTATCATATACTGTATATTGTCTGTATTGAATTTCTACTATATGTTTCATTACAAGTATTGACCTTAAGGTGTAAATATTCCAACATAGCAGTTTGGCCCATATTATTATAGTACTCCATTTTAACAACAACAATAAAATTATTTCCATTGTTATTATATACAACATATATTACACTAGCTTGGCAAGCAAGTTTTATGATTATCAGATACAGCTAAACCGTTATCCTGTTAGTGCAAATACACCGATCAGCCACAACATTAAAACCACCTATCTAAATTGTGTAAGTCCCCCTTGTGCCACCAAAACAACGGCAACCCGCATCTCAGAATAGCATTCTGAGATGTTATTCTTCTCACCACAATTGTACAGAGCAGTTATCTGAGTTACCAAAGACTTTGTCAATCCAAGCCAGTCTGGCCATTCTCTGTTGACCTCTCTCATCAACAGGGTGTTTCCATCTGCAGAACTGCCTCTCACTGGATGTTTTTTGTTTTTGGCACCATTCAGATTAAATTCTAGAGTGTTGTGTGTGAAAATCCCAGGAGATCAGCAGTTACAGAAATACTCAAACCAGCCCATTTGGCACCAACAATCATCCATGCGATTATCTAATCAGCAAATCACGTAGCAGCAGTGCAGTGCATAAAATCAAGCAGATATGGGTCAGGAGCTTCATTTAATGTTCACATCAACCATCAGAATGGGGAAAAAAATGTGATCTCAGTGTGATTTGGACCGTGGTATGATTGTTGGTGCCAGATGGGCTGGTTTGAGTATTTCTATAAACCATTTCTGGTCAATTTCCGGTTTATGAGTTGAGCAGAGAACATGACTGTAATCCACAGAGCATTATTTCTAAGTTATGGGGAAGTTTGAATACATGATCTATTATGTTTTAATCAATACAGAGCAAATACTGTATAATTTGCCACTTCTTCTGTTGTCCAGAACCATTTTATTTCACATGAATTGACCTTTTTATACTCACCTCCCACATAAAAAGAGCATCTTCACTGTGTTACAGCAGGAAAATCAGACTGCCTGAAAACCACAAAGTGTTCTTTTCATTAAACATACATCACTGATTGTGTTATTGAAGCTACTTTGAAAATGTCAGAGATAGCACACATACATCTCTGAGATGTCTGTTTATCAGCGTTTCATCTGGAATGTATCACATTCTTAAAAATCTATGTTGTGTTTTTGGGTGAGAACAGACCACAATGTAATTGCTTTTTCACTGTTCATCTTGACAGCAGTCACCTTGACGATCATGATTTCAAGCTCGATTACACTTCCTAAGTGCCATCTAGTGCTCTGCACATGTCAAACACAAGGATGTGCAATCAAGCTTGAAATCATGATCGTGCCTAAAGACTGCAATGGCAAGATGTACATTGAGAAAAGAGTTACATTTTGGTCTGTTGTCACCCAAAACCAAATGGATTGCTTCAGAAGACATTGATTAAACCACTGGAGTCTTATGGATTAACTTTATGCTGACTTTGTCTCCTTTTTGAAGCATCAAGGGCCTGGCCACCATTCCCTTGCATTGGATTGACCTACAGAGCTGAGATATTCTCAAATTAAACTGATTCACTAAAATGAGTCGGACTTCCCAATGCCACATACGAGAGATAAGACATTGTAGAACTGCACGTTTTTGATGTGCATACCCAATATAATGCAAAACTGCACTATTTTTAAAACAGCTAGTGATGCTACTTAAGTTAGCGTCACTACTGTTAGTTAGGCCTAAGGGTCGTTCACCCCAAACTTGTTTTTGTATCCATCTGCACTCTTTTCTATTGTTTCTCTATATAAAAATGCACTAGACAGCGTCATTAACCATTGCACCATGTCCAGGGTTTTTTTTTTTTTTTTTTTTTTTGGTTATTTTTCCTATCAGCAGGAGCTTATTGGGTGTTTTTTGGTAAGAAAGCGTTTGCCAAGAACATGTGCTAAATGTAAGAGTATAATCTAAGTCAACTAGCCCTAATAAATGTTCCATTATGAAATGCCTCACAAAAGTACATTGTCATTTGTATCTGTAAATGTGTGTGCTTTGTCTATAATGATGCAAGGCAACAAATCAGTTACATGTGGACCAGACATAATTTACCAAGCATTACTCTTTCAGGCTTCAAATGTATAATAGATAAATAAAAGAAATATCATCAGTCCTACAAGTATTGGTGACCCTCGGCCACAGTCTTGCATACAGACTCTGTTTCAATTTCAATGAGCAAAGTGATATGAAGTTATATTGCTAGGCATTGATTATATGAACGTTTGACTCTGTTTAAATTCATGAAAGTTAAATTCATGAAAGTTTTCGGGAGTTCAAGACCACTCATTTACAGAGAGAAAAAATGTAAAAGCCAGCCCATCAAAAGTTTTTCCATTTTCCCAAGTTCTGGGCTTTAATAACAGGTGGATATTTTATGAAGTTCTGCGCATAGTAAAGGTCAGTTGTTTAAACAGCCCTCTCATACAGAACTGCTTCTACATAATAAAGCCAAACCTGTGCTGCTGAACTGTTGAGATGTTCACAAACAGCTATTCACAAACTATGTCACAATAGGACAGATACATTTACAGTGGTCTGAGTATGTGGAGCTAAAGCCATACTTAATGTATGAATTTCATTGCAAAAATTATGCTAATTATTTTCTCAGAATTAACTGCACATTTCTGAGCCATTTTGCAATTACACTTAACCAACTGGTGTTTAGTATTGCCTTCATTTAAAACTTCTCAAACTTAATGTTTGTGAAATGTTTTGCTTGAAAAGGGTGCTTGTGCTATATTCCTTTAAAATACATGCCACTTAGTTTAATATATTGTTTATTTATTTTTTTGTAGCTGAAGTGTACAAATTCTTTTTGGGGCCACTGTATTACATTTAAGAAAAATTGGATGAGCTGATCAATGAATAGTGGTTTTGTTCATCAATCATTCACAGCATGTTGGAAAACTTGCCTATTGGCCAACCATTCAAAAAATATGACATTTAAAACTATAAAAGGCCATCTGGAAACAATTACATTGGCTTCAAAGATTTTCATCAAGAAAAGGCCTTTAAATGCAGCATCCATTATTCCCGGAAAAACAGGCACCTTTTATGTTAACAGTGAAAGCTTGACTTGATAAACAGAGTAGCATATCTCACACAGATAAGCTTAGGAGAAACAGATGGTATGGACCAGAGTCTCATACAGCGAGCCATCGCTCTGTAACAGGTCATGGAGATTCATGGGGTGGGGGAAGATAAAGAAATGGAGGAATGGAAGTCATCCATGTGTACACAGCACCAGGCTATCTGCTTACCAGCTTTGTGTACTTTCCTAAGCGCTGGGCTGGACTAACAGGCCGCTCAACCACCTCCAGGGAGACTTGCACATACAAACCGGGCGAGATAAGGGGATGCGTTTGGACAGCCATAGGATCGGTCAAGCAGGAACGTCAAAAACCAGGCTGGCGGTGGTCTTCCCTATCCACTTTTCTAAGCACCGGACCACGGTGCCAAGAATACTTCCACCTGCTCTGCTCCACAAAGCAAAGGGAAGAGATAATGGATGAATAGCAAGCATTCATTGGAATGTGTGTGTTTTTAAACCTTGCTGAAATGACCAGCTCAGACCAGCAAGCATTTCTATTTTCCAAGCTGGTTTATGCTGGTTAGGTGCTGGTCTAGCTGGTGGAGCATAGCTACAGTATGTTTTTCACAAGCAAAAAATGCTGATCAAATAAGGAGGACAAATGCTGGTTGACCAAGGGAGACTCAACTCGGTCTCATGATAAGTCTTAATAGTATTCAGAGATGGCAAAATCGTAAGAGATGGCTCGTACAAAAACATACGACTTTTAATCATTTAGAGAAAATATCGGCCGCATTATGCCGATTCACGACAAGCTGCATCTCCTATCATACAATTTTTCCATCAGCTCGAGTGTGCTTAACTTCGCCTGTGGAAGCAAGTTGCGTAAGCAGCGTAAGAGACCAGAGTTCAGATCCAGTGTTGAAACCAAGAAGTATACATAATCAGTGACGAGCACGATTCAGAGGTTGCATTTTTCCCTCTAACATTAAATTTTTACTCTACTGATGGTTAGGTTTAGTGTTGGGGTTTGGGGAGTACAGTTTATCAAATATGCATTCTTCAATGTTTTACAACCTGTACAGCTGAACTCACTTTTTGCGTCCCCTCCATGGGCATTACCCCAGGAAAATGGAGCTCACATATGCCCAACGACACTTAGCGCTTTGGCCTCTGGGGGCAGTGTTTCTCATTTCGGTAAGCACACACTGATTTCAGCTAAAGACAAGTCAACCTACTATTTCCGATTTCACTGTGAGATCAGTCTGGTTTAACCCCCAACCCAAACATAAACCTTTCCATAAAGTGCAACCCCTAACCCAAAACCTATACCTAAACTAGGAGCTAGCTAAAATTGTATTGCGTCTATTTGAAATTCTCTTTATTGATTGGCTGGTTGGTCTCTATGGGAATAAAAGTTGTACCTTTTCATGCGAGCCACATAATAAGATATCCTACGATTTCACCATTTTGTACAAATTACTACGAGAGTTGTCATGAGACTACGTTGGGAGACTTTAGCTAGTTGAGAAGCCTGCACAGCAAAAAAATCTATTAATATGTGTGAAATCTTATTGAATATTTTTGTCCTTTTTACAGTGAAATACTGCATCTAAACAAATAATACATTTCAGTGAAAATCAAATTTTTTTATGAGATGAATAGTTTGGCAAATATTTTTTTTTTTCTTGTGTTAAAGCATAAATCTAACAAAATGAATCTGTGGTTTAGTCAGGTTTATGGTTTAAAAAATAATAATGAGAATTTGCCAGTCGGGTAAGAAGTCATTTTTAACCTTAACATTTAAAGGGATAGTTCACCTATAGTCAATATGAAATTACATGACAAGTGAACCACATGGCATGAAACAGGAACAAGAATTTCAAAATAAAAGACTTGAAAAACATGAACCAACAAAATACACATGACAAATATCTCTTCTCTGTAGGTCCATACAATACAAGTGAATAGTAATCAGACCTTTGTAGCTCCAAAAATCACATGAAGGAAACATAAAAGTAATTAATATGACTCCAGTGTTTAAATCCATATCTTCAGAAGCAATGTAATAGATGTGGGTGAGAAGCAGAAAAATATTTAAGTCATTTTTTTCCCTCTAAATCTCCACTTTAACTTTCACTTTCAGATGTGAAAGTGAAAGTGGAGTATTAGAGTTAAAAAGAACTTAAATTTTGATCTGTTTCTCACCCACACCTATTATATTGCTTCTGAATATGTGAATTTAACCACTGGAGTCTTATGGATTACTTTTATGTTTCTTTTATGGATTTTTGGAGCTACAAAGATCACCATTCACTTGCATTGTATGGACCTAAAGAGCTGAGATATTCTTAAAAAAACTTTGTGTTCTGCAGAAGAAAGTAAGTCATACACATCTGGGATGGCATGAGGGCTAAGTAAATGATGAGAGAATTTTCATTTTTGGGAAAACTATCTCTTAACAGTTTTGCTCCTCAAGTAATTGTATCTTGTTTTAAGGATGGTAAGATATTTTCACTGGCAAACAATGCAAAAATACTGATTTAGAATTTTTTTTTTTTTTTTTTTTTTTTCAGCATTTCATGCTTTGGACCAACATCCAAAACACAACATATGCTGGAGACCAGCAATCCTGGTGTTTCTAACAGGTAACTTTGTGCATATCCAATGTACATAGCAAAACCACAATTTGCATACTGAAGTCACACTTCAAAGCCCAGAAGAGAATGCTGGCACTTGCACATCTGTGAGCTCTGTGTTTAAGAACAACAACATAAAAACAGGGATGGGATGAAGATGGGGAGAGAGTGTGTTAATGACAACTCCAAGGACAGAGGGGAGATTAGCATCTGTGGATGCTTATCAGCAGAATGTCTTAATAACCTCAAAGAGGAGCAGAATTACAAGGCTGGAGAGGAGCTGAAAAATTATTTCTGAAAAATCAGAACATTTTCCATTCTGAATTCTGATTGAATAAAGAAAACTATTTCCAAGGACTCATTAACACAGGGTTCAGGGAATTCATTTTACACTTTGTGCTGTACATTCTTTACTTTCTCTAATTTGCAACATACAAAGTGTAAACATTATGGAATAGAGTAGAAAATATTCAGAGGAAGATTAATAAAGAAAAATAGCATCCTCTGATAGTACTGAAAACAATGACAATGACTTATTTTAAATATGCGTGAAGTAGCATAACACCAGTGCAGATGGTTCAACTGGATTGCGAATGGCATGGTTTTGTGTTGAAATATAACATGCAAAAGTGACACAGCTGTTTTGGACCAATACATTCGCTTCTGTTTTTTAATGAGAATGTGCATTACTTTACACAATGTTCATGTTCAAGCAATTTGATGTTATTCACCATGTGAACAGACAGCATCTACTGTAGGTCACAGAGAAGATACAGAGGAAACCAGGGACGATTTCTAACCATTGTAGGGTGAAGGCCCAGTCTTAACCATGTGAAACCTCTGGGCAAATAATGCTTTATTGGGAATGGACTGCAGTTCAGTGTACAGTATGAGCTGTGACAGAGGGAGGTCTTGTCCTCTAATTAATCTGGCAAGGCTTTCAGTTTTAACACTGTATCACTTTGCAGGCCTGTTGAATAATTCACATCTCTTCTATGAGCTGCTGTATGTCATAGGAGAAAGCCTGCAGTCCGCAGCCTCCTCACATCCACCTCAATTCCCCAAAATGGGGGAAATGGAAAAAAGTAGGAACAGAGAACAAATAATTGAGAGAGGAAGGGCGCAATCAGGAGAGAGTGTACAAAATAGACATTACAGAGATAGAAAAAGAGTGATAAGAACCACCAGACTGTGAAACAGACAGAAAAGGGGAGAAAGATGGTGACCAAAAAGGGAAGAGAGAATCTAATGAATCAGCGGTGGCTGTGAGCCCGTCCCACAAGGGCAGATCTGGCTGACAAAGCACAAGGATATGAAATGTCAGTCAAGGCCACAGTCCTTCACTCTACTCAAGAAAGACTTTCTTCTATTTAGACTGTGCCCAAGAGCAATCAGTATCCTCATTTCTCTCCCAAGAGAGGGCTGTCTGATTATTTCAAGCTAAGTTTTGTATGAATATTAAGTTTTAGACAATACAATCTACCCTAACAATACAAGTGCTCTAACAGCCATGCTCTTGTAAGCACGATGTTTACATTAATGTTGTACAGGTCATTTCAAATCACTAGGCTTGTCTCTTTTAAATTACTCTACAAACAATGGTTGACCGATATGGGGTTTTTAATGGCATCTGTCAACAGGAGATCTTGGCAAAGAGGATATAGGCAGGTGTTGTCTGGGGAACACAGATGAGCTGAGTCTCACCCCTGCATCAGCATTTGGAAGTAACTAACTAGCTATAACTTAATTACATTAAGTTATTATTACATTATTACATTAAGTTCAACAACTGGCTGACGACCTGAATGTGTTCTACAGCAGATTTGAAAGGCCCAATCTCACACCCCACACCCACTCTGACCTTCACTTCACACAAACACCAACACCTCCTGCAACCCCCCTCCTCCCCCCTCCTGCTACTCAACCTGCACTTAAGATCTGTGAAGATGATGTGAGCCGAGTCTTTCGGAAACAAAAGACGAGGAAGGCTTCAGGCCCAGATGGCGTCTCACCAGCGTGTCTTCGATCCTGTGCTAACCAGCTGGCCCCCATCTTCACACAGATCTTCAATAGATCACTGGAGCAGTGTGAAATCCCATGCTGCATCAAACGCTCAATATTATTCCTGTCCCAAAGAAACCAAAAATCACAGGACTTAATGACTACAGACCTGTCGCCCTAACATCTGTGGTCATGAAATCATTTGAGAGACTGGTGTTGGCCCATCTGAAGAACATCACTGAACCCTTTCTAGATCCCCTTCAATTTGCTTATCGAGCAAACAGGTCTGTGGATGATGCAGTCAACATAGGATTGCATCATATCCTGCAACATATGGACAGACCAGGGACATATGCAAGGATCCTTTTTGTGGACTTCAGTTCAGCTTTCAACACCATCATCCCAGCTATAATCCAGAATAAATTACACCGACTCTCTGTTCCCATGTCTATCTGTCAGTGGATTACCAGCTTTCTGACGGACAGGCAGCAGCTTGTGAGACTGGGGAAACTCACTTCTAGCACCTGTACAATCAGCACTGGTGCCCCACAGGGATGTGTGCTCTCCCCACTACTCTTCTCTCTCTTCACCAATGACTGTATCGCCAAGGACCCCTCTGTCAAGCTCCTGAAGTTTGCAGACGACACCACTATCATCGGCCTCATCCGAGATGATGATGAGTCTGCATACAGAAGGGAGGTTGAACAGCTGGCTGTCTGGTGCAGTCAAAACAACCTTGAGCTGAACACACTCAAAACAGTGGAGATCATTGTGGACTTTAGGAGAAACACCCCAACACTGACCCCCCTCACCATTCTAAACAGCACTGTGGCAGCAGTGGAGTCATTCAGGTTCCTGGGCACTACCATCTCACAGGACCTGAAGTGGGAGACCCACATTGATTCCATTGTGAAAAAGGCCCAGCAGAGGTTGTGCTTCCTTCGCCAGCTGAGGAAATTCAACCTGCCACAGGCGCTGCTGATACAGTTTTACTCAGCAGTCACTGAGTCTGTCCTCTGCACTTCAATAACTGTCTGGTTTGGTTCAGCTACGAAATCAGACATCAGAAGTCTACAAAGGAGAGTTCAGACTGCTGAGAGGATTATTGGTTGCCCCCTGCCCCCCCTTCAAGAACTATACACTTCCAGATTGAGAAAAAAGGCTGGAAAAATCACTCTAGACCCCACTCACCCTGCCCACTACCTTTTTGAACTGTTGCCTTCTGGCCGACGCTTCAGAGCTCTGAGCACCAGAACCGTCAGGCACAGAAACAGTTTTTTTCCTCAGGCTATCCATCTCATGAACAGTTAAATTGCCCCATTGAGCAATAACTATGTGCAATACAAAGTTTAGTCTTTCTTATATTTATCCAACACATCCAACCTTTTCTGCCATTTCATTCCTCTGAGAGAAAAAAAAAAAAAAACATTTGCACTGTACATAACAGATTGTATTAGATTTGCACTACCCGTGTGTATGTATGTATGTGTGTGTCTGTATGTATGTGTATAATTAGTTTAATTTTGTATTATCTATGTCTTGTTGCTGTTTTTGTATTGTTGTATATTGGAAGCTCCTGTCACCAAGACAAATTCCTTGTATGTGTAAGCATACTTGGCAATAAAGCTGATTCTGATTCTGATTCTGACATTATATAGTAGCATGACAGTATTTCTTTTTTTACAATGGAGTAGATTTTTCAGCAACAAGCTACTTTTTCCCAAGTAATGGTACAACATGGCAAAATGGGCCACTTTTTTCACATTGTATTGTGCACGCTGCAGCAGAGCAAACCAAGACAATTACTTACAACCGCCCTCTCTTTCTCTCTCTCTCTCTCATTGGAAGTTCAAAACATTTAACCCTCATGAATTGTTCAGGTAATTTTTTACCCATTTTCATTTTGTTTCTTTAATAAAAGTGGTCTCCTTTATCTGAGTGGTACAAGACTTGGGGGCTTCTCCTCCACTTGCTATCTGACACACACACACAATCTGCACTAGTTTCGTAAAGTCTAAATGGACGTTAACAAAAGAAAAAAAAAAAGCAACACTTGTATTTTTCAGGTCTATAATATATTAGTTGGTTCTGACTGTATTAGTGAGGACATCTAAAATACTTCCATTGGTTTCATATCAGGCTAATGACATTTTGTATTTCAAAACCCCTAAACCTCATCCTAACCATCACACAAACGTGCACACCACTAGATTTGAAGATCGACATCATCTGACTCATAAAGGAGCCTTTTTCTTTATTTATTTATTTCAACTAATGAAGACATTTGGCCCTCACAAGTATAGACAAACCTGTCCACACATACCAAATGCTAGTTTATGCTAGAATTTTGATATTTTAAATAAATGACAGGTAACAAAATAATTACTCTGTCTTTTCTTTGTAGCACAATCAGATTTTACTGTGGCAGTGACACTTCAATGCAAGTGGTTAAAAAAAAAACAATGCTACAATTTGACAAATAATTGTATATATATATATATATATATATATATATATATATATATATATATATATGTGTGTGTGTGTGTGTGTGTGTGTGTGTGTGTGTGTGTGTATAACCAATGCATACATTTTTATATTATCTAGAAATTAAGAAAATAACTTTGTTACAACATTGGCTTATAGAGATCAGCCAATGCATTGAGCACTGAAGCCATCTACTGGCCATAGTTGTAATTTCATGTAATTGCTATTTTAATTCCAGCAGCCACCAAAGCCCCAATGCATGACATATTTTGATGTTTTGACAATCTTGCAATTTACTGACATGAAGGTTTTTACTGAAGTGAAAATAGCATAAGATATGCTTATTTTATATGAGAATGAATGGTGTAATTTAGTAATTTAGAGGTAAATAAGGTACAATAACACCCCCCCCCCCCTATACTTTTGTGAAATAAGTGTTATTACATATTTCTAATTATTACTTTTTAAATATTACACTTGTTTGTTTGGGTCAGTTTTGACTCACGAACAACTTAAGTGTGACGCAAACAAACACTGCACAAGAGTTAAATTAATCGGTTTGTTCAGACTGTTCATGTATATGAACCAGTTAAAATAAACGGTTCACCAATTTACTTATATGTAGCCAGTGTTGGGTGTAATCTAATTACAATGTAATTAATTAATGCAATATAATTACTTTTTAGTAGGAATAATAATAATCAGAAGAAAACGTCCTGGTTACTTTTGTAACCTCCGTTCCCTGATGGAGGGAACGAGACATTGTGTCGATGTAGTGACACTAGGGGTCACTCTTGGGAGCTCCAAACACCTCCGCTTTTTTGAAAAAAGGCCAATGAGAATTGGCGAGTGGAATTTGCATGCCACTCCCCCGGACAAACAGGTATAAAAGGAGCTGGTGTGCAACCACTCATTCAGGTTTTTTGCTGAGGAGCTGAGACCAGGTCCTGGCCATTTCAGCGGGTAGTTCAGCGTTGTGGCAAGAGGGACACAACGTCTCATTCCCTCCATCAGGGAACGGAGATTACGAAAGTAACCAGGACGTTCCCTATCTGTCACTCACTTGACGTTGTGTCGATGTAGTGTCATTGGTGGTCCCTATACAAAATGCCACAACTAGCTGAACTGTGTTACGTGAACTGGTGGTGTGTGACGGGTAGACTGCTGTGTGCCTCGTAGCCAGCGCACCAGGCTGTCACGTAACCTCCCCCAAGGGGCCGAGGCCCCTTTTCCCTCTCTTTTCTCCCCAAAAAGAGTGGAATTTGTTAACTGACTTGGAGCCATAAGTGTCTGCGTCAGGGGGTGTCCCTCCCAAGGGGAAGACACCGCGGAGACCACACCCCACCCAAAAGGGTGTGGGGGGGATATTCTGAGTGGAATACGTCACATGGTTTTACCGAGTCTTGTCGGAAGTATGTCATGTGGAGAGGTCCCATGGTAGGTCCTACCTGAAGGGGGAGGAGCTTCTACAGAGTGACCGGGGGCAGAGCGGCCTCTGCCCAAGAAAGACGCAGTTTGCCGTCAGGGAAAAAATTTAGCGGAAGATATCACATGGGGTCGCCTTCGGGGAACCAGCACATGTGGAGCACCTACCTCAGTACAGGGGCTCATTAGCGCATATACTGGGCCAGTCAGCGAGTTTCTCTGCAAAATCAACTGCCAGAGGGCTAAGGAGGAAAGTCATCCAGGGATTACAGTCAGTGAACATGACTGGGAGTCAAGAGTGCATGTTTTCACCTCAAGGGAGGGGAAAGGTGCTATGCGCAAGGGTTACACCTGGCCAGTTTGTCCCGGAACTTACCTGCTCATGCCTGCCAATATACGGGACGAGACCGGCTCAACCCGGAGATTGTAGAACTTCGCAAAGGTGTTGGGTGTTGCCCAGCCCACTGCTCTGCAGATGTCAGCCAAAGAGGTGCCACAGGCCAGGGCCCAGGAGGCCGCCACACTCCTGGTGAAGTGGGCACATAACCCCGCAGGGGGTGGCACGTCCTGAGCCTAATATGCCATCGCGATGGCGTCAATGACCCAGTGTGCGATCCTCTGTTTGGAGGCAGCGCTTCCAATCCGCTGTACACCAAAGCAAACAAAGAGCTGCTCGGAGCTTCTTAGGCTCTGTGTGCAATCCAAATAGATGCGTAAAGCTTGCACCGGACACAGCAACGCCAAGGCTGGGTCTGCCTCCTCTTGGGGCAGTGCTTGCAGGTTCACCACCTGATTCCTAAAAGGGGTTGTGGGATCTTGGGAACACAGCCTGGTCGGGGTCTCAGGATCATGTGAGAGTAACCCGGACCGAACTCCAGGCACGATTTGCTGACAGAGAGTGCCTGCAGGTCCCCTACCCTTTTGATGGAAGTGAGCGCAGTCAGAAGGGCAGTCTTCAAAGAGAGTGCCTTAAGCTCAGCTGACTGCAAGGGCTCAAAGGGAGCTCCCTGTAGACCCCGAAGGACTACAGAGAGGTCCCGGGGGGGGGGAGGCGTGGTCTAGAGGGATTCAAGCTCCTAGCGCCTCTAAGGAGCCTCTGAAAAAGTTTCAATGGAACCACTGTTCTCATCTGAACACCTTCAGACAGTTCAGCACGGACTGTGCACGCTCGTACGTGTGATGCGCTGTCATTGAGACTGAGTCCAACTCCAAACTGAGAAAAGAGATGCTATGAACCGGGAGAGTTTGCTCTTTTCCCAGTTGACCCGAAGCCCCGGTTGGCTGAGGTGCCGGAGCACGAGGTCCCTGTGTGCGCACAGCAACTCTCGAGAGTGAGCTAGGATTAGCCAGTCATCGAGATAGTTGAGGATGCGGATGCCCACTTCCCTTAGCGGGGCAAGGGCTGCCTCTGAAACCTTCGTGAAGACACGAGGGGACAAGGACAGGCCGAAGGGGAGGACCTTGTACTGGTACGCCTGGCCTTCGAAGGCAAACCACAGGAAGGGTCTGTGTTGAGGTAAGACTGAGATGTGGAAGTACGCGTCCTTCAGGTCTACAGGCGCGAACCAATCTTGATGCTGGACGCTCGTTAGAGTGCGTTTTTGTGTCAGCATCTTGAACAGGAGTCTGTGTAAAGCCCGGTTCAGTACTCGCAGGTCCAGGATTGGTCGCAACCCACTGCCTTTCTTCGGTACGAAGTAAGGGCTGTAGAACCCTCTCTTCATCTCGGCGGGAGGGACCGGCTCTATCGCGCCCTTGCGCAGAAAGGTAGCGATCTCCGCACGCAAGGTAGCGGCGTTCTCGCCCTTCGCCCAGGTGAAGCGGCGCCTGGTGAACTGAATCACGTAGCCGAGTCGGACAATCCAGGTCAGCCATCGTGACGGGTTGGAAAGCGCGAGCCAAGAGCCCAAACTCTGGGCGAGGGGGACCAAGGGAATGATTACATCAGATGTACCAGCGGGCGGGACCTCACAGCGGGGTGGAGCTCGAGGTGCCACGTTGAGGGGATTCGAGCCCTGTGGCCGTGCTGAGTCCAGGGACATCGAAGCACTTACCTGGCTCCTGTCGCCCACCATAAGATTGGCCGATGAGGGGGGAGAAGGAGTCTCGTCCCCGTAGTCCACCGGACCCAATCCTGTGTGGGCGTGTTTGTGCCACAGCTGGGTGCACAGGGGCCTGCAAAGATGGAACGGTGGACGATGGTCGTGATGACGGCCATGCGCACCACATATGTGACCCAGGGAACAAGAAAACTGCTCTTTTGTTGAATTTTTGGGTACCACAGCCTCTTGGACATGCAGCGAAATTAAATGAAAATGAAACAAAAGATTCTCCTCCCGGCCCTCCACCGGGGGATGGAGTGGTCTGCTCACCAGCTCCAGAGAAGCGTCTCCTTGCCCCTGGGTCACCCGTCTCAGGGGCACTTCGAAGCCTTCCTCAGGTTCTTGGCGGCCGGCCATGAGACGGGTGGCATCTGCTTCCTGCGCTGGGCTCCACGCCGGGGCCAGGCCACGGGGGCGGGCTGCTGTGGAGCCGGTGATGTAGTTGCAGAAGGACGCCCTTGGCAAAGAGCAGACGGGGTGCGGGGTCTTTAGCCACACTGGGGCAGGATGTGCTGTATGGCCTCCATCTGCTGCTTTACCGCCGAGAACTGGTGTCGCTGAATAGGCCAACCTGGGAGATGGGGGCATCAAGGAACCGTGCCTTGTCAGCCTCTCTCATCTCAACCAAGTTGAGCCAAAGGTGGCGCTCCTGGACCACCAGGATGGACACTGCCTGCCCGAGAGACCGTGCTGTGACCTTCGTCGCCCGGAGAGCGAGGTCGGTCGCCGATCGCAGTTCCTGCATCAATCCCGGGTCAGAACTACCCTCGTGCAGTTCTTTTAGTGCCTTGGCTTGGTGTATTTGCAGGAGAGCCATGGCGTGCAGGGCGGAGGCGGCTTGTCCAGTGGCTCCGTAGGCTCTAGCCATCAGGGATGACGTAAACCTACAGGCCTTGGATGGGAGTCACGGGCGCCCGCGCCAGGTGGCGGCGCTCTGCGGGCACAAATGCACCGCGAGCGCCTTATCCACCTGGGGGATCACCGAATACCCCCTGGCCGCTCCGCCATCAAGGGTAGCGAGAGTGGGCGAGTTGAAAGACAGGGACCGGGCAGTAAAAGGTGCCTCCCACGATCTTGTCAGCTCCTCATGCACTTCCAGGAAGAAAGGAATGGGGTGGGGCATGGCCGTGAGTGGTGCCCCAAGCCCAGGAACCAATCGTCGAGCCACGAGGGTTCAGAGGAGAGTGGAGGGTTCCACTCTAGCCTGACGCTCGTGGCTACCCAGGAATGCATGTCCCTCATTTCCGCGTCGGCCTGGGACTGGGCGCCCATTCCCGAAGGAGGAAGCCCAGTCGAAGCCTCTGCGTCCGACTGGACGAGCCCGCTCTCCGATGCTGCGCTCGATAACTCGTCTTCTTCCCGGTTTCCGAACGAGAGGTCGAAATCGCCCTGAGATGAGCCGGCGATCTAGCGACCATGCTGGGAAATGGGAGGTCCGTGAGGGGATACCCGGTGGAGGTGGTCCCATTGAGGTCCCCAAATCGCCCCTAGTGCTAACCGGCATGGCCTCATACCTGTAGGTAGAAGGACCGAGCCACTGGGGTGGCTTGCTTTCTTACGAATGCAAGCCGCGACCGCAATGTTGCCATGGTCATGTTCTTGCAATGAGGACAAGACCCATCCACGAACGATGTCTCCATGTGGGCAGCGCCCAGACACGTAAGACAGCGATCGTGGCCGTCAGAAGCGGAGAGATAATGACCGCAACCAGGAATAACACATAAACGGAAAGGCATCTTTAAAAAGACGTTTCGTGTGTGCCGCTCTTTTAGAAAGAAAATATTCTCTTTTTAGAATATACTCTTTTAGTTGTTTCTGCCGAAGCGCCCAGGGGCGTTCTCTGCACTCCACGGGTGCAGAAGGGGAGAAGACGCTGAAATGCGCCGTAGAATCCAGCAGATGAGGTGAATGAACTTCGCAGATGAATTCAGCTTCAATGAATAGAACCGCTTGGCTCCGAAGAGAAAATCTGAATGATGGGTGCACACCAGCTCCCTTTTATACCCGTATGTCCGGGGGAGTGGCATGCAAATTCCACTCGCCAATTCTCATTGGCATTTTTTTTTAAAAAGCAGAGGTGTTTGGGGCTCCCGAGAGTGACCCCTAGTGTCACTACATCGACACAACGTCGAGTGAGTGACAGATTGGGAACTAGCATATTCAATAGGGGCTCTGCCCCTTTGGGGTGTTGCCCCTAATAATTACCCTAACTTATATATTGGTCTATGATTACCATAATCAGAAAAAGGGGTTTGAATAAATGAATACACCATAAAAAAAAAAAATACTTTCCAGAACATTTTATTATTGTTTGAACACCCCATCCCACCCCAACCCTCAGTTCCCCATGGCTTCCATGTCCTCTTCCTGTCCGACAAACACATGGTCAAAAACACAGTTCTTTTTCAGTTCATTCAGTATAATACAGAAACACTTGGAAGGAAACAAATAAACAAACAAAACGCACAAAAAACAAGGACCTGGCTCTACAGTTGTTTCAGCACAAGGCAAAAGTCCCCTGCTCTCTTAAAGCGAGACACTAGGAACAGTTATGCGGTTTTAGTGGAGGTGACTACAATTATAAGATGGCTAATGTCTTTGGAATGAGCATGGCAAAAAAAAAAAATCATAAGAGAATCATTTAAAGTGACTAAATGGGCCTTCTGAAGGGGCGACTTTGGAATGGCTTTTAGAGATCATCCGCATTTGACTGCAGATGTGTCAGATCTTCTTGCGGCATATTTAGAAAATAGAAGGTCTTACAGTATACAGTACATTCAACTCTTTCTATTACTTTTAAAATCTGTCCAAACAAGCTTTATTCACAAACTATTCACAAAACACAAATATACATCTATATGTACACATACTTTCCACTGTAAATTTGAGTGTCCAGGCACTTTCCCAAAAAAATCCAATGATCTAAAGCATTGTACTGAAATAAGTGACAACACTGTTATTAGCACCCATATCTGATCACAGACTGCTCTATCTTAACTAGCTTGTTAACACCATCAGGCATTTCAGGCTGTGATGAGCTGTCACTCAGTGTGGACTGGGGTAAGCTGACATCTGAGATGCTGTATGAAGAGTAATGAACTCATTGGGAGCACGCTTTTGTGGTTTGCTAACTTGGCATTTTGCTGATATGGCAATTTACTACATTTCACAGTTGGGGTCATAACAATTTGAGTGAAGTGTGTGTCTAATACTGATTAGAGTAGATATTCTCTGACTGTTTGATTTTGTGCTTGTTGAAACTATTGTACATTAAAGCTGAAGTGTGATTTTTGTTAATGTCAAAATAGTATACTTTCTCCTTTCTCAGCTTAATATGCATAAAACTATTAAGTAAGCCATTTTTAGACTGATTTCTTAAAAAAAAAAAAAAAAAAAAAAAAAAAAGGGTAAACACTGGCTCTGTGGCACTATCAAAACATTGCTCTGTCATTTGAGCATCCGTCCAGTCTGACACAGCAACATTGGCTCAAGAAATGACTTGAGATTGGGGTGGGACTATCTGTTTGTTCAACAAATAGGAAACAGGGGGAGTGATAGGGAGACCTGTTTGAAAAAATGTTTGCAATTACTTTTAGTGACACTAGGGGCGCAAAAATTACACACTTCAGCTTAAATAGCGGTAAATAGTTTAAATTGGTACTTAGCATTTTTATCACTTAACGCATGGCTGTCTCCTCTTACAGGAAAGCACCAGCAGACTGTTAACTATCTGTTTTATCAGGCTATTAGAGGAAAACACCAAATAAAACTGATGACATGTTGAAATGGAACAGAAATTGACTGTGGACGTGTAAAATTAAAGGGATGCTTTGAAGAATTTTGAGCCCAGGATTCTGTTGTACACTCACAATTGTTAAACAAAATCCACTCAAAGTACACAAGTCAGTCAGATAAATAGTTATAAGTGAAAAGAAGCAGATTGTTTTCGTCCTTTTCTCCACCTCCGACACTGCATCACCTCTGTTCCCGTTTTCAGCACTGTTGTAAAAAGACTATTAACGGCGCTCTCTCAAAACTATTGAGGAGAAGATAAAGGTCAGGCTGTAATCCATCGCCAGCTTAAGAATGCCATCACGTCTGCCCCTTTGCTAATGTACTTCCTTTGCTTTAAGCACACAGGGCCACTGTTAGTACTTGAGACTTACACCTTAAGAATTAAGGGATTTCAAGCAGACATTAAGTTTATATACAGGTGAGTGGAAAAAAGACAACAGCCACTACAAGGAAAGTCACAGTGGGGTAGCCACGTTTTCCGCCGACAATCCTCTTGAGACATATGGCACCATGTACAAAGGAACAAACTCAGTATCCAGTTGATAGAAGTACCAATAGGGTCGCTCTTCAGAGGCAATAGTTTAAAACACTGCGATTGCTATGCAGTCCCAAGGCCTTACGTTCAACACTGGTCACACAGTTGAAGTGAAGGCATCAATGTCTTGATAGGCAGTTGATGGAAATCTGTCTGCTGGTTGGTTCAGTGTGTAAGTGTGTATATGAGCGTTTGTACATGCATGTGTGTGTGTGTGTGTGTGTTTTCCATTTGGCTCCTTTTAAAGGACATGGCAGGTGCCTGACTCCTTTTAAGGGCCATGGTACAGACGCTAGACTCTTAGCTCTACTGAGCTGCACATGAAGAGACCTCCTCCAACTGATGTTTATTTCGGCTCTTCAGTCCAGTCAGCCAGAGAGTAACAGGCAGGTGTAAAAGTAAATCTGCTGTTTTTAGAAACAGCTCACAGTCTCTGTAAGCAGAGGTAAACCAAACACACTGCACCAAGCCAGGCTTTGGAACATTTTTGCAGAATTGCTCACAGCTCTAAGGAAACAATATGCTTAAAAAATACTCAAAAACAAAAATAGCCATGACAACAGAGTGTAGCAAGTTTAGATGTTTGGGGTGAATGTGAAAAAAACTCTACTCCCTGGGTTTGTCTTTGCATCATCTCCTTCCTCATTGAGAAAGATGACAGAAAGAAGGGGAGTGAAGTGCAAAGGGAGATCAGGCTATGAAAGTGAGTCTGCCAGTGGTCCTGCTTCATGCATGGTGGTTAGCTTGGGCTGGGATGGGGAGGGGGAGTCCGCTATCTGACCTCCAAGCAGTCCAAATACTCCAAAACCAGTTCATAACAGAAACGATACTGCTCCTATGCAACACAGACACAGAAAATGAGAGAATTAGAGCTATAATTCAGTTCTATTTCGCTCACATGGTATGTGACTTGCCTTTTGATTAGCACACCATTTGCTATTGAACATACTTTAATTTTATGGGGTAAAATTAAGGTCATTATGGCTAAATTAATGAGAGAATGAATTGATATTGACATGAATACATGTGTTTAGCAACATACAATGTCAACAGCCATTTTTGTAATGCACCAAGCTGGTATCCCTCTTAAATTGGTGTGTGTATATATATATATAAAATCGGCCGATTGTGGATTTTGTGGATGCCGATAACTAAGGTTGTAATAAAGTTTGATAACCAAAAAAAATTCTTAGTCTTTTATTACTGTGATGGGCACAGTATATAATCCCAGATGCAGTTTGTTATGCAAACCAAAATCTAAATAATAACCAGAAAAAATAAAGAGTGCGTGACGCTGGACTTTTAACTATAAACAAACCCGAACTACACCAGGGACTCTAATATTGAATATGTGTGCTTCCAGCTTACACAAACACATGATATAATTTTATATCATTTTACACCTACCAGTGTCTCTACCATGTTGGGCTTAGCATTACGAAGGGTTTTGACAGCATAGAAGACATCCACCATGTTTTGGTATTGGATCATCTCCATCAGGATGTTACTGGCACAGTATGTTCCACTGCGGCCACCACCATTCCTACACAAACAACAAAACACAGCTGTAACATGCACAAAAGAGGCATAAATTGAGAATAGCATACAAACAGCATACCTGCATACAGATACTCAGTTTTCAAGAGAAATTTCACACATCCAGTGAAACCACCATGCACAAGAGGCATACAAAAAGCTTTTGAAGATCCCAGAGGCCTTCTGCTGTGTACACGTATGGCACAATGGCGGCAGCTAGATGAGGCAATGCTGAGATAATCAATCGCAGTCAGTGCTTTGGCAGGTCTGGATTTAGTGCTCAGAAAGGGCTGCACTGTTCTGCATTAAAGCATAATTGATTTCATCTCCATAATCTCTTCCCTCTGCCTGTGGTTGGAAACACTGTGTGACAGCCATGAGTGATGTGCTTCTGGGGGGCGATGGGAAGGGAATTCATGTCTGGAGTTTGAGATGAGATGCTTCGGTAGGCAGGATGGGAGACAAAAGCCATGGGGAAGGTGGAGTGGGTAGTAAAAAGGATAACGACAATGTTAACACCTTGGCTGAGTTCACTGATTTTGGCCGAAGCCACTAGGTATGAGTGAACTTGCTGTTTAGAAAACATTTCATTTTTGGAGATGAGTACTGAGTAATTTTTTCAATGTTAAAATACTTTCTTTTTTTTTTTACACCACCTTAATATGCAGAGACATCTATAAGTAAACCGTTTTTAGGTAGATTCCCCTGAAAAGTGTGAACACTATGGTGGTATCAAAACATTGCTCTGTTTATTTGAGTATCCCATCCAACCTGACACAGCAACATTTGCTCAACCAGTGGTGTTAGTTTGGGGCGAGCCTATCTCTTTGGCGACCAGACAGGAGGAGTGTTTGGGAAATCAGTTTGAAAACAGCTATTATTTTTGCAATACCATTTTAGTGGTGCTGATGGCACAGATTACACACTTCATCTTTAACTTGTTCATTATTTTTTGTTTTTGTTTGTTTGTTTATTTTAATATTGTTAATTTAAGTTTATTATTTGTTTGCGAAGGTACACAGGAATTCATTATTTTGCATATCATTATCTCTTATCTGGTTCACTGGCAAACGGATATAGGGGTCACAGCAGATACAGATAACACTTTTGAAGACCGTGACCAGCATGTTAATGGTGTAGAATTAATTTGATAAGGATACTTTCATGAAATCATTTTTATCTGAGAACTTTCATATAAAAAAATGTCAGTAGATTCAAAACAATATTATTTCAAACTTTTAAAATCACGCTTACACATGGGTCTGCCACTACCTGCATTACTGATGAAAAGTACAACTGCACCTGCTAAACAAAACATATCTCTTGCTGTGCAAGTAAAACAAATCTGTTGTTTGCATCACTGGTTTGGGGAAATAGCACTCAATGGCATTCTACAGAGGACATTTGACAGAAGTGAAAAACAAGGTAATTTAACACATCACATCACATCATTAATGGAAAATTACGCTAGATTCCTCATTCTTTTACGTTTTTTTTTTACACATAGGTAGAAGGACCGAGCCACTGGGGTGTCTTTTACCTGATTAGTAGTATTTAAAACCTATGTTTGTTCAAAAAATACACAGTCGGGGTTGTGTCTGTGTTGCAGAAAGCCATGGACAGAATGCTAAACAATAATTAAACCAAAACAATCAGAGATTTACAAAGTATGACTTTCCTCTTTCACTTGGAATTTTAGAACTAACAGTTTTAATAATCCAACAGTTAGTTCCGGTCTTCTAATCAAATTGGACAAGTGACTAGGGGTGGGTAAAAATATTGTTTTTCCGATTAATCGCGATCTTCATTTGAACGATCTCGATTCTTAAATCCCAAGATCGATCTTTTACTCTATGCGCAACCCTCTACTACAATGAGCGGAAATCACTTGCATTTGCAACCAAACTTCGTGCTATACGACTAAAGTGAATATATCTGGCAACTGGCTGGTAAGTGTTTACATTTCACTCACCAGTAATTGTGTAGTTTAGTCGTGAAATGTTCAGCAGCGAGATTTTCACAGCGTGTTGAGAGTAAAAGTTGGTCCGTGTAATGTGTCCAAAGACAAGATCCACGCAACCCATTTGCCATTGAATATGGTCTCTTTTAATACCCTTTCTGTTTTTTTACAGTCAGTTGTTGATCAAAAACAACTACATTTTTTTTTACATTCTAATCATGCATCACACAGAGGTAAAGCCATTCAAGTCCTCTCTAGTTAAAATGCGCTCATTTAAAGGCTCTGCATTTTCCTAATGTACCTAGTTAAAAGGTCCCCTGTATAATTAACAGCATTAGCTGGGAGATAATTTATTTTAAATGTAAGCAAAAGGGACATTATAACTTAAATAAACCTATATGAATCGATATTGAATTGAATTGAAATTGGAACTGAATCGAAAGCATGTGAATCAGAATCGAATTGAATCAGGAAATCTGTATCAATACCCAGCCCTACAAGCGATGTTCCAAGAGTGCTGATATTTAGTATAACAACACTGGGGTGCTTCACTGTCTGTATCACTCCACTTGTCTGTCTTTAAGACAGGCTGTCAGTCTGTGTATTGCTCTGCAACACACAACAGTTGATTCTGCTTTGGTTTTGTTTGGAACTATTTTCTTTTGTGGAGTAAAAGAGTAAAAACAGACAAACATACACCTGAAGCACAAATGCTAGCGCTGCAGCATTGTTTATCAGTTGGGTTGCTAGGAGACATCTCTAATGAGAGTCAAACCCCTGCTAATCTAACGGGAGCATTGCAGTTCCGAATATCGGGGAATGGAATGCATTTATGGTCGGAGATATCAAGTAGGAATATCCCACATCCAACTCGAATGGAACGCAGCATAACCGTGTACCCTGACGAAACGTCGTGGTTACTTGTGTAACCTCCGTTCCCTGATGGAGGGAATGAGACGTTGTGTCGATGTAGTGACACTAGGGGTCATTCTTGGGAGCCCGAGACACCTCTGGTCTTTGATAAAAGGCCAATGAAAATTGGCGAGTGGTATTTGCATGCCACTCCCCCGGACATATGGGTATAAAAGGAGCTGGTATGGAGCCGATATAAGGTCCGGCCATTTCAGCGGGTAGTTCAGCGTTGTGGCAGGAGGGACACAACGTCTCATTCCCTCCATCAGGGAACGGAGGTTACACAAGTAACCATGACGTTCCCTCGATGTTGTGTCGATGTAGTGACACTAGGGGTCCCTATACGGAACGCCACAATTGGCTGAACTGTGTTACGTGAACTGGCGGTGTGTGGTGGGCAGACTACTGTGTGCCTCATAGCCAGCACACCAGGTCGACACGTAACCTCCCCCAACATAGTTATGAGTGTCGAACGGCCCTTTTTGGGTCAAGTCGACTACCCAAGTCGACTACCCAAGAGAACGCATGTGGCGGTTCCCTGTAAGTCTAACCCCATGCGATATATATCTTCCGTTAATTTGTTTCCCTGTTGGCAAACTGCATCTTCCTTGGGTAGAGCCCCTCTGCCCCAATCTCCATGCTTGTAGTAACTCCTCCCCCATTGGGCAGGATCTACCTTGAAGACTCTCCACATGGTTGGAAAGACCATGTGACATATCCTTCCACTTAAATATCCCCGCCTCTCTTTGGGCGAGGTGTGGTCTCCGCTGTGTCTTCCCCTTGGGAGGGACGCTCACCAGAATGCGTTTTTGCGTCAGCATCTTGAACGGGAGTCTGTGTAAGGCCCGGTTCAGTACTCGCAGGTCCAAGATTGGCCGCAACCCACCGCCTTCTTTTGGTACGATGAACTAGGGGCTGTAAAACCCTTTCTTCATCTCGGCTGGAGGGACAGGTTCTATCGTGCCCTTCCATAGGAGGGTAGCGATCTCCGCACGCAAGGTAACAGCGTTTTCGCTCTTGACCAAGGTGAAGTGAATACCGCTGAACCCGGGCGGGCACCTGGCGAACTGAATTGCATAGCCAAGTCGGACGGTCCGGATCAGCCATCGCGACGGATTGGAAAGCGCGAGCCACACGTCCAAGTTCCGCGCAAGGGGAACCAAGGGGACAATATCGTGGGTCGTACCGGCAGGTGGGCCCTCGCGGCGGGGCGGAGCTCGAGGTGCCACACCACGTTGTGGCCATGCTGAGTCTAGGGACATCGAAGCACTTACCTGGCTCCTTGTGACCACCCCCAGAATAGCCTGGGACGGGGGAGGAAGAGGCCTGTCCTCGTAGCCCATGGAGACTGCCACATCGGGGGCGGCTGTGTGCCACAGCTGGGCGCTCAGGGGTGGAAAGGCCACCGCTGGAGCGCCAATCCTGCAAGAAAAAACCCGTGGACGGTAGTCGTGGTGACGACCGTGCACATTGGGTATGTGACCCAGGGAGGAAGGAAGCTGCTCTTTTGCTGAACTGTTGGGTACCGCAGCCACTTGGGCATGTGGCAAAATCAAACAATAAGGCAACAAAAGATTTTCCGCCCAGCCCTCCACCGGGGGATGGAGTGGTCTTTTTACCAGCTCCAAGTGAGTGGGTTCCATCATCTCTGGGTTGCCCATCTCAGGGGCACTTTGACGACCTCCGTGGGTTCTTAGGCGCCAGCTGTGAGACAGGTGGTGTCTGCTTCCTGCGGTGGGCTCCACGCCGGGGCCGGGCTGAAGGGGCGGGCTGCAGCGGAGCCGGTGCAGTCACCGCAGAGGGACGCCCTTGGCGACAAGCAGAAGGGGTGCGGGATCTTGAGCTGTGCCGGGGCAGGATGTACCAAATTGCCTCCGTCTGCTGCTTCACCGCCAATAACTGCTGGGCAAAGTCCTTGACGGTGTCACCAAATAGGCCAGCCTGGGAAATGGGGGCAGCAAGGAACCGTGTTTTGTCGGCCTCGCCCATCTCGATCAGGATGAGCCAAAGGTGGCGCTCCTGGATCACTAGTGTGGCCATCGTCTGCCCAAGAGATCGCGCCGTGACCTTCGTCGCTCGGAGAGTGAGGTCGGTTGCCAAGAGCAGTTCCTACATCAAATCTGGGGCAGAACTACCCTCGTGCAGTTCTTTCAACGCCTTGGCTTGGTGGACCTGCAGGAGAGCCATGGCGTGCAGGGCAGAGGCGGCTTGTTCAGCAGCGCTGTAGGCTTTAGCCGTCAGGGACAATGTGAGCCTATAGGGCTTGGATGGGAGCTTAGGGCATCTGCACCAGGTGGCGGCGCTCTGCGGGCATAGGTGCACCGCAAGCGCTTTATCCACCAGGGGAATTGCCGTATAGCCCCTGGCCGCCTTGCCATCGAGGGTATTGAAAGCGGGGGAACTGCGGAATCAGGGGCTGGGCAGTAAAAGGTGCCTCCCACGATTTCGTCAGCTCCTCCTGCACTTCCGGGAAGAATGACAATGGAGCGGGACGTGGCTGCTTTGAGCGGTGCCGCGAGCCCAGGAACCAATCATCAAGCTGTGAGGGTTCAGGGGAGAGCGGAGGGTTCCACTCTAACCCGACGCTCGCGGCCGCCCATGAAAGCATGTCCATCATTTCGGCATCGGCCTGTGACTGGACAATCGTCCCCGAAGGGGGAAGCCCAGCTGAGGCTTCTGCATCCGACTGGACAAGCCCGCTCCGATGCTGCGCTCGAGAGCTCATCATCTCCGCGGGCTCCGAACAAGAAGCCAGACTCGCCGTCAGATGAGCCGGCGAACTCATCCGGAAGCCCGATTGGGGCAGGCGAGCATGCTGGGGAATGGGAGGTCCGCGGGGGGATACCCGGCGGAGACGATCCCATTGGGTCCCCAAATCGCCCCCAGTGCTAGCCGTGCTAGCCTCATACCCGTAGGTAGAAGGACCGAGGCGGGGAGCTGCTGGGGTGGCTTGCTTTCTTATGAAAGCAAGCTGTGACCGCAACGTTGCCATGGTCATGTTCTTGCAATGAGAACATGAACCATCCACAAATGCTGCCTCCGTGTGGGTCGTGCCCAGACATGAAAGACAGCGATCATGACCATCCAAAGTTGAGAGATAACAACCGCAACCAGGAATAACACACAATCGGAAAGGTATCTTTAAAAAGACGCGTCTTTAAAAATATGTTCCGTGTGTGCCGCTCTTTTAGAGAAATATATACTCTTTTAGAGGAGAAAAAACCTCTTTCAGAAAATATACTCTCTTGTTTTTCTGCCGAAGTGCCCAGGGGCGTTCTCCGCAGTGCACCAGTGCAGAGGAGGGAGAAGCCGCTGAGATGCGCCGTCAGATCCAGCAGAGGTGAATGAACAGTAGGATTCAGCTCAATGAGCATGACCATTCAGCTCCGAAGAGAAAATCTGAATGAGTGGTTGCATACCAGCTCCTTTTATACCCGTATGTTCGGGGGAGTGGCATGCAAATACCACTCGCTAATTTTCATTGGCCTTTTATCAAAGACCAGAGGTGTCTCGGGCTCCCAAGAGTGACCCCTAGTGTCACTACATCGACACAATGTCGAGTGAGTGACAGATAGGGAACGAAATTTATTGCAAGCAATATTTAAATCGCAAATATTATTAGATAGATTTTTCCAGGTATTATAGACCTCCTTGGTAGATTCATATGAAAAAATATGATTTTTCAATGTCTGTTCGGGAGACGTTCATTTCACAAAACAGTCATGCTGCAGTTAATATTAGGCTTGCTTGAGCATTAAGTGTCATTTCAAGTTCTGGCTTTCGTGCGTGGACGTGTTAAAATGTCAATTGGTATTATTAGTTAGCTGCGACATAATGTATGATGCCCAAAGGCATAGGGTGTCTTATTCATTGTGAAACTTAATGGCATGAATCACACTGAAGGCCTAGACTTTTAATGCACGGCCCGCCACTGCTTAAAGATATTAATAAATAAGTGTCCTGAGATATCTCACCGGTCTCTGTGAAAGCTGTAGACTTTGTAAACAGAAAACAAAAATGTGTACGCAGACTGTGGACATTGATGCTTTTCAACTGTCAATCATTTTGCTCATTCTCACAGTGTTGTATCTGAAGTGTATCATTGAGGTTATGATTGTCATAATGTTTGTCAGTTGAGGGCGCGATTGCGACACTGTTGAATTTGACAGCCACAGGAACAAACAGTGCTGCTCTTTTGCTCGGTTTTGGTCTCAAAATGATCTTTTGTAGGCGGGGTTTTGGAATGAGGGGGCGTGGCTAATTCAACGGCTCAGTCATGTGAAAGCTTCAGAACACTAAAATCGCTTACAGCACCTTTCATTTGTTCACTTTAAAAAAAATCGTTTTAAAGATTTTGTTTACATTTTTTTTTAATTTGGTTGAGACCGAAGTGTGTGCTCAGAGTTTTGTCGTATTGACAAAACAAAACGAAGCAAAACAAAACAAAACTCCCTTACCCAGCACAAAACAAGAACTTTTCTCCTACAGGCACCAATGACTGATCAAACATAAACATTGTCTAGATCATCATACAAACTAAAAGCATCTATGTGAAACACTGGGAAAATTAAACCAACACAGAGCAAATTAAAGTGCTTCTGGAGCCTATAAAGAGAATTGGCAATGTATCTCATTTCTGTTAGAAATTCCTGTAAAGCTTCAGCAACTGAAAAAACAGGCACAAAAATCATGAAAAAAAGAGGAACAAACAATCTATAAGCTTTGAAAACGGGCAAAATTGAAACAGATAAACCCACTTTTCAAACAAAACAAACATGTAAAAGGTGTTGTTTAAAATGAAACTCAGTAGGACTTGTTTTTAGAAATCTTTGCTCTATATCAAACAAATAACAGTCAGTGTTTGATATATTCGCAAATACTGTATCAAAACATAATTCATTTAGCTGAAGTAGAGGTGTGTGCTGAGAGTACATCTCGTAATGCTACTCACAGGCAGTGGACCACGGTACGACCTTCCCCACACTCCCTCTGCCACTTCTGCACACTGGCTAGCAGGTTGAGGAAGGCCTTTTTGGAGTCAGGTACGTCACGATATGCCGACCAGCGCAGGAACTGGAACTGGCACACGACCAGCTGACCCTCCTGCAGCTTTGCATGGATAAGACAAGGGAGAGGAGAGGTCGCGATCAGTAATGCATCACCAGCTGCGCATTTGGGCTTGTTTATGAATGTGTACAGTAGAGTAGGGCTGTTCCCTATGCTGAGGTCTCAGCAGTGCCAAGTCAGCAGTGTTTTGGTTGTGATGAATGAGCCTACTTGGGTAAGAGAGAAACAAAAAAGACCCTGGTACATGCCTGCTCTGGCTCAAAACACAGATGGAATTAATATACAGCCCTGAGGCACACCCCGAAACTGCCTGTGGGTTGCTGGGAGAAAGTGACTGCACTGACCATAGCTGAACAATATGAACATCTTTAAAACATTGGACACTACGATTCTTCCGCTTTGTAAACAACTGACAGGGCACACACAGCAAAATAGATGCCAGTCTAACTATGATGTTTTATTTATTAAGTCCTAATATAACCCTGCTAAAAACAGCTTAAAACAGCCTAACTTGGTTTGTTGGTCTAAGCTGGTTTAAGCTAGTCTAGCTGGTCTACCAGCCAAAATGTGAGTAAAACTTAATTCACATTTGAATAACACATTCACACATGCACCCTCATTCACAAACATGCCTATCCATACACTTCCTTAATTCTTGTAGTGCCAGCAATGTCATTTCCACTCTCAATCCCCTTAGCTTCTAATGTTCCACAGACAAACTGCAAGCCAGAGCAATTTAAACAATATGGCATCCGTAAAAGGTACATCTAGCAGAGAGAAAAATGTAGATGTCAATTAGGCAGACAACACTGCTATCAGACATTCACAGAGCAAAACAGAACAAAATTAGCCTTTACACTAATGACAAGCTGGGGCAAATTGAAAGTCGTAAAAATGACCCTCTGAGGCATGCTCATTAATGTATTTTTCAAATCTGCTGGTTTATGAAAACTTATTTCAGCATCTGTCCTTGCCTGGAA
Organism: Myxocyprinus asiaticus; assembly: GCF_019703515.2. Taxonomy (NCBI): domain Eukaryota; kingdom Metazoa; phylum Chordata; class Actinopteri; order Cypriniformes; family Catostomidae; genus Myxocyprinus; species Myxocyprinus asiaticus. The sequence continues at coordinate 15,369,715 of NC_059358.1, read as the reverse complement.
AAGTGGCGCCATATGAAGTGTCATGTGTTGATGGTATGAAAATGGATATTTTGAAATAGCTTTTCCACTGGTCTTTAATTGCTCTTACAGCATTGGCTGACAGATTATATTGGACAAACACTATTTATTATACCACTTTATCTTGTAGTCCATTAAACAGTGATCTGAATGTAACATGGCATAAAGGCCAACAGTGTAATACAAAGTGCTACGAGGAAAGACTCACAGACTTTCAAAGCTTACAACACTGCATACAAGTCCGATTTGTCACACTTTTTAAACTTGTGGCATTAAGCCGACTGTTAAAGGGCACAAAATAATGATCAACCTGTTCCAAGGTATGAAAAATGTATTATAGGAGAATATCATAAAAGCCCGGTGGTTGTTACGCAAGGAATTCTCCCAGGAAATTACTTGGAATCTACAAAGTATTTTTTAGAAAGAAAATTAAGAGGCTCATTTACCACAGCTGGATGACTCTTTATCTAATGTGCACCTTTAGAGCCTTATTAGGATCAAGTCAGTAATCTTTATTTGTAAATGCTTATGTATAGTGTACTTTTGCGTAGTTGCTCAATTAAAGCAAAGGGAGTGAAAACAATGATGATTAAGTGATTAACTTTATATTAACATAAGGTAATCTTAAAGAAACAGTTCACCAAAAAAAGTAAATACTCTCATCATTTACTCACCCTCATGCCATCTAAGATGTGTATGACTTTCTTTCTTCTGCAGAACACAAAGATTTTTAGAAGAATATCTTAGCTCTGTAGGACCACACAATCCATGTGAACAGTGACCAAAACTTTGAAGCTCCAGAAAGCACATAAAGGCAGCATACAAGTAATCCATACTCAATTGGTCTAATCCATGTCTGAATGTGATCCAATGGGTTTTGGGTGAGAACAGACCAAAATATAACTCCTTTTCACTATAAATCTTGGTATCAGCAGTCTCCTTGATGATCATAATTTCAAGCTCTATTACATTTCCTAGCGCCATCTAGCACACAGGCATCAAGCACTAGTAAGTGTAATTGAGCCTGAAATCATGATGGTTCCTGGAGACTGCAATGGCAAGATTTACAGTGAAAAATTTAGTTATATTTTGGTCAAGTTGCAATTATGTGCTTTTTGGTGGTTCAAAGTTTTGATTTCCATCCACTTGCACTTTAGGAACCTACAGAGCTGAGATAATTCTTCTAAAATCTTCACTTGTGTTCTGCAGAATAAAGAAAGTCATACACATCTGGGATGAAATGAGGGTGAGTAAATGATGAGCAAATTTTCATTTCTGGGTGAACTATCCTTTTAATGACTAGCTATGGCATGTGATTACTGGGATGATGTAAAAAAAAAAAAAAAAAAACTTTATATGGAGGAGATTATTATGACTAGTCTGTAAAGAAACTCACTCTTGTCACATTTTTGACCCGGAAAAGACGGGTGATGATGTCCTCATCTGCAGACATAGACAGAAACTCCACTTGCATAGGACCATACTGCTGAAGACCAGGTTCAGGCCAATACTGCACACAAGGCTAGAAAGAAAAAGAAAGATGGAGGGAGATAGATAGAGGAGGAATGAATAAGGGAGACAAATACACAATGCTAAAAATGTCTTTCAAGAAATGTTTTCAATAATTTCTCCAGATTCAAAGAAATGCTTTCTAGAATTATAGTTTCTTAATTGAAAAGTTAGGAAATAAGAGAGAAAGGTTAAAAAAAAAATAAAATAAAATAAAAGGTTCTAAAGGAACCTAGAGGGGGTTCTAGAGAGAAAGGGGTTCTATAGGGAAAGGGATTTCTGAATGGAAAGAGGTTGTTGAGAGAAAAGGTTTCTAGAGGGAAACAGAGTTCTTCAGGAAAAAGGATTTTAGAGGGAAAGGGAGTTTTGAAAGGAATTGGGTTCTAGAGGGATTGGATCTGAAGGAAAAGGGGTTCTGAAGGGAAAATGGTTCTGGTGAGAAAAGGGTTATAGAGGGAAAGGGATTCTGAAAGGAAAATGATTCTGGTGCAAAAGGGGTTGTGGTGGAAAATGAGATCTAGAGGGAGTGGGTTTTGAAGGAAAATGGGTTCTGAAGGGAACATTGTTCTGGTGAGGAAGGGATTCAAGAGGCAAAGAGATCTAAAGGGAAAAGGGTTCTGAAGGAAAAATGGCTCTGATGGGAAAAAGTGTCTAGAGGGAAAGGGGTTCTAGAGGGACATGGAGTTCCGAAGGGAATTCTAGAGAGAGACAGAGTTCTTGACGGAAAAGGGTCCTAGAAAGAGAGGAATCTGAAGGAAAATAGGTTATTGAGGGAATGAGGTTTGGTAGGGAAAATGGTTCTGGTGGAAAAGAGGTTCTAGGGGCAGGGGGGTTGTAGAGGGAATAGGTTTAATTGTTTTTGTTTTTGTCCCATTCAATATATCTACAGTGAATTCAGTTATAGCACATTTCAGCTAATTATAAATGCCTCACAGAAAGTTCAAGATAGTGAGAGGCCAAACCCAAAAATACAATATGAAAAAACAAATATACAATCCAAACAACAGTACTACATTGTCAGAATCAAATTTAAAGAATCTAAAAATGTCGTAAAAAAAATACATAATTTTATACCATGTATTTTATATTCCAAACCTCAAATCCAAAAAATGGATTAGTCTTTAAAAATTTCTTTGTAGCACTTGCTTTTAACATTCATACATATAAAACATAAACAAAGAACTGAACTAAGCGGAGAATCAGTGAGAAAGAACGCAAGAATAGGGAGAACATTAATGACAGTGGAGCAAGCAAGGTGATAAATATTAATACTTATGGACCACAGAGAGCAATCAAGTGAACGAAGAAGAGAGAGAAAGAGAAAATGACAGCGAGACAGACGTTAATCCACCACAGAGAGAAAAATGAACAGAGGGACTGCGAGAGTGACACTGAGTAACTGGCGGCATGTTAGCGCACGTCAAGGCTTTCAGAACGAGCCGTGATCGAGGAGAGCACCGGAACGCTACTCCACAACTCAAAGTCGTATGTAAATGAGTCTTGACTATAAGCTTATGAATACAGAACATTTCATAGGGAGATTAAGAAAAGCAGGGAACAAAATAGCTTAAACGACTTCAAAGAACGGCTGTGATGTAATATGCAACCGATAAAGACGTATTTAGAAAAATGCCCACTGAATTCACAAAAGTCGTTTTCGGAGGCTGTATTTAAGAGGCACTGTGTGGACACTGCAGAAGGATTAAAGGAAAAGTAAAGAGTTCACCCATAAACTATCTATCATTTACTCACCCTCATGTCTTTGTAAACCCATATTAATTTTTTTCTTTGCTGGAACACAAAGGAAAAAAATCAGAAGAATGTACTGGTTGCTCTTTTTTATGCAATTTCCATGAACGGGGACTGGAGCATTCAAACTTCAAAAAGGATGCAAAAGCACCATAAAACTATAATAAAAGCGTTCCATACGACATGTCTGCTGTATTCCAATTCTTCTGAAGCCACACATTAGCTTTGTGTGAGGAACATATCCAAATTTAAGTTCATAGTCACTAAAAATCTTGATATCCGCCCTACAGCAGCTCTCCTTGGCATTCATGAGAAAGTGGTACAATGTACAATTCATTAACAAATTGTTCTTTTGAGCCTGATCTTTCAATTAATCAGTTGATCTGAATTTCAAAACCAGAATAAACGATTCATCCATAAATCAGATATTGCTACTTCTGTCATGAACTGTCATCAACACACCAAGGTGTAACGGACCACATTTATGAAATTTTTATGGTATTTTGCATACTTTTTGTAGCTTGAAAGCTTCCAAAAACTTTCAAGCTTAAAAACTTTAAGAGCAACCAGTACATTCTTCAAATTCTGTGCTCCATGGAAGAAAGAAACTCATACAGGTTTGTAACTTCATAAGAGTGAGTAATTAATCACGGAATTTTACATTATTTTGGGGGGTGAACTATCCCTTTAACCCCATCCCTGTTTCACTCTCGTTTACCCAGGCAGAGTTGGACTGGTTCAGCTGATTCAGCATGACCACAGAGGTGCAGCCGTAGTCAAACACCAGCCTCCAGAAGTCGGACGTCGTGCCAGGTAGCGGGTGGGGGGTTACGATGAAGGCAGCAGGCCGGTGGAAACTGTCCATCAGGGCAGCATTAATATAGTTGTTGCTCTCGCCCTCAGTGGTCACCAGGAATGCCAAGGCCCGGTCCGGTGGGAGAACATCCATGCTTCGGTTCTTCTCCCGGTTTCGTGGTAACAGTGCGATGCTGCACTCCTCAACATCCAGATGTGGTGTCACAGAGTTTAGTGTCTGGGGAAAAAGAGGGACTACATGAAAAATGGATGTTGCAAATATGCTAAACTGCTGAACTATGATTTAAATTATTTAAAAGTACTTAAGACATAACTGACAGCTTTGTGCTCAATCAACTGACAATGGGTGGATGAGTCAAAGAACAATACAAAAAACAATAACCAACAGTAGAAGATCTACAACCCCCCCCCCCCCCCCCCAAAAAAAAACAAATAAACAAACAAACAAACAGCCGAAACCAGCCTTAGCTGGTCAGACTGCTCTGTTTGCTGGTTTTAAAGGGGTTTTGGGTTGTCAGGCTAAGAGACCAGTTGGCTGACCAACAAAGCCTGGGATACCAGATTAAAGTTCTTAAAAAAAAAGAAAAAAGAAAAAATGAATCAAGCAAAACAGCGGCTACAAAGAAAAGTGAAAGAAATAAAACTAAAGGTTAATTGATTTTTGCTGTCACATTTGTGATTATGATGATTTCCATTACACATAAATAGCGTTGTGCATCTGGTGACCGCATATGCGGCCTATCTCTGATGGCAGCTTTTGGATTTAGCTTTAAAAAGTATTTAATTTCTCTCATTCACACTGTAACTGCTATTACTAAACAAAATGCAAAACAAGGCCGACCTCATACTGTACATAATCAACACAGTTCCTATGAGCTCATAAATAAAGTAGTTACATTTCAAACCGAGATGAGGTGTGCATCTGAATCCCTGGAAAACCCAAACGTAAAGAGATTTGCTGTTCTTAAGTACAGCCAAATGAACTAATAACCACAAATTAAGACAAAAGATGATGTCAAGATAAACGTCAGAAATATAGGTGCACGGAACACATGGAAAATTTCCTCCATTAACACCTAATAGCTATAGCACAATCGACACCCTGTAATCCAGATCTACATTTCCCTCGCTTCTATTTCCAAGCCTTAGCAAGAAATCGTCTGTAATTAATGCATTATAATTCACCTGGAATGTAAAGTACGAAAAATACAATACAGAGGTAAGTGCTGCAGAGCGAGGATAGTTTAGTCTCCCTTTGAAAAGTAGCTTCCCTCCGAATCAATAAAAGTATTTTCAGCGACATACAGAATGTGGAGTGGTCCATCTTTTATTTAAATACCTTCACCGGCCTTTTTACTCCCTCAGGAGCTGTGGTGAAATTAAACAAGGCTGACTACAGTTCAGAAAGTGAGTATCACTCTCAGTGGACAACAAATGCAAGCTATTATATATATTATTATACTTTTACCTTAACAATTACACAACACTCTTATTATTTATGTTTGGCAGCTAGTGAATTAAAAATTATTGATTAAAGTTCTGTCATCAATACTCTATTAGTGGTGAGTTCTCATCTATGATGCCCGTACGAGTACTTACAGGTGCATCTCAATAAATTAGAATGTCGTGGAAAAGTTCATTTATTTCAGTAATTCAACTCAAATTGTGAAACTCGTGTATTAAATAAATTCAATGCACACAGACTGAAGTAGTTTAAGTCTTTGGTTCTTTTAATTGTGATGATTTTGGCTCACATTTAACAAAAACCCACCAATTCACGATCTCAAAAAATTAGAATACATCATAAGACCAATAAAAAAAACATTTTTAGTGAATTGTTGGCCTTCTGGAAAGTATGTTCATTGACTGTATATGTACTCAATACTTGGTAGGGGCTCCTTTTGCTTTAATTACTGCCTCAATTCGGCGTGGCATGGAGGTGATCAGTTTGTGGCACTGCTGAGGTGGTATGGAAGCCCAGGTTTCTTTGACAGTGGCCTTCAGCTCATCTGCATTTTTTGGTCTCTTGTTTCTCATTTTCCTCTTGACAATACCCCATAGATTCTCTGTGGGGTTCAGGTCTGGTGAGTTTGCTGGCCAGTCAAGCACACCAACACCATGGTCATTTAACCAACTTTTGGTGCTTTTGGCAGTGTGGGCAGGTGCCAAATCCTGCTGGAAAATGAAATCAGCATCTTTCAGCAGAAGGAAGCATGAAGTGCTCCAAAATTTCTTGGTGAACGAGTGCAGTGACTTTGGTTTTCAAAAACACAATGGACCAACACCAGCAGATGACATTGCACCCCAAATCGTCACAGACTGTGGAAACTTAACACTGGACTTCAAGCAACTTGGGCTATGAGCTTCTCCACCCTTCCTCCAGACTCTAGGACCTTGGTTTCCAAATGAAATACAAAACTTGCTCTCATCTGAAAAGAGGACTTTGGACCACTGGGCAACAGTCCAGTTCTTCTTCTCCTTAGCCCAGGTAAGACGCCTCTGACATTGTCTGTGGTTCAGGAGTGGCTTAACAAGAGGAATACGACAACTGTAGCCAAATTCCTTGACACGTCTGTGTGTGGTGGCTCTTGATGCCTTGACCCCAGCCTCAGTCCATTCCTTGTGAAGTTCACCCAAATTCTTGAATTGATTTTGCTTGACAGTCCTCATAAGGCTGCAGTTCTCTCGGTTGGTTGTGCATCTTTTTCTTCCACACTTTTTCCTTCCACTCAACTTTCTGTTAACATGCTTGGATACAGCACTCTGTGAACAGCCAGCTTCTTTGGCAATGAATGTTTGTGGCTTACCCTCCTTGTGAAGGGTGTCAGTGATTGTCTTCTGGACAACTGTCAGATCAGCAGTCTTCCCCATGATTGTGTAGCCTAGTGAACCAAACTGAGAGACCATTTTGAAGGCTCAGGAAACCTTTGCAGGTGTTTTGAGTTGATTAGCTGATTGGCATGTCACCATATTCTAATTTTTTGAGATAGTGAATTGGTGGGTTTTTGTTAAATGTGAGCCAAAATCATCACAATTAAAAGAACCAAAGACTTAAACTACTTCAGTCTGTGTGCACTGAATTTATTTAATACACGAGTTTCACAATTTGAGTTGAATTACTGAAATAAATTAACTTTTCCACGACATTCTAATTTATTGAGATGCACCTGTAAGTGTGGCATCGTCCACAACAAAATTTAAGTGTGTGAAATGAGCGATTGAAGTTTGTAAAGAGTTTCTAATATTACTTGGTTTATTATTGCTTGTTTTTTCTTTATAAATATGTGCATATGTGTATTGTAGGTGTATGCCCAAATGTTTGTGAATGCATGCAACTGAATGGACCTGCACTATTGCAGGCGTCCTTTATAGTTCTACAGCATCTTTTGTAGTCCTATAGTGTGGCACCAAACAAACAAATGTGTGTGAAATTAGCAACTCTAGGAAGTTTTGAAAGCATTTTCCACATTCTTCTGTTTATTATTGCTTGTTTTTTCCCCCAAATACATCTGTAGGTGTAGAGTACGCCCACATGTTACCAATGTACCTCCAAAATAACCCACATCATTGCAGCCTTGTAAAACCTATGTGGCTATACAATCTGGCCTTGTTTTAGAGTCAAAACGGTTATTTAAATGTCCTCTGAATTGTCTAGCTGCATTGAAAGTCGCTTGTTGAATAAATGTATTCAACAGTATTGATCATTAATCTATGTGAATCGTGTGTCACACTGTGTATAGCTCAGTGTCTTGTTTGACTGCTGCTGTCAAGCTTGCTTTGCTCCACTGAGCAGATTTAGCATTGAATTATAGCATTGTTTGTTCTCTTTGCTTAGATTCAATTTTAAAGCCATGTCACAACTAAATATCTTAATCTCTCTCATGAAAACTGTGTATTTAACTTCAGAAGGTAGAGAAAAAGAGACAGATTGTCTGACGATTATGAAAATGCACAATAAATACAAGTACTGTTTTTGCCCTCTCTCATAAACAACTTATTTTTATCTTTATCAAAGGATTTATCTCCATAAGAAGCTGATCATCCTAAAGACAATACATTAACCTTGTGAGATCCCGCATCCACATGTGGACATTACGTTTTGGTTTCGCTATAGGCTATATTTAATTTAATTTTTTAAAAACCAACTGATATCAGTTCAGGAGACTCTAGGCTGTCATTAAAGGTTAACCTTTCAGCGCACCGAGTCATATGACAAAACAACATGGTGCCAATCTCAGCTGAGTTTGTCTTTCAGAGAAACGGCAACAAAACTACATCTGGTAAGAAACAAGCTTAAGTTTTCACATTAAAACCTGTTTGAGTCAAAAGGGGAGAGTCTCTAGTTTAATCCAATATACCATTTTAACAACTGCATTGATCATCATGAAATGGCACACTGTTACACACTGGACTAACTTTCTATACAAATCCTACATTAACTGTGCATTCTCACATTGAGAATCAATGGACGTATCCAAAAGCTGGAAAATGTTGCTTTTAGAGGATGTACAGTTGTGCTCAAAAGTTTGCATACCCTTGGAGAATTGGTAATATATGTACCATTTTTAAAGAAAACATGAGTGAGCAGGCAAAACACATTTCTTTTATTTCTTATGGGATTCATATTCAACTGTAGGTTATAACAGAATGCCACAATCATAAAACAAAACATGGCAACAAAGAAAAAAAATGAAATGACCCCTGTTCAAAAGTCTGCATACCCTTAGTTCTTAATACTGTGTATTGCCCCCTTTAGCATCAATGACAGCGTGCAGTCTTTTGTAATAGTTGTCTATGAGGCCCCACATTCTTGCTGGTGGTATAACTGCCCATTTGTCTTGGCAAAATGCCTCCAGGTCATGCAAAGTCTTTGGTCGTCTTGCATGAACAACACATCTGAGATCTCCCCAGAGTGGCTTGATGATATTAAGCACTCCAGAACCTTCACCTTTTTCTGCTGTAACCACTGGAGGGTCAACTTGGCCTTGTGCTTAGGGTCATTGTCGTGCTGGAAAGTCAAAGAGCGTCCCATGCTCAGCTTTCATGCAGAAGAATGCAAATTGTCTGCCAGTATTTTCTGATTACATGCTGCATTCATCTTGCCATAAATTTTCACAAGATTCCCGTGCCTTTAGAGCTCACACCCCCCCAAATCATCAGTGAGCCACCACCATGCTTCACAGTGGTGATGGTATTCTTTTCACTATAGGCCTTGTTGACCCCTCTACAAACATAGCGCTTATGGTTGTGACCATAAAGCTCTATTTTGGTTTCGTCACTCCAAATTACAGTGTGCCAGAAGCTGTGAGGCATGTCAAGGTGTTGTCAGCATATTGTAACCAGGCTTTTTTTGTGGCAGTGGCACAGTAAAGGCTTCTTTCTGGCAACTCAACCATGCAGCTCATTTTTGTTCAAGTATCATATTGTGCTCTTTGAAACAACCACACCGTCTTTTTCCAGAGCAGCCTGTATTTCTCCTGAGGTTACCTGTGGGTTTTTCTTTGTATCCCGAACAATTCTTCAGGCAGTTGTGGCTGAAATCTTTCTTGGTCTACCTGAACTTGGCTTGGAATCAAGAGATCCCCGAATCTCACTTCATAATAAGTGATTGAACAGTACTGACTGGCATTTTCAAGGCTTTGGATATCTTTTTATATCCTTTTCCATCTTTGAAAAGTTCCATTACCTTGTTACGCAGGTCTTTTGACAGTTCATTTCTGCTCCCCATGGCTCAATATCTAGCCTGCTCAGTGCATCCACGTGAGAGCTAACAAACTCATTGACTATTTATAGACAGACACTAATTGCAATTTAAAAAGCCACAGGTGTGGGAAATTAACCTTTAATTGCCATTTAAACCTGTGTGCGTCACCTTGTGTGTCTGTAACAAGGCCAAACATTCAAAGGTATGTAAAATTTTGATCAGGGCCATTTGGGTGATTTCTGTTATTACTATTTAAAAAGGAGCCAAACAACTATGTGATAATAAATGGCTTGATATGATCACTATCCTTAAATAGAAAACAGTTTTTTTGCATGATCAGTCATATTTTAAAAATCAATACCAAAATTTCACAATTTCTGCCATGGTATGCAAACTTTTGAGCACAACTGTATATGGAGTTAGAATGAGGAAAAAAAAGGTGCATTTCAAACTGTTCTGAGTCCAGTGAAGACAGACAGCACACCAGAGGTTAAGTCATTCACTAATTAGGGAGCAAGGGAGTATCCTATCTTTTTCCTATGCAGTCTAGTGCATTCACTTCTAACATCTAGTCAAAATTCCAGTTTCATGCAGCAGATGATGTTTGGACCACTCAACATGTTTGGCAGACATCAGACAATGATATTGAGTACATAGATTCAGAATTATATAATGCAAAATTTTATTTTAACATGGTTGGCAGTGATTTGATGATGCTGGCCATTAAATCAGAATTATTTATTCAGCTTTATAGAAAATCAGCTGCAATGTCCATAATGTCTCAAAAGCATGAATAACCAACACTCCTGGACACATCATAAACTATTTGATGAAAAAAAATCTGACTTTCTATAGCTTGAAATAACTTAAAATTTCACAACTTAATCCTGCTGTCCACATATGTGGACATACATTTTTAGGAAAACTATTTGCTCTAGAATTCTATTTTTTTTTTTTTTTTTTGCTTGTTTATTAGGTGCTATTAATTACAAATCAAAATGGGAAATGGAAAACGTACACAGCACTCACACGGGGGTCTCAGGAAGTTAAAAATGACATGACTGTTAAGAGTTGACATGTGAATACTATAAAGGCATCACAATAGCACTATTTTAAGTTACCATTAAAGACCCAATGAAATGGGTGAACACAATTTTCTATCCTGAGTTGATGTATTTTCTACTGAAACAGGAAGTTGGGGTGAGACATAAGGCCTTGTCTTTTAAATAGTCAATAGCCTCTGATTTGTCACAGCAAAACACATACTAAAACAACACTGACATGCTATGCATCAACTTCCAATATGCTCCTAAATAGGAAATTATTTTCATCAATATTTTAGTCAATTTTCCAGAAAAGAAAGACTGTAACTTACTTTCTATTTATTTATCAATTTTAGGAGTGCACTAGCTAATACTACCTCAAAAATAAAAGAAATGGGCTGAAAATCACAAAACTTCTAGGGTCTTTAAAGGCAGGAGAGGTAGAGACCTGAAACTCTTCTCGAAGCTGTGAGGAGTTGCTCTGAGAATCAACCTGAAGCATCTCTTTATAAGCGATGGCGAACTCATTAACCGGGATAGTCGTCTCCCCACACAGGCACGCCTCCAGAATAGCATCGTGAATAAATATGTACTGCTCCTACAGATAAAGAGAATGAAGTTGGGGATGGGGAGAGAAAGATAGAGTGTCAGCGATAAAACAGGTATATAGACAGAGATAGAAAAGAGAACAGTTCAGAACAGGAATGAGTAGAATGAAAAAGAGAGAGAAAGAATATAGTACATAGCGTAAATAGTGGCCAGTGGCCAGTGGCCTTCCTGTTCCATTGTAAACATTAACATACTGTAATTCATCACACGTTTCAAAGTGCACTGAGTGAGCAAGTATATATTGCTCTAAATAAACAAATACTCGCAGGATGTATTTAATTGAAGCATCTAGTTAATAATGACTACTATTATAAACAGTGAAATGACTGTGGGATTTACATAATAAAGTTTGGATATGCAAATATCGGAATATCTAAGCGAAAACACATGCCTCCGCAGATGCGGACAGATGCAACTAAGGCGATTATTGCGTTTTCACCTTTCAACACACACTTTTCACTGCATTCCAAGGCTAAACATCCTGAATATTCATACAAACACCTACTGAGCTTATGACTATGCAAATGCAAGATGTGTCATTTGCTAAGCATACTGCCATATCTGGGTACAGTGAATCATGAGTAAATGTGTGTGTGTGTACCTCTGTCTGGATCATGTTGATGCGCCGTGAGCAGAGGGTCTTCACGCAGTTGTAGATGTCCACCACTCCTTCACACTCTGCCATGTCAAGCATCACATCCAGCACAATATAGCAGCCAGTTCGGCCCGCTCCAACACTAAAGAGGAAGTGATATGGAGAGAGAGAGAAAATGAGATAAAGACAGATAGCAAGAGGTTCATCAAAAATGATTGTGTGGGAAAAAGACAAATGGATTTTCTTTGATGGACTACAGACAATTTGGTCACATTTTGAGGCAGCTGCAAACTCTGTCCACAACTGAAGACAATAGGTTTAGGAACTGAGAACTGGTTAATTTTAAGAACTGGTTCCACTCATTAAAAAAAAAAAAAAAAAAAACAACAATAGAATGATGTTCATGACTAAATGGTTTTGGAACGTGCATTCTTTCGCCCTTATGCATGGATAAAATACCCATACTAAAATACCCAGACAATGTTTCCTGCAACTTTCAAAAGCACTGCAACACCGCTATTGAACCAGCAGCACAAAACATACATTTTGACCAGTGTAATCTGATTCCTGAACAAACGACACTTATGAGCCTGGTATTTTGAATCTACAGTGCAAAACTACAGCATAAACAGTGTAGTCCGATTTCTGAACAAATGACTCTTATGAGCTTGTTATTTTGAATCTACAGTGTGAAACATACAGTGTGACCAATGTAGTCTGATTCCTGAATGAATGACTCTTATGAACTGGTTATTTTGAATCTACTGTGCTGCACAAGACATACAGTATGACCAGCGTAGCCCAATTTCCGAAGAAATTGCTGTTATGAGCAATTTCTTTTTAACTACACAGCAAAACATATAGTGCTATCTACTGAATGAATGACTCTTATCAGCCACATCTTTTTAGTAAATAACTTACTGAACCACAAGTCATTAATTTGGTCATGCCCGACTCGGAATGAACCAAGAATTGTTAATGTGTTATTACAGCTGTTAATTCCCTATTCCCATTAGTGATATTTCATATGTTTGATGACTACTATTATTCTAAAATGTGGAAAATAGTAATAATAAAGAATGAGTATGTGGTTAGTGGGATTAAGTACTAAAATATCTCTGATCACTACTTTGTTCAATTCAACATGACTCTCTCATCTACAAAAAAAACAGACTCCACCTTTGGTTTCTTTTCGCCGTAACCTCCGTTCTCTTTCACCCTCTCACCTTTCCACTGCTGTCTCTACCTCTCTTCCCACACAAAATATTTTCCACCCTTGATGTAAACACTGCCACAGACACACAAAGCTCTACTTTAACAACCTGTCTAGACAACATCTGTCCTCTCTCCTCAAGGCCAGCACGTACTACACCACCCAGCAAAAACACTTGAAAGGGCAGTTTTCAATCAAATCTCTGCCTATCTCTCACAGAACAAGCTGCTGGATGACAATCAGTCAGGCTTCAAAAGTGGACACTCCACCGAGATTGCCCTGCTGTCTGTCGATGAGTCGCTGAGACAGGCGAAAGCTGAATCCAGATCATCCGTCCTGATTCTGCTGGACCTTTCTGCAGCCTTCAACACAGCCAACCATCAGATCTTACTCTCCACCCTCTCTTCGTTGGGCATCACAGGAACTGTGCTTGACTGGTTTAATTCCTGTCTCTCAGGTAGGTCCTTCAAGGTAGCCTGGAGAGGTGAGGTATCCACGCCACATCAGCTACTTACTGGGGTACCTCAGGGTTCAGTGCTTGGGCCACTTCTCTTCTCTATACACACAACATCACTGGGACCCATCATTCAGGCACATGGTTTCTCTTACCACTGCTACGCTGATGACATGCAACTCTACTTGTCTTTCCAGCCCAATGACACCACAGTGACTGCACGAATCTCTGCCTGCCTGGCAGACATCTCAGCCTGGATGAAGGAACACCACCTGCAACTTAACCCAGCCAAGACCGAACTCCTTGTCTTTCCCGCCAACCCTGCTGTTGAACACAACATCACCGTGCAGCTGGGTGCAACTACAGTAACACCTTCCAAAATGGTCAGAAATCTTGGGGTAACCATCGATAACAAACTACATTTCACAGACCACATCTCAAATACCGCAAGATCATGTAGACTTACACTCTACAATATCAGGAAGATAAGACCCTTCCTCTCTGAACATGACACACAACTTCTTGTTCAGTCATTTGTCATAACTAGAGTGGACTACCGTAACGCTCTCATTGCAGGCCTACCTGCATGTGCAATTAGACCCCTGCAAATGTTCCAGAATGCAGCAGCACGTCTGGTCTTTAATCAACCTAAGAGAGTGCATGTTACACCACTCCATGTCTCTCTTCACTGGCTGCTGGTTGATGCACATATCAAGTTCAAGGCTCTGATGCTGGCATAAAGAACAGTCACTGGGTCTGCTCCAGCATGCCTAAAATCATTTCTGTAGAGCTACATGCCCACTAGAAGCCTGCGGTCGGCTAAGGAACATCGCCTTGTTGTACCAAAACACTTTCCCGGACTTTCGGCTTCATCATACCACGTTGGTGGAATGAACTTCCCAACTCCATCCGTGAAGCTGACTCACTTTCTGTCTTCAAAAAAAAACGGCTAAAAACACATCTTTTCCATGAGCACTTAACCAGTCACTAAAAAAAACACTTGTTGCACTTTAATCTGTTTTGAATACTATATTGATGCTAGTGAAACTTTGTAATATGGCACTTTTCATACCACTGTCTCCTTAAGATGATTCGCTTATGCGTTCCTCTTTTGTAAGTCACTTTGGATAAAAGCGTCTGCCAAATGAATAAATGTAAATGTTTCATGCATAGTGCATTATATGGGCAGTTCCCCCACTGTGACATGCAGAGTGCCTTTAAAAGTGTTTCAGGTTAAATCAGTAGCTCCGTACCTGCAGTGAACCACAACAGGTCCAGCATCAGGTGGGGTGGAAGTTTTGACACGGCGAATGAAGGCTAGCAGACCCGTGGCGTGGTACGGGACTCCGTGCTCAGGCCATGATGTAAAGTGAAACTGGCACACTTCGTGCTTGGCGGAGTAGCCCCTCTGAAAGATAAACACAATTTATCACAGTTTTAGGTATCAAATTAATGTGCAGATATATCGAAGGCAGCATGTGAAACTGAATCCTGTACACAGACAGACTGTAAACAGATACTGACCCATATTGCCAACAAGATCCTGTTTTTAATTTTATTTTTCCCCTATTGCCTCTTTTTATTTATTTATATGAACCATGAGAGATAAGACATGTTGACTGATGTTGTTGACTGAGAGCATGAAAAACCATAGAAATTTAAGAGACATTTAGACAATTATCTTTGGGCCAATGAAGTTCATGTTGGTATCAATTAATTTCCAAATTTGGGACATTATAATATTTTTGTTTACTTTTGTATAATTGTACCTGAAACAAACTCGGTTGAGAACCACTGGATTAGAAGAAAAAAGTGAAAAGTGGAGAACCGAATTATGTGTTTTTCCTCATGGCCAAATGAGACGCCATGAGAAACTCAACTCTGATATTAGCAAAAGCGACAGTGAAACAAACACTACTCAGAGCTTCATGATTTCGCTGTATACTGAATGGTGTGTATGTTAACTCAACATGGTATTAGAGAATTCCTATTTTTCTCTCCAGCCACTTTTGAAAGTAAGCAGAGGGATGTGATGAGAGAATGTAAAAAGATTTTGAATTGCAAAAACGAAACTGTCAGCCGTGTCCTATTTGCTTGCTATTTGAATACACAGGAGGAATGCTTCAGTGGCAAGCCTGCCCAATGGTGACAGGGAGAAGCCTGTCCCACAGTCTCATAAACACACGTGAACACAAACACATCATTTCACCCACAGCCCTGTATTTGATTGACAGGGCTGCAGCAAACACAAAACTCACATTAAAGGCTGTTGATATAGCTGCGCCTCCAAAGACCAGAAAACAGGAGGATAAGAGGAGAGGGGGGAGAGGAGGAGGAGGTTAAATCGAGCTAATTTCAGTAAACACACCCACATTTAGCCCTTGCTTCGTGCCATTGAATCAGAGACTAAAAGAAAGAGTCAGAGCGAGGGAGAGACAATGTGAAAGAGAGTGAGGGAGCGAGAGGTACAGAATGATGTTTTATTTAATGTGCCCCACATTAAAGCGTTTTGAGATGAGGCAGCTCTAATTCGTGAACAGACAGCTCGGTGGGTCTCTGCTGGGTTTCAAGCGCTCCTCTCCATTTAATTTAAAGGACTGTCAGTACAAATTCTCACCTAACATACACATACAAAGTGAGCAACATTTACACAATGTCTTCTATCCAAATCTGTTAGCATCATACCAATGCACGGTCATATCCCATGGTTAATTATTGTTTATTACATGGCTCTCTGGAATACTTGATATTAATTGGTCAATTGCAGCAATCAGCAGTAAAATACATTTGTACAGGCAACTGATTTTCACCTTAGCTTTGCCTCTTGTATCACATTGCAGGCTCGTTCTTCATGCAAAATAAAATAACTCAAATATTTCATGTTCATTTATTTGTATATTTGGTTAGTAGTGGTAAGTAGCATGTAATAGCAGGATAGTGAACAGCCAGCTAGTCATTATTTTAAAACAAACCCCTTGATGGTGATAAAAGACCTAATTAGTCCATTTGTTCACTGTTCATTATCATGTACATAACAGATTATATCATTTAAAAGGAAAGCATATCGTATAGGCCCTGCTCTGAGAAATGGGAGTGCGTTGGATCCTTGGCCTAGTTAGATCCTAGTTAGAGCCCATGCTCCAGCACATTAAGCCATGTTGCTCATGTGGGAGATGAAAGTTCAAGTCTGGCTCGCATTATGATCCCCCACACCACTGTTTCTTTTCTTGCCTCTGCTATCACTACCATGAAAAATGGCAATAAAATAAGAAATAAGAGTTCATTGAGAAAAGACTTAAGGAGAGACAGAGAAAAAGTGTCTTGTACCCGCTCCAGGGCGAAAGTTCGCACTGTGTACTCTGCCAGAGTTTCCGTCTTCAGCAGTGTAATCTTTATGTCTCCGTACATCTCAGACTCATCCGGCCAATACTTACAGCATTTCACCTGTAAAACAAGCCAAAATAAACAAATTTGGTTAATAAAACACTGGAGGTCTACAATAGCTTTTAATAATTTCAAGCTAAGTCTATTTTGTTCTTTTTTTTTTTTTTTTTTTTTCAAAAAGTCTCCTAGCTTTACAGCACCAAATGCTACTAAACCGACAAACAATACGAAGGGAGCCCTACTGTACAGTAAACTCAGTTTATTTCTGCTTGGCTATTACTGTTATACAAACAGTTAGATTTGCTGTCAGACCCAGGCCATCATCCATTTATCCCTGCCATTCTCAGCTTTTATCGTAGAAAGGGAAAGTGTTTTTTGTGTTCATAATAGAGCCACAATTTCACATGAGGGCAGAGACAGGCCGTTAAGAGGACTCTGTCGGCAGCAGACACTGTCTCTGTAGCACTGAAGGGGCCTGATGCTGGCGTGAAGAGGAAAATGAAAGAGAATTATGTCGGAGAAGAAATAGAGGTGGTTTAAAAATGCTGAAATGAGAGGGCAACAAAGAAAGGAAGCAAAATGCATCACATAAGTGAAAAAAATCTAAAGGAATGACATTACTGCTATTTCAATCCTTCTTTTGTGGTAGACATTAATACAGTGTTTATATAACTACGCAACTGTACTGTATTGTACTGCCCTTACAAATGAAGTATTTTGGCAGTACCATGGTAGAGTGATATACAGTATACAGTCGTACTGAATTATTACCATATTCATATATCAAGGTATTTACATGGTACTAGGGTAGAACACTATTGCATTCAGAGGTGTAGTCAAGACCAGACTCTCCAAGACCCAGATCAAGAATAGACCCCACGAGACCCAGACCCAGACCAAGACTAGACCCCTCGAGACCCAAATAGCATTGTTAATTTATTATACTTTTGCTTACCCAGCAAAATTATTGCCACAATGAATGAATGCAAACATAATTTAACATCTGTTTGAAGTCAGAAATATACATGATGATGTGATTAAAGCACTGAATCCAGCAGAAACTGCATTAAAGGCATATTTTAGGCACTTATGATAGATGTCACTGCTCACAGTGATTGGCTGGCGCCCGCCGTTTTTCGTTCCTCATTTGAATAAAGCCAAGAAATTTCAACTTTTTGATGCTCTCAACTGCCCTAAACGATTTCTCCGCACCGCTGTCAATCCCACAATGTACCTCGCAAGCGTGGCGCTTGACTTCCTTAGTAATTCATTTAAAACGCTCGCTCACTTACACTCAAAACGCAACAGTGGAAATGTACACTTAGTCACAGACGCAGAAGAAATCCACTCAGTGCATGCTCACAGACTGAGTTCTGCTGCTGCACTCTCGTGAAAATTCTCATTATAAACAACAAGGTGTAGAAATTATGTAAATAAGATATTTATCGTGCAGTGTAGACAGCTTCATTGATTATAATGGGAGTTTTGTCTAGAGTGCAGAACTCAGTTCACGCTGAACTGAAGTGATTGACAGCTTCAGTGATTATAAAGGGAGTATTCTTTGCTCGCTTACTGTTTATAATTTAATCACAATATGAATAACAGTTATTTTTCCTGCTGCTAAGAGGAACAAATGTGAAGTTGACCATTTAGTCACTGTCTTGATTTACTGATGCACAGAACAGCAATTAACTAATTTAGGAACACAGTTCTCAGCATGTTTGGGATGTGTAGCTACATAATTCGGCATACAATACATTTATATTAAACAATATTATTTACAGTGATTACAATATCAAGGGAAATAATCTTCAATTATGATTTTAGTCATAATCGTGCAGCCCTTCTTCCACCAACAACTCATAAGAATACCGGCCACTCCTGCCTAACAACTACCACAGCGTAACAACTGGGTCCCGCAGCTGCTGCGAATAAAGACATAGACACTAAATGGCAGTTATAACCATAAATCACTAATGATTGCTTTGTGCTGTTAGACTACAGTTCTTGCACTTACATTCATGTGATGAGCAAGACACATGATGACACAGAGGCAGAAGTACTTTCAAATTCACAGTAATGGTGAAGATGCCATGCCAACCAGTGGTTGAAATAATTATTGCATTTAGTGCACTGGTAAATACACTGCGGTCTTGACTAAGACCATAAGCCGAGACCCAGATCCAGACCAAGACTTTAAGTGTTGAGACCCAGACAAAGACACTGAGTAACGAGACCCGGATCCAGACCAAGACCACGTTTATATGGTCTCAAGAGGTTTTGAGACCAAGACCACAAGATCAAGACTCCAACTCTGCTTGCTACAAAGCACCCTGTCTGTTTGCCATCAGGGGTGTAAGGGAGTATCAGTGGCTATGAGTTATTCACAGTTATATACTTTTCATGTGTGGGTGTTTTATCGTTAATGATTGCTATTTTTGACTACCAGTCCCCCACCTTCAACCATCTCCCCTTTGGATAGAGACTGGGTGGTGACAGGAGAGGAGACAAAGGCCTCCTTTATCTCTCAGGCTCTAAAAACAAACGGTTAGCACTCCCACTGTAGGAGAACACTAATAGAAGTGAGAGGTAAGCTGAGGAAGCTGAGAACTTTTGCTACAGCTCTGGCATTTCAGTCGAAAAATCTTGAGTTCTGAAAAAGTCTTTAAATGAGCATCTTATGACATCGATTATGGTGAACTCAAGTGCTTTCAAGGAGCTACTCTAACCAGAGTGAAAAATTAAAGGAGTTTGAATGAGTGGCACCCTGAGACTCATCTGCTTGTTGTCTCTCAGCCCTTGGGCAAAAGTCTGTTGTCTCCTTTTCTTCAATGACTTGCCCATCGACCCTACCTGTGTACACCGCTGCTTTTGTGCCTGTAGCCGAATTAGTAGAGAAGACTTATTAGCCACTTACACACTACAGCTAAATAGGATTGTCTCTTCTCTTTAAGTGCTTTGCTGTCTCCAAGTCCACAAAGGTCGGATGTGATGTGCGTTCTTAGTGCACTGATAATATGGTCTTGACTAAAGCCCTATTCGGATGGCAATTGTTTCTCAGGGTGACGTCTGTAAAAGTAAATTTTCATTGCTCCTCTGTGACAAAACTCATGCGTTCGGTTCGGATGACAATTAAATCACAGGGGAAGAGCGAGACTTTTTGTTGATCACATAATTGCAGTTGCCCTTGTTATATGGAAAATCCATCAATCCACAAACTGTGTCCTCTGTATTTGTGTTTAAATATGTTTGGAATTACACTAAAGTGAAAATAAAAATTTGAAAGCATGAGGGAACTGCGCTGCAAAGCACTGCGGACATTTACAGTGTACATTTTCACATACGGAGCAAGCCAAAATTCTTGCGAAGAGCAATTAAACGAATCAAGAAACTGTAGGGACAAGACAGCCAAATAAATCTGTCAATGGGGGTACACGTTGCATCACCCGCATCACCTCAATTGCACCGCTTGCGCGCTCTCTCCTAAGCACATGCAAGGAGATATAGAAGCCGCACATATCAAGGACAGTAAAGATAGTTTGAGGAGCAATGGTAAAAATGGTTTTCTTAAGTTTTATCTGTCAAAATGACGGACATAATTTGGAATTATCTGTCAGTGTTTAAAAAGTGGAGTTGGAAATTAAACCTTTTAAATAAGATTAACCCGGAAACTTTTCTGAGCCTACTCGACCTGTATAAACAAGTAGTCATGCAAGCCCTATGTATAAATATATTTAGTAAACGTTTCTACATTAAAATGTGATATATTGTAATTTTATTGTCATAATAATGGACCATTTCAAAAGTTTACGTGATCTGGCTCTCGTTTTTCTTTCCCTTCTACTTAAGAGTTCCCACTCACTGTGGTGGAGCAGCGACATAGTTTTATTATTGTGAATTATTTCAAAAATTTCTGTTACACAATCCTCCAACTTTCACGACTGTCCATTACCGCAAGAGCTGTTACCACGCGCAGTGCAAATGTACGGCACTTAGCAGTGGTCAAAAAAGATTTCCAAAATGGCTTTTGGATTATAAACTCAAAGATGTGGATTCAGATGGCAATTAAATTACCACACGACCTTGGTGTTTGTCAAAAAAACAGTAGGTAATTTGGACGGGAATTTTCTCACGGGAGGTGGGAGAAAAACACTGACATTTCGAATTCGGACAGCAATAAAATCACTGACTACCCCCTGTAAACTCTGGACTTACCTCACATCCCCATGTAAAATAATTGCTGTCCAAATAGGGCTTAAGACCATAAGCTGAGACCCAGATCCAGACCAAGACCACTTTTATATGGTCTCAAGAATCTTGGGCCCAAGACCACAAGATCAAGACTCCAACTGTGATTGTATTACCATGGTACATATCCAAAAAATCATGGAATTAGCATGATACATGTCCAGAAACATGAAACTACCTTGTAACATGTCCATACAAACCATAATTATATCATGGTACTTTTTGTGTGAACTGTATTGTAACTGCAAAGCATTTACATTTCAAAACAACATATTTTTACATAAAGAAAATATGAGTGGTGCTTGCCTGTGCCAACATGATGCTAGAGTGTTGTGAGTGGTTACAGGGCACAGTCATTTTGATTGGCTTTAAAGCATGTTGTAATGTGGCTGCTAGGGTGCTTGGGGTGATTTCTACGTGGTTGCTAGGTGGTTGGTTACTGGCCCAAGTCAAAAAAATGCCATGCTTTGAGATTTGTTTTTTGGCTATTTCTTCACACATCAGGTGAAAATCAAATTCAATTGCTTAGAAAAGTAATAGCACATCTCTCCTCAACAAATCAATCGGACAACATTCATATCTATAGCACAAACAGGACAAGTTATGCACAAAGTTTAGTACTAAGCGTTAAGGGTTTGTTCAAATCCCTAACCCTAACTATGAACAATAATGAAAATGACTAAGTGTGTCTCGAAAAAATACTTATACAGTTAGTTTAGTTTTTCATACAAAACTGTTAATGTTGGCATGTTGATGACTGTCGTGAAAAAGAAGTGATGCCATTATAATGAATTTGCATATATCCAAATACTGAACACACAGACACAGACACAAACACAAGTAAACTGACTGTAAATGAATGGTTTTTGTAACAGGTTTATGGGTTAGTGTGAAGATGAGGAAGATTCTATAACATACCCTGCCCACCTCCACTAGCTTGGTGATCATGACAATACTGAAGCAGTTCTCTTGCCAAACCATCCTCCAAAAGTCATACACCATCTCCTGCTTGGGCCCTGTAAACAAAAATACGCACACATATTCAGTGAATGGCAGCCAGTGCTCTGCACAGTGGGTTTAATTTACCAAGTGTCACTGCATGTTATGAGGTGGTTAAGTAATCCAGAGGCTCGAGGAGAGTAATTCAATAGCAGACATTTCTGGTGAATGGAGCAGCTTTTAACCTCAGTAGGATGTGGCTCTCTGATAGAAAGAGCTAATTTCTCCCATCAATTGACTCTGCCTAGAAATTCAATTAGGGGGAAAGACAGACAAGCCACAAACATGTCATGATTTATTTATGGGAGATCTGCAACGATGAGAGAAGAGGGTGACCTTGTTTTAGTAGGCCTGAGAAAAAGGATTAGGGGAAAGTTTATGCCTGATATTTCTCTCTCTCTCTCTCTCTCTCTCTCTCTCTGTCTATCTCTCTCACACACACACACACACACACACACTTA
Source organism: Myxocyprinus asiaticus (assembly GCF_019703515.2). Lineage (NCBI taxonomy): Eukaryota > Metazoa > Chordata > Actinopteri > Cypriniformes > Catostomidae > Myxocyprinus > Myxocyprinus asiaticus. The sequence continues at coordinate 15,346,913 of NC_059358.1, read as the reverse complement.
CTTGGATATTTAAATGGGGACATGTACAGATATTCACATATACAGGGTTGGGAGGGTTACTTTTGAAATGTATTCCACTACAGATTACAGAATACATGCTGTAAAATGTAATTTGTAATGTATTCCGTTAGATTACTCAAGGTCAGTAACGTATTCTAAATACTTTGGATTACATCTTCAGCACTGGTAGATTTTTTCACTTGTTTTGACTATAAAAACTCTGCCAGTACAGTAAGACAAAATACATATGTTAAAAGTACATTCTCTAAAAAACCTCTTATGCAGTGTTGTTTCTAAAACAAAAATCAAACTGATCTTGTTTTAAGGATTTTTAGATATTTTTACAGGAAAACAATTCAAAAATTATTATCAAGAATGTGATTTTTGCCCTAATATCAAAGGTCTTACTACAAAAAATAAATTACGGTCCAACGTGAATTTTCTTGATAAAAAAATATGATTGTGCTTGGTAACATGTGCATGTAAAATGGCTAGAAATAGCATTTTAGCTTAGCGTAAAGCTGACAAATTACACAAGGTTTATTTCTATTTCTTCTGCTCCAAAATTACTTCTCTGTCTGCTCGTATGAATGTAACACTTCATAAGAAAGTGTTTCACCGCTGTTCAAATGCACTTTGGATCGCATCATTTATATGTATAAATGTTTTCCATCTGAAAGGACTAAATATTAAATGAAACAAATGACAATAAAATGCAAAGTAATCTCTTCAGTAATCAAAATACTTTTTGAATGTAACTGTATTCTAATTAACAATGATTTAAATTGTAACTGTAATGGAATACAGTTACTTATATTTTGTATTTTAAATACGTAATCCCGTTACTTGTATTCTGTTACTCCCCAACCCTGCACATATACTTAAAATAAACAGCAGTATTTGCTGTTTTATCAAATTATTATCCAATTGAGGATGTACCTTAATGTCCCCAAGAGAGGTTCACTTTTGAGGACAATTCTGTCCCCAGACTATAGCTAAGTACATACACTCACACACACAATCACAATAGAATTAGTCTTCTCTCCCCCTGAGGTCAAGCAGGTATTGTGCTGCTTGTGTTGATGGGGGTCTTAGGCTAGAAGACAGCAGGTGGCAATCCTTACACCACCTCACCATCTCTATTCACACAACTCCTCAATAATTTCATTGCTCTGAACTCATTACATTCCATCTGTAAGAGTGTTTCACTCATAAACACACACAGACACGGACTAAAGAGAGGGAAGTGCGAGGCTCTCCCCTTGGGATTGCACACTGCCAGACAGAACCACATGCTGTAAACAAACACACATCCATCCACAAGTTCTGCCCATACAAAGATACTCACCCTGAGTGGCGATGAAGTGGTTGGATCGATGGTAACCCTAAAAGAGAGAAAGAGATGTAACATGCTGAGTAAGCCATCTGTGTCCCAGAAATATCATGTCTGTGTCTCTAGTCCTTTCTCTGTGTTTCTTTTCATCTCCCAGTCCCCAGAGTGTAAACATTCTTCAGAGGACCAAGGCCTTTGCTTATACCAGTACACTGGCCCATAAAACTCCCCACAATCCTCCTGCCACTTAGACATTTATAAAAACAAAATAATTATCCACTACTAATGTCTGCTGTAAAACTTTATCTACTGATATTAGTTCAAATAAATTCAAGCAGTTCTTTAAAACAAGTAATCAGCTGCACTAGATGTTACTAATAAAAGGTAGCTACATTGAAGTTAATAAGGGTTAATTACAATATATTATAAAAATTTCTAAATCTGGCTATTTTTTAGCACAAAAATAAAGAGGATTGAAATTAGGGGGATAGCATCAAATTTGAACCCATAAATTAAAATTACAACAAAATAATTACATGAAACCTCTGAAAATAACTTTCCGAATGCACCGATTCACTAAAATGATTTGGACTTCCCCATTTTAAGAGAGTTAAAGGTCATAGGAAAGCACGTTTCAGTTTGCTCAGTTGTAAGGTCCTGTGCACAATACAGTGACTATAGTTTGAAATAATTGTAATTATATACAAGAGAGCATACTACAGTACAGTATCTACTACATACACAAACAGTGATGCTGTATTGTACGTCATGCAACACTGCTACTTGTTGGGGAAAAATTGCTTAAATAGCTTCACCATTTAAAAAAAAAAAAAAAAAAAAAAAAAAGAACTGTCATGCTAGTATAGTTGCTACATTTAATTTGTTATTCCCTAATACTATTAACCAATCCATTTGAAGCACTGGAAACAAACAATGAAAAAGGCATTCTGGTATAAGAGGAGATCAGTCCACCACACAATTCCTCCATCAGGTGTGGTTTCGAATTTAGAGCGGAACTCAATGAACATTTCGAAACATACAATTTATTCATCAAAGCTGAGCCTTTTCAAAGAACTTCCTTGGGAGGCTCCCAAAAAGTGGATCTGCTTTCATTACAAAGATAGTAGAGAATAATAGAGACATGTTTTTTCATTGTTCGCCATTTACTGCTCCATTTAAGAAAACAGCAGATGTCTACTACACTGTGGATTTGGACTAGCTATTTCCTGTTCACTCCACAGACAAACATGAAAACGGAGACAGAATAAGAAATGGTGAGGGAGACATTGTAGTTGCTTGCACCTAAAGGATTCAGCTGGAACAGAGATCAGGGCTTTTTCTTTGTAACTGGTCCAAAAGAGTTTTGGTCTGCTTATTCATAAATTTACAGAAGAAGCATGATTGTATATTAGTTTTACATTCACTTTTACTTTTATCTCACCTTTCATATCTTGTGTACCTGGGTATTGATTGTTGAGCGTACGAAACTAAACAGAAAACTGAAACACTGAAAATATATATATATATATATATATATATATATTATATTTTTATTTGCGGTAAGATATTTTCAATGTTTTTATTGACATAAAGATCAACACCTAGGTAGGCATATTGAATGGACTGTGCTTTCCTCTCTTATAGCTTCGTTTTGTTCATTTCGCTCAAATTAAACACACAGTTTACTCTTAATAAAGTCTATAGTCTTCTGTATGTCTAAATATAGATCTCTAAATCTTACTTTGTTAGTGAGACAACCACATCCAAAGAGAAAAAGGTATTTAAAATAAATACATAAATGAATAATAAGGCGTAATACATTACACAGTAGCACAGATTGCAGAGACAATCCTGCTGGAGTTACATGTCTTTCTGAAGGGCATGATATTAATAGGGGATCTCAGTAATGATACAGTTCGTGGGTCGCTCTATCTGTCATCAAATCTGTGATGAATATATCACCAGCCCAAAGCTGTAAGCACCCTAATGCAGCAGAAATGCAGCCATTTATCAAGACGGTGATACATTAGGTTTAAAACCTTAATATTTAATAGCTGATTTAAAAATAGTAGGAAAGTTCACAAGAAACAAAAGCTCATTAACGGGAAAAAAGACAATAAAATGACTTTGCAAAACACTGACCAACTTAGCAACACTTAGTAAATGAACGTACGAAATTATGCTATTAATGTGATAATGTTTGTGTGTGCCTATATATGATTTAAGAGAGTCTCACGAAATGTCTCTATTATAAGTATCACTTTATAACAACTTACAAATCAACCAATTCTCTGTTAAGTGTTATATCATGTGATAACCTTCAAAAAATTAGTTAGAATCGTAGAAATGTCATGAAAATTTGAAAATGTCATCATCCATCCATCCATCTATCTGCACCCAATCACCTATTTGTCTGTCTGTGTACACGCCATTCTTTAAACACCCAGGCTTTTTTAAATTTTGAAAAATTTCAGATGAGACTTGACAAACGTTCTTTTTTTAGCTTGTTCATATTTGAATGTACATGAACTACGGATCCGTTAAGCATTACATCATATTTGTTCATTTTATTTATTTTATTATAGTTATTGCAAAGTGTCAAGCTATTATTTTTTCATGTATAAATTGTCAAGAGACTTGTTAAGATTGAATGTACACTGATTGTAAAGCTACCTTGAGCTTTTGGAAAAAATACTATCATTATTATTAAGAGGAATAAGCGGTGAAGGCTTTTGAAGTATGGACTGCCTGTCTGTAACTCTCATCTAATTTTGACATCCTGTCTGTAACTCTCTTCAGATTTTGATGTCTGAACTTCAGCAAAGCATTTTGAGAGAAGACCAGTTCACATCTTCTGAAGTTAAGGTACAATTCATCTATAAAAAGTTCATGAATTCAAAAGTTGAAAGGGGTTGAGTTAAATTTCAGAGACTGCAGATGAAAAGTGCATCAGCAACTCCCTTTGCACAAAGAATTATCCCTGTCCTCTGATCCCTCTCTCTACGTCTGCATGTTTGATAAAGAGTGGGAGTGAAGAAGTGAAGATTTTTTTATTATTTTTTTTTTATGGTTCTGTAAAAAATAAGTACCAGTAAATAATAATAATAAATGAAACCCAACAGATGGAACCTGAAATTTGTATGCGTCCACATTTAAGGATGAACATAAAGGAGATTTCTCTGTGTCACAAAGCCGCTCTTCCTCATGTTTAAGTAATACAAACAGAGCAACGCCATAACACAGAAAAAATTAGTAAGAGAGAGCTAGAGGGGAGAATGGAGAGAAAGAGCTATGAAATACTTACTTCCCTGTTTATCCGAATCTACAGGGTCCGAAGTTGAAGAGGTGGGAAAGGGGGGTAGAAAAAGACAAGACAGAGTCTGTTAATGAGAGGCTGAAGAGTGCTAGAGGATTAACAGATCACAGACAGAGAGAGAGAGAGAGAGAGAGAGAGAGAGAGAGAGAGAGAGAGAGTTAGAGGAAGAGAGAAAGAAACAAGACATGTGTTAGCCGGCTAAGCCCAATGCCAGGGGACAGACACTAGTAGAAATTGAGGCAATACTGTATTTTAAATGCAGAGGTGGGCAGAATTTGTGTGTGTGCACAAATCTCACCTTAAATTACCTCGTTCTATCTATCTACCTACCTACCTACCTACCTACCTATCTACCGTTGAAGTCAGAAGATTATACATACACCTTACCAAATACATTTAAACTCAGTTCCCTATCCGTCACTCACTCGACGTTGTGTCGATGTAGTGACACTAGGGGTCACTCTTGGGAGCCCGAGACACCTCTGGTCTTTGATAAAAGGCCAATGAAAATTGGAAAGTGGTATTTGCATACCACTCCCCCGGACATACGGGTATAAAAGGAGCTGGTATGCAACCACTCATTCAGATTTTCTCTTCGGAGCCGAACAGTCGATGTTTACTGAGCTGACTGTTCATTCACCTCTGCTGGATCTGACGGCACATTTCAGCGGCTTCTCCTTCCTCTGCACTGGTGCACTGCAGAGAACGCCCCTGGGCGCTTCGGCAGAAAAAAGAGAGTATATTTTTCTAAAAGAGTATATTTCTCTAAAAGAGCGGCACACACGGAACGTCTTTTTAAAGACGAATATTTTTAAAGATACCTTTCCGATTGTGTGTTATTCCTGGTTGCGGTCATTTCCTCTCAACTTCGGACGGTCACGATCGCTGTCTTTCGTGTCTGGGCGTGACCCACGCGGAGACAGTGTTCGTGGATGGATCATGTACTCACTGCGAGAACATGACCATGGCAACGTTGCGGTCGTGGTGAGTTCGACCTCTTGTTTGTAGCCCGTGAAGCTGATGAGCTCTCAAGCGCAGCATCGGACGCAGAAGCCTCAGCTGGACTCCCCCCCTCGGGGACGATTGCCCAGTCACAGGCTGATGCGGAAATGACGGACGTGCTTTCCCGGGCGGCCTCGAGCGTTGGGCTAGAGTGGAACCCTCTGCTCTCCCCTGAACCCTCACAGCTCGATGATTGGTTCCTGGGCTCGCGGCGCCGCTCATAGCAGCCACGCCCCGCTCCAGCCCATTCTTCCCGGAAGTGCACGAGCAGCTGACAAAATCGTGGGAGGCACATTTAACTGCCCGGTCCCGATCTTTCAGCTCCCCTGCACTCACTATCCTCAATGGCGGGGTGGCCAGGGACTATTCGGCGATTCCCCCGGTGGATAAGGCGCTCGTGGTGCACCTATGCCCGCAGAGTGCCGCCACCTGGCGCGGACGCCCAAAGCTCCCATCCATGGCCTGTAGGTTCATGTCGTCCCTGACGGCCAAAGCTTACAGTGCCGCTGGACAAGTCACCTCCGCCCTGCACGCCATGGCTCTCCTACAGGTCCACCGAGCCAAGGCGCTAAAAGGCAGGCGGGTGATGTCCACCTTAGTGGTCCAGGATCGCCACCTTTGGCTCAACCTGGTCGAGATGGGCGAGGCCGACAAGGCAAGGTTCCTTGCAGCCCCTATCTCCCAGATTGGCCTATTCGGCGACACCGTTGAGGACATTGACCAGCAGTTCTCGATGGTGAAGCAGCAGACGGAGGCTATCCGGCACATCCTGCCCCGACACGGCTCAAGATCCCGCACCCCGCCTGCTCATCGCCAAGGGCGTCCCCCTGTGTCCCGGCCCTGCGTGGAGCCCACCGCAGGAAGCAGACGCCACCCGTCTCACGGCCGCCCACCAAGAACCCACGGAAGAAGCGCCCCTGAGACGGGCGACCCAGCGATGACGAAACCCACCTTGGAGCTGGTAAACAGACCACTCCATCACCCGGTGGAGGGCAGGGAGGAGAATCTTTTGTTGCTTTTTCATTTAATTTCGCCGCATACCCAAGTGGCTGCGGTACCCAACAGTACAGCAAAAGAGTGGTTCCCTCATTCCCTGGGTCACATAACCGGTGTGCACAGCCGTCATCATGACCACCGTCCACCTTTTTATCCTTGCAGGTTGGCCTCCCCACCCTGCACGCCCAGCTGTTGCACAAATCTGCCCCCGATGTGACAGTCTCCACGGGTCGCGAGGACAGGTCTCTTCCTCCCCCGTCCCAGGCTGTTCCGGGGGTGGTCACAAGGAGCCAAGTAAGTGTTTTGATGTTCCATGACTCGATGTCCCTGGACACAACATGGTGTGGCACCTCGGGCTCCGCCCAGCCGCGAGGCCCCATCTACCGGTACGTCCGACGAGATTGTCCCTTTGGTCCCCCTCGCTCGGAGCTTGGATGTGTGGCTTGCACTTTCCAATCCGTCGCAATGGTTGATCCGGACCGTCCGACTCGGCTACGTGATTCAGTTCGGTTACTTCCACGTCTCGATTCTACCTCGACACAGACCCTTCCTGCGGTATCAGTACAAGGTCCTCCCTTTCGGTCTGTCCTTGTCCCCTCGCGTCTTCACGAAGGTTGCAGAGGCAGCTCTTGCCCCGTTAAGGGAGGTGGGCATTCGCATTCTCAACTATCTCGACGCTTAGCTAATCCTGGCTCACTCTCGTGATATGTTGTGTGAACACAGGGACCTGGTGCTTTCACACCTCAGCCGGCTAGGGCTTCGGGTCAACTGGGAAAAGAGCAAGCTCCTCCCGGTTCAGAGCATCTCTTTTCTTGGTTTGGAGTTGGACTCAGACTCGTTGACAGCACGCCTCATGAACGAGTGCGCACAGTCGGTGCTGACCTGTTTGAAGGCGTCCAAACAGAAAACAGCGGTTCCACTGAAACTCCTTCAGAGGCTCCTGGGGCATATGGCATCCTCAGCGATGGCCACTCCGCTCAGGTTGATGCATATGTGACTGCTTCTGCACTGGCTTCAGACTCGAGTCCCGAGATGGGCATGGCACTGCGGGACACATCGCGTGGTCATCACGCCGATCTGTCACCACCTCTTCAGCCCTTGGACCGACTTCACGTTTCTATGGGCAGGCGTTCCCCAAGAGCAGGTCTCCAGGCACGTCATGGTCACAACAGACACCTCCAAGATGGGCTGGGGCGCTGTTTGCAACGGGCACGCAGCCGCCGGCTTGTGGACAGGCCCGTGGCTGCGTTGGCACATCAACTGCCTCGAGTTGCTGGCAATTCTGCTCACCCTGCAGAGGTTCCGGCCATTGATCCAGGGCAAGCACGTGTTAGTTCGGACAGACAAATGGTAACGGCAGCATATGTCCACAGTCAAGGCGGTCTGCGCTCCCGTTGTATGTCACAACTCGCCCGCCGTCTCCTCCTCTGGAGTCAGCAGCACCTCAATTTGCTGCGAACCACTCACATCCCGGGCGACCTCAACACTGCAGCGGACACACTGTCATGGCAGGTTACTCTCAGGAGAGAGTGGAGACTCCACCCTCAGGTGGTCCAGCTGATCTGGAGTCAATTCGGACAGGCACTGGTAGCTTCCAAAGAATCCTCCCACTGCCCGCTCTGGTACGCCCTGACCGAGGCACCTCTCAGTATATATGCACTATACTGAGATTTCCCCCAGTGAGCCTACTTGCACAGACCCTGTGCAAGGTCAGGGAGGACGAGGAGCAGGTCATCCTGGTAGCACCCTACTGGCCCACCCAGACGTGGTTCTCGGATCTCATGCTCCTCGCAACAGCCCCCCCCCCCCAGCGAATTCCCCTGAGGAAGGATCTTCATTCTCAGGGACGGGGCACCATCTGGCACCCGTGACCAGACCTCTGGAATCTCCAGGTCTTGCCCCTGGATGGGACGTGGAAGTCCTAAGTGGTCTACCTCCCGCGGTGGTAGACACGATCACTCAGGCTAGGGCCCCCTCTACGAGGCGCCTGTATGCCTTTAAGTGGCATCTATTCGCTAAGTGGTGTTCTTCCCGACGGGAAGACCCCCAGAGATGCGCGGTCGGATCGGTGCTTTCCTTCCTGCAGGAGAGGTTGGAAGGGCGGCTGTCCCTTTCCACCTTGAAGGTGTATGTAGCCGCTATAGCGGCTGACGTTGCTGTGTCTGGTGTGCGCTTAACGCATCTATTTGGATCGCACGCAGAGCTTTAGAGTCTCTGAGCAGCTCTTTGTCTGCTTTGGTGGACAGCAGAAAGGAAGCGCTGTCTCCAAGCAGAGGATAACCCACTGGCTCATTGACACCATAACTATGGCATATCACGCCCAGGATGTGCCGCCCCTGGTAGGGCTATGAGCCCATTCTATCAGGGGTGTAGCGGCCTCCTGGGCCTTGACCAGGGGTGCCTCTCTAACAGACATTTGAGGAGCAGTGGGCTTTGCAACACCCAACACCTTTGCGAGGTTCTACAACCTCTGGGTGGAACCGGTTTCGTCCCGTGTAGTGGCACGCACAAGCAGGTAAGTCCGGGACAGCCGGCCGGGTGTATCGCTTGCACATAGCGCCTTTCACCTCCCCTGAGCTGAAGACGTGCACCGTTAACTCCCAGTAGTGTTCACAAACTGTGTTCCCTGGTTGACTTCCTCCGAGCCCTGTGACAGTCAAGTTTTTGGAGAGACTCGCTGCCGGCCCAGTACGTGCTAACTAAAGCCCTGTAATGGGGTAGGTGCTCCGCATGAGGCGGTTCCCCGTAGGTAACCCCATGCGACGTATATCTTCCGCTAATTCGTTTCCCTTTGGTAAACTGCATCTTCCTTGGGCAGAAGCCCCTTTGCCCCAGTCTCCATGCTTGTAGTAACTTCTCCCCCATAGGGTAGGACCTACCATGGGACTTCTCCACATGGCATACTTCCGACATAGCTCGGCAAGTCCATGTGACATATTTCCACTTAAATACCCCCCTCTCTCTGGGCGAGGTGTGGTCTCCACGGTGTCCTCCCCTTGGGAGGGACACCCCCCGACTAGACCTGGTCGGCCCAGTCGGATAATCCCCCTTTTTTTTTAGGGAGTGGAAAAAAAAGGGGGATAAGAGGCCACGACTGGGCTAGCCCGTCTCTATCTTTTGGGTAGTCGACTTGTCCCAAAGGGCCGTTCGACACTCATAACAGTGTTGGGGGAGGTTACGTGTTGGTCTGGTGCGCTGGCAATGAGGCACACAGTGGTCTGCCCGTCAAACACCACCAGTTCACGTAACACAGTTCAGCCAGTTGCGGCATTTTGTATAGGGACCCCTAGTGTCACTACATCAACACAACGTCGAGTGAGTGACAGATAGGGAATGTCCTGGTTACTTGCATAACCTCCGTTCCCTGATGGAGGGAACGAGACGATGTGTCCCTCCTGCCACAACGCTGAACTACCCGCTGAAATGGCGGGACCTTGTTTCGGCTCCTCAGCATAAAACCTGAATGAGTGGTTGCATACAAGCTCCTTTTATACCCGTATGTCCGGGGGAGTGGTATGCAAATCCCACTCGCCAATTTTCATTGGCCTTTTATCAAAGACCAGAGGTGTCTCGGGCTCCCAAGTGACCCCGAGTGTCACTATATCAACACAACATCTCGTTCCCTCCATCAGGGAAAAGAGGTTACACAAGTAACCAGGACGTTTTTCACAATTCTTGACATTTAATCATAGAAAACATTCCCTGTCTTAGGTCAGTTAGGATCACTATTTTAAGAATGTGAAATGTCAGAATAGTAGTAGAGAGTGATTTATTTCAGCTTTCATTTCTTTCATCACATTCCCAGCGGGTCAGAAGTTTACTTTGTTAGTATATGGTATCATTGCCTTTAAATTGTTTAACATGGGTGAAAACGTTTTGGGTAGCCTTCCACAAGCTTCTCACAACAAGTTGCTGGAATTTTGGCCCATACCTGCAGACAGAACTGGTGTAATTGAGTCAGGTTTGTAGGCCTCCTTGCTCACACATGCTTTTTCAGTTCTGCCCACAAATGTTTTATCGGATTGAGGTCAGAGATTTGTGATGGCCACTCCAATACCTTGACTTTGTTGTCCTTAAGCCATTTTGCCACAACTTTGGAGCTATGCTTGGGGTAATTGTCCATTTGAAAGACCCATTTGCGACTGAGCTGGGATTGATTTGCACTTTTTGCACCAAACTACAATCATCTCTAGGAGACAGAATGTGTCTCCTTCCTGAGCAGTATGATGGCTGCATGGTCCCATGGTGTTTATATTTGCGTACTATTGTTTGTATAGATGAAAGTGGTACCTTCAGGCGTTGCCAAGGATGAAACAGACTTGTGGAGGTCCACAGTTTGTTTTCTGAGGTCTTGGCTGATTTCTTTTGATTTTCCCATGATATCAAGCAAAGAGGCACTGAGTTTGAAGGTAGGCCTTAAAATACATCCACAGGTACACCTCCAATTCAGTACACCTCCTATCAGAAGCTAATTGTCTAATTGTCTAAAGGCTTTACATCATTTTCTGGAATTTTCCAGGCTGCCTAAAAGGCACAGTTAACTTAGTGTATGTAAACTTTTGACCCACTGGAATTGTGATATAGTCAATTAAAAGTGAAATAATCTGTCTGTAAACAATTGTTGGAGAAATTACTCATGTCATGCACAAAGCAGATGTCCTAAATGACTCGCCAAAACTACATTATTACTATACTATATTACAATAATATTAAATCTGTGGAGTGGTTAAAAATGAGTTTTAATGACTTCAACCAAAGTGTATGTAAACTTCTGACTTCAACTGTATCTATCTATCTATCTATCTATCTTCAAATAAGTTCTCTTTTCATTTTTTTCAACAGAACAATACAGTCTGCAAAATGCTCAGGGCTACACAAGCTTAAAGCTTTCCATTCAGAATAAACAACGTGATCAAGCAACTCAAGTATTGAATCAAAAGGCCCAGACAGTGAAGGTGAAATGTGTCTGCAAAATGTCTGCCTGTTGCCAGGTCAAAACAATCCTCCCTTTTTACTGTTTTTCTCAATCGCTTTGGCTCATTTTTGAAACAGTCTTAACATTCTCTACACTGTAAGTGCAATTGTCACAACTGTTATCGGACACCACAACTCTATTGCATGTCTGCAAAATGTAGCAACTCACCCAAAACATTTAATTCATGCTTCAAAACCTAGTTATTGTGTCAGTAAATTGGCCAGTGCCACCAAAATTAAACGTTTTTTTGTCATTGTGTGAGCCGTACTGGTGAAAATGTTGAGATGTTTTTTTTTTTTTTCACTATGGCAGTCAACCCTGGAAATGTTTGCTGACACTGACTGCTTACTGTACAATACAGTACAAGAATGTCAGTTTCGTCTAGCTGAATGCTCACACTATCACACTGAGCTTTTTAGATACCAATTTCAACAGTAGGTAAAAGTTTACTGAGAAAAGTCAATACTGTACAATACTGTAGTACACAGAAAAAGGATATGCACATTTGTATGTATATAGTTTGTAGCAATGTGTTACATGTAAACAGAAAATTCACATTTGCATGTCCATTTTTACACATTTCTTATCATAGTCATATATAGTGAGCAGAAAATTGCCACAAAATTACATCCATGCAAATAAATAAATAAATAAAAACCCGCAACAATGAAAAAACCTGTGGTAGTTCTGTAAAAAACAATAAATTGTACCACAGTATGTAACACTACAAGTTCCCATCTTCTTGGTGGACATCCTGTCGCTCTTGTTGGTCTGGCCAGAGATTTAGCAGACATCACAAACATTCCATGTCAAAGATTTTTATGGAATATACATGTATGTCTGATAGATTTTGATAATTGAATGGATCATTTTGCATATGATGGCTCACATGATGAAAGAATGTTTAGAAGTTGTGAAGAGTATGACAGTTTCACTGAGAATCAACTCATCAACTCATGATCAGTTTTGATCAGCAAGCCATGTGCTTTTAGTTATTGTGCAAATTGTAGACAATTGTACGTACTCCTTTGCATACATGTGCCAAAACATGTGCAATTTGCTTAAATGAATAAGAAATTCAAATCTGGTGTGAACAAGAAACTAATTGTTCAGAGATTTGAACTTACTGTTTTGAAAACAAATTATTCTCATTCAAGAATTGAGCCAATGTGTTTGAGAAAAACTGTAATTCGCAAGTAGTTTGTTTCCTCGGCAAAAACAATGCACTTTTTGTTTATGCCTTGTATTAAACCCTTTTCATGTCTCCTATAGGAAAAGAGCAGAGACTGTCACAGAAGAGAGGGCGGTCATGTTCACCTTGGTACCCCTGTGCCAGCTGCTGAGTGGCAGGTTTAGAAAGGGCAAGGTTTCAAGGAAAAAGGTTTCAGCTGGTATAGATGAACATCTGTGCACCCTTTGGCTTTTTTTTTTGTTGTTGTTGTTTAAAAATGGATAATGTCACCACTTCCTCACCCTCGTGTTCCAAACAACATGGAACACAAAAGCAAATGTCAGGTAGAATGTTAGCCTCAGTCACCATCAGGGTTGGGAAAGTTACTTTTAAAAAGTATTCCGCTACAGATTACAGAATACATGCTGTAAAATGTAATTTGTAACGCATTCCATTCGATTATTCAAGGTCAGTAACGCAATCTAAATACTTTGGATTACTTCAGTACTGGCAAATTTTTCACTTGTTTTGACTATAAACAAGTAAATAAAGTAAGAAAATTCACTTAAATTTATCTTGCTTTAAGGATTTTTTGATATTTTTACAGAAAAACAATATTTAAATTCTCATTAAAAATAAGATTTTTTCAGTACATCTTTGCTCTAATATCAAAGGTCTCACTAGACAAAAAAGTTATGCTCCAACGTGCATTTTTGTCATAGATATATTGGTTGTAGTTTTCTATACGATGTTAAAGGCTACATTGGTTAGCATTTCTTGTAAAAATACCCTAACCTTATAAAAAACATTGACAAGGCATGTAATCGTATATTTATTGGATTTATGTTTCATTTGTCAAAGTGTTTCTAACTGTTTTCTTGTGAAGCTGTAGAAACGTGATGTAACTCCTCTATTATGCTGCCAAGGAAAAATTCCTCTATGACGTCATATCCACCTTTTCACTCACAACAGTATGAAACTGAATGAATGTAACACATCTTAAAAAAGTGTTTCACTGCTGTTTGAAAGCTCCTCAGATCGCATCTTTTATATGTATAAATGTTTTCCATCTGAATAGTCTAAACATTAAATTAAACAAAAGACAATAAAATGCAAAGTAATCTCTTCAGTAATCAAAATACTTTTTGAATGTAACTCTATTCTGATTACCAATTATTTAAACTGTAACTGTAGTGGAATATAGTTTCTAATATTTTGTATTTTAAATACGTAATCCCATTACATGTATTCTGTTACTCCCCAACCTTGGTCACCATTCACTTTCATTGTATGGAAAAACAATGCAATGAAATTAAATGGTCACTAAAGCTAACAGCTAAAAGGTTTGAGCTAACATAACGTGAGTAAATGATGACAGAATTTTCATTTTTGGGTGAACTATCCCTTTAAAGGAACACAAAGATTCAAACACCATTCATGTCAGCAGTCTATAAATCGGACCACAATCTTGCCCAAATAACAATTGTGGTATGTCAAATACACAAGAACATAAGTAACAAGCAACCAACTCTCAGCTGCCACTAAAAGCTGTTTTACAAGGACAAATAGAGGACTCAAAACTTTTCTATCAAAACTAAAAAGTTTTTGTAATCTTAGGCCACATGTGGCGTGGCCTAGAGAAGGGAGAGTGTTTACAAATATTGAAAAGACTCAAGGGGAGCTACATAATAACAAAAAACAGTGTGAATGTTCGTGTGTCTGGCAGAGGAGGGAGTGTGACCGCTGACTTACATCGATGTAATTGGCGTTGATATAGTCGGAGTTGGGATCCCCGAGCAGTGGGTGCAATTTCACCCTGTGGCGGTCATCTGAAACACAAAGACAATCACATGAGAATACATTCTCTTGTAAGCACAACAAAGCTTTACATTATCAGACAATTAAGTAATTTGGAATTTTCATATAATTGAGTATTTCTAAAGGCCATACTTTCCAATTAGCAATCATATTATTATATGTATGCAATGACTGAAAAAAAGGACTCACAACCCATCAGTGTATCGCATCTGCCTTTAGTTTTATCCTTCTTCTTATTGATATCCCAGCCATCAAAGAAGCTCTAAAAATATATGATCAAATCGAGAGAAACAAAGAGAGAGAGAGAGAGAGAGAGAGAGGAGAGCATTTCTGTGAGTTTCCTTTCATATATCACAATATCCCTTGACTTTGTGTAAAAATCTTTTTTTGTTTTTAAATGCTTGTTTTACTATTACATCCCCATAAGACACGCACATTCAGTGACAATTTCAGGTTCTTTTTCTACTACTAGTCAACTTGTAATAAATCTTTTTGATAAACAACTATTAATCACCCTTAAAATATGTTGTTATAAATCTGTATGACTTACTTTCTTCTGTGGATCACAAAACTAGATGTTTTGCAGAATAATTATGCTTATTTTTTGCATACAATGAAAGTGAATGGGGACAGACAATGCCAAGCTCCAAAAAAGGACCATAAAAGTAGTCAGTATGACTCGTGTACTATATATTGTATTTTGAAACCATACGGTAGCTCCATCATAACTCTTGAATATGCGCAAGTCCAAGATTCTCAGTGAATAATGACTTATATTTCAGTTTACTCCTCACACAAAACTATCATATGGCTTTAGAAGACTTATGTAGCACACTAGTCTTAAGGAGCTTGGAAGTTCTTGTTCACAGTATGCTTTCATTGTAAGGAAACGGACAGCTTGAACTGTATAAAAATTTTCAAAGAAAGTCATACAGTGCGGGACAACATGACATAATTTGTAGTTTTGGGTGAACTATCCCTTTAATGTGTGGAACTCCAAATATTAATTAAAATCGTTAAAAACATTACCGAAAATATTATATTCCATAGCAAACACCAGTGGACACCACTTCAATATCTCAATCTCAGGCAGACCAAAAACATCTAACTGAATTGATTTGCATCCTTAGCTCATTTCAAATTCTCAGAAGTGCCCAAACCCTGACCAACATGTCTGGTTTTCACTGAATTATTAATACGAACAGAGGTAAAATTTCCACATCAAACCAGGTGTACTAGGTGTAAACATTCAGAGGTCAATTCTAATGTGTTATGAGTGAAAGAAATGCTTTTCAGTTTAACGATTAAGCCACATTTTCAATTATGAATAAACTGTTTATTTCTTACGTCATTTTTCATAAGTCTGAATATATATGGTCTTTATATACTGTATATGCTATGCACACAATAATGAAACATTCTTGGGGGGATTTGTCTCGCACAACCCAATGTTTTGATAGTCTTTTAACAAAACACCAAAGTTTGTGATGTACTTGTGATATGCAAATCTATAAAAAAAAGTGATAATAATAACAGTCCTTATGTTGTGTCACATGTACAGTACTGTGCAAAAGTTTTAGGCACTTGTGAAAAACTTTCAAAGTGAGGATTTCTTAAATAATGACATAATTAGTTTTCATTAATCAGTTAACATCATACAAAGTCCAGTGAACAGAAAAAGAGCTACATCAATATTTGGTGTGAACACTTTTGCCTTCAAAACAGCACCAATTCTCCTACTTACACGTGGACACAGTTTTTCTTGGTTGTTGGCAGATAGGATGTTCGAAGCTTCTTGGAGAATTTGCCACATTTCTTTTATTTATTTAGGCTGTCTCAATTGCTTCTGTCTCCTTATGCAATCTCAGACTGACATGATGTTCAGTGGGGTGCTCTGTGGGGGTCATGCCATCTGTTGCAGGGCTACCTATTCTTCTATTCAATTCTATTTACAAAAGGAATGTTTGAGAGATTTCCTACTGACACACTAAAGTAGCTGATATAAATAACCATCTTAAGACAAATGTTTTTGTGAAACATCTTATGTGCCTAAGACTTTTGCACAGTACTGTATGTGCTTTGCAAAACTGATCCTCGTATACGAAATCGCTCAAGCTGAGTATGGTTGCTATGGTTACCCCTGCAAGAAAAAAAGAACTTCAATTTGTAAGCGTGCATTTAACGTCACAAATTTAATTGAATCCATCTGACTCACTCAGATTTATAATCAAGCTTTCGTGGTTACAAAAATGTTGTTTGAAAACACTCTTGAAACATTTCTCACGTACTGTGTAAAATGTAATGTTTCATGTATGCAATTTTTAAAACCCCCCAAACCATGTAGGGAAGACCCCTACTCCCTCTATCTGATTTTCTTCTATATCCGTCTATCTAAACCCTAAAGATACTGTCAATATGTTCTGATCAATGGACAGTACTTGCAGTGTACTTGCAGTCCATTGGGAAATAAAGCTTATGAAACTCTGTCCTCAAATTTTTGCGGTCTTTTAAAACCTCTGTTTCTTTTTTTCTGCTTATGAGGCACAAAGACACAAACACACACACACACACACACACACACACACACACAGACACACACAGACACACAGTCACCATGTCCAGGAGAGTGTGTATTGATTTTTTGAGTTGAATCTGTTTCACACTAGGGGGGAGAGTTTAATGAGTCTACAAGCTGAGCTCCAGAGAGGCGGCCGGTGCCAAAGCTCTGATTATGTGGAGAGATGTTTTGTCTCGTAGCTCTGCGGACAACAACAGATAGAGGAGAGTCAACAGTGCATATGAGTGTGGCTGAGAGGAGACACTTGAGCCGCACTTTGAGGAGAGAAAATTAGCCACGGAGGAGGACAGGGAGAGGGATTGAGGAACGGAAGAGGGTTAGAAAAAAAGATAGTGGTTTTGTGCTCTTGTGCACTAATGCTGAGGGGGCTATATGACCTCTCCTTTCATCTCAATAAGTTACTCTTCAGTGCAAAGAGTAATGCAAGCCTGTCTTTGAAGAACAACTCAAACTTACATCCAACATACTGCTCGCCAAGTTAGCTAAGTCACAAAGTGGCTAAATGCTACATAAACAACAGTAGATGCTTTTCATACTAGAAGTGTTTTTATTCTGCTGTTGGAACATGGTTGCTAGTTTCTAACTGGTCTAAACTGGCCCAAGCTGGTCATGAGCTGATCCAAACTGGTTGACTATTTTGGTCATACCACCTTAAGGCAGTCAGGTTAGTTTTAGGAACATGATAGCTGTTCAGCCAGCTAATGACCAGCCTGAAACTAGCTACTACCATGCTCAAAAACACAGCTACCAGATTTTCAAACAGGGAACACACGTCCACCCTGCTGAAAAAAACTTTAATACCAGCCTCAGAAAGTCCAGTAGGTGGCTTTACATGGTTTCTAGCTGGTCTAGATGATGGATCAGCTGAACTACCAGCTGTTGGGTCTAAGGTTGACCTGGAAGACCATCTTGGTCAACAACATACCAGCTGCCATGTTCCAAAAAACAGACTGACTACCTTAAGCTTGTATGTGCTGTTTTTTTTTATTTTTATTCTTATTAGTTTTTTTTTTTTTTTTTAGCTGGGCATGAAAACAGTTGTGAAGGTGTCGTATTGTTTAGAGATGATAAGAAGCTAAGAGCGTGTGTATGTGTGTAAACGTGTATTTATACGTGGGTAGAGATGGTCTTATTATATCCGTATGTGTGTTTGTGATGGGGATTCGTAGCAGTGGTGTGTTTTGACAAGGCTCTGGAACCAAGGATCTGCAAACTTAAAGTTCTGGGACTTGGAGATCTCCCAGCAAGTCATTTGATTGCACGACAGGTCCTTTCACCATGGCAACAGCAGCTCACAAATAGCACACATTCTAAGCATCACCAAAGAACAAAGCAAGCTTTATACTATAATGACAGAAACCTCTTGCTCAAACCTTGCTTTCAAACAGATTAAAACCAAACTAGCCCGATGGATGCAGTTTGCTCTGAATTCAAATGAAATCTGTGGTCATTTTCCGTTGAAATTTTTTTGAAACAACAGGCTTACTACATGGAGCAGTTACTTCAAAAATTCAGTCCCACGTGATTTTCTGCTTGACTGTAGTGAGATTAATAATAATAATAAAAATAAAAAAAACAGTTCACAACTTGTGAAATCAACACAAGATTATCCAAAGACTAGCCTAGGCCTTAGACAGTGTGCCCATGGAACAAATGTCAAGAATTGGCTGAAATTAGAGTAAATAAAATAAAAAAAGTGCTTTGTCACTCTACATGTCAGTAAGGGAGCCCCTTTCTGTCTAAGTGGGCGTTTTTTGGCCAGAATTGGCTACAATGTAGATTACACTATACAGATCAAAACTAAATCTACACTGCAAAAAATTATTTCCAAGACAAAAGATTTCCAAAGACTAATCTTGTCTTTTTAAGGGTTAGTTCACTTGTGTCACCATTTACTAACTCTCAGCACAAAAGGGAACACGAAAGGATATGTTAGGCCGAACGTTAGTGACTGACAGCCTCAGTCACCATTCACTTTCAATGTATGGAAAAAGATCCAATGAAAGTGAATGGTGACTGAGGCAATCAGTCCCTACTACTCTCACTAACATCTTCTTTTGAAAAAAAGTCATTCAGGTTTGGAAAAACATGAGGGTGAGTAAATTATGACACAATGTTATATGCCTTCAATCAACATCTGAGATATCAACCCATTCAATCAACATCTGAGATATCAACCCATTAAGATTTGATTGATACACTGACACACCCACCTCATACTCCTGTTTAAAGCCGTAGCCCTCTGCTGTTTTCATCTGATTGATGTGTTGCAGGAGGTCAGCCACTCGAACTGCTGGGTGAAGCTGACCCGTGTGATAGGGTGATCCTTTACGCCCGCACTGCCGTCTGGGCGATCCACCCAGCAGACTACTGGACTCATTCATGGAGCTCCGTGGATCACCTTGGTGACACAAACCGAGAATTTCTGTATGAGCAATCCCTTTTGGAATTTGGATATATAAAATGAACACAAGCATAATGTATCTGCACAACAGTAATCAGATCATACATCCAAGAAAAGTTTTATAAAATGATTAATAAAGATTTTATAACAACAACAAAACTCTAAACAAGTATAATGGGGTTAATCTAAGAATTATTATTCCCATACGGCACTTCATCTTCTGTGTTTATAATTAGTATTCATAAATATGATCAGGGAGCAATTATGAATTCATGACTAGGGCTGTGTATTCAAATAAATTAGCAGCCTGCTACTCATTTCTCAACGGCAATAAGGAAGAGGAAATGCAGACAGTACATTCCACGCAGTAGACACTTGAAATGTAGCGAGACAGCTCTGAGACGTGCCATTAAAACTTCATTTTGATCAAGAGATCTCTCTCTTTGAGACATCAACTATTCAGTGCCTATGGAGTCAGATACCTTTGAAACGAATATTATTAGAAGTTTTCAGTCTTTTTACATTTTGTGCCTGCTCTAATTTCTACCAGATTGAAAATCTCGGCCATGATCCCTTTAAAACACAAGTCATATAAAAACTAGCATATTTTTAAAGGGAATGGATGAAAATTCTGTCATCGTTTACTCATTCTCATGTTGTTCCAAACCTGATTGAGTTTCTTTCTTTCACGGAAGAAAAAAAAGTCAAATGGGTTTGGAATGACAAGAGGGTGAGTAAAAGATGACAGAATTTTCATTTTTGGGTGGACTCTCACTGTAAGTATACTTTTTTGTTCAGTAAAGTTTGAGGTATGCAGTTCTCTTTCTCTCCTACTGGATTTATGTATATATATATATCAGGATTTATGTCCTTCCATCAGGGGAGATTGGGTGTTATATTAGGACTTATGTGAAGCTGTGGATAGTAACACTTCTTATATTTCAGAGCTGAGATAGACTAAGTGCTTACAGAGGGACCATGGTTTTGATGAAGCTTTCACACAGCCTACAAATGAGGAGAAATTAACAGGTGATTGAGCCTCACTTTAACTGTGTATGTGACTGCAACTAACCGTTCATTTGTTCTTTCTTGTCATTTTTGCTTTTAGCACCTGCGAGTTAGCGCCGTGTGTGCCGCAGGATGATGTGTATTAAAAGTGTAATAAAAACAATTCTTATAATGTTAAAAAGGATTTTATTATTATGTTAAAACAACATGTTTGTTTCCATCCATTTGACAGGTCACTATAATTTCAGGCATTTCTACTTGCCATAATGACTTTTAAGAGTTTCAGCTTGATTTTTTTCATTAGTTTAACTATAAGTAAATTCAGAGTGGTTGGATTAAGTTATTTCAATACTCTAAGTTACTTGTGTGGTGATTATTTAAAGGCCATCATTTCATTTTCCCATTTTTGTGGTTTGTGTGTTAAAGAGATAGTTCGCCCCAAAATAATAAATGACAACATGTACTCACCGTTTGTTGTTCCACTACCCTATGACTTTCTTTCTTTTGTGAAAAAAAGAAGATGATGCAGTTGGGACACTGCTGTAAATAACTATTATAAATAAGGAGATATATGGCAGAATGTAAGCCTCAATCACCTTTACTTTGCATGGAAAAAACATGCACTGAAAGTTAATCAATAAGATCTCCTTATTAATAGGAGTTATTCATAGCAGTGTCCAAACTCCACTTTTAAATACAGTGAAAGTGAATGGTAACCACGGCTGTCAAGCTAGATTTTCAAAGCAAGATTTTCAGTGAATAACGACTAAAATTTATCACACATAGCTACTGAATTGCTTCAAATGATTTGAAATATAGTGCAAAATTCATATGTACTACTTTCATGATGCTTTCATGGTGCCTTTTTTGTCCTTTTTGGAGCTTGACAGCCTCTGGTCCCCATTCACTCTCACTGAATAGAAGAAAGCTGCTCAGACATTATGCTAAACTTCTCCTTTGGTGTCACGCGGAAAAAAAAATTTAGTCATCAATTAGTCAGACACATCATGAAAATGAGTAAATGATGACAGAATTAACATTTTTGGGTGTACTATCCCTTTAAGATGGCAATTAAACTTTTCAAGTTGAAGTGGGTTGAAATTTTGTAGAGTGTGCGCGCATATGTCATGTCTTACTGCGGGTGCTGCATGTGTGGGTGTCCATAAATGACAAGGCCATCCTCTCGTCCTCTTGCAGAGTGCTCTGATCAGTGAAACTGCGCTCCATGGAGCCCATCATATTACTCTTCTCTTGCCTGTATGTAATGGGGGTCTTATTTATGTTCCCCGGCTTCCTACTGAGGAGACAGAGAGAACAGGGCGACGAAAAGAGAAGGGGTGGTAGAAAAATGGAACGTGAAGGAAAGGGGGAGAGAAATGATGGGAGTTAGGGGAGTTGTTGAGAGAGAGAGAGAGAGAGAGAGAGAGAGAGAGAGAGAGAAGATCATCACTCCACTGCCATTCCCCCTCTAAAAAGCGCACAAAAAAGCCATGAGAAATGATGATGTGCAATGGAGAAGAAGCCACTTACGGATAATAAGAGTATGAGTAGTAATCCCTTCTGGAGAGGAACAAAAAATAGAGGAAGAGAAGAAAGAGAAGAAGAAGGGACATGAGATGCAAGCACTGGCAGAGCTCTGATTAGAATGAAAAATGGCAAGCCGTCAGCAGCTTGCATTTGCCATGTATGTAATGGAACACATGCAGCTAAGCACAAAACCTCAGCCAGAGCGGGAAATGGTGGCCTAATCTAGTCTTGTGGCTTTTTAACGAGTTAAACAAAGTGGCCTGCTGTGAGGGACTTTTATATTCACTCTTGGCTGTCGCAACTTCACGGCAGTTCCGTGGTGCAATTTAGCCCAATATCTGCAGTATTCAGAGTCGCTAAATTGTCCAATGAATCACTTGGAGAACACTTCCATTTGCATCCACATTACACGTGTTAGAACTTTTGCATGCATCCATCTAGTAACACCATTTTGGGGCACATTTGGATATAATGGCTCAGCATTTTCTGTTTTTCATGAGTGTATCTCTCTATCCATTTCAGCAAAAAATATTCCCATTGCTAGTGTCCAATGACACTTAATCTCAGGTTGCACTGAGGGGTTGTGGCACTCAGATGTTTAGCTTATGTAAATAAGTTGTTTTTTTTACATTTGTTGGAAAATGAAAAAAGAGACAATTGGGAATGGTTGTGGTATGCTCTGATATATTATCATGGCACATATAAACAAATAATCAGTTTCAAACTACACCTCGAGATAATATATCACACCAGCCTTAAGCTGGTAATCAAGCTGGTTTGTAACTGGTAGTTAGTTTTCTAATTTTCTTAATCAGTTATTTTGTCTTGTTTAACAGTAAAAAAAATAAAAATAAATACAAAATCTAAACATCCTTAAAGTAAGATCAATTTACTTGAGAAGCAAAAAAGTGCAAGATAATTAGACTTTTTTTGAGTCTTGAATTAGTTTTTTTCTTACCCCATTGGCAAGATGTTTTATCATGTTCTATGCATAAATCTCTCTAATCCATGTTGTTACATTTATGCTTAAAAAAAAGGAAGAAGAAGAAAAAAAATCACCAATAGGTAAAGAAAAATAAGCTTCATTTAAGATATACTGTATTAATAACATTTTATGCAATTTTGCTTCTCAAATAAATGTAGAGTTTTAAGGATTTTTAAAGATGGTCTACCAGGGCAACCTTGGCCTCAATGGCTTGTAGTCTACCTGATTAACCATCTAAACCAGCCTTGGCATTGTTGAAACCATCTAAAACCAGCTACCACCAGATTTTCCAACACTAGTCTCTATTCGCTATCTAATCTAATTGCTATGCATGCAGGTGAGACAATCACATGAGAGAGAGATGGCAAATGGCCTTAATCTGTTGTGGAAGATGAATCTTTAAGATGGTCATTGTGTAGATTCATCTTCTCCTGTGAGGAACGAGACACCTGTGTCTCTCATTTGCCACTGGATCTGATGACCTTTTAAGAAGTGTGAGCTTATTATCTTAGAAGCACACTTTTTCCCACCCAATTATTGGCTCATTTCTGGTTCAGCGCGGCAGCGGGTAGGGCCTAATTAAGTGAGTAATTGAATTGCATTTCTCTTAAATTAAATATTTCACACTCAGATAATCTCAGTAGATGAAAACCCGTGGCATTCTCTCCACCGAGAATGTGAGAGAGAACACCTGGGTGCCCTTCGACTGAGCCAAATAATCGAAGCAGTAAACCTTAACGGCTGGTTTAAGTTAGTCATAGCTGAACGCACTAAAGGTTGGTTCCTCAGGAACAGATTAAGCATAATTTGAAAGGCACTTTCAAGACATACTGTACTTGAAAACTGCCCATGGGCTTAAAAAGTGTCAGTGACTACAAATTCAAACAGTTTTTTGTTTTGCTTCCCATAAACAACCCAAGACATGATTTTAGCAAAGCATGCTTTGGCTCTCAGTTCTTCATTCTGACTGGAGAAACTCACCCTTTTTTGATGATTATGATAATGGCCCCCAGTAGCAGAATTAGGACCACCAGCCCACCGGCACATACTCCCAGGATCAGTCCCATCTCCTCTGAGCGCTGAGTGACCTCCAGAGCTCGCTGGTGGTCTTTACAGGCAGCTGGAAAACACACAAACTTACACATCAGCATATTTAAAGACCAAATAGGCATACAACCTATAATAAATTAACATACTGCATAAATTGGCAAACAAAACACATTCATTCATACAGTACAAATCCAAAAGAATACTTGGAAAATTAAAGATTCAAAATGAACCCTGCTGAAAAAAAAAAAGGGGTGCAAAAAATAGGTCATACCAGGTTGAGATTGAGCATTGAACAAACTGATCAACAACTTCAGGCAGTATTTTGGAGCATGGTTAAATAGCTCAGTCAGATCTTTTACAGCTTAGCCAAGGTGGTCTACCAGCTCTTCCCACCGTCTTGAAAAGACCAGCATTTTGGCATCTCCAGCATGGGACACTGGTGTGTTGGTGTCCCCTCAAGGCTTATTTACTTGCTTAACCAGCAAGACTTCATTGGTCAACCATTTTTAATAGTATGGCTATTCTGGTCCACCAGCTAGACCAGCACCAAACCAGAACTAACCAGCATAAACAGCCTAGAAACCCATACTAGTCTAAGCTGGTCTTTTTAGCAGGGCAGGTTGACCAAGATGGTCTATTAGGTTTATCATGGTTGCTCATTAGCTTGGACCAGCTAATGACTGGCTTTGACTAGCTAGAAACCACACAGAAACAGTTCCCATCTATCAAGATGGTTTTATCTGCACTTTTCAGCAAGTTTAGCAGAAAAAAGGAAACAGAAAACTAAAGACCTGTAGCTCTCCACCGACAGAAGGGGAAAAACAAGAAAGACAGGAAATGAGAAATACACCAACAATCTACCAGTACAGTTACAGTAACAACCCAAAAGGCGTGCATGGATAAAGGCCCAAGGTTACAGGAATGAAAGGTCTCTTGCAATCCTAAAGGCTCTTTCATTCTCTCATCGTGAGAAACAAAAGTTTCTCTTACTACTGTTCCACACAGATTGCATGCGTCCTCAGCGGCATGAGCACCAACTGCACCCAGACGGCTATTTATCCCCAGCACCTGTCTCCATTGACAGCGAGTGGGCAGGGGTCATTTCACAATCTGAAACTCCTGGAGAGAGCACGACTCTGTCACACTGGAGAATGAGACCGTGTGATCCAAAACTGAGCAAAGAGAAAGTGTACATATGCAATGGAGCTTGAGGCAAATTGCCCTGACCTGGACTGGCAGCAGCTGGGCTATTTATACTCTTTTTACACACACATGCTTGTGTGGGGATATTGTGAATATGGGGATACTGTGCAGATATTTGTGAGTTTATGTGAACTAGTGAGTATGTGGCATTTTACTGGAAATCTATTTGTTCTGCTCTATTCACAACAATACAAAATTAAAGTTTGATAAGCACTAAAAAGGTTTTAAGAATTAAACAAAGGCAGCAGAAGAGAAATGCTGTTTTTCCAAATGACAGGGGAACTGGATTGTTCATTCTCAAAAATAGGGATGGAATAGTAAGGAATTCAACAGTTTGGTTCCGATTCCTCTTAATGATTCTGATTCCGAAATGGTTCCATTAATGATTCTTTTAGTACTTTTTAGAAATAATTGTTTGGAAATAACATATGCAATACTTGTTGCATTTTTTGCTCTCTGCAGCCTGATTCCAAATGATGACATAATTTCAGATTTCGACAGAGCAGATATACAAATCACAAATTAATGTGATACAATTCTTGTAAGGATTACTTACACAGACTTTTTAGAATCCAATAATTGATACTAACTATATATTAAATAAAAATAAATACAAATTCTAAAACTGTTCCATGTTGCACACTGTAGATTGCAGTGGAGCAGCACTGCCTCTGAATAGCTCTGCATGAAACACTGTCAGAGTATTCTGAATATTGCATGTTTCGGAACCGTTTACATGACTTAAAGTCATGAAAATCATTCCAGTTTTTTGTTTTGTTTTTAAATGGAACAGAACCAGTTCTAGGTTCCCAACCCAACTAAGGCAATATGGTTTCTTTATTAGTCTTTATCAAGTATTTAATTACAGTTACACTTATATTGGCCTCATCAAGCTCAGAATTTTAACTCTGTTATGGGAATATCACAGTGTGATCACTCTTTTGATAGATTTTTATTTTTGGCACAAAGTATAAAAATACTAACCTTAACACTGAACCCAGAAAAATTTCTAATTCAATTGGGTTGGCACAAAATTTTTGTAAACAGAAAATGTCATGGGTTATTCATATAATTCCTGATATGGTTCTAAATGATGTAACCATAGAGCCATGGCTCTATGGTTACATCAATTAGAACCATATCAGGAATTATGAGAGAAGACAAAGCCTTGAGATGCAGTGTTATTTGTCATCAAGTGTCATTATTCAAACATTTTCCTTCAGGCAGGCTTTCAGCTGTTACACAATCCATTTAATTGGCAAAGGCAAACAGGTGTGAGACACAACAAATTACGACTCGTTGAAAAAATTTTGATACACATATGAAAACATCCAGTGACATGGCCTAACATCCCCTTCCTGTGCAATTGACTAAAGAAACTGAGTGTAATTTCCAACCACACTTTGGCTAGACGAAACCTACAAATAGCTTACTAAACTAATAGTCAGTTACTTTCTGACAAGACCATGTCCATGTTTAGTCAAAAGCACAGCGGGTGGAAAGAGCGTCTTTGTGATGTTGAAGGAGTTTAGAGATCTGCTTATTTTCTGGGTCTGGTGTTAGCTCTTCTTTAAAGTCTCAGAGGCCTAAAAGCTACAGGGCTCTGAGACAAAGAAAGTCAGCTAAGGCCTGAGGAAAGAGGTCTGCTGCATGCAAGGCCAAAGCTAAAAATAAGTCATAAGCATGTGTAATGAGGGATGTGGGGCGGCAAGGAAAAGAGTTAGCTATGGCTCTCTCTGCTCCATCAACAGCCCAGAGCAGTTTCAAAACTTCCCGATATTTCTGTAACAGCAATAGCTCACTCAGAATAGCAAAGAAACCGAAGGAGCTTTTGCTCATGTCCACTTTCTGTTGACTGGGGTTATGGCAGTGGATTGTCCAACAGAAAAAGGTATTTAAAGCAGTTGTCTACATACTGTATACAGTAACAAACATTTAAGTTATGTGTGATTCTACGATACTCATATTTTTACTATGAACAGCTCATAAATATACTTTGAAACAGTATTTTTCTTATTTTACAGCAAAAAAATATCTACACATCGTAACACTGCATGGGAGATTAAGAGTTGTTTAAGAGAATCAATCTTGAATGTCAGTGTATTTTGTCTTGGGGCATTTTTTCACTTGTTTTAAGAATAAACCATAAACCTCTATAAAAAGTAAGGCATAAAATAAGTTAAAAAAAATAAAAATCTGCCAATAGAACAAGAGAAAATACATAATACATTGCTTAAAAGGTGTATTTATTTTGTTTCAAGGATGTTTACGTATTTTACTGGAAAACAAGACAAAGACACTGATTCATAACAGGAGTTTGGCAGTAGATACTGTATGTGAGTACAATACTCCATAAGAAACTCATGTAAATGAAGCTTCATGTGTAATCTATACCATAACAGCTAAATCACGAGATCTTAATGAGGTATAAAAATTTATTCATGTGCATGAAATATAGATGGGAAAACATCCATTAATGTTTGATGCGAGCCTGATCAGATTTTTATCATCATGCTGAGTTTCTTTTCAGAACATCAATTAAGCCAATCACAGGCATGAAATTTGTTTCAAGATTAAAGTGAGCACCTGCTGAGCGTACCCAAAAGTGGAAATTAGCACTTGAAGTTACAATGAAAGTCTGTTGTTCTGTGAATACTGTCAAGGGACTGTTAATTAAACTGTCACCTGTACATTAAAAAGGGAGTCTCAGCAGCTTAGTTTTATAAGACTGTAATTATGTTGCATTTTGTGCACATCAAGATATCGGTTGACCTCTGGACCATGATTTTTGATTAAAAGGACAAGGGCAATTATGTGGCCAATAAAATGCTACACCCACAATTATGTATTTTTTAACAGGCTATATTTCTTCTAGGTTTTGCAAATGACATTGGAAAAGCTCAAGCCATTAGAAATGACACCTAAATGAAAATGCAAGAAATCATCCACAGCCAAATCCCCTCATCTTGGGTGGTTTTATGGAACTTTTGACTTAAAGGGTCAGTTCACCCAAAATTAAAATTATTTGATCATTTACTCACCTACATGCCATCCCAGATGCGCACGACTTTCCTTCTTCTGCTGAACACAAATGAAGATTTTTAGAAAAAAATATCTCTGTCCATTCAATGCAAGTGAATGGTGGCCAGAACTCTCTGAAGGTCCAAAAAGCACATAAATGCAGCATAAAACTAAGCTACAGGACTCCAGTGGCTAAATCCATGTCTTCAGAAGTGATTTGATAGGTGTGGGTGAGAAACAGATCAATATGTAAGTCCTTTTTTACTATATATCTCCACCTTTGATATGCATGAAGAATGCAAATCGTGCAGATTGCTTTCATACTGTATGTGATTTTTGGACAATCTGGAGTTCTGGCCACCATTCACTTGCATGTAAGGACCTACAGAGTTGAAAAATTCTTCTAAAAAACTTCGTTTGTGTTCTGCCAAAGAAAGAAATTCATACACATCTGGGATGGCATGAGGGTGAGTAAATGAAGAGAGAATTTTTCATTTTTGGGTGTACTAACCCTTTAAGCAAAAACAAGAACAATTTGTTCTAGTAACTCTACTACGATAAGTATCAGACTTCTTAACAATAACTGACTTTATATCAAGATATTTAAAATGTTTATTTTTGTGCTGGTCATTCTTGTGGGTTGTATTTTTGAGTAATCGGATGCCTTTGTATATAATTTTATCTATTTTGTGAATTACAATGTGCTTTTTTATCTGATATATTTTCTGCATCGATTCAGTCATTGTATTGTTATGCAGAAATACTCCAACTTCAATTATTTAGACCTTTATGAGAGTCCCTCGACGAAACGTTAATGGAACAGAGGGTGAAAATTAATGCAGTGGGTTTTTGTTTTCCTGTTTTTAAGGACTAATTTGATTAATCATTCTTTCCCGTTTAACACCGAGGAGGAGTGGAAAGAGCTCCATTCTGTTTATCAATATGTTGGCAGGCGATTAATCACATCCAAACTGTGTATATGTGTGATTGTGTCCATTTCTGTGCCCACTGAGCAGATGGATGATGAGACAGTCCTAAAATGTCCACTGTTGTCTCTTGACTTCATGCTCGGAAGACAAGTCATCACCTAGTGTTAGATGGCACACCCACAGACTGTCCGTCGTCCGTTCACTGAACGTCTGCTGCATATTGCACACAAAAACAGAATCTGATCTGATCGGCTGACAGTCTATTTGGAAACAAAGTTGTCTTTACAAAGTAACAGGTTGATACATCAAGCACTTTTGAGGGTAAAATAATCACTAGATTTGCCAAAGTTTCACAATATTTCCCAGAGTTTTTTTTTAGTAGCAAGTTACTTAGATATCCACTATCAGAACTGAGTATTTTTGTGAAATAGTCTGTACTTAGTCTATACCCATTTTCCACAATCTTTCAATTGTTTTCTATAAAGCCATTCGCAGAGGCATCATTATTTAAATTATTTTTTCACGCCAGTCTATTATTGTGGTACAATCTATTCCAGAAAGACCCACTTCAAAGCGACATTTAAAAGCAAAATGAGCTATGAATGGTCACTTGTCATTGGAAGATCTCTTCCTGTCTAAGTGTATGGTTCTTGCCCAGAATAAGCTGCAATGTGGACCAAACCTTCTGCCCTGCAGTCATGCTAGACTAGTTGTCACCCTCAGTCAGGTTACTCAGTCTCTAAGTGAAGACTTTTGGTCCACCAGGTTGATTTAACCATAAGACTCTGTTCACTAGCAACAAATGCTGTAGACTATAAATACTGCCCTACCCACATTCAGCTATGACAGCGTTTGATGAAATGGAGTGTGGTTCTTTCTTGTTGTCCTGACATGAATTCATGCCTCCTGAAGCCTTTCATCTTTCTCTGAGGGCTCTGACAAGTAGTGGCATGTATTGACAGGCACAGGTGACTCCATCAGTGGTGTTTGAAGTGAAGGCCTTTCTCCCAGCTGGACATGGATCTGAGAACTGATCTGTCTGCCCTCGTCCTGCAGCGTGTCTGAGCCGACACTGCTCGACCAGGATAAATCTGCTTTGATACAGTTCACTCCCCTACTAGAGCACCCAAAATAAACATGATGAAAGAGTGATCTGTTCTTCCTTACTGCTCTTGTCTCCAGACGAGTAATGGGAGGTGGATATGGGAACAAATTTGTAAATGTGTGCCTAGACACAAAGAGGTGGGGGATAAAAAGTTATATTTCAAAGCATTTTAAGATTTTGTCTCACAATAATGTACTGTATCTGTATTCTAACATCAAGAATCTGTATTTTTAGATAATTTTTCATACTAGTATTTTTGGGCAAAATAAATTGACAACCACTCAAGTGTGCGAAAAGATTAATCGTACTGCAATATTAGCTGAACAAACGCTCAATCATTTCTGTGTGACCAAAATGGCAACTCAGAATGAGTCTATAACTTGTATAATTTGTAAAGATTTCCTAACAGATCTTCCATACAGCTAGACTACAACAGTTTTCATTTACGTTATTAACTTAGGGAGTTCAGCACTTTTTGTGCAAAGCACCAATTAAAGTCCAATAAAGATGAACGAGAAACAAGTAAGTAAATGATTACAGTTGCAATTCACTTAACATAATAATTGCAACATTATCGTACCACAGATATCCATATAACACCATACTGTATCACCAGATTCCTGCTGATGATTCCCTGGTTTGTTGACATCAAACAAACATACACCACTTTTAAGCTGTACACTTTGCTCTGCCCTTTAGGGAAACTATGCACACTTGCAACCCATATCAGAAATCTGAGCACTCTTGGAAAAAAAAAGAGCACACATGGTCACAAGAAAGATTAGCTAGTGACACATTCCAGAGTATTTCTCAGTGGTACAGCACAGAGAGTCTTGAGCAAGGATCACACAGCTGGACTACTGGCCTGGAAGAGTGGAATCACTTTGATACCAAAGCCTGGACTGATGTTAGTCTGGAATGAGGAACAAACAACACTGACACAAACTCCACCAGCAGCAAACTGTTGGCTCCAGGGGGATCTGGAGGTAGAACACTGATGACATATAAGAAAAGCTGTTGCCTCCAGGCAAATGCATTTTGAGTATGTGTAGAGCAAATATATATTTTTTATTTTCTTTTAGGATTTGCCTGTGCAAAAGTTGCTGCTGCGATGCTAGGGTGATCTGGGTGGTTGCTTTCTAGCCCAAGCCAAAAGAACCCACCTCCAAATCTCTATGATATGTTGGTCTCTATAAAAGACCACTTTAAATTCACTTTAAAGCTGCCAGTATGTTCAAGGTATACTCAAACATTTGCCACACTTTCCAGCCTGACCTTATACTTTGGACTCTTTGCTTCAGGAAGACAATGCACAGTACTTTGAAGAAGAACATATTCTTTATCATCAGCACTGAATGAATGACTCACCTTTACGGGCGATGCGGATGCAGTTTATCCTTGTTTCCTGTGAGAAAACAGAGAAAAGAGAGATTGTTAAGATATAGTTTCACGCTGTGGGGAATATTCAAACAGCTGAAATAATATTGCATGTTACCTGATGTGATGTTAAATGGGCTCCCACTGACTTTTGCTGATTCATCAACAGCATGAATGCCAGTATAAAAGTACAAATACATTCAGAAATAGCACTGCATCTCATTCTCACCTTGGCATTAATAGGAGTTGGTATATGAGTGTGTTTACTTATAGTTTGGAAATATATATTTGTCCCTTGACTGCATTGAATTTCTCTTGATCATTGTGCAACACGATTACATTCTCATTCCTATAAATGTGATGCTACAAAAAATTAAAATAAATAAATAAACAAATAAATAAAAAATTAAAAAACAAATATTCACTATAATGTGAAAAAAATTATGATATATAATACCACAAAAAGCATTGTATTACAGTGTTTTTTCCTTCTGTAATAAACTCAGCAAAAAAAAGAAACGTCCTATCACTTTCAACTGCTTTTATTTTCAGCAAAATTAACATGTGTAAATATTTGTATGAACATAAAAAGATTCAACTAAGACATAAACTGAACAAGTTTCACAGACATGTGACTAACAGAAATGGAATAATGTGTCCCTGAAAAAAGGGGGAGGGGGGGGTCAAAATCAAAAGTAACAGTCAGTATCTGGTGTGGCCACCAGCTGCATTAAGTACTGCAGTGCATCTCCTCCTCAAGGACTGCACCAGATTTGCCAGTTCTTGCTGTGAGATGTTACCCACTCTTCCACCAAGGCACTTGCAAGTTCCCGGACATTTCTGGGGGGAATGGCCCTAGCCCTCACCCTCCGATCCAACATGTCCCAGACGTGCTCAACGGGATTGAGATCTGGGCTCTTCGCTGACCATGGCAATACACTGACATTCCTGTCTTGCACACATAATGTGCAGTATGGCTGGTGGCATTGTCATGCTGGAGAGTCATGTCAGGATGAGCCAGCAGGAAGGGTACCACATGAGGGAGGAGGATGTCTTCCCTATAACACACAGCATTGAGATTGCCTGCAATGACAACAAGCTCAATCCGATGATGCTGTGACACACCGCACCAGACCATGACGGACCCTCCACCTCCAAATCGATCCCACTCCAAAGTACAGGCCTCGGTGTAACGCTCATTCCTTCGACGATAAACGCGAGTCCGACCATCACCCCTGGTGAGACAAAACCTTGACTCGTCAGTGAAGAGCACTTTTTGCCAGTCCTGTCTGGTCCAGTGAAGGTGGGTTTGTGCCCATAGGCGACATTGTTGCCGGTGATGACTGGCAAGGACCTGCCTTACAACAGGCCTACAAGCCCTCAGTCCAGCCTCTCTCAGCCTATTGCGGACAGTCTGAGCACTGATGGAGGGATTGTGCGTTCCTGGTGTAACTCGGGCAGTTGTTGTTGCCATCCCGTTCCTGTCCCACAGGTGTCATATTCGGATGTACTGATCCTCTGCAGGTTTTGTTACATGTGGTCTGCCACTGTGAGGATGATCAGCTGTCCTTCCTGTCTCCCTGTAGCGCTGTCTTAGGCGTCTGACAGTACGGACATTGCAATTTATTGCCCTGGCCACATCTGCAGTCCTCATGCCTCCATGCAGCATGGCTAAGGTACATTCACGCAGATGAGCAGGGACCCTGGGCATATTTCTTTTGGTGTTTTTCAGAGTCAGTAGAAAGGTCTCTTTAGTGTCCTAAGTTTTTATAACTGTGACCTTAATTGCCTACTGTCTGTAAGCTGTTAGTGTCTTAACGACCGTTCCACAGGTGCATGTTCATTAATTGTTCATGGTTCATTGAACAAGCATGGAAAACACTGTTTAAACCCTTTACAATAAAGATCTGTGAAGTTATTTGGATTTTTACTAAATTATCTTTAAAATACAGTGTCCTGAAAAAGGGACGTTTCTTTTTTTGCTGTTTACAATAAAGAATTATTACATTAATGAGAATCTAATAAGAATTTCTATTGAGAATTTGAGTAATAAAACTCAAAAGTAAAATGTTTGTTTAAGCATTACAGTAATACGACATGAAGTGTCATGAAAATAATGTTCCAATGCAAAATCACTTTTTGATGACTGTGTTGAATTGCACTTAGACAATATTATTATACTCTTATTTCAAACATAAATGTACTAAGTTCAGTATAAGTGTACTGGTTTTGTATTTACAATCATTAGAGCCATTTTCTCCTTTCTACAAATAAAATGCAAAAAAAAAAAAAAAAGGGTTTAGTCTTAGTTTTAGGGTTAGTCTGTAGTAATATCAACTTACTTAACATAAAACAATATAAGTCTATGATATATCCCCATTTAGATAGCTGTGTGTGTGCATGCATGCATGCGTGTGGTAAGAAAGATAGAAGCCTTTAATGTAAAGAAAACTTAATTTGAGGATAAAAGTAGCAGGAGAGATGACTTCCAACTAGGAGAGAAATATAAAAGGACCTAATTTGTTTGAAATCACAGCTGATGACATAGTGGTGTTACGAAAACGACCTCTGTCAAATAACGCTAATGAGATCCAAGCCTGTAATCCAATTCCATCCCGCCACCTTGACAAGACGATGCATTATCAAATTAAGATATACAGATGCTAATTTTAGCATTATGGACCAATTATGCAAATCTTCTCATCCGCAAAAAGGAGTGAGAGGCCTCTACTGAAACTGGGGCTAAATTACTTTTTTAATTGAAAATCCATTTCAAGTTGCCTTGGCTCCTAAAGCCCATCATAACCCTATATCTTTTCAGAAAACATTCAAAATGAAAGGGGAGGGGGGTAAGAAGTACAACAAGGCTAGAGACAGACATGCATGGATATTTAAAGAGAGTGAAAAGGGACTTGCATGGATATTTCAGTCCCCCTTAAAGATCCAAATGCTTAAAAATGTCATTTAGGCCAATCCAGGCTTTACGAGAGTCCCATCTTTATCTGCTCGGACAGCCATCATTGAGATGCAACTGTGCCATGGTTCCCAATACACACTCTCCCATGAGAGCATATCACAGGGATAAAGCAAACAGTGTATGTTCTCTTCTAGCACAAAGCCGGTCTTAGATGTCACAACCTTAAGACCACATAGCTCACCATGCGTTTGAGAAAAGAGTGACCCCAAATGACAGACGAGAGACAGCCAGTGAGCTTTGATCAGACAGACGCAGACACAAAGCTTTAAGCTTCCCTGCTCTATTTAATCAAATTTGTGGGAACAGTCATGGCAGCCACTGCAAAAGGGGATCTGTCAGCAAACTCAAGCTAAGTAAATGAATTATGAGCACTATAAATATAACAGACCCGGGGAGGCAGGAGAAAATAACTTATTAGAAAGCACATACTTGGTTCAGAGTGGGAGGGAGACGGGGTAAACGCATGGGAGAGAGAGAAAGAAAGAAAAAGTGAAAGAGATGGAGAGAGAAGAGATGAGTGAATCTCATAACACCCTGCAAGAACAGGTCAACAATGAGAAATTTACACCCAAAAAATGCCTGACAGCTGCATTCTTTTTGTTTTGCCTCTAAGGGCTGTTAAGGAAGTGAAGGATAAAAAGTAAATATCAAAGGGCAGGGAGACAACAGCCTTTTGTAAACAGCCAAGCATCAAAAAACTTTCAAGTATTTCTTTATACTGTATATATTTATCACTCGTTAGCAATTACTGACAGCATTCACAGCTCTCTAATGGCTATCTATAATTGCTAGAATAATGGCTAAAAAAGCAGTGGAGGACTTTCTTCTTTGTACTGCTGCCAAAAGCTTTAAAGCCACTTAAAGCTATAAAGTTGGCCAAGAGGCAAAGCAAAGTATATTAGCATTGTTTATTCACATTGAGTATAAAAAAAAAGTCTGTACACAACAACTAAAATTGGGAACAAGGGAGTGCTAAAGGTTAGCTTACTCTCCTGAGCTACATTCTCTTTCGTTTAGACAGCCTTTATGGCAGTTATTGCAGCATAAAATATAGCCGAATAAAATGAATATTTAGCTAAAGGTCGGTCAAGTAAATCTGGAGAACCCAAAGGAGCATGAGCCGAGCGCTCGGTTTTCAGAGTCAAAAGAGAGAAACCAAGGGGGAGGTACACCCCCAATGGGTTGGCTGACAGGTGCATTTTCAGTCTGTAAAGACTGAGAAGTCCTGATGGGTTTCAGCAGGCAGGGAGTTTGTGTCTGTACGATAGGTCAACAGACGCATTTCCTTAAAAGGCCGCCAAAACCCTGTTGTCAACGCTAGGTAAAGTCCGTCCAAGTTTTGTGTCTTTGAATTGCATTTCAGAAGACTGGAATGAGCTGTGCTGGCATAACCATTCCTCCAGGTACTGAGCCAAAGAGATAAACTTCCTCTAAATGTCATCCACATCTTTATGAGGATGAGGTTTTCAAGCTGGTGTCAAATCTAAATGGACCATTAAAAAATTATTTTCACTTCCACAAGCCTGAAATGCTCTGAGGTTTAATAGCAGATAATTGTATAAATCAAGTAACTAATAACCATGAAATCAGAAGGCAAGAGCTGGAGAAGTAGACTCCTCAAGATGGCAGTTGGCTTGTGTAGAGTCCCATGTGTTGTGTCCTTCATCCTTGAAATCCTTCAGTTACAGGATTGAACTAATGAGAATCAAGCATGCCCAGAAGTGTGTTGGCATTGCAGCAGTAGCACCATATAGTACTTAGACAGACACAGGCGAGTGGGCAGCATGATCAGGCTCCCATTTCCAAGTGGGTCATGGATAGGCCCAGATGGAATCTATACACTTTTTTCACAGATTTTAGGAGGACTTGTACATGCGGAAATCATGTTAAACGGACCTGAAATTACCACACTCTTATTGCTAGCTGAAACCATGATCACATTAACCCAATTATTTAAAGGTGAAGTTTGTAATTTCTAGACAGAATTGCAAAAATAATTACTGTTTTCAAACAGTTTTCCTGAACAATCTCCTGACATCCACTGTCAAACAGGTAGTCACGCCCCAAACGCATGCAAATGGTTGAGGAACTGTTGCTAACTAGTCGAGGTGCTTAAAGAAAGCAACAGGTGCGTACGACTTCATTCAGTGCTGCGCAGACCAATCAGCACCTGACTTGAAGGAGTGCATGTCGGTTAGAACTTTTGTCTGACTTTAGATGCACCACCGCGTCATCACTGTGACATATGCCATCAAAGTACAGAGAAGGAGATGCGAGACCAGCCATCTGGCTGAGCCAGCACAGTTGATGCAAAGTGGATGCACAAGCTCTGATGACGACATAGCTTATTTGCGATGACTCACCGAAGAAAACGGTAACATATGTTTCATGGGCTGAGTTCGCAATAGCATACTACACGTACTACTCTTATTACTTCTGCTATATCAATCTATGGCAGAAATAGTAAGAGTAGTATGATAGTAAGCCATTACCAAGGTGTTTATTCTGACACCTTCTGTTCCGCTAAACTCTCACAAATACGTGTACCCTTAACAGTACATGATTTTTATATCATATAGTATGTTATATTTGTTTATCATAATAATATCATGGTTATTCATAAAATACTATTAAAAATGGTTAAAAATATCGACTCCATCATTGGTATTAAAATAATATAGGCTTTGATTGGACTTCCTTCTTGTTCACAAAGCAGGTTATAATGTATTGGAAGTCATGAGAGCTGGATCTAGGTGCAGCGAAATAGTATTTAAAAGTAAACAAAGTACAAATTAACAGGGTAAACACAGGAACAAAAGAAACATCCACGATGGTAAAAACATAGGAACAGAGAAAACATCTACTATAGGAATGGGTCCATGAACAGGAGGTCAAAACATATAACAACTGACAAGGACTGAACAAAAATCAGGGCATTATATACACAAAGACTAATGAGTTAATGAAACACAGGTGAGGACAATCAAGGACAGCTGGCAGTGATGAGGGCAGGGAATTATGGGAAATGTAGTCCGGGAGGAACAGATGATGGGAGAAACACAAGGCAAACAACAGTGAATCATGACACAGGTACTGTTTTAAGCAGCACAAAACCTTTTCAATTTTCTGGTTATGATACGTAAAATTTAAACCTCAAAACATTGCACGGTCTGCTCTGACTGATTTAGGTTCGGCACATGACGGGAAGTGCAAAATGTCCTCCCCTGACTGCAACCGGCAGAATTGATAGGGCAAGGCGCAGTTCAAGTCATGGAAATTAAACTATGAGGCTAACATATAGTTAGCATATTAGGCATGGGAAAAGACAAATTATTTTCATATTGAAACAAACTACATTACCTTAAAGGGATATTGTGGGTTCAATACAAGTTAAGCTCAGTCCACAGCATTTGTGGCATAATGTTGATAACTACCAAAAATAATTTTTACTCATCCCTCCTTTAAAAAAAAAAAAAAAAAAGAAAAATCGAGGTTACAGTGAGGCACTTATAATGGAAGTGAATGGGGCCAATTTTTGGAGGGTTTAAAGGGATAGTTCACCCAAAAATGAAAATTCTCTCATTTTTTACTCACCCTCATGATATCCCAGGGGTGTATGACTTTCTTTCTTCACAAGAACACATCTGAAGAAAATTAGAAAAATATCTCAGCTCAGTAGGTCCTTAAAATCCAAGTGGACGGTGATCTGATTTTTGAAGCTCCAAAAATCAAAGACAGTCAGCATAAACATCTTCGATACATCAATACATTGACTCCAGCAGTTAAATGAATGTCTTCTAAAGCAATACAATCGCTTTTGTTGTGCAAAAAGATCAATATTTAAGTAGTTTTTAAATCATCGCTTCCGGTAAGCTTCAAGAGAGGGTGGAGATCATGAGGACTCTCGTGTGATGTATTACTGTTGCCATGAAGTGGATGTAATCTCAAGTTCTCCTCTCGATTGAGACATCAAGGATAAGCACACAAATGCATCATTGTGAGAAAAGAAAGAGCTAAAAACAGATCTAAACCAAAACCATCTGAGCTTCTGTACAGCATTCCTCCTTCTCACTTGTAAACAGTGCTGCTCTTCCGGCTGTGACTCACGTGCATCAGTTCTTACGTTTCAAATGCCAATGCAATTACGTCCCACGCGCGTACCTCTTCTGACAGGAAGCTCAACTTAGAGTAAATAAAGATTTAAATATTGATCTTTTTGCACTAAAAATGATCGTGCCACTTTAGAAGACATTAATTTAACAGCTGGAGGCATATGGATGACGTTTATGCTGATTGTCTGTGATTTTTGGAACTTAAAAACCCTTTCTAGATTGACCCTTTCTAGATCCCCTTCAATTTGCTTATCGAGCAAACAGGTCTGTGGATGATGCAGTCAACATGGGATTGCATCATATCCTGCAACATCTGGACAGACCAGGGACATATGCAAGGATCCTTTTTGTGGACTTCAGTTCGGCTTTCAACACCATCATCCCAGCTATTCTCCGGACTAAATTACACCAACTCTCTGTTCCCACATCTATATGTCAGTGGATTACCAGCATTCTGACACACAGGCAGCAGCTTGTGAGACAGGGGAAATTCACTTCCAGCACCTGTACAATCAACACTGGTGCCCCCCAGGGATGTGTGCTCTCCCCACTACTCTTCTCCCTCTACACCAATGACTGCATCGCCAAGGACCCCTCTGTGAAGCTCCTGAAGTTTGCAGACAACACCACTGTCATCTGCCTCATCCAAGATGACGATGAGTCTGCATACAGAAGGGAGGTTAAACAGATGGCTGTCTGGTGCAGTCAAAACAACCTTGAGCTGAACACGCTCAAATGGTGGAAATTATTGTGGACTTTAGGAGGAACCCCCCAACACTGTCCCCCCTCACCATTCTAAACAGCACTGTGGCAGCAGTGGAGTCATTCAGGTTCCTGGGCACTACCATCTCACAGGACCTGAAGTGGGAGACCCACATTGACGAAAAAGGCCCAGCAGAGGTTGTACTTCCTTTGCCAGTTGAGGAAGTTCAACCTGCCACAGGCGCTGCTGATACAATTCTACTCAGCGGTCATTGAGTCTGTCCTCTGCATTTCAATAACTGTCTGGTTTGGTTCAGCTACGAAATCAGACTTCAGAAGACTACAAAGGACAGTTAGAACTGCTGAGAGGATTATTGGTTGCCCCCACTCACCCTGGCCACTAACTTTTTGAACTGTTGCCTTCTGGCCAACGCTTCAGAACTCTGAGCACCAGAACCATCAGGCACAGGAACAGTTTTTTCCCCCAGGCTATCCATCTCATGAACAGTTAAAACTGCCCCTTTGAGCAATAATTAATGTGAAATACACAGCTTAGTCTTTTTATATTATCCAACACATCCTACCTCTTCTGCCATTACATTCCCTTGCACTGTACATAACCGATTTGTATTTAGATTTGCACTACGTATGTGTGTGTGTATGTATGTATATGTACGTATATATATTCATATATGTGTATATGTGTATATATGTGTATATGTATGCATATGTATATGTGTGTGTGTATATATATATGTATATATATATATGTATTTATGTATGTATGTATGTATGTATATATTTATATATTGTCTATTCTATATATACTTTTTTCTTTTCAATATTTATCTATTTTTTATTCAATTTTAATTATTTTTTAAAAGTCTTGTTGCTGTTTTTGTATTGTTGTGTACTGGAAGCTCCTGTCACCAAGACAAATTCCTTGTATGTGTAAGCATACTTGGCAATAAAACTCATTCTGATTCTGATAATGAGAGAATTTTCATTTTTGGGTGAACTATCCCTGTAAAGGCATACATTTGAAGATTATAATTTTATAAAAGCACTTACATGAATTCTTCTGTTGAAACTCGCGTATTATTTGAGCTATTTAAAGTTGTTTACATTTTTACAGTAATTTTAGGGATTTAGGGTTTGTTCACATTACATCGTCATGGCAACAAAGTTGTAAAATTAGCTATAACTTTACACAGAAAAGGTTATTAAGTGATTTTATCACATTCAAATCATGTTTACATGCATATTGTGGCTACATTTTTGAAAAAGTGAGTATTTTAAACTTCAAAAAATTGGCCCCCATTCATTTCCATTGTAAGTGCCTCGCTGTAACCCAGATTTTTTCTTTGTTTAAAGAAAAGGACGGATGGGGGGCCTGGGTAGCTCAGCAAGTATTGACGCTGACTATCACCCCTGGAGTCGCAAGTTCGAATCCAGGGTGTGCTGAGTGAATCCAGCCAGGTCTCCTAAGCAAACAAATTGGCCTGCTTGCTAGGGAGGGCAGAGTCACATGGGGTAACCTCCTCATGGTCACGATTAGTGGTTCTCACTCTCAATGGGGCATGTGGTAAGTTGTGCATGGATCGCGGAGAGTAGCATGAGCCTCCACATGCTGTGAGTCTCCACGGTGTTATGCACTGCAAGCCACGGGATATGATGTGCGGATTGACTGTCTCAGAAGCGGAGGCAACTGGATTAAGGTGAGTAACCGTCCCACCACAAGGACATACTAAGTAGTGGGAATTGGGCATTCCAAATTGGGGATTACAAAAAAAAAAAAAAAAAAGGACGGACGAGACTAAATACATTTTTGTGGTAATCAACATTATGCCACAAATACTGTTGATTGTGTTTACCTTGTATTGAACCTGGAATATTCCTTTAAATAAACAAAAATATAAATGGCAGCAGATGTGTAGAACTTTAGCCGCTTTTCCACCATCAGCTGAATGGTTCTAAGCACGGTACGGAACTGTTACAGTAGCATTTCCACTTGAGCACGATTCGGCACGGTATGACTATAAACCATTCTCAGCCTGGAATTCTCTGCATAGTTAGCTAACCACACTCATGATGGTTTAACTAGTATTGTAGCCAACATTTATTTTTCTACATGCCTTTTTTGTCAGGGAAGTAGATTACTAGCTCATTTAAATTCAAAATACATCAATATATTTTCATATAATATTTTCATATAATACTTATAGAACATTTAGTCAATAAATTACCTTTTTAGCTAGTCTGGGAACTTTAACCTTTCTGCATGTTCGTGTCTGGTGGCAAACACAAGCCCTCAGCAAATGATGGTAAACCTATCGCCATTTTCTCTTTACTTTACCTTTTGCGACATGGTCCATGTCTTTGCTGTTTGTTAGCAGAGTAAAACCAGGGAAAAAGCAGTCCTAAAAACTGGAATATGTTATCATCCTCCATAGCGCGTCGCACTCGCTCCAATGTTCACCTCTCTTCATCGCCAACAGACGGATCTGTTTCATACATCTGGTTCATGCACCACAGTGGAAAAAGAAATTGTAACCGCGCCAACTGGCACGGATCGGCACGAAATGGTACGGTTTTGCGATCAGAACTGTTTGGCCCGATGGTGGACAAGCGGCTTTTGTGAATGGCCGTTTAAGTGTTCTGTGAGCGAAGATTCAGTTTGGCCTTAGTCGTGGATCTCTATTGACTACTGCCAGTTACGACAAACTATATTAACATCAAATGGCAAAGCACTAATCAAATCTAATCTAATCCAATGCACTACCGGACACCCAGATTTATATTTTTCTTCTGACCACGGAAAAATATAGAGTGCTTTCCTTGCAAGAAACTTGTTTGGCACCTGTAGCGATCAATTTTTGAGCAGCAAGAGATGCCCATCTCCCCGGCTTTTTTCCAGGATCTTACAGCTAGACAGAGTTCATTCTCTTTCTCAGCTCCAGCCCTTCCTAACAACATAAGCTGCCAACTGATCTATTTTTGATCAGCTGCACCTGTGCCCAATTATCCCTGTGAAATGGTTTATGCCAGCGAGACGGTATTCCTTGTTGCTTATTCTCTTATCTAGTCATGGATGGAGAGCATGGGGGGCTGTTTTTCCTCCATTTTTCCATTTGAACAAAGTCTGAACACCAAAAGCCTGGAGTGTGTTGATATTCTATCATTTATTTCAATTTGGGACAGTGGCATGCAGTATCTTCTGGGTGTGAAGAGTGTGAGGAGAAAAACAGAAATCCCATAAGAACAAGTTATTATCTAATGTTTGTGTAGATCCAACTAATTGCAGATTTAGTTTCACACAATTAAAGGAATAGTTCACCCAAAAATGAAAACGTGCTGACAATTTACTCGCCCTCAGGCCATCCAAGATGTAAAAGTTTTTATCCTTAATCGGCGCTTCCGCCAGCTCTCTGTAGATGTTTGAATGTACCTAACTCTCGTGTGAAGTACGTTCCTCTGTGGTAAACAGAGCGGAACTTCTGAATTCTCGCGTGAACGCGCCAACAGCGACAGTGACGTGAGGCATTGAGTGTTTACAGGAAGCAATTTTTTAAAGTTAAAAGTTTTATTTAGAGATTAGTTTTTCACACAAACGTATCGATTCACTTCAGAAGACATTACTTGATTGGCTGGAGTTGTGTGGATTACTTTGATGCTGGCTAAGTGTGCTTTCTGGACCGTCAAAAATTGGTGTCCATTCACTTGCACTGGATGAAGCTAAAAACCTGGGATACATTCCTAAAAATCTTAAATCCTGTTCTGATGAAGAAAGAAGGTCATATACATCTTGGATGGCCTGAGAGTGAGTAAAGTATCAGCAAATTTTCATTTTTGGATGAACTATTCCTCTAATTCTACTCTGGTTTTGGTTTTTATCTCCTGCTGTGCATACTGGAAACAATCTGTACAAGTGTGCAAGAATAACATTCTAAGAGTTAAAAATCAATAAAAATCTGCATCACAAGCTTTTAAAAGTGAGTAAATTTGCTGATGTAGGGGAGACCCGGGCTAGCTGTCACAAAGGGAAGTTATAACAAGGGTTATTTCTATATCTCAGTAACTATAAGATTTACGATCAAAAGTCCAATTGCACAAATATTGATTTTCTCTAATAGTTTTTGTGAATGCAATCCTCCAAACCAAATTGTGTATTTAAATAATATCAAACAATATCATAAAAGCATTTAAAAAAAATAAAAAAAAATAGCAAAAAATAAAAGTACATTTTGAACAAAAGGTTGAATTGTGTTCTAAGGACAAGGGTATTATCATAAATGTCAGGTTGGGACAAATGTCCCTTTTTAATGGGGTTAAGTTGATAATTAATTTTGGTGGCCAAAACAATGGTTTGATATTTTTATACTGTATGTTAATGTGGTGATGGGGCGTGGCCGAGCGATGTCTGTGGAGAACGAGGCCACGGGAGGAAGAACAATAAGGACTGACACCTGTGGGAAATTATCTCTATCAGCTGTTTGTGTTTGCAGTGAGAGCTGAGAGGGGTATAAAAGAGCAGTCCAGTCCACCGGAGGAGAGAGAGAGAGACACACAGCAGAGTGTTGTGTGTGTTTTGTGTTGTGCTGAAAAGCAAACCTTGTTGTG
Source organism: Myxocyprinus asiaticus (assembly GCF_019703515.2). Lineage (NCBI taxonomy): Eukaryota > Metazoa > Chordata > Actinopteri > Cypriniformes > Catostomidae > Myxocyprinus > Myxocyprinus asiaticus. The sequence goes on along the minus strand of NC_059358.1, from coordinate 15,302,704 downwards.
TTAGATGAGAAGGTGTGTAAAATAAAAGACTTGTGTTGAACGTTTACCTGGCCCTCACTTCCTCCTTGAGAAGAAAGTCAGAGACCTTGTCACTGTGGTGTTGAAACCCAGGAATTTGAGGAAGTTATGCCGTCATGGAGTCCTCACCCTTCGCCGAGCTGATCAAGACCCTCGCCAGTATCCACCAAAAGCTCTGCTTGAGTTGCGCCAGGAACAGGAGCAGCGATTCCAGGTCATCCTTCAAGCTCAAGCAGAGGACTGGCAGGTGCTATGGAGCTTGATACTCCAGGGGGCTTCCACTGGCATGACCTCAGGCGCCACCCCCTCCATGACCCACTTCACACTGGGCAATTTGGGGCCAGAGGATGACCTGGAGGTGTTTGTGGAGCTGTTTGTGCATACAGCAGAAGCAGCGGGATGGCCAGAGTCCCAGTGGGCAGTCCGCCTGCTGCCACTGCTGTCAGGAGAAGCACAACTGGCAGCCCAACAACTATCTGTCGCCAACCTCCTGGGGTATCAGGACTTGATACGTGCCATTTTGCAACGGGTCGGCCGCAGCGCTTGCGCTTCCGCATGTGCTTCCACTCGCTGACACTGGGCGAGCTCGGCCGCATGTTTGCCTTTGCCCAGCAGCTCCGTGACTCCTGCCGGCAGTGGCTGCTGGCAGCAGAACGTGACGCCATGGTCGTAGTCGACCTGGTGGTGCTGGAGTAGCTGATAAACCAACTACCGAAAGGGATGGCAGAATGGGTCCTGTGTCACTGCCCGCCATCGCTGGATGAGGCGATCCAGCTGGCAGAGGACTATATGGCGCCGTATTCGGGGGGGCGGTAATCCCTCTTCTTCTCTCTCTCCTCCCTCCCCATCACCTTCCCCTCATCCTGTTCCTATTCCCCGGAAACTGGGAATTCCTACCCCAAAAACCGGTTCCCCGGTGCCGTGGGCCGTTCCTCTAACCCGCTCTGCTCTCCCCAACAGGCTGGTGAATCTGCTGGCGCAGGTGTGGGCATGAAGTCTGGGCCGGTCTGCTGGAGCTGTGGGGAACCTGGGCATTTCCGGGACCAATGCCCCACGATGGAGGTGGAGACATTGGTCCGGGTCCCTGATGCACCACAGAACGCAGGGCATACCGGATACCTGTGAGTATTAAGGGGGGGTACATATCAAGCCTTGGTGGATTCAGGTTGTAATCAAACCTCCATTCACTAAAGCTTGCTTCAATCCGAGGCTTTGGATACAAGCCAGAGGGTGAAGGTAAGGTGTGTGCATGGGGATATCCAAAATTACCCTGTAATGATGGTCACTATTCAATTTTGAAAAAAAAAATAAAATAATCATTTGCTGGTTGGGGAGGTTGAGCCAGGGCCATCTACATCAGCTCCACGTCAGGAGGACGTAAGGGAGGGGGAAGTCTCGGCTTCCCCAGCCCTTAGAGGATTCCCTGCTGGGGATTACCCTCTGGAGCACTTCTCACCTTCACAAGTCACGGAGGTTGCCTGGTTGCAAGAAAAATTTTCCAACATTTTCTCGCGTCTTCCCAGTTGTACGAATCTCATAGAGCACCATATCGAAACCACCCCATGGGTAGTGGTACACAGTCATCCCTACCGCTTACCTGAACACACACACACACACACAAAAAAAAGTTCGGGAAGAATTAAAGGCCATGCTAGATATGGGGGAAATAGAAGAATCCCACAGTGACTGGGCCAGCCCGGTGGTGCTGGTTCCGAAGAGTGACGGCTCGGTCCGGTTCTGTGTGGATTATAGAAAAGTCAATGCGGTGTCTAAATTTGATGCGTACCCAATGCCTCAGATTGATGAACTGCTCGATCGGTTAGGCGCGGCTCTCTTTTATTTAGACAATGGATGTGACAAAGGGACATTGGCAGATCCCCTTAACTCCCATATCCCGTGAAAAAAACGGCATTTTCCACACCATTTGGCTTACACCAATTTGTCACCCTTCCTTTTGGTTTGTTCGGGGCACCGGCTATGTTTCAGTGGCTCATGGACAGAATCCTCAGACCACAAAAAAGTGTGTAAAATAAAAGACTTGTGTTGAACTTTTACCCGGCCCTCGCTTCCTCCTTGAGAAGAAAGTCAGAGATCTTGTCACAGTTACATTAACAGTTTCATGATTTTTTTTACATGTTTCTGAAAAGCCTTTAATAGCCTGTTAAATGGCAGGTTCCATTGTGACAACTTACCCCATATAATGCAACAACATGCCCTGCTGCTGTGTTAAATGAACTGTATCTTTTTTTAAGGGCAATAACAAAGTGGAAATGTTCAATAGCTGTTTTGTAACAAGACTTTAAAGGTATGTGCCTATACAGAAAATGACTTAAAGGGATAGTTCACCCAAAAATGAAAATTATCTCATCATATGACTTACTTTCTTCTGCAAAACACAAATTAAGATATTTTGAAGAATATTTCAGCTCTGTAGGTCCTCACAATGCAAATGAATGAGTGCCAAAATATTGAAACTCCAAAATCCACATAAAGACAGCATAAAAGTAATCCGTATGACTCCAGTGGTTAAATCCATGTGTTCAGACATCAATATTTTAGTCATTTTTTGTCATCAATTCTCCTCCTTGCCCATTAGGGTGCAAAGGATGTGAATCACCAAAAACAGAAGAAGGAGAACGAGAAAGTGAAAGTAAAGTGGAAATTGACTGAGCAGAGAGAAGAATTTATAGAAAGAAAAGACTTAAATATTGATCTGTTTCTCACCCACACCTATCATATCGCTTCTGAATATATGGATTTATCATCTGGAGTCATCTGGAGTACCTTTATGTTGCCCTTATGTGGATTTTGGAGCTTCAAAATGTTGCCACCCATTCACTTACATTGTATGGACCTAAAGAGCTGAGAAATTCTTCTAAAAATTGTCGATTGTGTTCAGCAGTAGAAAGAAAGTCATACACATCTGGGATGGTGTGAGGGTGAGTGATTGATGATTTTCATTTTTGGGTGAACTTACCCTTTAATAATAAACCTACTCCTATAACAAATCAACTCCACAACAAATCCACTCTTTGTTAATAAGTCAAGGATTAAGAAAATCCAAGCCCTTGTTTCAGACACTTACCCCTCTGAAGTTGCTCATGGCCTGGAAGTAGATGAGGTAGTTCTTCCTGGGGTCTAGGGGGCTGTTCCAGTAGCCATTGTAGGTGTGGTTGTCCCCCACAGTAAAGGGTGTGGCCTCGGGCAGGCTGCTCGGTGGCAGTTCGGCTGTGTAGTAGTTTGGAGCTCCACGCGCCTGGGCCTCACCATGAGAGGTAGGAATGGGGAAGCATTCCTGAACACCAAGCTCTCTCTTCACCTTCCTGCTGGCTTCCTCCTCCACAACCACTTGATACGTACTGTGTATATGAGCACACGCAGTGATGTATTCAATTACATGACACAACACTCAATGACAAGATGCTTTAATATAGATTGTTAATGGTAACAGTCCCTGATGGAATATATTTTAAGACATTCTGTAATAACACAGTAATAGTATCATAATAACACAGTTATGACAATAATAATGCATTGTTACAGTAAATAATGCACCTCACCTAACAGGAGCTCCGCGGCCTTGAGCTGGACGTAGCAGAACTGTAATGGTGCTTTCGGTCTCACTCAGGGGTGATGGCATGTCCCCATAATCAAACGTAGGAGCTTGAAAGTGAGAGTCAAAGAGAGATAGAAGTGATGGAGAGCAATAAAAAGAAAGAAAGAGAGAATAAGATAAAAATAACTAACTTTCTAAAACAAAACTTCACTTAAACACTCTGTGAAGGCTTGTGGTAAACATAACAGGAACTTACTAATTAAAAGGTGTTGTTTGGAACTTTTAAATCGTTGCCAAATGAGGAAAAGTTTACATTAATTATTAAAACGCACAATAAATCGCTAAACATTTTAATTAGAAAAAATTCATGAAGGACGCAAACATTTTTGTCTGAAATAAGACCACCCTTATTCATTACAACAAGAAACACTACATAAGAAATCACAGCTTTTCTCCTCCAAACCTGTCCCTCTGCTTGACTTGAACTCAGGGTATAATTAAAAGGTGTCCGTGTGGGGCAAACAGAGGGGAAACTAATTTAGAAGGATCTGAGTCTGGACTGCATTCTTCCCCAGAGATGGATGTGTTGAGCAATAATGCTTTCTTTAATATTAGCAATCAATTAACGCTGACGAGCAAAGCCAAACAATCTGCCAGAAATCAATGACTATGGTATTAAAAGCAGGTTGGGTAAAATTGCAGCTGCAGGAGATCACGTCAATACAAGTGAGGTCTCTAATGGCTTTCAATGCTTTGACACATCAGCTGAAAACACAAACACGATGTTGGTATACATATATATCATGCAACTGAGAGATATAAGAAGCTCAAATGTAGTATGCACTCACAAAAAAGCATACAAGGGGTATTGTGTGCATTTATCCCCATACATAGAAACTTCAAGCACTAAGCCATGAACCTATTCTTACAACATCTATCACTGTAACAACACCTACATCTCCAGGAACACTGTGCCCACAGGTGCACATACTGAAGTGTTTTGGGGGGTGGGGGAAGAAGAGCTATCTCTCTCTCTCTCTCTCTCTCTCTTTCTCCCTCTCTCTCTCTCGACCAATTTGGGGTTTTCAATGGCCAAAGTCAACATCGAGAGAGCAGTGTGGCTCATAAAATGTGGGTTTCAAATGTCTTGTGAAAATGTATCTATTTCTATTTTTTTCAGTTTTTTTTCTATTACAAATTACATTATCAGAATATCAGTTTGAGTGGATTAAAAATAGCCCTTTTGCTTTAATGAAAACATGTACACAAGCTGGCAGGGAGCAAACCTGATCCTCAATGTTATCCCAGCCTGATTTAAGGTGTACTCAGCAATGTTTTTCCTCATTTAAAAAGTTTTACTTCTAAAGAAATTAATAGTAATTTTGAAACATATGTATAAAATCATGACCACTCATGTGAGATGAACAGTTCAGTCATATCAGTAACCTTATAAAAGCTCTTTTATTCTACATGGGGCAGGGATGCCTCATGGGGTCAGCCATGTTAGCATCACATGACAAGCTAAATACTATTTGTTTAATCTCAGTAACTTAATCTCAGTTATTGGACATTTTCATTCATGAATTAAATTAATCCTGGTTTACTGTGCATAATGAATTTCTACATTGGAATTTGTAACTGATAACTACTGTGTTTGAATGATGCAGCATCCAGGCCACTATGTGTCAGTATAAGCCATACTTCGACATACTTCAAAAAATTACTGAGTGCACCTTTAAGAATGTTACAAATAGCATCTTGTGTGTTTCAATGGAAGCAAGGAACTCTGAACTTTCAATCACAGGCTAAAGGACAAGGTTGACAAAATGTTTGTTTTTTTTAATTTTTTAATTTCAGACATTCCAAGTAGACTTGAACCCTATTGAATACTGGCTGATATTGATTTGTTCCTTCAACACACAAAACCACAATGCTTCCAAAAGAACAGAGGAAGATCTCTATTGCTACTAATTCACAAGTCCAGTGGCAAATATGCTGAACCTGAACACCTGAACACACACATCTTTGCATCAGTCCTGGAAAAAGAAATCCTGATTTAACATGAGCCATGTCTGGCAGACAGCAGCATATGGTGCTGTTTTGTAAGTCAGGCCGGTTTGCGAACGGTGTCGATGACAGTGATGTCAGTTCTCTTTGAGACGAGAGGAAATGTGTAACATCCTTGAAGAGGCGGTTGGGTTCTGAGCATCTGCTGTAATTCAGTATCAGTATCGCTTCCTCTGATCCACACGGGAATACATAATGGCTCTTAAGCGTTGAAACTACACACATATGTGCTTCAGAGATCAATAGCGCAACTGAAAAAAACTCTGGAGTTTCACAACCTGGTTTTATTTCTTTGTTCCCATCAATTCAACTACTGCCATGCATTTCAGGAGATGTCTGACTGAGATATCTCCCAAATGATCGGAGCCATCAGAGGCATTTTAATCAATGGTTTATACAGTAGATTCTACCTGGCAATTCTGAAGAATGCATATATGCATTCTTTTATTCTCTTATTCTCTTAAAATAATTTAGCGTCATTGCACAAGTGTGAAAGTTTTCTTTAAAAAAACAATAATATTGTCTGTATTTTTCTAAAATGTCAAATAAAAAAACCTTTATACTTGAAATTAAACCCCATACTACAGTCATACTAAAGCAGACAACCTTTTCTTGTTTTTTGTTTTTTTTGTTTTTGCATATCTAACACAATTCATTCAACAGCAAAAAAAACAACAAAAACAAAAAACAAAAAAAACACATGAAACCCAATATTTACAAAGTCATATGTGGTTTGAAATCCAGTTAAAATATGATATTTATGAAATGCGTCTCTGAACAGGCAGATCAGTTTTCAAGTAGTTTTTTTCTCGTTATTCGGATACATGTGTCATGTCACATTAAGTGTACAATTTTGTATGGAGCTGTCTGAATCTACTCGTTTCACTTACTCTTTGCTCATATAGCAAACAATGTGACTTGTAGTGAATAGTGAAAGTGTCAATGGTTTTGGACAGAGTATATGCATGAATAGTTCACAGCAGCAGATGTAAAGACAGTCAAGCATACACACACATATTTGCATGCACAAACTCCTGTACAAGCACCCACAGTGCTCCCCTCTTCCCCCCAAACCATACACACTCCTCACCAGAAATATTGGTGGTTATCTCAGTGAGAGCTGTTTGGCCAAAACCCTTGGCAGTGCGCGCCCGAACAGAGATTAGATAGGTGGTGCCAGGATGCAGGTTGGAGAACATATGGTAAGTCTCGTTCCTCAGCTTGGATACAGTGCGCCGCGGGCCTGGAACGTTGATCCCTGGGTCTGAAGATTCAATGCTCTGGTAGCTAATCTGTAATTGCACACATTAAGACCAATTAAATGAGTCACAGATTATTCATATTGTCATTAAATATTGCAATAGCAGTTCACCAATTTCATTTCACAACACTGTTTTGGAACTAATCATGTAATGACTCAGTGTGTGGTAACTCAGATCAAACAATGTTTTATGAAAGGTTTGCTAACCCCGACACCCTTACTAACATTAATCAGAGTGGGCTGACAATGATTCACACATCAAATAAAACATCTAATGTATGAACAAAACAAGACAGCCTACTCACAACTACCAACGTAAAGCAAGTGGGCATGTTCCACTACCATGTTTACAGCAACAAAACAAAAAACAGGGTTCCAACACCTTTTCACCATTGAATTTCAATGGCTTTTCAAGTCTTTCATGATTACTGGATAAATGGTATTTCCTGATTTATCCAGATTTTACATGACAGTGGGAACCCTGAAAAATGTACTGTGGCAGTACCATGGTACACTGATGGTATCAGTTGGTAATACCACGTTGCTTTGATATATACAGTAACATGGTACTTTATGATTATCATATTCACATAACGTGGGACTTACATCAACACATGGTATTACCATGGAACATGTCCAAATTACCATGATAGCTTTTGGTACAGTTTAATAAGTGTTAGATATGTCATCACTACCATTTCTGACAGGCCTATAGCAAATAGAGCTAATAAACATGTGCAACCCCTCCATATATCAATACGAATGACTGCTTTTATCTTATATCTTCTGTAAGGACAGAAAGAATATTTGGACAATACTCTGTATTTTGTTGGCCTCTGAGTCCTTTACAAACTTTGTGCTTAATCTTTCTGATCACAACCAGGGGCCTGTAGAGATTATGGCCTTAGCTGCATAATGCATGTGTGTTCAAGTCACAGTTTGCTGCTAGGATTTAAGAGACGTTCACTGCACCTGTACCCGGCCTCTTTTTATGCTTCTTTAGATTTGAAGTGTGGATAAAAGCAGTGGGGGAGGGCTGGAGGGGGAACAGTGCCCAGCAAGCCTTTGGTCGATAGTGCTCAGAGAAAAGCAGACAATGCGCTAATCTGACAAAAAAATGAGAGCAAATTCTCCAGGCGTCATAAAGCTCTGCCTCGCTCTTATTATTTTGCTCTACATCTCTCTGTTTGCCTGAGGAGATCAGACTGTTACATCCATGAAAATCTGTCCTTGCCTCCACTTTACAGGTCAAGCCTTTAAATCCCCTTTAGAAAACATCCTTGAGAAGACTTTGTGGCTGTGGTCTGGGGAGCCTTTGCGGCACTTTTGTGTGCGCTATTTTAGAGCAAAAACCTGCAACTTATTCAATAAACACCTGCAATCCGGTTAACCAGAAGCTAAATGAGCTAAAACAGTACTGCTTTAGGAGTATTTAAATGAAATCATTGCCATTCTTTTCAGTGCAAACAGCGTCTCCTTCATATGTAAATCAGGTTTATTATAGATCTTATTATAGGCTTATTATAGTGCCTTATTCACAAAACTCTGCGCAATTAGCGTTGCACTATTACCACCAATGGAAAGCAGGTTGTAAATGAAATATCATTACAAATACACTCAAAAAAAGATTTTTCAGGTTGTTCAGTTTACTTAATTAAAATGTACTAAAGCAAAACAATTCTAGAACATTTTGTCTTAACTTTATTTCATTACGTTCTATCAAATTAAATGTAGCATTGATGAAACTGGCCGGGGATTTCAATTTCCCAGCATGCTTTGCAGGGGACTGGATGGGGTGAACAAATGTTAAAACTAAGTGTTATTTTATGCATTTTTGAGTAAGATAAGAATAGGAAGAGGTTTGTTCACGTTTAATGTTGTGTTATATTGGCATTTAAAAGGACTGTTTGTTAGGCTTTGTTAGGATTGTTTGTTAGAGTTTTTGGAGTTATTGTTGTGAAAACTGGCGAACAAGCTTAGGTTGAGGATGGACTCTCACTTTCGGTGTAGTTTGATTTGAGTACTGCTTAGCTCTATAAGCGGTTGCTATCAAACTGACAGTGCAACAGTTTCACTGTCGTTACACTTGCTCACCTGGCATATACTAATGTTTAATAAAATAAATTTAGTTGGACTAACTTTTTAGATCAATTTATTAGATCTTATCTAGTTGGTCTGACAAAATTAATTTATGTTTGTAGAGCTAGAACAAGTCAGTTCAAGCCAATTATTTTTTGTTGGAAAAATGTAATTTAATTGCATGGAAAAGTTTTCCTCAATTTAATTAAATTCAGTGAACTTGTACATTCCCAGTAAAGTGTGCCAGACCTGGGTAGTCTGCTGCGTCCTCCACCACTGAGCACTCCGAACCAACCCACAAGATCTGGAACTGCATTTTGCTAATTTCGTTCAGCACTAAATATATGATTGTGTTTGTGTCATTATCTGACTTGCATAAACCTTTCAGTGAATCAGGTGCTAAAACAATGCAGACAGTAAGTGCAAATAAACAAGGCAACCAGTGGCTGCAACTTATTCTTAGTGAAATCCTCACTGTGTGAAGATAACAAGGAAGGGAACATCTGATGGATAGAGGTGGCATTGAAAATTTGCGACAGTCTTAGTACAGCCATAGCTGAGGCGAATGACAAATCCGCAAACAAAAGCGACTTTTCCTCTTGAGGTGAGATGGGTGTTTTGGAGCATGACAGTGGCAGCGTTCTCACAACTTTTTGGGAGAAGTGAAGTGACACTGAAGCAGGCAGTGTGACCAAAGAGAGATAGAGACAAGAGTGTGAGTATGTTCTGGAACAGAGGAGCAGAGAGACAGATGCTGACTGTGGGAGGCCTGCCACCTTTCTATCGTGGAGGCCGTATCTGTGTGCAGTGAAATGAAGATTTGAAGAATTGTTAGCTACCCTATTTTTTGGGACAAAGGAGTAAGTTTCTGATTTGCTGAGGCACTTGATCTATCAATATAATAGTACAATAATATAATGATTAAAAAAAAATTGGAGCACAAGACTATGGAGGGAATTCACTAAGAAAGAATTGTGCCTACCAATACCATTGTTTATTTGCATGCACTGTCTGTGTTATTTGCGCCGCTGATTCACTAAAGGAATTAAGCACATCAGGTAACGGTCCAGCCACAAAATATGTGCTGAGCACAATTTCCACAGCACATTTACCAATGTTGCATGCCTGTTCTGACTACTAGGTTGTAATGCAGCAGGCTAATCATATCTAGCATACTTTGCTGGTACAGCACTGCTCCATCACTATGATCCAGAAACCTGAATAATCCCTTTAAAATGCCTAAAGTTACCTCATCTACCCGTATCCGGATATTTACCTGATTACAACCTCATTTGATCTTTATTTGACTAAATATCACTGCCACGATCAATCAAAAATGTACAAAATCTTTTTTTTTTCTTTTTTTTTCTCCCCAATTTGGAGTGCCCAATTCCCAGTGCGCTCTAAGTCCTCGTAGTGGCGTAGTGAAACGCCTCAATCCGGGTGGCGGAAGACGAATCTCAGTTGCCTCCGTGTCTGAGACCGTCAACCCGCGCATCTTATCACGTGGCTTGTTGAGCGCAGAGACATAGCACATGTGGAGCGCGGAGACATAGCGCGTGTGGAGGCTTCACGCTATTCTCCACGGTATCCACGCACAACTCACCATGCGCCCCACCGAGAGCGAACCACATTAAAGCGACCACGAGGAGGTTACCCCATGTGACTCTACCCTCCTTAGCAACCAAGCCAATTTGGTTGCTTAGGAGACCTGGATGGTGTCACTCAGCATGCCCTGGATTTGAACTATTGACTCCAGGGATGGTAGTCAGCGTCTTTACCTAGGCCCCCCAAAATCATCTCTTTTAAAAAATAATTAAGTTTACAACCAGCTTTCTTTGAGCGGTAATAGCATTACATTAAATTACATGCAACAGACTTTTGAGGAAAAAGGCAGATTTTTGTGAATAATTGGCAGACTTTTATGAATAAGGCCTAATTTACATAGAAAGGAGGTATGTTTGCGCTGAATAGAATGGCAATGACTTAAATTTAAATATGGCACAGCTCTAATTTAGCACATTTAAAGCCAGATTAAGCTGGATAGTGTGTAGATATAATTTTTTTAATGTTTTGCGTGACTGTTGCATGTAGCTGTTTAGTGCATTTTCCCCCATGTGTGTTGAGTTTTAATCATCTGATTACAAACAAAATGCACTTAATTAGAAGAAATTCCATGACAAAAATATGTTGAAGATTAGAAAATTAAAAAATGACTGCTTCCAAATAAAGCCTCTCTCTTAAGTGTGACACTGTCACATAGACAAATAGCCACAAAACTCAGAATCAGGATTCCAGAAGCACCTAAAACTGCAACACTCAGGAAATAATTTGTTGTATTTGGCTCAGAGCAGGTAACTCGCAAAAGTTGGTGGTGTAATACCTGTAAGGATCGAGCCATAAGCAAAATACTTTTTGCCTTTAATTAGAGCAGTGGTACTCAACCAGGGGGCCAGGTCCAACTACTGTACTAAGGATTTAGCAAACTTCCATGGGGGCTGTGAGATTACTTTAAAATATTTAAAATAATATATTAAATTAATCTAACTTAATTCAAATTAAACTGGGGTTGGGTGCAGTCCAAAAAAGTTGAAACCACTGATTTAGAGAAAATTAGAATGTAGACAGGAAAGAAGGAGTGAGACAGCGGGGTAACAGTATAGGATTGGACTTGACCCTGGGCTACCATGTGCCATCAGCCCTTATATATCCTAGGCATGCACACAGCGGACTGCACCACAGCTCTGACTCAACAAATTTTATAATAAGTAACGATTCTAAAAGGGTGTAGGAGTGATAAAAAGTGTAGGAGACTGCATGTAGCTAACTTTTAGATAAAGATATCTTTCTGGCATTTACTAACAGATGGCTGGTTCAGTAGGGACCAATTAAAGGCAGGGTTGTCCTTGGTGACTTGTGTGCCTATGGCAGCATGCAGAGTTCCAGGTCCAAATCATGGCTTTAAACATAGTTACTGTATGGCTGTCACAGACTGGCTTAAGAAATGTACAGAACAACAACAACAACTCTGCATTTCCTCCCCACCAGATTGAAACTCAGAATTAGCCAGGGGTGGGAAAACACTCACATTCAAAGGTCTTACAACTATCAAACTATCAATCCAGTCTATGAGCACATGAATGCAGAAAATCAAATGTTAGCTGTATGTTCTTATATAATTTAAACTGGCAGTCCAATTTTATCTCACAGTGGGAAGTTTTGTCTTTCAAGGATTGTGGTTCATCGCTATTTCACCCGGTAAAAAAATGCTGATGCACAAGGATTCAGACTGCGAGAGAAATGGATATGACCGTGGTAAAAGAGCAGTAAAGCACATAACATACCTCATACTGCGTGATGAGGCCGTTGGGTTCCACTGGCTCCTCCCACTTGAGGAAGATCATATCTTCCAAGGGGGTGAAGGTAAGAGACTCAGGAGCAATGCCACCAGGAACTATGAGAAACCAGCGAGGAAGAAATTGGTCAAAGGAATGAAGCTGCAGAATGACCAAACACTGTCAGACTAGTAATGTCACTAGCATTTACTCAAAATGAGAGGGTTAATCCCTTTATGTCCCACAAAGGTCATCTCTCATTTTCTCATTATAGTCATTCTCATTATAAAGGTTGAGGCTTAAGCAGACCTCTAATCTTATGAATGTAATACAGAGACACATCTATTATAAGTAATATAAGTGATTAAGTACTGTAAAGTAATTCTGATATGTGATGTGGAAGCAGAGAGCTAAATGAGGGAGAGGGCTGAAGTGAGGAGTTGCAGTAGGTAGCATGGGGGCTTTTCTGCTGTTTAGTTTTAAAATAATGTGGCAGTCAGTGTTTAGGCTCTGGGTACCCTGCAGAAAATTAATTGCAACAGGCTTCTTAAAGAAACTGTTAAACCAAAATTATGATTATGTCATCATTTACTCTCAATCATGTCATTCTAAACAAGTATGACTTTTTTCTTCTGTAGAATGCAAAATACGAAGTGAGACAAATGTCGCTCTCTTCCATACATTGAAAGTGTATACTGTAGTGACCAGGGAGTAGTCTAGCTCCAAAAGGACAAAAAAAAATAAATAATGAAAATAAATAAATCCTTAGAAAAAACATAAAAAAATAAAATAATCCATATAACTTTTGTGTGTAATATTCCAAGCTTTCTGAAGACATACAATATCTTTGTGTAAAAATCAAACAAAAACTTGTCTGTCATTTCAGTAATGAGACACATGCGAACCAATGGTGTTTGCCATCAAACCTGCCACAAAGTGTCTTCACACACCACACTGAATAATTTGAGAGCTATGGCATAGCGGAAGGTTTTCGATGAATAACAACTTAAATTTCACTCTGTTCCCCCAAGGAATAGTGCATTGAAAAATAAAAATTCTCTCATTATTTAGTCTCACTCATGTTGTTCTAAAACAGCGTGACTTAAAAAGTAAAAAGTAAAAGTAGATATTAGGTAGAATGTTAGCCTTAGTCATCATTCACTTTCATTATATGGAGAAAAAAAGATGCAATAAAAGTGAATGGTGACTGAGGCCAACATTCTGCCGAACATCTCCTTTTGTGTTCCACAGAAAGAAAAAAATCATACAGAGTTGGATCAACATGAAGGTGAGCAGATGGTGACAGAGTTTTCAGAATTTGGGGGTCAACTATCCCTTGAAATACAGTGTATGGACTACTTTTAAGGCCCTTTTATGGTGGTGTTCAGTCAAACGCCAATGTATGGATAATAGCAGTGTGAACATTCCTCAGAACTTCAAAAGAACATCATATACTGTAGGTTCGGAATGGCTTGAGAGTGAGTGAATGATTACAAAATGTTCGTTATTCAGAATCACCATAAAAGCAAATCAGCACCAAACAGCATAAACCAGTCTGGGCCAGCATGAAAATGTTGGTGTAAACTGGACTTTTCAGCAGGGAATACAAAGCCTCTGTGACAGAAAGACAGGGTAATACAGTACTTGCAGCTGATGACATGGCTGTTTTTAGCTGATTAATATTAACACGGGTACATTTACAGACAACAAATGCTGGGAGAAAGAAAGAGATGGAGAGAGAAGAGAGAGAGAGCAGGGAATTGGTGCTGAGAGACAGATGAGTCTCTGAGCTCTCATTCACTGCAACAGGAACACATCAGCAGAGGTTTTTACACCCATTTGTGCTCTGTCACTGAGCAGACAGCCATCCTTGTTAGCCCTCAGGTATGTGCACAGCACATGCAGTATGTGTGTGTGTGGAGGGTGATAGTTGGTGAGGCAGAGATAGCCAGTGGTTAAAGTAACACGCTCACTCAGATTGTGTCAAAATCGCTGACTCCGTCACTTTTTCTTATGACAGGCCGTGAAAGAAAATAATTGCTGATTGAAGCTTCAGAGGAGGGTTGATAATTGAGCACTCTCCCCCCCCCCCCCCCCCCCATCTCTTTCTTTCTCACTTCATCACACTTCCTCTCTGGATGAAATGCTTGTTTTGAATTTTTTCACAGAAAACGATTTTGTCCTTCAGCTAGAATTTTTGCAGTCTGTGATGTCTGGATTGAAAGCAGAAACAGGCATAATAATCTCCCTTCTCTAGCACATGGAAAGCTCCCCAAAAGAATAATTAAAAATAAATTTCAAATCCATTTGGCAATGTCTGTGGATTTATGACGGTGATGTGGTGTAGATCTAAGAAAAATATTTTTACACAGTGTAGGAAAATGACTGACGAAGGTATATTTCAATAAATATTGAATTTCTTTCAAGCTACGGAAGCGTGCAGCAGTTTTTTGTATTTTTTTTGTGTCTTTTTGTCTTTCAATGTAATATTTAGCTCAGGATCAGTGTTGTACTGCATATATTTGGGGCCCCTCATGAGCCATGAGACAGGGCCCACAAGTAGTGATGTCATACTCAAGCGTTTGCATTGGTGTGAAATAGTATTATTAATGGAGACAGACAGTGGTTTATAGGAATGTCAAAATACTATACATCGATTATTGAACGGCACGTTATTTTCTTGATTACATTTTTGAGGCATCGATATATTAACATTAGCCGACATTATAATTTAAAGCCCTAATTTGTGTGCTTTCCAATTCACTGTCAGTTGGCCTTCAGTTTAATGTAATCTGGCATAATAGCTTTGGGAGATCACACAGGGGTTATATAACATTTACTGAACTTAATACTGAAGGACGTGTTGATGCGATACAGGTGGCAGTCCAAAGTTGTGAATCTAGTCACCATACACACAAAAGTTTTTGAACTTATTCAAGAATGAACAAAGTGGCATTGATGAGTTTGCAGTTTAGTGTATGGAACTGGTGTAACTGCGCAAACTGAACAATTAGAAATGGCTCTGTATGTATACTTGTATAGGATTTATTCAAGCAGTCAAACCAAAAAAAAAAAGACAAACTTGTAACTGAAAATACATTGTGTAGGCTATATGAAAGATACATATACACATTCTGTCATCCAGTGATGGATAGAGTAAATAATCTTTGTCCTTTGATAATGATTTGGGTTGAATTTAATGGAAAACTGCGAATTGTGCTCCATGGCGCTGTAGAATTTTGAGCAGCCTCCAGAAGCGCAGCTGGGTGCCGCCGACAGACCACCGAGTGGTGGCAGCAGTGTGCGTACCTTTAGAAAATAACTGTTTCTAATTTTAGAACGTGCCATGTCGTCCACCAGATATGTCTGGTGTGCGACCCCCTTTAAGTTAGCCTGCCACTCACACTTTACTAAAGTTGTGTTAAGAAATATGCATGAAGAGACAAAAACTATTGTGCAATGATTAGCCTTATTTATATCTGAAGAAAATGCAGATATACAGCACTGTATATTGATAATCAACTGGAAAATTTTCTGATTATCGATGCGTGAAAAAGGTATCGATCCCAAGCCTAGTGGTTTAATTTACTCCTCTCTTTAACAGTTTTCTCTTGTTTTGTTAAATTTCTCTTTATTGTCAGCATGTCTTTCTAAATTTTAATCATTTATAAAATGTGAATGTGATGGGTTACTGCAAGTTAGTGCTTGGATATTTAAAATTTGAGCCGAATCAGTAAATATTTGACAGTGATGTAAATTAGAGGGAAGGGATTTCAAATAAAAAGTTCTAGAACGGAGCTTCTTTGATTTGATTTGAAGCCACATCCACACTAATCCGTTTACTAATCCATTTGATAAGTTTCCTAACATTGTTTTCCAAAGTATGCAGTAATGGAGAGCGTTTTCAAAAAGTTTTTGGTGGAGGAAAAAGCTGTTCCAGTGAATATTCAGATGAACCCAAACCAAATTTAGAATAGAATAGGCAGCAACATCTCCTCATCACTGACCCTCAACACTGGAGCCCCACAGGGCTGTGTTCTCAGCCCACTACTGTATTCCTTGTACACACATGACTGTGTGGCAACACATAGCTCCAATGCCATCATTAAGTTTGCTGATGACACGACGGTGGTAGGTCTGATCACTGACAATGATGAAACAGCCTACAGAGAGGAGGTGCACACTCTGACACACTGGTGTCAGGAGCACAACCTCTCCCTCAACGTCAGTAAGACAAAGGAGCTTGTGGTGGACTTCAGGAGAAAAGACAGAGAACACAGTCCAATCACCATCAATGGAGCACCAGTGGAGAGAGTCAGCAGCTTCAAGTTCCTGGGTGTCCACATCACTGAGGAACTCACATGGTCCGTCCACACTGAAGTCGTTGTGAAGAAGGCTCATCAGCGCCTTTTCTTCCTGAGACGGCTGAGGAAGTTTGGAATGAACCGCCACATCCTCACACGGTTCTACACCTGCACTGTGGAGAGCATCCTGACTGGCTGTATCTCCGCCTGGTACGGCAATAGCACTGCCCACAACCGCAAAGCACTGCAAAGGGTGGTGCGAACTGCCAAACACATCATCGGAGGTGAGCTTCCCTCCCTCCAGGAAATATATACAAGGCGGTGTGTGAAAAAAGCTCGGAGGATCATCAGAGACTCCAGCCACCCGAGCCATGGGCTGTTCTCACTGCTACCATCAGGTAGGCGGTATCGCAGCATCAGGACCCGCACCAGCCGACTCCATGATAGCTTCTTCCCCCAAGCAATCAGACTTCTGAACTCTTGATCTCCCACGATCAAAATACATCATCCCTGCACTTTATTACTCTTTTATCTCACACCGGACTGTCATAAATTATATTACTGTCATTATATTATGTCTCTCTTAACAACTTACTATCAACCGACAGCCTGAATGTCAATACAGTACAATACTGTACATTCTATATATATACTTTTTTCATATATATTTTAATTTTTATTGAATAATGTGTATCTATATAGTATCTATATAGTAAAAAACAAAAAAAACATAAAACAAAAACAGCATATTGTATACTGTGCAATGTATGTTATTATTGTATATTGTTGAGTGTAATTGTGTATAACAGATGTTTAAATTGTGTTGTGTTAATTTGATGTTTTAAGTTGTGTAATTATGTATAACAGATGTTTAAATTGTGTTGTGTTAATTTGATGTTTTAAGTCGAGTTTAATTATGTATAACAGATGTTTAAATTGTGTTGTGTTAATTTGATGTTTATTGTAGATTGGCGTATGTCTCATCACTGTCACGACTGCTATGTTGATCGGAACTGCACCCAAGAATTTCACACACCATTGCACTTGTGTATATGGCTGTGTGACAATAAAGTGATTTGATTTGATTTGATTTGAAATTTGATTTACATTTTTCTTCAATGGAACATTTACTGTTAAGAGCTACAGCAACTCTGTAATGATAAAAGGCGTGCTTCTACTGTGCTCGCAAATCAACAATTGGCATTGGCGCATGATCCACTACTTTCCGTGATAGTGAATCCGTGTAAACACATTTATGCTGCCTCTGTGCATCTTTGTACACACTATATTTTCAACTTAGATACACTTCTAAAATAGCTCTAGATAGGAACATTTATATATCTTTATATAATATAGGAACATTTATATATAATATATTTTGGCTCATAACGTCACGAGGTGGTCCCTGCATAGGGTCAGGGCCCCGCACACAACGAGAGCTGCAGGATGCCTTATAAGTCAGTGTTTAGGGTAAAAAATAAGCTCCACAGCAGAGTACATCCATCCAAGAGGAACACAATTAACTCAGCCCTTCCCAGCAATGGAAGTAAAATAAATGAAATACATGGAATCACTTTCTGTGAAAGCTCTATTACTCACTGTCCTCCTCAGTCTGAAACGTGACCTCCTTCCCTTCCTTCTTGCCCTCGGTGTTGGCAAGTGCCAGGCGTATTTGGATAGTGTGATAAGGGGGCAGATCTCTGAGGGTGAAGCGGGAGGTGTTGTGCTCCACAGCCAGGCACTCTCTGACGGTGGTGTTATGCCCACCGCCGCCCCCTGCGGTCGTGTAGCGGTAGCACAAGGAGACAGAGAATGTATGGCAGCGGGTCAGGTTGAAGGCCGGCATCTCCCACTGCAAGGTCAGCTGACGGGACAGAATCTCTGAGGCTCTAAGACCACGCAGTGCCCGCATGGGTTCTGTTTGAGAGAAGGAGAACAAGATCGATCAGTTTTGAGACACATTAGAACCAATGGCTTGTTGTCTCTTTGATGTCAACCCTGGCGCAACGTGTCTTCTTGGATTTTGTATTTTTGAACTTATTTCCTGTGAATAACTAAAATTTTAGTCTATTCCCATATGATTTTCTTTTGACCATGGAACACAATTAAAAAAAAATATATATTTAGCAGGTTGTTGCAGGTTTGAATATGAGCAAGAGTAAATGAGAATTGAGAAGATTTTTCATAGATTACGACAAAAATATTGGTCTTTTACTCAAATTAAGATAGCGTTTGGTTTCAAAAGAAACCATGTGCATGAGATAGAAAGGGCATGAGTTTTAAAGACTACTTTTATGGCACTTTTATTAATTTTATTTGTCCTTTTGGAGCTTGAAAGCTGGTAGTCACTACATGGCCATTACATTTCAATGAATGGAAAAGAACATACATTCCCTCCCGTGCATTCTTTAAAAGACCCTTACAAAAAAGTAATGTGGTGTTACTATGGTACATTGATGGTATCACATTTATGCTTTAAGCAGACGCTTTTATCCAAAGCAACTTACAGTGAATTCAAGGTATACATTGTATCAGTTTGTGTTTTTTTTTGTTTTTTTTCTGGGAACTGAACCCATGATCATGCCGTTGCTAGTGCTGGTACTCTGATATATAAAGTGTCATGGTACTGCTATATATGAACCATAGCATTTACACGGTACTCCAAGATTCATGCAAATATACAATGGCCCTTCCATGGTACACTGCTATGACTACATGTGTCCATTTTGTTAGCATAAGCCAAATATTCAGTGAAACTTCACAGGGACATCATCAGGTCAAAAAATTTCTCACTTCAGCACCCTTAACCATACCCACTACAGGTAGGATGCGCCACCACGGTCAAATGGCCAGAAAGGTTGACAGACCTCCTGCTAATGAGGACACAACTCGTGCCAAATTACATTAATTAATTCCACAGGCTGCTGGTTGTACTCGCTCTCCTGCCATTTGCCACCTCCGTGTCACAAAGCAAATCGAGTATCTGCCTGGACCTTGTCCGGGGCCATGAGGAGGCAAAAATAAAAGCCCTGTTCAAGGGCATTCAGCTCTGCCAGTTACTGTTAGTGCTGAGTTGTTGTATTAGGCCAACTATTTTTGGCATACCTTACATTTGTGTACGATCACCGCTGGTTAATGTCCTTTCTTATTTGGCGGGGGCAGAAAGATCAGCGACCCCCTTTGGCGAGTGTGATATAAAGAGACAGAGGAAGCCACTGTCTGAGGGGAGCACAGGAACCTTAGTGTTTTTCGGAAAGAGGCGCATGCAGCAGGGAGGGTGAATCAAGGACATCCAGCCCCACTATCAATGAGCACATCTGTCACGGTCTATTATTAAGACAATCAATGCATTTTTGCCAAATAGATTTCCACATAATATATTGTATTGCTGTGTTCTTTTAATGAGACCTGGTGACTAATGGGCTCAAGTGGAAAGGGACAACAAAGGGGATGAAGTATGCACTTGTTCCGAAAAGTAACAGCTCAAGGTCTTCATTGCTCCTCTTGAACTTATGCTCAGAGGACACAATGCCCTACTGCAGCCTCTTAAGAATTAGGCTTACAACTAAAGGTAAGGAAAGAAATGCATCAAGACTGTAAGGAGAGAGAAGCTAAATTAGATGAAATTGATTTCCTCTTGAAGTCCACAGAGGAGGATGCATATAGACTAATTCAGTGCTGCTCTGCAGAATCGCGCTCAAGCATTCCCCTCATAACATTAAGCCCTGTTAATCCTAAAATATCTCATACATCAGATAATATGCGACACGTCTTTCTACAAGTTTACTTAAGGTCTATATATATTTATTTACATATTTACATTTAGTTTCATTTGTAGATTCACATTTAGATTAACTTTCAGCCCGATTAGGTTTCTAACACTGCAAAAAATATTTTTCTTAATCAGCATGTCTTGTGTTCCACTATAAATATCTGAACATCATTAAAACAGATCCAGTAAATTGACTTGAGAAGCAAAATTGATATTGAGATTTGTTTTCAGAGATTATATCTTGAATTACATATATTTTCTAATACCATTGGCAATTTTTTTTTTTTTTTTATTTTATTTTTTTTTTTTGTTTTAGGAATAAGCTAAATTTTGTGAGACTTATAACATGATAAAACAAATTGCCAATAAGGTAAAAAAAAAAAAAAAAAAAAAAAACTTAATTCAAGATATATTCTCTGAAATCAAGCCCTATTTAGCTTCAAGTAAATTTACAGTTTTAATGAAAACAAGAAATCCTAACTGAAAACAAAATCAACATGTTAAGAAATTGTAGTTTTTAAAAAAAAAAAAAAAAAAAATATTTGGCAGAGTATCAAGTCCTTAATCGACCTGAAAATTACTCTATAGGCCATTTCAAGGATGTAAACAATAACAAAAGGAATTAGAACGCTACTGCCTGGGAGCACTTCCGGTATCATTACCAGATCCTTTAAATAAGGCTCTGAGTAAACATATCTTCTCAAAAATACATGAGAACACAGAAGTGACTTATCCAGACATGTTACTGATACTGAGCACGTCTACGAGAGGGGTGATGAATGTGTATCATAGTTTACAGAAGATGCTCACAATTATTTCCTCAGCGAAAAGATGGGGAATATTGAATCGCTCCAATTACAATCAATGAATACCTCCGGACAAGGTAAGGATTTATTTTTGTGTGTTCCTAATTTGTGTCATTTTGGATAAAGGTGTCTGCTAAATGACTAAATGTAAATGACTTGTGCAGTATATTCTGCACAAGTCATTTATATTCATTATAATGGGAGCGACCTATTGTCACTTTTAGAGCTCTACCTATCAAACTTACAATTAGTTGGCATAAATTTTGTTCACCAACAAGAGATAAGATGTATGCTACAGTTGTTAGTACTGCACGGATCCAGTCATCTCGCTTTATTGCAGCAGTTCTTTCATCCTTTTGTGGTTGTTTTTCTGAGATCTAAACACTTTCCATTAGTTCTAGGCATCCAGGAAGCATCCAGCCACTGAACAACATGGTCCATACTGTATTTTAATAATGGAATTTTATGACAATCGTGTTAACGTTAGTAACGTTAATCGTGTTGAAGTCATTATGAATGAAGTGCCTCCAGTTGTTGTTTTGAATGAGTATGACAACTAGTAGGACATTTGCATGGAACAAAGATGTCACTTCCTTAAACCGACGAATAGTCCTTGAAATGATCTATTGACAAATATATTCATTCTGAAAACACACATTTCAAAGCAGAAACATTAAATACCAAAAGCACTCATTCACCTCAACAGGAAATACAACCAAAATAGAATGAATGAATGAATGAATGAACATTATATTTATTCAGCGCTTTTCTGACACAAAACTCAAAGCGCTTTACACAGTGAACAGAAGGCTCTCCTCAACCACCACCAGTGTGCAGCATCCACCTGGATGATGCGACGGCAGCCACAGTGTGCCAGTACGCTCACCACACACCAGCTATTGGTGGAGAGGAGAGAGTAGAGTGATAGAGCCAATTCATGGATGGGGATTATTAGGAGCCCATGATTGAGAAGGGTCAATGGGACCAGGACACTGGGGTTACACCCCTACACTTTATGAGAAGTGCCCTGGGATTTTTAATGACCACAGAAAGTCAGGACCTCGGTTTAACGTCTCATTTGAAGGACTGAAATAGAGTGTTGATCATCTTAATGGAACTATTGATTGTTAGTTAAAAGCAAACAAATTGGATGCTCTTCTTTAAAAGACAATCCAAGAGTCTACACTGTGCTCATTGAGGAGCTTAAAGGAGGCTTTTGTGCCACCCTACTTCCCTTAACCCAGTTTTGGATGCCAAGAGCAGTGCTTCGAGCGCCCACTCCTTGGCATCCCTCTGAGATGGGACCAAGCCCACAGAGAGCAGCCAGGGGCACGGGGCAGTGTGTCAACTCCTCACGGGGCAGCTGGAAGACCAAACAACACTAGTTTCTGTCCTATTACTATAGATAATGTTGATACATAAGGAAGCTCAGAGAGAACTAGGTTTTTTCCTGGTGGACTAATGGGGGTGTCTAATGGGGGTGACTTAAGATTTGGTTGTTGGTCATTAAAAGAAAAGCATAGTAAACATGATTTTGTGATATCACAGGACAATAAAAACATCATGAATACCCACATTGCTATAAGTTACTTGCTCATAGGTTCATTAAAGAATTCTGTCATCATTTTCTCACCATCGTGCTTCAGAAGACTTGGAATATAGTAAATGAGTTGTGTGGACTACTTTTATTGTTTTGTTTTTTCGTACATTGTAGCATCTGGACCAATCAGACACACAATTATTCAAAATTTAATGAATAATCCAACAGACGTCTCAAGACCGTAACAAGCAAAGGTCAAAGTAGGCCCAAATAGACTCCGAGATGTCTGCTTTCCCACTGATCATTATCAGCTTTTACTCCCCCTTTGCTGACACTGTCCCAGCAACTAGTGGACCTCAGAGACATTCCAGGTGCAAAAGCAAAGGAATGTGGGGAAAGTAACTCACTCCATTCCCCCATAGGAAAGACACATAAAGCCCATAAAACAGACTTTTCTTCATTAATTTCATTACAAACCGTTCTATAAATGAACATGCATATCCCCAGGACATTGTGTGTATGATTATTACTGTCTCATATAGTGTCTTTTTTACTGTATACCGTTTTATGCATGCTTTATGACAGAACCACTAGATAATGTAAAATTATTGGTATCATGCTTCCTATCAAATTAATCCTTGTGTGACGCCCTGCACATTGGACTATAGCACCCCCTCATAGCATTCATTGTATGCTTGTTATATTAATCAGAGCATAAAGGGGTACAAACTGCCAGCTTATTCCAATCATGCAAATGAGTCAGCTTCCAAACAAAGGAATTTTTCCCACTGGAAAAATGCTCAAGCCAAACTCGAGAGGAGTGACCTCCCTCAGGAGTTAAAGGGCACTGTCGGAGTGACCTCTCTCCTCTCTTTTCTCTCTATCTCTCCCTTCTTCTCCTGGTTGGTGTTCGTGTGGGACTGGAAACACCCAGTCCAACGCTGAGGTCACGGGCCGGCAGGCCTCAAACACATCAAGCAATGTGTAACTTCCTCGACCATTACGGAGTCAAACTAACACCGCAAGTTCATAATTTCTTCATTCAATGCAGAAGAAACTGATTACAACTTCAACACCATTGACTCAAGGAACCATCAAGACTTTCTCCTGAGACTGCATCTGGGCAATCTCTCAACAGCCAAGGCATTGCAAGTATCGTACTATTAACTAGATTATTAACATAAACAGAGGTTTAGTATAAGCTGTGAACCCCTTTGTTAACAAAGGTGCTTTGAAGTAAGAAACTGATGGTTCTTTCAGATGGTTAAATGACTCTTTTCATAGCTTCATTCCCCTGTTCTGTTCCAGTTTCATTCACTTTCACTTTTCCATTTCCCATATATGCATGATTTGTGTGTATGTGTTAGTTTAGATTAGTTATGTGTTCGTGATTTAGTTAAATAAAGCTTTTGTGTACATTCTTGCGAGTTGATTCTGGTCTGCTTGTAAATCAGTGTCAATTTAACGATTTGATCACAGCTACATGCTAAGAAAGAATTTTTTTTCTGTGGCCATGAAAAATATCCTTTCTGAGAGTTGATAGACGATCAATACTGAGTGTTTGCTGGATGAACAGATTAATTGATTGTAATATTAATTCAGCTACATCAAGTTAACTCTATTAACTGATCCAAATATTCATAATTAATTATAACGAGTTATGATTAATTATTCATATTTCCCTTTTGAGCTAATTTGCTACAACATTTTGGAGCTTGGACATGTGAATCACCAACCATTTCTGTTGTGTGGAAAACAGCATTGCGAACATTCTACCTAATGTTCTCTTTTTGTGTTCTAGAGAAGGAAAAAAGTCCAGAGCAGAACTTCAGTTGCTCAAGATCAAATGGGTGGTGGAGGGCCATCTGTGAACAAGTCTGTCCTGCTCTTCCATCATTTTCTCATTCTAATCCTCTCCTCTGAGGAACATTCCTCCACATCCTACCCAGCTCCTAATCACAACACCGCCTCATCAAGCACACCTGGACCGGGCTGCCTGTATTCCTCAGAATGTCCGCCAATTCCTCTGCTGTGCCCACAGGACTGCACTTGCTTTCATCTTTTATGTAGGTCATTACCAAGAGCCTCGCACCAGGATGCAATCTTTAGCTTCAGCCAGAAACAACCCAGTTGTCTCATCATTCATTTCACTTTTACTTCCAATATTTTGGAGAAGTCACCCGGGGACCTAGAAGTATCAAAAACTCTTGTACAGAAAAAAAAAAGGAAAACGAGCTGCTTGGAGAGAGGAACCATAACTCATAAACTAATAAGCTCTCTTTGGATGCCGGCAAGGGATATTTCAACACAACTGCAAAGGAAAGATTGTCAGTGTTGGGTCTGTGTACAGGAGCTAATGGTGTCTATGTGCAGGTGCATCGATGGAGGCCATTTTGAGCAGCTCATATGGAGCTGCAGACGATGATTACACTCACCTGTGTGATGGAAGTGAATCTCACCTGCTAGATGAAGACAGTCACAGTCTCTCTTAAAATAAAATAAAAAATAGGCAGGGAGATATGTGGCTGTTGAGAGGTTGTGATGTTTGGGGGTATAATGCTTCAGCATTATAAATACATTTACAAGGCTTTTTGCCTTATGTTGAAAGTGAATAGTAACTCCAGACTGTCAAGCTCCAGACCCCCACCCACCCCCCCAACCCACCCCCACATAAAATACTCTTTTCATTTTTGTGTGAAGTATCCCTTTAAAGGGGTCATGACATAAATTTTTTATTATTTATTTTGATATGTTCCTTGAGGTTTACTTATTTGTAAATTTTTTTGCACAAAAATAGTCATATATTTGGAAAACATGATCATTTCTCTGTCACCCTCATTCTCTGTCAGAAACACTCCGTTTTGGTGCTGCTTCTCCTTTAAGACTTGACAGTAAACGCCCACTGTTACAACTGGCTCTATGCTCTTGATAGACCTGCTCTCTCCTTGCCATCTCACTGCTCACCACTACTAAACTGGGCAGGCAGCAGAAGTGATAAGGTAAAGTAGGTGTTAATGTGTTGTTGTAGAGGCGGTCAGATGCAAATGTCTACCACAGTGTGACATCACAATGTAGAGGAAGTAGAAGAGTCATTTAGGCAGCTTGGTTTCAACAAATGCTCTTTTAGCAGTGAGGAGGAAGTTTTGAGTACTGAAACTTACAGTATATTTTTATTGTAGAATGCCCTTTTATACAGTATGCTAAAAGATCAAGGAAGTTTGATTACTCATATCCTGACCCCTTTAACATCTTAAGCGTTTCTCCTACACAGAAATGAGATTAAATGGAGAACAAATGGAGACTTTTGCTTAAATCTCCTGCAATTTTCTCTCCAAAAACAAGAGCTTAGGTTTTAATTTGAATTATTTTTTTATTTTTTTTATTTTACAGTATGGATCATCTCGTCATAAACTTCAAAAAACAAATGTTTAGGATCACCTTGTTGAAAATATCATTGTCACCCACATACGCTGTGCTTTGGATGGTGGTCCCAAGAATTGGACACTGGTTTGCTGGAGGCCCCACCTGGTTTCTTACTACTGCTTAACTAGCAAGAATTCCTTGTTCAACCAGCTTTACCAGAAAGACCATGCTGGTTGACCAGCATTTTTTGCATAAACATTACCGAGAAATCCATTAAGTCTTCTAAACTATCAAAGACCAACAACTGAGCAATATAATTTTCCTCTGGTTTATATCACCAGTGCCAAGACTACCCACAGGAAACACATTCAATGAAGAACTGCTTTATTTGTTGATGAGCGAAGCTAATGCATTTAGCAAAGAACCATAAATCCTCCATTAAATACATTTTACTGAATGATTCTTGAATAAAATCTACTGAAGACGATCTTATAAAAGACTGATCTTTGTATATATAATGTGCCATTTAGTGTGTCAGATGCACTGTATTATTCTAAGAAGCTAAGACCTAATATTGTTTGTGTTGGATCTATCAGAAGGCTAATCCGAATATTGAGTCGTGTGACAGTAGACGCTAACCCCCTTTCTAGCGTGATTAATAAGTCATCACAGTGAATGTGCGTGCATATGTGCAAGTGTGAACAAATGCTGTCAAACAAATCAAAACTTCATAGCCTCTGACACAACATGCCATTCCCCCTAGCACACTTCTTCAAGCACTAAATTATATCTTCGACTTCTATTCAGTTGATGGTAGAATACACAGGAGATTTGAGCACGAACGGAGTATGGAAAAGCTCATTTTACTTCCAATCCCACTGATGTGCTTCTACTGAGTCAAAATTACATCTTCAACACTTCGGCAAATATGACAGCAGCTTAAACAGCCCCAATATTCATGTGCAACGAGGCACCACTGGGAATATGATGCAAATACCCCATTTAAAAAAGAATTTCAATCTAGACTTAATGTGGAGGAGAAAATGGAAACAGTGGGAAATATTTAGCATGAATGTCTGCTCCTCATTTTTCTCTGCCTTTCTTTGTCAAGACAAAAGCTGTTTAAGACAAAAACTCATCTGACATTTCTCTCCATTGAAGCGACTTAGAAATGCTGTCTTTTTCTTGCTCGATTTCTCTCTTTTACCTGTTCATGTCTTTTTACTCCTGCTATGTCATTCTAAAGTCCTCTGTGTTATCTTCTGTACACTCTTCCTCTCTGTCTTTCATACCTCCTCTCCCTCTCTTTTCTTGCTTGTTGATGAATAAGTTTCTAGGCTCAGTTTGGTGTCTCATTTAGAACTGGAGGGATGCAGGTCTGTCCTGATAGAGTCATGGAGTGCAGGGAAAGTGAAAAACAGCCTCGAAGATTGATGTCAAATCTGGGTTCTTACATTTTTTTTTTTTTTTTTTTTGAGAACCAATCATTTAGAATATAGACAAAGTGGTAGGTAGTGATTTTCCTGATGGTATGAGTGTATTTGGAACAGAATGTGAAGTAAAATGGCTACTATTACCATGCTGACCAGGTCAGCGGCAGAATCCTCAACCTGCATTTTGTTTTATTTAATTTTCACTGGGATAAGAACAGGATCAATCTACCTAATCACACCCTTTCCAACTCTGCAACAGCAGGTGTGGTGGAGACTCTTATTTACAGGTAAAACATGCATTACCAAACCCCAAGAAGGCACCACGGGGAGAGATGCCTGCAGTTTTGGTTCAGAAATTTTAATTGCTATTTCATGAACTGGCATTAAACACTTGATCAAATTCACATGCTGTTCATTAAACTGTACAAGAAATTGTATTCAGCTGTTCAAAGACATGAACATTCACTGAACTCAGTAATGTAACCAGCAGGGTCCAAAATTAACTTTTGCCACACCTGCCATTAGTGAGTGATTGAGAAATCTATCTACCGTAAATATTTCTTACCATCCACAAATCCCTATCTTACATTATTTTAATAAAAAAAAAATATATATACATATTTGTTTTCACAACAATTGTTTTTTAAAGCTTTTTTTTCCATTGCAAATTAATGACAACACAACAACAACACATGTCATTGTGTCACTTGCTATATAATAAACAAACTATTTGTGGTCCTGTGATAAAACTGCACCAATAACAAAAATGTTTTGACACATTGGGGCAGATTAACAAAGAATGAAATGCGTCCAGTAAAAGCGCCGTTTCTTTGCATGCGCTCTCTGTGGTTAGCACCCGATTCACTCACAAAATCGCTGCTGAACACAATTTGCATGTCCAATTCTGATCTTGTGGTCCGATTCTGAGCGCTACATAGTGGAGGATGCTGCAGACCACCGTATTTGACACATGTTGCCTGGACTGTACAGCATCACTTTGATCCAGGCACCTGGATCATCTCTTAAAGGAATAGTTCACCCAAAATGGTCATTTACTCATCCTTATGCCATCCCATATGTGTATGACTTACTTTCATCTGCTGGACTCAGATGAAGAATTTCTCAGCTCTTTTGGTCCATGAAATTCAAGTGAATAGGTGCCAAAATTTGGAACCTCTAAAAATCACATAAGTCAGCATTAAAGTTATCCATAAGACTCCAGTGTTTTAATCTATGTCTTTAGAAGTAATATGATAGGTCTGGGTGAGAAACACATCAATATTTAAATCCTTTTTTTCTATAAATTCTCCTCCCTGCTCAGTCAGTCTCCACTTTAACTTTCACATTCTTCTTCTAGTGTTTTTGGTGATTCATATTCTTCATGCATATCACCCCCTGCTGGGCAGGGAGAAGAATTTATAGCAAAAAAGGACTTAAATATTGATCCGTTTCTCACCCACACCTATCATATCGCTTCAGTGGATTAAACTACTGGAGTCAAATGGATTTACTTTATACTGCCTTTTGGGCCTTCAAAGTTCTGGTCACCATTCACTTGCATTGTATGGACCTACAGAGGTGAAATATTCTTGTAAAATCATAATTTGAGTTCTGCAAAAGAAGGAAATTCATACACATCAGAGATGGCATGAGGGTGAGAAAATGATGAGAGAATTTTCATTTTTGGGTGAACTATGACTATACTTGACAACACCGCACATCTGTATTTATGCATGGTTATAATGCTCTTCTCCATCATGTGATGATTATTTTAATAATTACTGCTGATATGATCTGTTGAGATGTTCACAAACATCTCTTTTAAATAAAATTAATTTGACCACCTTCTTTAATTTGGCAGTGATTGTGGCAAGCAATTTTTGTGAATGAAGCACAATCTACAATGGGCATAATTTACATAGAAAGGAGGAGTGTTTGCACGAATGGAATGACAATGACTTCATTTATATACTCAAGATGCAGTGCAACTTAAGTGCTGATTGCGCCTGCTAAAATTGGTTGCGGGTGGTTAGTGAATAAAAAGATGCAGGTTTTTGTGCTGAAATACTACATGCAAAAGTGGCGCAACTGTTTAGTGAATCTGCCCAATTGTGATTTTAATCCCATTATCTTTATTTTGTTGGCTCATTGTGAGGAATATTCCACATCTGTCACCACATGGAGAAAAAAGAAAAAAAAAAAGATATCAAAGATAAACCTCTAACGGTGAATGAGGTAAAAGTCGTCTGACTGGTGCAGTCTATCGCAAGTCGTGGAAGATGTTTACTTTAGTAGATGGGTGTATGCTTTGAAATCTGCACAATAACAAGGGTCACATTGCCATTCTTACAGTTTGACTAAAACACTGTATTAAGTTGCAGTTTCTTTTAAAGTTAATAGCCATTAATGAGAAACACTTATGTTGTTTTATAATCGCCAAACTAACTTTTTACTCACATTTGGCACTACTGCTAATTTTGTTCATATTGTCTCCTGAATATAAGTGAAGTTCTCGTGTCGCTCACCTGCACATTTCGTTTTGCTGATGAGGGGTGGTCCAGGTGGCCCAGTCCCACCCTCGCCTGGCCTGGAGAGCAGCACACTGATGTGGTACTCAGTATCTGGGTCCAGGTGCCAGAGCTTATAGGTGACCATGTTGACTCCAAGGATCTCTGACCAGGGTGCCTGGCTGGCCCGATATTCGATTTCCCGCCGGATGATGGGGCCATCACCCAGGATGGAGTTGGTGTTGAGTTGAATGATCAGATAGGTGGACCCGGCCCTCAGCAGCTGAGGCGGAGCAATGGGAGACGGGGGTACTGAAAAGTATCAATAAATATAATTCAGTCTAATTGAAAATGTATTATTTCACCCAATATTTGTTTATGTGCTTGTAATTATTAGAGTATCACACACTCAGATTAGCAACATGCTAACATCAAACTTTATTGAAATCAACTGCAAGTTGAGTCTTAAAGGGATAGTTCACCCAAAAATGAAAATTCTCACCCTCATGCCATCCCACATGTGCAAGGCTTGCGTTCTTCTGCAAAACACAAAGATTTTTTGGTCCTCACAATGCAAGTGAATGGTGACCAGAACTTTTAAGGCTCAAAAGGCAGTATATAAGTAATCCATACAACGCCAGTGATTTAATCCATGTCTTCTGAAGCGACACTTTCACTTTCACTTCCACATTCTGGTGCTGAAGTGACTTTTACTTTCACATTCAGACACCTACAGGTTGGGGGTGGTCAAGGTGGAGACTAGTAGTAAAAAAGGACTTAAATATTGATCTGTTTCTCACCCACACCTATCATATTGCTTCAGAAGATTTGGATTCAACCACTTGAGTCATATGGATTACTTTTATGCCTCCTTTATATAATTTTTTGACCTTCTGAGTTCTGGTCACCATTCACTTGCATTATGAGGACCAACAGAGCTGAGATATTTTTCTAAAAATCTTACTTTGTGTTCTTCTGAAGAAAGAAAGTCATACACATCTGGGATGACATGAGGATAAGTAAATGATGAGAGAATGTTCATTTTTGGGTGAACTATCCTAAACCAACAGATGTGCATGCCTGTAGATTGTGGAAGACTGGCAGATATAGTTTCATGCTGCTCACTGTGAAGTTTTCATTTATGTTCTTCTGAGGGACTGGGTTGCCAGCTACACAGCAGCCACGATAATACGGAAAATAAATATCTCTAATTGTCTTTGCAAGATAAAAAGTTAGATTTATTTTTACATTTAAAGGAATAGATCTCCAAAAAAATATATATTCACCCTCATGCCATACCCACATGACTTTTTCTCTTCTGATAAACACAGAAGTAGATCTTTCAAGCTGCAAAAAGAATGCAAAAGCACATTAAAAGTATCATAAGTGGTCAACATTGCACTAGATTCCAAGTCTTCTGAAGTTATGTGGTTTGTAAGAGGAACAGACCCAAATTTGACATATGCCCTTGCTTAGTAGTGATGTTAGAGTAATGAACAATTGGATAGACCGATTTTGTGAACCAGATCAAGTGATTCATTGAAAATATCCAAAAGAACAATTAGTTCAAAGACTGTACCATTTTAATACATCTGTATGGTGCTTTTGCATCCTTTTTGAAGCTTGATAGCTCAGGTTGCCATTTCAGTGTAATTGTGAGGAAACCAGAACCGTATTTAAATGTTCTACCTTTGTGTTTCACGGACGAATGAAAATAACACTGCATTGGAACAACATGGGGGTGAGTAAATTATGACAACATTTTTCCATTGTATGCTGAACTATCACTTTCAAATCTAAACCATGACTAGAACTTCAAAGTGTCTTGAGCTATCAAGAAATTAGTAATTAGTACAATAAATCGATTTGGAAAGTTAGAAGTGAGGCTGCAATGAAAGAAGAGAGACCATCACTGACTTTCCCATGACTAATCTCTGGGTGTGCTATGTCTGCAAGCTCTCCCCCTCAGGACCAGCTGCAGATGGCAAATATCCAGCCAGGGACAGAAAACCTCTTGTGGGAGAGATATGAGATGGCAGGAGTAATAAAGCTCATCTTGTCTGTCAGGAAGAGGCTCAGGGAATAATATAAACTCTGTAGACTCAACTTTCATATGAGAAAAGAGGAAGATTTCAGTAAAAATCTCCAGCTTGTGAAAATCCCTTGATTCAATGTTGGTCAAGGCAGCTTATAGAATAGTTCACCCAAATAAGAAAATTCCACCAACTGAAAATAAAAAAGAATACGGGTTTGAAACGAAATCAGGGTGCATAAATAATGACCGAATTTTCATTGTTTTATCATTTTAATTTCACACTGAGAAAGCTTCTTTCATCAAACTAGAGTTCAGTGTTACTGAGAAAAAATAAAAAAATAAATCCTGAACCCCACTGAGTGAATAGGAACAATTCTCATTAGCCCTCTGGCTCCTTTGCATTAGCCCGGTTGCTACGTAATCTATGGGCCCACTGAGGAACACTGAGTTGTGAAATGAGTTGAATCAAGCTAATTAAAGGACTGATTAGCCTCTCGTTAGCAGGGGCAAGCGTGGGAGGGCAGTTTGGAAGAGACAAGAAAAAGATCAGAGTGAAGGAGAAGGGGATTCTAAGGTAAACTAAATGAGGTTGCACCAACAGTATGGCTCGTTTGCTAGCATGTGGGCCTATAGCTTAATGGACTCAACCAATGGGGCCAATGTGCCGTGCTTAACTGAGGTTCGGTAATGCATTTTAAATAGGACCTCCTGTTGAAGTAAGAGCCATCAGAGAGCAGGGCCAATAACATGCTGCAGTGGGAATGCAGTTATATTCTAAAATGGCTTTAAAGCACCATAAGACTCATAACATAAAGGGGGAAAAAAGCCATTTAAACCAGCCTAAGCTGGTTTGCGGGTCTAATCAGGTCAACCAAGTTGGTCAGGCTGATTTGGTTTGCTCGTTTTGGGCACTTGTCAGCTGGTCAAGCTGGCTGATCATCTGAGGACCAGCTTGGTCAGGCTGGGATGCCAGCAAGACCACCTTGGCCAGGTTGGGTTCCTATCTGTCACTCACTCGATGTTGTGTCGATGTAGTGACACTAGGGGTCACTCTTGGGAGCCCCAAACACCTCTGCTTTTTTGAAAAAAGGCCAATGGAAATTGGCGAGTAGAATTTGCATGCCATTCTCCTGGACATATGGGTATAAAAGGAGCTGGTATGCAACCGCTCATTCAAATTTTCTCTTTGGAGCCGAGCGGTTCTATTCATTGAAGCTGAATTCATCCACAAAGTTCATTCACCTCATCTGCTGGATTCTACGGCGCATTTCAGTGGCTTAACCCCCTCTGCAATCGTGGAGTGCAGAGAACGCCCCTGGGCACTTCGGCAGAAACAACTAAAAGAGTATATTCTAAAAAGAGTATATTTTCTTTCTAAAAGAGCGGCACAAACATCTTTTTTAAGATGCCTTTCCATTTGTGTGTTATTCCTGGTTGCGGTCGTTATTTCTACGCTTCTGACAGCCACAATCGCTTTCTTACGTGTCTGGGCGCTGCCCATGCGGAGACATCGTTCGTGGATGGGTCTTGTCCTCATTGAGAGAACATGACCATGGCAACGTTGCAGTCGCGGCTTGCATTCGTAAGAAAGCAAGCCACCCCAATGTCACCCCACCTCGGTCCTTCTACCTACAGATATGAGGCCGTGCCAGTTAGCACTGGGGGCGATTTGGGAACCTCAATGGGATCACCTCCACCGGGTATCCCCCCACGGACCTCCCATTCCCCAGCACGCTCGCTTTCCCCAGGCGGCCGCGAGCGTCAGGCTAGAGTGGAATCCTGGACGATTGGTTCCTGGGCTCAGGGCGCCACCCAAGACCTGTTTGCTTCCCGGGAATCCTCCCACTGCCCGCTTTGGTATGCCCTGACCGAGGCACCCCTCGGTATAGATGCGCTGGCACACAGCTGGCCCCCTGGACTATGCAAATACGCATTTCCCCCAGTGAGCCTACTTGCACAGACCCTGTGCAAGGTCAGGGAGGACGAGGAGCAGATCGTCCTAGTAGCACCCTACTGGCGGCAAATTCCCCTGAGGAAGGACCTTCTTTCTCAGGGACGGGGCACCATCTGGCACCCACGACCAGACCTCTGGAATCTCCACGTCTGGCCCTTGGACAGGACGTGGAAGACCTAAGTGGCCTACCACCCACGGTGGTAGACACGATCACTCGGCTCCCTCTGTGAGCGCCTGTATGCTTTGAAGTGCTGTCTGTTCACTAAGTGGTATTCTTCCTGACGCGAAGACCCCCAGAGATGCGCAGTCGGATCGGTGCTTTCCTTCCTGCAGGAGAGGCTGGAGGGGCGGCTGTCCCCCTCCACCTTGAAGGTGTATGTAGCCGCTATTTCGGCTCATCACGATGCAGTAGATGGTAAGTACTTGGGGAAGCACGACTTGATCATCAGGTTCCTGAGAGGCGCTAGGAGGTTGAATCCCTCCAGACCGTGCCTCGTCCCCTTGTGGGACCTCTCTGTAGTCCTTCGGGGTCTACGGGGAGCTCCCTTTGAGCCCTTGGAGTCAGCTGAGCTTAAGGCACTCTCTTTGAAGACACCCCCCGACGTAGACACTTATGGCTCCCAGTCAGTTAACAAATTCCACTCTTTTTGGGAAGAGGGGAAAAGAGGCCTCGGCTGGGCTAGCCTGTCCCTATTGTTGGGCATTCGACTTGTTCCTGAAGGGCCGTTCGATGCTCATAAGAGCGTTGGGGGAGGTTACGTGACGACCTGGTGCACTGGCTATGAGGCACACAGCGTTCTGCCCGTCTCGCACCGCCAGTTCATGTAACACAGTTCAGCTAGTTGTGGCGTTTTGTATAGGGACCCCTAGTGTCACTAAATCGACACAACGTCAAGTGAGTGACAGATTGGGAACGTCATGATTACTTTCGTAACCTCCGTTCCCTGATGGAGGGAACAAGACGTTGTGTCCCTCTTGCCACAACGCTGAACTACCTGCTGAAATGGCCGGGACCTGGTCTCGGCTCCTCAGCACAAAACCTGAATGAGTAGTTGCATACCAGCTCCTTTTATAACCGTATGTCCGGGGGAGTGGCATGCAAATTCCACTCGCCAATTCCCATTGGCCTTTTTTAAAAAAAGCAGAGGTGTTTGGGGCTCCCAAGAGTGACCCCTAGTGTCACTACATCGACACAATGTCTCGTTCCCTCCATCAGGGAACGGAGGTTACGAAAGTAACCATGACGTTAACAGCTATACCACCTTAAACCGGCCAAGACCAGCAAACCATCTCAGACTAGTTTCATTTTTCTTTAAATTTTTTCCCAGCAGGGTAGGATTAACTGTAGATTCTGATTACATCATACTGTGATATCCAAAATGGAACATGACTCCAGCTCTGGTAAAATAAATAAAAATAAATAAATAAATACAAATGCCTTGATAACATTGTAATAAGGCAATGTGACAAGTGTCACTAGTGCACTTTGTATTGAAGTGCTCTCCTGAACATTTCATTAGTCAGTCCCAAGAAAGAAAGTACCTGTCAACTGAGTCATGAATTTAATGACAATAAAGATCTAGAGAAAATGAAAAATTTTCCCTGAACATTTACATTTAATGCATTAAGCAGATATTCTTATTCAGAGCGTGCTTATAACAAAACATGCTTTAGTTTCATGTGCCAGATTGCCATGCTCAGACAGCAATTCAGAAAATTATCTGGCAACACTTTACAATAAGTTTATATCCGTTAACATTATAGTAACTACAGTACACAAGCGAATGTGAACCAACAATAAAACACACTTTAACATACCAATGCAGTTTTAAAATTAAAAATTGTAGCCTATACTTGAACATTAGTTAATGCATTTGAACTAACACTGAACAATTTTATTTTTAACATTATCAAGATAAATAAATATTGTTCACTGTTAGTTCATGATACGTAATCCATTTACTGGTGTTAACAAATATAATCTCACTGTAAAATGTTACCAGTTACAATGCTAAAAACATCAGCTTAACTCAACCTTAAAGGGATAGTTCACCCAAAAATTCTAAATTCTCTCATAATTTACTCACCCTCATGCCTTTCCAGATGTAAATTTTCTTTCTTCCACAGAACACAGACTAAGATTTTTAGGAGACAATCTCAACTCTCAAGCTCCTCACAATGCAAGTGAATGGGGACCAGAACTTTGAAGATCTTAAAAGCCAAAAAGCACACAAAGGTAGCATAAAAGTAATCCATACGACTCCAGTAGTTAAATCCACATCTTCAGAAGTGATTTGATCGATTTGGCTAAGAAACAGATCAATTTTTAACTAATTTTTTATGTTAAATCTCCACGTTCACTTTCACATTCTTCTTCTATTGTTTTGGTGACTCACATTCATGAAACATATTGCCACCTACTGGACAGAGAGGAGAATGTATAGTAAAAAAGGCTTATATTTCTCACCCACACCTATCAAATCGCTTTAGAAGACTTGGATTAAACTGCTGGAGTCATGTGGATTACTTTTATGCAGCATTTATGTTCTTTTTGAAGCATTTAAAGTTCTGGTCACCATTTACTTGCACTGAATGGACCTACAGAGCAGAGATATTCTTCTAAAAATCTTAATTTGTGTTCAACAGAAGAAAGAAAGTCAGACACATCTAGGATGGCATGAGTGAGTAAATGAGAGAATTAAATTTTGGGGTGAACTATCCCCTAAATTCCCAGGCTGGTCCAGCCTGGTTTATGATGGTTTAATGATGGTTTAATGTAGGTCTAGCTGGTGGACCAGCACAACCATGATGTTCACAGCTGGCAAAGCTGGACCATCAAGGGTTTTTTTTTTCTGGTGATTTTGGTTGAACAAGGAAATCTTGCTGGCTGAGGTAGTAAAGAAAATTTGTTGGAACACCAGCATCCCCTGCCCCAGCAATTAAAGCAACATGACTAGGTATGATGCTTTTTTTTGTTTTTGTTTTTTGTTTTTTTGCACTACCTATACAAACAGAGTCTTGGGGTCTATGCCCGCAGATTAAGAGGGATTTTACTGTTTTCCATGAGGAAGAATTTGATTCTATCATTTGAATGGGGTTTAACGGAGTGAGAACATAACCAGGGTATGACCAGTGAACAGACTGAGGGTGTAAACAGAAGTTTCTATGTCTTAGGGAGCATTACCTGTGATATTTCATTTCAGTTTTTTTTTTTTTTTTTACCACTAAATTTATGGGAAACAGCCTGCAGGTTTTATAATGCAGTGCTTTTAAGTCACATTGTGGCATACGGTAAAGCCCTATTTCTAAACTCGCCTTAATCCATGCTACTACATCTATCAATGGAATTAGCACGATGCTGTCTCACAACCTCTCTCAGTATGCCTTGCGGATGGATGCTGAATAACCTACACGTCTCCATGCATCCGTATTCTCATTTCACTCCTGACTTCTACTTTGGCTTTGGGGACATCTGACCTGGGTATACACATGAACACAGTAAGCTACCAATGCAGCCTGATGGGCAGATGTCAAGTTATATGGTTGAAATGATAAATAGTGAGGTTT
Source organism: Myxocyprinus asiaticus (assembly GCF_019703515.2). Taxonomy (NCBI): domain Eukaryota; kingdom Metazoa; phylum Chordata; class Actinopteri; order Cypriniformes; family Catostomidae; genus Myxocyprinus; species Myxocyprinus asiaticus. The sequence goes on along the minus strand of NC_059358.1, from coordinate 15,265,107 downwards.
GCTTTGGTCAAATATATCTGCTAAAGTCAGACAACTAAGGAAATATAGTGTATAGCCCCCCCAAAATCAAAATATATTCTGTTATATATACAAAAGATCTATTTTTAAGATTAACATTTTTATTGATTCATAGAAATGACAAAGAAAAACAAAACAAATACAATGAATCAATATTTAACTCCCACTACTATACCTCCCCAATCAACAACCCCACCCCGACCCCCAACGATCATATCCGTGGTCTCACAAAAGTACAAAAACAGAGAAAAAAAAACCCCAAATAAAATTAAATGAAATAAAATAAAAAAAATATATAATAATCATACACAACTAAAACTGCGCCACTCTCTCCACAGTTCCTCCCCGAGAGTCCCCCAAAAACATCAAATAACTGCCCCATTTCCCATCAAATGAATCCCAGATCCCCAGCCCGAATTGAAGGCGCTCCAGTTGACTTCCATCCCCTTAAAACAATCGGCCTGCCTATCATAACACTGGTCAGGACACAATTTTTTATGTATTTATCTCCTATATTGATGAACGCCCCACCGCCCAAAACACAGAGTCTGGGGCAAAACGAAACCCGAGTGCCCAACACGTCACACACATAACTCTGAACCCTCAACCAAAATTCCTGGATCTCAGCACACCACCAAAAAACATGGGCCATTTCTCCATCCTCCGATTGGCATCGCCAGCAGGTGGGTGTGTCTTTAAGTCTAAGCCTATACAATCTAGAGGGGGTCCAATAGAATCAATGTAAAATCTTGAATTGCATAAGGCACACCCTTGCATCTCTAGATATAGACTTGACATTTTTTTAGAATCCTAGCCCACACTCCCTCCTCCAATACCAAGTAAAAATCTTTCTCCCATAATCTCTTGATAGAAGTTAAAGCTCCGTCCCCCCAGACTCTGAATTAGCAGGGAGTAATACACTGATGCCTCATGACCTTTTCCAAAAGCAGTTATCACCACTCCCAGAGTGTTTGCTGCTATTTTTTTTTTTTTTTTTTTTTTTTTTTTAATAGTACAGGGCAGGTGGCGCAGCTGTAAACACCTAAAAACTGAGATCTGGGAATCACTACTAAATATTCCACAGTCAACTGTCAGTGGTATTATAACAAAGTGGAAGCGATTGGGAATGACAGCAACTTAGCCACGAAGTGGTAGGCCACGTAAAATGACAGAGCGGGGTCAGCGGATGCTGAGGCGCATAGTGCGCAGAGGTCGCCAACGATTTTGAGTCAATCGCTACAGACCTCCAAAGTTCATGTGGCCTTCAGATTAGCTCAAGAACAGTGCGTAGAGAGCTTCATGGAATGGGTTTCCATGGCCGAGTAGCTGCATCCAAGCCATACATCAAATGCAATGCAAAGCGTCAGATGCAGTGGTGTAAAGCACGCCGCCACTGGACTCTAGAGCAGTGGAGACGCGTTCTCTGGAGTGACGAATCACGCTTCTCCATCTGGCAATCTGATGGCGAGTCTGGGTTTGGCGGTTGCAAGGAGAACGGTACTTGTCTGACTGCATTGTGCCAACTGTGAAGTTTGGTGGAGGGGGGATTATGGTGTGGGGTTGTTTTTCAGGAGCTGGGCTTGGCCCCTTAGTTCCAGTGAAAGGAACTCTGAATGCTTCAGCATACCAAGAGATTTTGGACAATTCCATGCTCCCAACTTTGTGGGAACAGTTTGGGGATGGCCCCTTCCTGTTCCAACATGACTGCACACCAGTGCACAAAGCAAGGTCCATAAAGACATGGATGAGCGAGTTTGGTGTGGAAGAACTTGACTGGCCTGCACAGAGTCCTGACCTCAACCCGATAGAGCACCTTTGGGATGAATTAGAGCGAAGACTGCGAGCCAGGCCTTCTCGTCCAACATCAGTGTCTAACCTCACAAATGCGTTTCTGGAAGAATGGTCAAAAAGTCCCATAAATGCACTACTAAACCTTGTGGAAAGCCTTCCCAGAAGAGTTGAAGCTGTTATAGCTGCAAAGGGTGGGCCGACGTCATATTAAACCCTATGGATTAAGAATGGGATGTCACTTAAGTTCATATGCGTCTAAAGGCAGATGAGCGAATACTTTTGGCAATATAGTGTATGTTACATACAATACTAAGGCCATTAAACTCAGTTAAGTTTTTATTATGAAATACAAAAGTAGTAGTTAGCTCTAACAAATGTGGAAATCTTAACATTTTAGTTTTCCTTTGAGGATTTTAAAACAAACATATTTTAAAGTTCTTCCCAGATTAATATGCAGACTGTAAGTAAGCCATTTGTATGTTGATTTCACTTTGTCTGGCCAATGAAAGACTGGGGAAGTGTTTCAGAAACCTTTTTTAAAAACATTATTTTTGCAGTTCGGTTTGGTGCAGCAAGAGGCACAAAAATGACACACTTCACACTTTAAGAAATGTTATACAAAAAAAGGATTTAAAATTTACAATAAAAATAACTATAAAAATAGCAAATGAAAGGTATATCATTATAATAATACTAAGAAAAAAATAAGATGTGAGAGAACACAAGACTATAATAGAATACATGATACAATGATAGAAGAAAATGACATGCATTTAAGCAGAATCACATTTTGTTGTGATGTTCATATTATGGGCCCCAAAATGAAGAACACACACACACACACACACAAAACGAAGTCAGAAAACAAGCTGTTTACCTTTGACAATGAGTTCAGCAAAGTTGGAGACGCCGGAGCCTCTGGAGGATTGTGTGACGCAGCGGTACAGGTCCTGCTCTGGCTTCTGGATGTCCTCTAGTTGAAAGGACACCGCAAAGCGATTGCGACCCAAGTGCTTGACAGAAGCACCTGACGACACTTCACCATTGTGCCGCTTAAGAAGAAGAAAAACAAGACACAATATATTAGCCTACTCACCAAGCACATGCTGTCAAGAACACGGATTGAGCCAAGAACTAGTTCTTCCTGGTTTGCTAGACTTTGTGGAAACAGAATTTATAGAGGGATAGAGACAATTTTCATTAAGCCTAGGATAGAAATTAACAAGAAATATATATATATATACCGATCAGCCACAGCATTAAAACCACCTGCCTAATATTGTGTAGGTTCCCCTCGTGCCGCCAGATCAGCGCCAACCCGCATCTCAGAATAGCATTCCGAGATGATATTCTTCTCACCACAATTGTACAGAGTGGTTATCTGAGTCACCGTAGACTCTGTCAGTTCGAACCAGTCGGGCCATTCTCTGTTGACCTCTCTCATCAACAAGGCATTTCCATCCACAAAACTGCCACTCACTGGATGTTTTTTTTTTTTTTTTGGCACCATTCAGAGAAAATTTTAGAGACTGTTGTTGTGCGTGAAAATCCCGGGAGATCAGCAGTTACAGAAATACTCAAACCAGCCAGAAGTTTACATACACCTTAGCCAAATACATTTAAACTCAGTTTTTCACAATTCCTGACATTTAATCATAGAAAACATTCCCTCTCTTAGGTCAGTTAGGATCACTACTTTATTTTAAGAATGTGAAATGTCAGAATAATAGTAGAGAGAATTATTTATTTCAGCTTTTATATCTTTCATCACATTCCCAGTGGGTCAGAAGTTTACATACACTTTGTTAGTATTTTGTAGCATTGCCTTTAAATTGTTTAACTTGGGTCAAACTTTTTGGGTAGCCTTCCACAAGCTTCTCACAATAAGTTGCTGTAATTTTGGCCCATTCCTCCAGACAGAACTTGTGTAACTGTGTCAGGTTTGTAGGCCTCCTTGCTCGCACACGCTTTTTCAGTTCTGCTCAAAAACTTTCTATTGGATTGAGGTCAGGGCTTATTGTTTGTACAGATGAACGTGGTACCTTCAGGCATTTGGAAATTGCTCCCAAGGATGAACCAGACATGTGGAGGTCCACAATTTTTTTTTTCTGAGGACTTGGCTGATTTCTTTTGATTTTCCCATGATGTCAAGCAAAGAAACATGGAGTTTGAAGGTAGGTCTTAAAATACATCCACAGATACACCTCCAATTGACTCCAAATATCCAATTAGCCTATCAGAAACTAATTGGCTAATTGCCTAAAGGCTTGCTGTGATGGACTCGACATGGAGGCGAAGACAGAATCCAAATGCAGGAAGTTTAATAAATTTAGCATACAAATCCAAAATAAAAGGCAGAGACGTAGTCGATGAAGCAGGCAAAGTAAACAGTGACAAGTAATCAGTCCAACCAGGCAAACAAAGCAAAAACAGTAATCCAACAATCAGTAATCCAGTAAGACAGGCACAATGGTCATAACAAGATGGCAATGAAACAGGCAATGGAAAAATGCTAGGTAAGGCAGTGAAATGACTGGCAATACTTTGCAAAGTATCTATGGTACGGCATGGCTTTTTATACAGTGCTAACAGGAAGTAACTGTAGAAGAAACAGTTCGTGGCTAGTATTCAGGAGAGGGCTCCCTCTGGCGGTAAGCTGAATGGATACCAGCTTCATTCGTTACACTTGCCATCATTTTCTGGAATTTTCCAAGCTGCTTGGAGGCACCGTTAACTTAGTGTATGTAAACGTCTGACCCACTGCAATTGTGATATAGTCAATTAAAAGTGAAACAATCTGTGTGTAAACAATTGTTGGAAAAATTACTCATGTCATGCACAAAGTAGATGTCCTAAATGACTTGCCAAAACTATAGTTTGCTAATATAAAATCTGTGGAGTGGTCAAAAATGATGGCAGATATTTCAATGACTTCAATGTATGTTGAGAGGGGAGAAATGAAAATGGAGACAAAAAACAGGTTGGACATCACAGTGTCATTCATATGAATAATAAAAAAAAGCCTCAGAAATCCTACACATGTCTGAGTGTTGGGAATTGCTACGTGGAGCTCGTTGAGGAGGCAAAAAATGTCTCTCACACAAAACCACACTTGATAACAGCAACCTTTCACTGTGACTCAGGTAATTTAAGCGAGACACTGGTGTGAATAGCACCCATCCACGATGTCAACACATTCCATTTCCCCACACTGAATAGTGAGGACAAGAAATGAGTGCTGAGAGTGCACTCTTAAGAATGGCAAGCACTCATGAATGAGGTCTGTGGTTGCTACACAGTTATGTGTGTTTGTTTATTATGGGGCTGCTAAAGTGTTTAGGCTTTCAATGTGGCTCAAGACCACACAAATCAAACCTGAACATAGTGATAATGTGTTGGGAATGGCTGCAATTTTAAGGGTTAACATAAAACAAAGTGAACCTTGCAATCATATGGCTTTGAGTGCTCGGCACTGTCTTTTATTCAACCTAGTAATCAAATTCAGTGAACTGCCAGACAGGAGAACATGTAAAATGGTGCGAGATAAGCATTAAAAGAGTTGCGAATAATCTGTTTGGACAAAACATGGCATGCATGACAGATCTGTCCATTTACTGACATAACTTGGCATGGTTTCCATGATTAACCATCATATTCTTTTGAGATTTAGCCTATGTTTGGAGTCCTAAAGACATCAATGGTGTACAGTACGTGTAAAATAAACAAAAATACATTGTAAATAAACCTTTTAATTTCCTTTCAAATATTTATGTTAATTTTTTATAATTTAAAAGGAAGATAAACATAACTCTAACCATGTCCTAATCAAAACCTAAAAGACAGATTTTATTAAAGCTTTACCCATCTGTTGTGTCATTCACTTTTCAAAACTGTGATAAAAGTGACAAAAAAAGTTATTCAATATACTGTAGTAGCATTGTTTCTGTAAGAGGTCAACATGACGCCAGCAAAAACATTCTGTCCAAATATACAATTAGGAGTGTACCACTACAAAATGTTAACTAATCAGAGAATCTTAGCATTAGAAAATTCACTGCATTATTTACTATTTCTTATCTGAATATTATTTGGGGTCTCTTTGATCCCAAACGGAACTGATGTCATTTGTTTCATGAAGGATGTTTGAAGTATGATATCAATTTAAAATTGTATTTATAATCAGTTCTCATAAGATTATGTAAAGACATGAAATATTAATCTGATACTTGAATGTTAAGGATGTTTTTTAAGGCTATTAAAATAGCATTGTGGTCTCTCAGTCCCTCAAACAGAACAAGGCAGAAACTAGGCTGAAGTTGGTATTGCTGGTCCCACTAATATGTACCAACATTAAAATACACACAATACCAAGTATTTATTGTGTAACTGCATGTTTTTCTGCTAAATTCCCACAAGATTCACATTTACTTCTACTGAGGTAGAGGTACTGTACGTGTAGGTTTAGGAGTAGCATTAGGGGTTAGAGGTTAGGGTTAGAGGTTAGGGTAAGGGTTGGGTTAGGTGTAAGGTTAACAGTGTAACTACTGGTGTAATTAAAAGCAGGTACTTTAAAAGTAAGTACAATGCAACAACATGAATGTACATAAAAAGTACATTGTATCAAATGCTATAGTACATAGTAGTTAAAGACAGCTAATATAAAGTGGGTCTGTACATCACAATGATGGAAAACAGGAGGAAAACATTCACATAATACTAGGCTTATGTTGGTACTGCAGGTCCCACTCTAATATGTACTAACATTGAAATACACACAATACCAAGTATTTTTTGTGTAAATACATGTTTTTCTGCTAAATTCCCACAAGATTCACATTGGCTGCAACTGAGGTTCAGGTACTGTAAGTGTAGGTTTAGGAGTAGGTTTAGGCGTTAGGGGTTGGTGTAAGGGTTGGGGTAGAGTTAGGTTTAGGGTTAGGGGTAAGGTTAATAGTGTAACTACAGATGTAATTAAATGCAGGTACTTTAAATGTAAGTACAATGCAACAACATGTACAGTGTACATGTAACATGTACCTTAGCCAAATACATTTAAACTCAGTTTTTCACAATTCCTGATATTTAATCAAAGAAAACATTCCCTGTCTTAGGTCAGTTAGGATCACTACTTTATTTTAAGTGAAGAATGTGAAATGTCAGAATAATAGTAAAGAGAATTATGTATTTCAGCTTTTATTTCTTTCACCACATTCCCAGTGGGTCAGAAGTTTACATACACTTTGTTAGTATTTGGTAGCATTGCCTTTAAATTGTTTAACTTGGGTCAAACATTTTGGATAGCCTTCCACAAGCTTCTCACAATAAGTTGCTGGGATTTTGGCCCATTCCTCCAGACAGAACTGGTGTAACTGAGTCAGGTTTGTAGGCTTCATTACTCCACACACACTTTCAGTTCTGCCCACAAATTTTCTATCGGATTGAGGTCAGGGCTTTGTGATGGCCACTCCAATACCTTGACTTTGTTGTCCTTAAGCCATTTTGCCACAACTTTGGAGGTATGCTTGGGGTCATTGTCTGTTTGGAAGACTCATTTGCGACCAAGCTTTAACTTCCTGGCTGATGTCTTGAGATGTTGCTTCAATATATCCACATAATTTCCCTTCCTTATGATGCCATCTATTTTGTGAAGTGCACCAATCCCTCCTGCAGCAAAGCACCCCCAAACATGATGCTGCCATCCCCATGCTTCACATTTGGGATGGTGTTCTTCGGCTTGCAAGCCACACCCTTTTTCCTCCAAACATTACAATGGTCATTATGGCCAAACAGTTCAATTTTTGTTTCATCAGACCAGAGGACATATCTGCAAAAAGCAATATCTTTGTCCCCATGTGCACTTGCAGCAGTGGCTTCTTCCTTGCTGAGCAGCCTTGATTACTGTTTTAGCGCTGATATAGGACTTGTTTTACTGTGGATATAGATACTTGTCTACCTGTTTCCTCCAGCATCTTCACAAGGTCCTTTGCTGTTGTTCTGGGATTTATTTGCACTTTTTGCAACAAACTACGTTCATCTCTAGGAGACAGAATGCATCTCCCTCCTGAGCGTAATGATGGCTGCATGGTCCCATAGTGTTTATACTTGCATACTATTGTTTGTACAGATGAACGTGGTACCTTCAGGTGTTTGTAAATTGCTCCCAAGGATGAACCAGCTTGTGGAGGTCCACAATTTTTTTTCTGAGGTCTTGGCTGATTTATTTTAATTCTCCCATGATGTCAAGCAAAGAGACACTGAGTTTGAAGGTAGGTCTTAAAATACATCCACAGGTACACCTCCAATTCAGTACATCTCCTATCAGAAGCTAATTGGCTAATTGTCAAAAGGCTTGACATCATTTTCTGGAATTTTACAAGCTGCTTAAATGCATAGTTAACTTAGTGTATGTAAACTTCTGACCCACTGGAATTGTGATAAAGACAATTAAAAGTGAAACAATCTGTCTGTAAACAATTGTTGAAAAATTACGCATCATGCACAAAGCAAATGTCCTAAATGACCTGCCAAAACTATAGTTTGCTAATATTAAATCTGTGGAGTGGTTAAAAAATTAGTTTTAATGACTTCAACCTAAGTGTATGTAAAAGTCTGACTTCAAATGTATGTACATAAAAAGTGCATTGTATCAAATGCTAGAGTACATAGTAGTTAAAGACATCAAATATAAAGTGTGTCCGTACATCACATTGGTGGAAAACAGTAGGAAAACATTCACATAAAAGGGAAGTGAAGATGAAGAGTCATATATCTCCCACTGTGTTTAGAAGAGGAATGAACACTTCAGAAGGCTTGAGGACATTGATTATTGCAGAATCTTGAGTTGCTGTGACAGCTTGCAACCACAGGCATCTATCCTTGACCTTGAAATGTGACATAATCATTTGATTTAATTCCACCTCTGATGCCAAAAACTTCAGCCCTCCAAAGGCAGAGTGAACAGTTCCTTCCAAAGACAGTAATCTGGATGTCAAAGCTGAAGCATCAAGAATGCTCTCAGACTCATTATATTATGTAATGGACAGAAAGACAGCTTGTCTCCAAGTTGGGGTTCGATATTTCCTACTAATATACCAATACCACAGCATTAGATCAACAAACACTTATTTATTTCTATTCGAACAAAATGCAAAATCAGGATCTGTTTGGACATTTCGTTTTGAGTTTGCATTTTGGTCAAATACGTATAGTTAAGAGCTTGCTGACATAATGCCTCAGTATGTTTCATCTCCGTCAAAACTATTCTTGAGAATACAGCTGGACTGCAAGGTTTTTTGTGTAATGATAAACATGCTGGAACCAAGGTATGTCATTCCCATGCTTTTTTTTCTTTTTCTGACACTGAGGTGCATATAGTCTACTCTATGTCACCTGTATGGCTCTGTGATTATGTAATGCAGGACGTTCAGCACTTGAAATGAAAATGAATGAAAAACTAGCAAAATATCGCAATACATCACAGTTTTGAAGTTTTGAAGGAATCACAATATTGTAGAATAGCGATCCAGATATCATTATATAACACTGTATCACCAGGTCTCTACTGACTCCACCCCTACTTGTTGCTTATGTTTTTGGTTTGAAGATTTACATAATAAACATTAAACTCCATTGCAACTTCACTAATTTAAACAGGAACAGTGACATGGTGTTGTAGTCTAGTGGTTAAAGGTCTGGCCTGGTTACCAAAAAGTTGAAGGTTCAAACTCTGTTAGGAGCAATCAATTTACTAAAACCATTGTGTCCTTGAGCAAGATAGTTAACCTTAGCTTCCTAAAAGTGTAAGCTAAAATGACAATAAACAAGGATTTATGATTTCATGGCTTGTTTTAACCTTTCTGATCTCATCTGATGAACTGTAGGAGTTTTAAGAAAAAAATCATTTTAAACAAAGGTGTTCAGAAAAGATTAACAGCCCCTACTAACTTTAGTAGGCCGGCTTTTTCAAGATTAATATTCAGATACTTGGTGCCCAATTCCTGCAAACTTCGTTGACATCCAATTAAACATGACACCAACCTCAAGATCACTCTTTTTCAGTCAAGTATAATTAGACAGAAACTCCCTATGCTCATTAAAACAAACTCCATAAAAATGACTTTATACTCACCTCTAATAAGAACTTTTCTGCTTCAGATGGACGGCCTGCTGCCACACACTGGAAAGTGGCGTTTTGTCCAGCATTGACTTCCACGTCACCCAGACGGGAGAAATGAGGGGCTTTATCTGAGGACAGAGAGCATTGTAAGGTGATCAGAATAGAAAAACACTTAATATATAAAAATGCATCAAAATATGCCAAGATGTGTCAACCTAGGCATGCACCCTTAACTATCATGTATTAGTCATTAGTTTTATGCTAACCCCATTTTTAGAGATTATTTTTGAGGTATACAGATTGCTGAAATGTGGGGAAACTCTGACCCATATTTTTCCTCTCTTTAGAGGCCAGAAATCTTGATTTGTTCCCATTTGGTTAATTGGTAAAAAAAAGCTGTGAAATTGTCCAGACATTTGTTATTTCCTTGCCAGTGTGAGAGTGCAATGATCCTCTGAAATCAGACCTAGATAACTTTCCTCCAACATGCTTGGTCTTCTGTACTTTGAGTTCCCTTTAAACTCAATCAATTTTCAAAAGGTCTCAGTTCAATTAAAATGCAATATAACCTTTTGAATTTCAAAGTCGTATCTATTCATTTGCAGACACATTTTTGTAACTCAATCTATACACTCTGTCATTAGACAGGATAAACAGAAGTAATAAATGGATAGACAGGATAGATATAAAGAAATAAATACTTTATTGACCCCTAAAGAAAAAAATAGGTGCAGCAGTAATATTTTATATAAACATAAAATTAAAAAAAAAAAAAATCTGCACAGTGAAACGACACGGTGTAGTCAATACCAAACAGAATACAGTACGATGGTATTGCAGCCATAAGATTCACATAATAGTGAAAAAATGAAGACCAGTTCTGAATCTGATATGACAAAGAATAGATCACTATTTCAATAGGGAAGTATTGAAAGTACACCTAAACCATCAACAACAGCACAATAAATACTAGGGACAATTCTGTATGGCTCACACATTTTATGTGAGGCTGTATTATTGAAACTTTTGAGATTTCAAGAATTGTTTTAAATCTACTTTTTGAATGGGTGCCAGGTGTTAAAAATGCCCCCAGGCAAGATGAACAGATTCATGTAGTTGTTAACAGTGTTTAGTGTCTAAGTATTGAAGGATCCAGTGGGAACTGCGGCCAGCTCTGCACGTCTGACAGTTAGCTTGTCACTTAAATTGTGTACAGTTAATGTATAATTTATTATCTTGAACAACCAAATTGTTTCTATTTTTGTGGTGATAAGGGGATGTGAAATAATTTTCAATGCTTCAGCAAGGCAACAGTTCTAGAACTTTTAACCTCTTTAATAAACCTCTAAATAAAGGCGAAGTGTGCAATGTCTGTGCCATTAGCGACATCAAACAGAATGGCAAATATAATGACTGTTTTCAGACAGGTTTCCCGAACACTCCCACATCTGTCATTGGTTTGGAAAAACAAAAATGTTGGCGTGTAATGGTGGTCAGGAAGCTCAAACAAATGATCTGATAGAGCCACAAAGAAACCGTTTATGTATTGATTCAACCTACGAATGGCTAGTTGTCTCTGCATATTGAGCTGGGATAGAAGTATCTTTGTAAAGCAATTGTAAAGATTTACAATGGAAGAAGCCAAACGTTTTTCTCCTGAACGAAGTACCTTCAGTGAACGAAGCCTGCGTTTATACAACAAAAAGAGTCATTTTAAAATCAGTCTGTGAAGTTCATGTTGAGCATCAAAAAAGTATGCTTTTGAAAAACCTCGGAGAGACGGGCTTCAAAGCTTTCCATTTTAAAGTTAAGACAGAAACTTGGCTAGTTACAATCTCCTAAACTGAAAAGTGCGATTGTAAATAAAGACTACCCGAGTTACAATTTTAAGGCCAACTGAAAGAAGCCTGTATGCCCGATGGTGGCTTGCAAACTATCCTAGATGAGTTCTGAACAAACTATTTATCGTACTCCCTGGAGATCCTTAATGTAAGCCTTTAATTTCAGAGAGCTTTGCAGAATTCATACTGCAACTATTTTAATGCTTTTGAGCTCAAATTTTCAACAAAATCCCATGTGAATTTGTATGTCTTGGAATTTTAGATCATGTATCCTTAATTTGCATAAAACACTGTGGCAATAGTTGCACAGAAAAGCACAATCATTGTTCTCCTATGTAAGCTTAATAACAGGATTGGCAAGCTTAGATTTGTGGCCCTGTGATGGAGCTGTCTTTAAATCATCTCTTTTTCCATGACAACACATCTTTTCTTCTCGGTGGAAATGAAACAGCTTCCTCATCAAGGCAAAAAGGAAACATACAAAGTGATTGCAGACATTCTACCCACATTGCATCTGAAATCTGTCAATAAAAGTGGAAGTGGCAAAGACATGGGCAATGAGGTCTGATATAATGTAGAGAGTGACGTTTTCAAAATTCATGCTGAGCTATGTTTTGTATTTGAAAGCTTTTTTTGTCAATCTTATTTGTAAAAAACAGACGGAGACCATTGCTTCATTGTTTGTAGTCTGTGGGTGGCCACATGTTCCGTGGGCACGCCACTGTGTTATGCTCAATTCATGGTTTTTTATGAGCAATCATAAATCACACATAACAAGAAAGTGTGAAAAGAGCTGAAAATCTGTAACGTCTTGTAGGCAGCATGTTAAATATCTTTAAATATGTCAGTTTGTATCCTGAGGTCTTCTTTGAACAATACATCTTGTATTTACCACACTGGGTTGAGAAAAAAAAGCATGTTCTTGTGTTAAAATACAACAACATGCAGCACATGGAATGGAACGGAATGCAGGTGTCTCAAGACACGTTTTTCAAATTTGAAGTTCTTTTAACGTGACACAGCTTTTTAAAAATGCTAAGACGCTGAAAAAGCAGTGAGGCCAAAATGGTAAAAAATGGTCATCTAGCTCATATTTACATAGACAAACAATTCCAAAACATGCAGATGGATGCAAAATGCATCCTGTGTGAACGAGCCCATAGAATCAGATTGAACTTGATATCAAACAAAACCATCCCTCTCTTAATCCTCTTTCCTTCCTTCCCTTTTCGGCTTGTCTTGCCAAATCGTGATTTCCGCAGTATGGCACAATGCCACTCTTGACAATGTGTGTCCAGGTCCTGATGAGAGTTTTAATTATTTAATGTGCACAGTGGGGCTTAGATGATGCCATCTGCCGCCTGCAGGAAGCATTGGGGGGAGCGAAGGAGGGGAGTGTTCAGCGACTCAGCAAAGATTAGCTTTCTTGACCACAGCATCTGTTGATTTGCTTGTTTGGAAATGCACTTTATTGCTAATCACACTTTGTCAGTTTTCTCTGTTTAAATATTTATGTCACTACACTTTCTGAAGCCTTAAGCTGGGACACCTATCCAGCACTGGATTGATCCCGATGGGCAAAAGGGCTGGACACACACACACACACACACACACACACACACACACACACAAAAAAAACTTTCAGCACATTAGTTACGGCTATTAATTGCCCTGTCAGAATCCAAGAGATCAGCGGAGTTACCAAAGAACTTTACAGACATGTGGATATCATCTGAAGCAGCTTGTTTTAAAGACCCCATGAAATCAAAATTGGAGTTTTGTGGTTTTTAGTCCAATATCTTTTAACATTGAAGCCATGAATATGCAAGTGTACTCATGTAACATCTGAGGTTGTTACCCCTCCTACCAACCACCAGAGGGAGCCCTCTCCCGAATACTAACTCTGTACTGTTTCTTCTTTGGTGACTTCCTGTTTAAACTATATAAATACCATGCTGTTCAATTTTGACTTTGTAAAGTATTGCCAGTTTACCCTGCCATACCAAGCGGTTTTCCATTGCCTTTGCTGATTGTTTTCATGTTATGACCATTGCCTGTTTTCCTGGATTTACTGCCTTTTGGATACCCCTTTGTTTTGTTTGCCTTGTTGGACTGTCTTTTTGGTTTATTGGATTATACCGCTTGCTTAACGTCTACCTCTATTTGCCTGTTGATTTGGATTGTTTGCTTGTGTTCATAATAAACTTCCAGCACATGGATCCTAAAACCATCTCCATGGCCAGTTCATTACAGAATACTTCGCCTAACATAGATCCAGCGGAAGTTTCACAGCTCCAGGCCGCATTCGCGCACCAGTGCGAGGTATTAAGGGGTTACCAAGACCAGCTGAACAACCTACGAGCTACCAACGAATGCTTGACACAATACATTCACTCACTGTCAGCTCCCCATGCTAAACCGGTAAGCTTTGCTCTACATGATAAGTTTGATGGTTCTGCTGAAAAATGCTGGGGTTTTTTATGACAATGCAAGGTATTTTTCTCAAATCAGCCTGAATCATTTGATCAAGACACCAGGAAATGTTCTTTTTTGATGTCACTGCTTACCGGCAAAGCTCTCGATTGGGCCGCCGCTGTTTGGGATAAAGATACTCAAATCCAGGTTTCATTTGATTACTTCATTCAACAAATCCAAGAAGTCTTCGAGTATCCAGCAGGCGGCCAAGATATCTCTGTTCAGCTACTTCATCTACGCTAGGGTTATTGATCAGCAGCGGATTATGCAGTGCTGTTCAGGACACTAGCGGCTCAGAGTGGGTGGAATGATGTCGCTCTGAAGACTGTTTTCCGCGAAGAACTGACCTGCAAGGGTGAAGGTACGAATCTTTCTCAATACATAACTATGGCCATCAAGATTGATAACCTGCTTCAGAATGCTTCACGGCCTCAGTTTCGCTTCACCTCGAATTTTACAGTCTCAGTACAGGCCCAGGCATCCACTGCATCACCCGAACCCATGCAAGTTACTTACAATCGCGTTTCCATGGAGGAACGCCGACGTCGACACAATGAAAACCTTTGCGTTTATTGTGGCTCACCAGGTCATCTCAACGCTGCATGCCCATACAAGAAATAAAGTTCTCCTGAGTCAAGGCAAAATGTGAGAACAATGAACACTGTATCACACGTTTCACGTAATTTTATGTTACCTGTAGAGGTAACATAAAATTACGTGATCATGTAAAGAGTTTTACAGCTTTAGTGGATTCTGGTGCTGCTGTTAATATCATTTATCAGGAGATTGTACAAGAACTCAACATACCCACCATTCAATGCTCCCCAACGATTAACATCACCACTGTTGACAACACTCCTATTGGTACTGGCATAACCCAACAGACTGTTCCGATAACCATCAAGGTTGGACTTTTTCATGTAGAAAAAAAATCTCACTATATGTCATCAACTCGCCCAAGCATGCTCTTATCCTGGGTCATCCCTGGCTGGCCATCCATGACCCATCGATATCTTGGAACCAAGGTGAGCTCACGCCATGGTCAAGTTTTTGTCACAAACATTGTCTCCTTGTTGCTGTTTCCATGCCTTGTCTAATCACCAGTATTGAGAGCCCCGAATCACAGAAGGAGCCCACGATCCCCAAGAAGTATGAAGAGTTCAGTGAGGTGTTTAGCAAAATCAAAGCTATACAACTTCCTCCTCATCCATGGGACTGCGCCATTGAACTTCTGTCCAATACAGCCCCACCGAGAAGCAAGGCATATGCACTGTCACGCCCCGAGACCCTCGCAGTGGAGAATTACATTGAGGGAGCCCTTGCCTCTGGTTACATCCGTCCCTCTTCCTCCCCAGCTGCTGCAGTGTCCTTTTTCGTAGAAAAGAAGGATGGAGGTCTACATCCCTGTATCGAATATCGAGGCCTGGACTCTGTCACCATAAAGTACCGTTACCCATTACCGCTTATCCCCTCAGCCCTTGAACAACTCCGTGAGGCAAAGATCTATACCAAACTTGATCTGAGAAGTGCTTATAACCTTGTCAGAATCCGATAAGGGGATGAGTGGAAAACTGCTTTCATCACCACCAGGGGGCACTATGAATGTTTGGTCATGCCGTATGGACTTGCTGACGCCCCCTCGGTTTTCCAGTCTTTTATCAACGAGATATTCAGAGACTTACTGAATCATTGTGTGGTGGCTTACATTGAAGACATCCTCATCTACTCACAAGACATTGAACAACATATCCAGCAGGTCAAGACAGTTCTATCACATCTCCAGGAACACCAACTATTTGTCAAGGCAGAAAAATGTTCCATACCTCCCATACCACTTTCCTAGGCTACAATATCAGCCATCAAGGTGTAGAAATGGATGTCTCTAAGATAACAGCAGTCACCGAATGGCCTCGACCTTAAATCAAGGAACTACAGCGGTTTCTGGGCTTCGCCAACTTCTATCGCCGTTTCATCAGCTCTCTCCTGAATACTAACTCTTTACCGTTTCTTTGGTGACTTCCTGTTTAAACTATATAAATACCATGCTGTTCAATTTTGACTTTGCAAAGTATTGCCAGTTTACCCTGCCTTACCAAGCGTTTTCCCATTGCCTTTGCTGATTGTTTTCATGTCATGACCATTGCCTGTTTTCCTGGATTTACTGCCTTTTGGATACCCCTTTGTTTTGTTTGCCTTGTTGAACTGTCTTTTTGGTTTATTGGATTATACCGCTTGCTCAACGACTACCTCTATTTGCCTGCCGATTTGGATTGTTTGCTTGTGTTTATAATAAACTTCCGGCACATGGATCCTAACACCGTCTCCATGGCCAGTTTATTACAACTCAAGTATACTAAAATATTACAAAACTAACCTATAGCAGTTATACACCCTAGTGTAGGGGAGTAACTAATAGTAGCGATGCTACTAACTTAAAGAAATATTCCATGTTCGATATACAAGCTAAGTTCAATTAACAGCATTTGTGGCATAATGTTGATTCCCACAAAAAAATAATTTAAACTCGTGCCCCCTATTAAGTGAGGCACTTACAATGGAAGTGAATGGGACACATTTTTGGAGGGTTTAAAAGACAGAAATGTGAAGCTTATAATTTTATAAAAGCACTTACATTAGGGTGTAAGTGTTTGCGCGTGTGCGCAACAATGATGAAATTAAATAAACAATTAACTGACCCAATATATTTGAAAACAAAAAATAAGTCCAAAGAGACAGAAATTGGTACAATTATCAATGGCCAAATAATGGTTTATTATATGGCCTGGGTGGCATTTCCCAAAAGCATCGCAAGCTTAAGCTGATTGTAGAGACCATTGGTGCCAATGGTTTCTACGATCTACTTAGGCTTGCAATGCTTTTGGGAAACGCAGCCCTGGGCTTTATTGGACTTTTATTAGTATAAACACAATGTGTTGATTGTATTTTCTTGCTATATTTAATCTTGTTTTTCAAGTATGTGATGCATACCATCCCTTCTAGGAGTACTAAGTAATGCTAATTTTAACTCCAGACTCGCATGAATAGTTTACGCGTAAGATATTCCTTTGTTTCCAGCTCCAGTATGTTGACTCAAATTAGCATAATTAGGTAACAACATTACATCCATAAAAAGGCTATTGTGAACCAAATATTTGTACAGTCCTTTCGCATTTTCATGCAGCTAAAACAAAATTCTACACACTACAATGACAGTTGTGTACTACTCACAGCAGGGGTAGTTCAACAGGAGTATGTCATCAACAGCAATGTAGCCTTGACGGTCCACAGTTGCCTCCAGCAATATCTGAAAATATAAAGAGAGGAAAACATGACCTTCAGAAATGTATTTGAATTCAGAACATTTCTGACATGTGGATATTTGCATAGTTTTCAGTCAAGTAGTAAAATCAAGTCATTTGTTGCTGATTATATTTGAAATATACAGTGTGACTAGACAAATAAAAAACTTCAAAAAACCTACTGGTGTTTGCTCACTTTGAAATGTTGCTTTCGTGAGTGATGCCTTGGGGTATATACTGTATTGACACCTTTTGAAATGTTATTTTTCAAATGGTATTTCTTGAATATCATGATAGTTAAATCAAGCTAACAGCAAAACATGTATTTTTAATGGGCTGCCAGCTCTAGATTTATTGTGATCTATTTAACATCTTATGGAGCTTTTCCTTGTTTTTCCTTGGTTTGTAAAGACACATTTTTTGTGATGCTGCTATGGAACAATATGTTTAGTAAA
Organism: Myxocyprinus asiaticus; assembly: GCF_019703515.2. Lineage (NCBI taxonomy): Eukaryota > Metazoa > Chordata > Actinopteri > Cypriniformes > Catostomidae > Myxocyprinus > Myxocyprinus asiaticus. Next base: position 15,247,112 of record NC_059358.1, on the reverse strand, counting down.
AAAGCGCTACACAAATAAAACATATTGAATCGAATAGATTTGTATTATTGTCTTAGACAGTTTGAAGTTAGATGTTTTTTCGATGTTAAAATATTTTCTTCCGAGTAAGCCATATATAGGTTAATAGGTTTCCTCAAAAAGCAAGGTTATTTTTGCTATTTCATTTGGTGACACTAATGGTGCAGAAATTACACACTCTAAGCTTACGAAATAATGACTAAATATAAAGCAAACAAGTAAGAGGCGCATCCTAGTTGTCAACAAAACTGTCAACCAAGTTGATGAAAGATTGAAAAGTGAGGCTGAGAACTTCATCCTTCTTCATTTTGCACATGGAATGTTTTGACAGTCATTGAGAGAGGAGAAAGGATTGAAAAAGGATGCCAAATAGAGAAAGAGAATGAGAATGGGAGTGAAAATGAATGTCAACTTCACTAAGGGCCCCTGGGGCCTGTAGAAAATAATGGCTTCATCAGGAGGCCTGTGACACATGGCTCTCATTCACCATGCTACACACACACACACACACACAAGCTCGTAATATGATCTTAAGGGGCACCAGTCCCCGGAGACCAGAGAGGGGCTCCACACATGCCAACGGCAGTACACAAAGGACGGTCACCCCAGTGTAATGAAATCAGATCAATATTGTGCACACGACAGTGATGATGAGATGTTATTACACATTGAGGCGAGGGTGGAGGCTGTGTTTGCTCTTTCAGCATTAGTGTGGGAGGCTACCCACATTTGGAATTACAGTTTCTGCATCAAAAACGAAATCATTTTTGTTTGTTTGTTTACTTTCAAGTAACTAATAGGAATGCACTGAAATTTCGATCACCTTTCTGTTGTGTTTTATGCATAAATAGTGCATCAAAAAAGAAACATCTCTGTTTGGAAGAGTTTGTTTAAAGTTAATATTTCATTGATCTACACTAACACATGTACACTGTAACAACACAGACTTTCTATTGACTTGTCATTTTATTTAAACAATATATATTTTTTTAATTGTTGGAGCCGACATGCCCACAAGGAATTGTATTGCTCTGATGTTACACTTTTATTCAGTAGCTCAGCAGACTTAATGGAGTTCTCAGTGATGTTTAATTTAATAATCAACTTTGTCTCAGATGTTTCTCTTAAAATTCCTTAGGAAAAATATGAATGGACGCAAATGAGAGAAGTGTTTGCATTTAGTAAAAGTATAGAGCTATAAAATGTATGTGGATAGCAAAGCTCTACTCCATAGTTTTGCGTTACTTTAACCCTGACAAGGTAAAAATGGAAAGTGTTAGCTTTATAATGATATCATTATTATGTCTCTAAACTGTTGCCAAGAAATAATGTAAATGTTGGCCGAGACTTTGCTTTTTACTTTAGTGCATATCACTCTATAAATGTGTTTCTGGGTCAAAGTGATCTAAAATGATGGAGCATGTCACATTTGATCTTAAATAATTTGATGACAAATGATTGAGTTCATAATTGAAATCTCAGACTCGCAGACTTTGATATCTTGAAAAACTCTAGCAGTTTGTGACATTGTTGAGATCTCTTCTGAAACTCCACATGATAATTGTGTGTGATTATTAGGCTCTTTTTCCTCAAGAGACATACTGGAAAATCAGGAGACTAAATTAAGAACAAAAATTCTTATAATGACAAAAGAAGTGACAGTTAAAAAAATAAAAAATGTCTAATTTATTAATATAATTGTCAGTTTCAGACAATAATTTTCACGTCTGTGCATCACTAGTGGGCGAAAGCTTTACTCTTCACTTATTGTTTTCCATGAATAGATGAAGGAAGCACATCTGTGTCCATGACAGTGAAAGTTGGTGGGCCATCAACAGCAAAGTGCACTGAGTTTAATGTTGATTGTGGTTTTGATTGAGGGTTATTACTCAATTCGCTGTTAAAAATTTAACCCGCAGCTGCTGAAACAGCACAGCTGTTTCCCCATGCATCATCCTTACAGCACAAAACATATAGGTCGAATTATTAGCATGTATTGCTATTGCTGCAAAGGGATTTGTATGTGTTGCAGCATTTGCGGTTTGCTGATTTAAGATGCCGTCAATATCTCTCAAAGCCTTCCTGGTACAGAGGCCCCATTTCAAGTTTCATTTTACCATCACCTGGTCAGCAAGACCTTCCAGACTCCCTACAACTCCCACCACTCTGTCAGACACCTTATATTTCATCACGGAACAGTGTGATTTCATCCTCCTAACACTGCCTTGATGTCCGCCAGCGCCGACACACATAAGATGGATGTGAAGTCTCTGATTGGGATCTACAAAACACAACGTGCTTTGTGGGAAGAGAGGGAAATGTGGCTCCAGAAAGCAGAATATACAGCCAGCACTGGCTCAGTCTCTGTAACCCCACTGTAATCTCCTGTTGGAAAGGACTGCATTGGAACCACAATAAACTAACACCAGACATGTGGAATGATGCAACGTTTTGGTAAGGAAGATTACTCAAAAATGTGTTTTCAACATTCCCCCACCAGCCCATGGGTGTGTCATTGCTTGCATTTCATCAATCTCCAAAAAAAACAAAGATTTTGACTCGTTTGCTATCATTAAATTGTATTGCAAATACATTACATCTAAAGCTATATCTAACTTTAAATATATTTCCATCAACAATCTATCGCTCAATTAATCAATCACTCTATCTACCAATCAATCTATCACTATATAGTGCTCTATCACTCTACCTATCGCTCTGTCACTATCTCTATCGCTTTATCAATCAAAATATTGCTTGAGCTGTCTATCCATCCATCCATCTATCTATCTATTAGGGGTGCAAAAAAATATTGTATTGTACGATACAACTCTCATGATTCAATACAATATGCATCATACGATACATAAGCAAACACATTATAGTGTAATTAAAAACAAGCAGCGCAACACTGAGAGCTATGAAACAGTCTCCTCCCCAGCACAGCAGAGCAACAGATCTACAGTACATAAGCGAGAAGATCGATGGCAAATGGCAAACAACCTATTATTCTCTGATTTTGATGTGGAAATGTAAACAGGTATGAGTACAACACTTGCACGCATGTTATAAGCCAGTAATAATGGCGGTAAAGTTATGTGAAAAAATTATGTGTGCCAATTGGTTTTTGTTCAAGCCGCTAAAAAATATTTGGATTATGTATAAATAATCCAATATTTTCATTTATCGTAAAACCAGAGGTCAGGTTCCTCTCTAGTTTTTTTTTTTTTTTGGCCCCCACCACTAAATAACATTGAAAGAATTGATTTCCTTGCTACAGTCACTTTAGCTTGCTCACTGGGGGCTTTATGACTTTAAGCCATGCTTTCCTATAAAGCTGCTTTGAAAATATGTGTATTGTGAAAAGTGCTATACAAATATAAATGACTTGAGTGTAGACAAACATTTATTTTTATAAATAAATTTACATTTATTTTTTCTAAAATAAATTAAAAAAAAATATTAAAAAAAAAATATTACATTTTCTTATTACAATGAAACAAAATAAATGGAGTGCTGTTGTTTACGTAACTTTATTATAGAGCTTTACTTTTTGTTGCCAATGTCAGATACTGTTGTGTCATTTATGATTTAAAATACATTTATGTTGAATCCTTCAGTAAGTTTGAGCGAAAATGTCTGTCTATCTATCTATTCATTAGAAGTGCCTTTATTTGTCCCCTTGGGGAAATTTTCTTTCAGTGGATTTCATGATTGCATGTGAGCGTTAGACAAGGAGAAGAAGAAAAAAAAAAAAAAAAAAAAAAAAAATATATATATATATATATATATATATATATATAAACATCTATAAAGCTACTACAAGAGCACCAAGAAATCCATGAAACACACCTATAAAATACATACCAATAAGTAAAAATATATATAGTGTATATATGTACTGTGTGTGTGTGTGTGTATATATATATATATATATATATATATATATATATATATATATATATATATATATATATATATATATTGCTTATATACAACAAGTACATTTTAAAAATTAGGGAAAACTGAGTACGGTCACAAAAAACACATTTGTGCATGGAAATACTTTCTTACACGACGGATCACAATCTGCCGTTGCTGGTTCAAACCAAATGATGCGTCCAAGCCTCTCAAAAACATCACTTCAGAATTACTAGTATCACAGCTTGGGCTGTTTCTAACATGTTATTGGAGAAACAAGGATGTGTGTGTGTGTGTGAGAGAGAGAGAGAGAGATGGATCGTGTGCGATCACCTGTTGATGATGCTGTAGTGTGTTAGTCAGCTTTCTGGAGATAATGTCATTTTGGTGAAATGCAACCTATTTTCTCTGCTATGTCTCTCAGCTGTGATGACCCTTAATGCTGAAGTTGTTAGTTTAAAGCCGCTTAAAGCTATTTCCTAGCTTTAGCAGTGTAGTAGTTGTTACGTTCTGTGGCGTATTTTGCTTGTGTTTTCTTTCCTCTTTTCATTTATTCTTTACTGTCATGATTCTTAGGTTTTGAGATTGGTTATTCATCACATCAATAATCATTAGTTAATGTGACGACACCCCTCAAGGAACCAATCCGGACTCACCCTCTGTATAAACCATCCTGTATAAACACCTGGAAGTGACAAGAGGTAACAGGCTTAGATGGGTCAAAAGATCCAGAGCATCAGACAACTGGAGCAGCATTTATAGTATCAAAATTGAAAGAAAGTGGAATAAAACGAAGTTCAAATTATTTGGGAGTATATACCATGGAAATGCTGGTGATATTCATGGCTTTACAGTGGGTAGAAGAACACAAACCAGGATACATTTTAATGTGTTCTAACTCTGTTTCAGTACTTAAGAGCCTGAGATCTTTCAAATCCAGCCGACAAGATATTCTGTTTAGAAATTTACAAGTACATACAAGAATAATTCGAGAGGGTACAGTAATTAGGTTTATGTGGGTTCAGGCACATGTAGGTATAAAGGGAAATGAGGAGGTGGATAAATTAGCAAAACAAGCATTACAAAGAGAAATAATAGAATTACAAGTTGCATTAAGTAAGTCAGAACTTAAAGCAGTAATATGGGGTAAAGCAATAGAAGAATGGCAAGGAAAGTGGAACAATGAAACAAAGGGTAGATTTCTTTACAGCAAAACCAATAAAGTTAATCGGAAAATAGGAAATATAGGTAAGTCAAGGAAAGAGGAAGTTGTTTACAACAGAATAAGGTTAGGATATTCAAATTTAAATAGTACACTAAAAATAACAGGAAAACATCCAGATGGGTTGTGTGAATACTGTCAGGTTGAGGAGAATATATCACATGCAATTACTGAATGCACTAAATATGAACAAGAAAGGAAAAATATGATGGAGGAGTTGATGAAGAATGGAATTAAGGTATTAAGGAATTAACAAATATGTCAAGTTGGAAAAACAGTAGAACTTTCTTTGAATTCATAAGAAAAACAGGATTGATAGGTAGAATTTAAGCTCTGTTCCACACTCCGGAGCAGAAGGTGGCGGTAATGCACCATTTACGTTGGATGCCACCCGCCGTTAAAAACCAAGAAGAAGAAGGAGGAGGCGGAGGAAACAGGCTTGTTTTTCTCTCGGTTGTCTTGTTTTGCTGTTTTGTGTTAGCCTCTCTGATTGATTTATTAGTGAAACAACCATTTTGTTGTTAAAGTTATGTTTCTTAATGGTTTCATTTTCTTTCCTAAGTTTATGTTGCTTGGTTAATTTGTTGTGACAGTGCATCGCTTAAATCGCTCATTTGAAACTAACTTCCCGGACCCAGAGAGGAGGGATAGGTTAGCATGTCACGTGATTTACACTGCACTGTGTAGCGTTTGAGTTTGTCTAAACACACCAGGAATGGAGCGGGTGCTACCCTCTGTATTTATGTTTGTTTAGTAAGTGTAGTTTAGTTATTGTTACTAAGCTTGCTCATGGCATTTAATTTGCAAAGTTTTCTTGACAACCCCTCTTTGGAGGTGATTGAAAAGTGTAGGAAGGATGAATTGTTAACAATAGCTACACACTTCCGTATTCCCATTACAAAAGCAATCGCTAAAAAAACAAATTAAAGCCGACATAATAAACTGGCTGTTTGAGCTGGAAATGTTAAAATTGCCTGACGTTGATGTTGAGACCAATCTTTTTAGCGAGGGGCAGCTTGTTGATGACTCTGAACTGGGTAAAGTGGAGGTAGAGACAGCTGTGATAGAGGCGGAGGCTGAAACCAGGGTAGCCTTGCCACCCTTTGAACCTTTTTCACCAGGTACTCCCAGTTCAAGAGGGGAGGCACAAGTGAAAGTGTGAATTGCACGACTCCTTACGGAGGTGCAGGAACGAGCACAAGCCTGCCAAGCAGAGATGGATCTGCGTCTCGAGATTTGCAGGCTCGAAAATTCAAGTAAAAAAAGAAGTGAAGCTTCGTCAGTTGGAGATGGAAGTGGCTAAGGTTGCATCGGTCTCCTCTGTTCAGCAGAGCTTCTCGTCGGTGAGTGATAATGCATCTATTTCAGTTTCCACCACATTTGATGTGGAAAAACACATTGCTTTGGTGCCGAATTTTAGAGAATCAGAAGTGGATCGTTATTTTAACACTTTTTAGAGGATAGCAACTTCCTTAGGTTGGCCGAAAGATGTTTGGTCATTACTGTTGCAATACAAATTAGCTGGCAAAGCTTTAGAAGTGTACTCTATCTTATCTTTGGAAGATGGCCTAAAGAATGACGTAGTTAAACTGGCCATACTTAGAGCATATGAGTTAGTCCCAGAGGCTTACAGGCAACATTTTTGTAATTGTAAGTAAAATACTACTCAAACCTTCATAGAATTTGCACGAGAGAAGATAATTCTCTTTGACAAGTGGTGCATTTCTAGTAAGGCTGATGATTTTGCCTCACTTAGGGAACTTATGTTACTTGAGGATTTTAAGCAGTGCCTTCCTGAGCAGATGGTGCTGTATTTAAATGAGCAGAAGGTGGCGACACTTTCGCAAGCTGCCGTGCTGGCAGACGAATTTTATGCTTATGCATAAAAAAGTTTTTCAAATAGCAAGTGCTGAAAAGAGTTCCTTGTTGAAGTCTTTAGCGAATGTTCAGCTGCCTAAACAGAACAGTGAAAAGTAGCCAACTGTTTATTTTTGAAGCACAAATAGAACCCTCAGCGGAAAGAAGTCTCTGCGTATCTCTGAGGGTCTTCGCGTTGGGAAGAACACCACTTAGCAAACAGACACCACTGCAAGACATATAGGTGCCTCGTAGAGGGAGCCCTAGCCTGAGTGATCGTGTCTACCACCATGGGTGGTAGGCCACTTAGGTCTTCCATGTCCCGTCCAAGTGCCAGACATGAACATTCCAGAGGTCTGATTGTGGGTGCCAGATGGTGCCCTGTCCCTGAGAGAGGAGAACCCTCCTCAGGGGAATTCGCCAGGGAGGGGCTGTCACGAGGAGCGTGAGGTCCAAGACCCAAGTCTGGGTGGGCCAGTAGTGTGCCACTAGGATGACCTGCTCCTCGTCCTCCCTGACCTTGCACAGGGTCTGTGCAAATAGGCTCACTGGGGGGAACGCACACTAGCGTGGCCCCCGGGGCCAGCTTTGTGCCAGCGCATCTGTGCCGAGGGAAGCCTCGGTCAGGGTGTACCAGAGCGGGCAGTGGAAGGATTCCCGGGAAGCGAACAGGCTTACCTGCACTTGACCGAATCGACTCCAAACCAACTGGACCACCTGGGGTCTGCCACGCTGTCGAGGTCACGCAGAATGTGAGTGGCTCGCAACGACTTGAGTCGCTGCTGTCTCCACTTGTTTTGCTGCTAAAACAGCAAAACAAGTCCGAAATCAACCGAGAGAAAAACAAGCCTGTTTCCTCATGTCACTTCCAGGTGTTTATACAGAGAAGGTGAGTCCGGATTGGTTCCTTGAGGGGTGTCATCACGTTAACTAATGATGACTGATGTGATGAATAACCAATCACAAAACCTAAGAATCATGACAGTAAAGAATAAATTAAAAGAGGAAAGAAAACACAAGCGAAATACGCCACAGAACGTAACACCCACACCCTTAAAAACAAACATCTATACATAATATAGTGTTTGACAAAAGCACCAAATTATTGACAAATAAATAACTCACCTCATCAAACCCGGGACAAAACATCTGCAACTATATTATCCATACATTTTTTTTGTACTTTATCTCAAGGTTATAATTTTGAATGATGAGGGACCATCTCATCAACCTCTGGTTCTGGTTGTAATGCGCAGAAGTCAGTGGATTATGGTCTATATAAACCGTTATGACACATGTTAAAGTGCCAACAATAACGCTAGAGCTTCTTTCTCGATAGTAGAATAATTACGCTGATATTTATTAAACTTCTTCGAGAAATAACAAACAGGATGATCTATCCCTTCCATCCCCTCCTGCAAAAGAACAGCACCTGCTCCTACATTGCTAGGATCTACTTCTAAAAATCTGGGGCAGACAACACGGGAGCACTGCATAACAGGGTTTTAATGTTGTCAAAAGCATCTTGACATTCAAGTGACCATACAAACGGCTCTGAAGGACTAAGTAAAGTAGTCAATGGAGTGACAACAGAAGAAAAATTCCAGCAAAAACACAGATAGTAACCGGCCATGCCTAAAAACCTACGTAGCTCACATCTGGTAGTTGGCATGGGAAATCCACTAATAGCCAAAATTTTTGCTGTCAAACAGTTGACCCTGTCCCACTTTTTTACCTAAATAGGTCACAGTTGCTTTCCCGATCTCACACTTAGCAAGGTTTAGTGTCAGAGATGCCTTCTCTAGACACTTAAACACAGTTTCTAGCAACGATACATGCTCCGACAAACTTTATGAATAGACAATCAGATCGTCAAGGTAAGCACTGCAATTAGGAACATCAACAAGCACTAAATTGACCAGTCTTTGAAATGTGTCAGCGGCGTTTCACAAACCAAACGCCATAACATTATATTGTAGGACGCAATCTGGTGTCACGAAAGCAGAAATTTCCGATGCCCTGGGGGTCAAAATAATTTGCTTTAAGCAAATTGAGCTTACTGACAAACTTCACTGACCCTACACTATCAAAGCAGTCTTCCATACTCGGTTATTGGAAAGCAGTCTGGTATTGTAACAGCGTTCACACGATGATTATCTGTACAGAAACAGTTGAGCTTAAGGCAGTTTCTTGAAGACTGCCCTCCTGACTGAGCTCACGTCCATCAAGAGGGTAGGGGACCTGCAGGCATTCTCTGTCAGTGACACGTGCCAGGAGTTCGGTCCAGAATACTCTCACGTGGTCCTGTGGCCCCGACCGAGCTCTATGCCCATAGGTTCCCACGATCCCGATTAGGGATCAGGTGGTGAACCTGCAAGCGAAGCTGCCCCAGGAGGAGGCAGACCCAGCCTTTTCGTTGCTGTGTCCGGTGCATGCTTTGCACATCTACTTGGATCGCACGCAGAGCTTTAGAGGCTCTGAGCAGCTCTTTGTCTGCTAAGGAGGACGGCGGAATGGGAGCGCTGTCTCCAAACAGAGGGTCGCCCACTGGGTTGTTGACGCCATCGCTTTGGCATACCATGCCTAGGACGTGAAGCTCACCTTGGGGCTTCAGGCACACTCCACCAGGAGTGTGGCGGCCTCCTGGGCCCCAGCCAATGGCGCCTCTTTGGCAGACATCTGTAGACCTTCGTGAGGTTCCTCAATCTCCGGGTTGAGCTGGTTCGTCCCGTGTGTTGTCAGGTATGAACAGGTAAGTTGGTGGGACAACTGGCCAGGTGTACCACTTGCATATAGCGCCTTTCCCCTCCTGGAGGGGGAGAAGTGTGCTTTTTACCCCCCAGCTGTGTTCACGATACCGTGGACCCTGGATGTCCTTCCTCCTTAGCCCTGTGGCAGGCGAGTTCATGGAGAAACTCGATGCTGGCCCAGTACATGTGCTAGTAGGCCCTGTACTGGGGTAGGTGCTCCACATGTGCTGGTTACCTGTCTGTAACCCCGTGTGATTTATCTTCCACGAGATGGTTTCCCCGTTGGTAAATCCGCATCTTCCTTGGGCAGAGTCCCCTCTACCACCGGTCGCCGTGTTTGTAGAGTTCCGTCCCCGCTGGGTAGAACCTACCACAGGGATTTCTCCACATGCGACACTGCCAACAAAACTTGGTAAGACCATGTGACATATTTCCACACATTACTTCCCCTTTGGGCAGGGTGAGGTCTCCGCTGTGTCTTCCCCTTGGGAGTGACACCCCCCTGACGTGGACACTTATGGCCCCCAGTCGATCGATTTTCACTCTTTTTTGGGGAGAAAAAAATAGGAGAAGAGGCCACGGCTGGGGTATCCTGTCCCCATTTTTTGGGCAGTCAACTTGTCCCCAAGGTGCAGGGGACCGTACGATGCTCGTAGGAGCATTGGGGGAGGTTACGTGATGGCCAGGTGCGCTGGCTACAAGGCACGCAGTGGTCTGCCTGTCTCGCACCGCCAGTCCATGTAACATAGTTCAGCTAGTTGTGGCATTTCATATAGGGACAACTTGTGTCACTACATCAACACAACGTCGAGTGAGTGATAGATAGGGAACGTCCTGGTTACTTTCGTAACCTCCATTCCCTGATGGAGGGAATGAGACATTGTGTCTCTCCTGCCACAACACTGAACTACCCACTGAAATGACTGGGACCTTGTCTCGGCTCCTCAGCACAAAACCTGAATGAGTGGTTGCGAGCCAGCTCCTTTTATACCCGTATGTCCGGGGAGTGGCATGCAAATTCCACTTGCCAATTCCCATTGGCCTTTTCTCAAAGATCAGAGGTGTTTGGGGCTCCCAAGGGCGACCCCTAATGTCACTACATCAACACAACGTCTCGTTCCCTCCATCAGGAAACAGAGGTTATGAAAGTAACCAGGACATTTTCATAACTTTATTTTCTTTGTTAGCTTAGGACTTAAAAGATGTAAGATAGCGGATGTTTTGTTTTGTTGATTTCTTTGCTTTAGCCCCGCTCATTGTTCTTCACTCCTGTGTTCAGTTTTTCGTTTTATCATTTGTATATATTCTGTAAATAATTATTTGATGTTTCACTTTTGCACTGTAAAAATGATCTGGTGTATTATTTTTACGATTTGTTACAAAAAAAGAAAAAAATATATTTAGCAGTAACCCACTGCCCACTCAGTAACCCACAAGTCTCTGCCTGATTCATTCCGTCACGCAAGTTATCGGTAAACGAACCCATTTACTTTTTATTTAATTCTCTTAATTTAGTTAACCTTATCACTTATATGTTACATGCTCTTATACCCCTAGACATCTAAAGGGAGATGTAACAGCAGTAATTCGAGCGATCACAGAGTGTTGTTGAATATAAACACTGTGTGATGCTGACTCACTTCACGTCACCAACTGGCTCATATTACACACAAAAATGGTCTTTTGCCTCCACCATATGTAATGTCACAAAATTAAATGTAAAGAGACAGATGGCTCTTAACACATCTGCACTGCTCTTACACATTAGAACGGCATGAAAACAAGTGTCCGAGTGTGTTGTGAGACCATCAGCACTCATGGAACGTCTCTTGTCCAATGAGAATTGAGGAGCGGAACTAACTGTTGTGTATATATATATACACATATACATACACACACACACACACACACACACACACACACACACAGACTGATCAGCCACAACATTAAAACCACCTGCCTAATATTGTGTTGGTCCCCCTCGTGTTGCCAATACAGCGCATATACAGCGTATACAGTATATATACAGAATACATATACATATATATATATATATATATATATATATATATATATATATATATATATATATATATACAGTACTGTGCAAAAGTTTTAGGCACATAAGATGCTTCACAAAAACAATTGTCTTAAGATGGTTATTTATATTTTCAGCTTTAGTGTGTTAATAGGAAATATACATTTTAGACTCCCAAACATTTCTTTTGCAAATAGAATAGAATAGAATAGAAGAACAGGGAGCCCTGCAACAAATGGCATGGTCCCCACAGTGCCCCCCACTGAACATAGAGTCAGTCTGGGATTACAAGAAGAGACAGAAGCAATTGAGACAGCCAAAATAGAAGAACTGTGGCAAATTCTCCAAGAAGCTTGGAACATCCTATCTGCCAACAACCAAGGAAAACTGTATCCAGGTGTACCTAGTAGAATTGGTGCTGTTTTGAAGGAAAAGGTGGTCACACCAAATATTGATTTAACTTTTTGCTGGACTTTGTATGACGTTAATTGATAAATTCAAGCTATTTATTGCATTATTTTTAAAGACATCTCACTATGCATCATTTTTCCCAAGTGCCTAAAACTTTTGCACAGTACTGTGTGTGTAAATATATATATATATATATATATATATATATATATATATATATATATATATATATATATATATACACACACACACACACACACACACACACACACACACACACACACACACTGGCGTCCAAAAGTTTGGAATGATATACAGATTTTGCTCTTATGGAAAGAAATGGGTACTTTTATTCACCAAAGTGGCATTCGACTGATCACATTGTAGTCAGGACATTAATAAGGTGTAAAATTACTATTACAGTTTGAAAGAAATAAGAAGAACTTCTTAAACTACTTCAAAGAGTTGTCATCAAAAAATACTCCACATGGAGCAATGACAGATCCTTGGCATTCCAGCTGTCAGTTTGTCCAGATACTCAGGTGGCATTTCACCGCATGCTTCATGTAGCACTTGCCATAGCTGTTTCTGTCTTGTTGGGCACTTATCACGCACCTTACAGTCTAGCTGATCCCACAAAAGCTCAATGGGGTTAAGATCCATAACACTCTTTTCCAATTATCTGTTATCCAATGTCTGTGTTTCTTTGCCCACTCTAACCTTTTCTTTTTGTTTTTCTGTTTCAAAAGTGGCTTTTTCTTTGCAATTCTTCCCATAAGGCCTGCACCCCTGAGTCTTCTCTTTACTGTTGTACATGAAACTGGTGTTGAGCGGGTAGAATTCAATGAAGCTGTCAGCTGAGGACATGTGAGGCATCTATTTCTCAAACTAGAGACTCTGATGTACTTATCCTCTTGTTTAGTTGTACATCTGGCCTTCCACATCTCTTTCTGTCTTTGCTAGAGCCAGTTGTCCTTTGTCTTTGAAGACTGTAGTGTACACCAGTGTTTCCCAACCTTTTTTCAGCCACAGCACACTTTTTACAACTAAAACATTTTACGGCACACCACTATCCCACATAGGCTAACCATCGTCAATAATTTTCCTTTTCAAGAACTTATCCATGTTTTCTGTCCTTCTTAGTAGCGTGTTTACTTGTAATGTTTTAAATTTGGCTATGCAAAAAAAGAAAAAAAGTCTACGCTGTGTGAGGTCACAGGTGGCAAGAGCGCTAAATGGGTAATGAAAAAACAACAAATTTGCTTCTTTTCTAATTTGTAGATTTGTTCTTGCAATGCCACAACAAATTACAGGGATGCAAACTCATGAGGGGTGAAAAAGGTAAAACAATCACTGGTCCAAGATATCTGGGGATATTTTTTTAAAGAATAAGCTAAAAGCAGCAATTCCAGCTATTTAAGTGATTCAAGTTTATTCAAGTTTGCAATTGTGCAGAATTAGCTGCAAAATAAAGAGTATTTTGGTGAGGCTTGCTTCTGTTTCACAAATTTGTTCAATTTTATTAACTGATTAGTTCAGTGACCCCTTCTGGAAATGTCACTAGGTGGCGACAAATGATTGCATCTTATGTGCTATGAGTGAGTCAGTGAATCATTTTGAGTCGTTCATGAGCGAAATCTACCAAGAGACTTTATAGTGTCTAAGCATTAAAAGAACAAAGAAGATCTATAGTCTTCCTTCAGTCTGAGCATTATTTTTCATCCAAAAAGACAACAATAATAGTCTAATAATAGTGAGTTTCAATTACGTCCTTACATTCTCCTTTATTAAAACTTGCATGGCTACAAATTTACTGACTTCAGTATAAGAATTATAAACACAAAGCAAATCTACGGTATCATTTTCCTACAGTAGCCTATTTAAACTGCTGTGCAAGGCTTTTATCAGAAAAGACCACAATAATAGACAAATAATAATAATTTTGAGTTTCAATAATGTTCTTTCATCATTGTAAAGTGCATTTCACATGAGTTGAGTCGAGGCGTCAACGCTCCGTTCAACACCAGCGTCAAGCACCGCATTGCCCTCCACATGACAAGAGTTGCAGAAAGTGTCACAGAGGGGCGATTTATGAGCGGGAGGTGTGCGCAATAAACATTGAAAACATGTATTTGGAAGAGAGAAAAAAAGCTTGCAGTTGCAGTGGAGAGTTATATGACTGCGGATTAGAGGAAATTCAATTTATAGCAATTACAGGGGAGAGAGACCGAGACACAGAAATAGAGACAATGTAAAGACAACATTCAAGGAGAGACACAAATGGAAAACTATCTTGCTCTTCCACATTCTCAACCAAGAGTAAAGAAAAAAAACAAAGTTTAAAATAATGAAAATCAGAACCACACAAACAAATTTTAACAGGGTTCAAATGGGAAAGGAGGAGGCGGTAACCGGCTGAACAGTCAAAGTAATATTTAATGTAAAATTAAAACAAACATGGCAGCTGCGTGTGGCTCTCTCTGTCCCGAACTGCTGCATCCGGCTGCCTTTATCCCTCACCTCGGCTGATTAACCCGATTAGGGGCCGGCATGACATACAGGTGCATCTCAATAAATTAGAATGTCGTGGAAAAGTTCATTTATTTCAGTAATTCAACTCAAATTGTGAAACTCGTGTATTAAATAAATTCAATGCACACAGACTGAAGTAGTTTAAGTCTTTGGTTCTTTTAATTGTGATGATTTTGGCTCACATTTAACAAAAACCCACCAATTCACTATCTCAAAAAATTAGAATACATCATAAGACCAATAAAAAAAACATTTTTAGTGAATTGTTGGCCTTCTGGAAAGTATGTTCATTTACTGTATATGTACTCAATACTTGGTAGGGGCTCCTTTTGCTTTAATTACTGCCTCAATTCGGCGTGGCATGGAGTTCAGTTTGTGGCACTGCTGAGGTGGTATGGAAGCCCAGGTTTCTTTGACAGTGGCCTTCAGCTCATCTGCATTTTTTGGTCTCTTGTTTCTCATTTTCCTCTTGACAATACCCCATAGATTCTCTATGGGGTTCAGGTCTGGTGAGTTTGCTGGCCAGTCAAGCACACCAACACCATGGTCATTTAACCAACTTTTGGTGCTTTTGGCAGTGTGGGCAGGTGCCAAATCCTGCTGGAAAATGAAATCAGCATCTTTAAAAAGCTGGTCAGCAGAAGGAAGTTTGAAGTGCTCCAAAATTTCTTGGTAAACGGGTGCAGTGACTTTTGGTTTTCATGGACCAACACCAGCAGATGACATTGCACCCCAAATCATCACAGACTGTGGAAACTTAACACTGGACTTCAAGCAACTTGGGCTATGAGCTTCTCCACCCTTCCTCCAGACTCTAGGACCTTGGTTTCCAAATGAAATACAAAATTTGCTCTCATCTGAAAAGAGGACTTTGGACCACTGGGCAACAGTCCAGTTCTTCTTCTCCTTAGCCCAGGTAAGACGCCTCTGACGTTGTCTGTGGTTCAGGAGTGGTTTAACAAGAGGAATACGACAACTGTAGCCAAATTCCTTGACATGTCTGTGTGTGGTGGCTCTTGATGCCTTGACCCCAGCCTCAGTCCATTCCTTGTGAAGTTCACCCAAATTCTTGAATCGATTTTGCTGGACAATCATAAGGCTGCGGTTCTCTCGGTTGGTTGTGCATCTTTTTCTTCAACACTTTTTCCTTCCACTCAACTTTCTGTTAACATGCTTGGATACAGCACTCTGTGAACAGCCAGCTTCTTTGGCAATGAATGTTTGTGGCTTACCCTCCTTGTGAAGGGTGTCAATGATTGTCTTCTGGACAACTGTCAGATCAGCAGTCTTCCCCATGATTTTGTAGCCTTGTGAACCAAACTGAGAGACCATTCTGAAGGCACAGGAAACCTTTGCAGGTGTTTTGAGTTGATTAGCTGATTGGCATGTCAAAATATTCTAATTTTTTGAGATAGTGAATTGGTGGGTTTTTGTTAAATGTGAGCCAAAATCATCACAATTAAAAGAACCAAAGACTTAAACTACTTCAGTCTGTGTGCATTGAATTTATTTAATACACGAGTTTCACAATTTGAGTTGAATTACTGAAATAAATGCACTTTTCCACGACATTCTAATTTATTGAGATGCACCTGTACATCCACCCCCCCCTCCCCCTCTCTGGGGTGTTGCTCTTCTGGCTGCGCCTGCCGGCAGGCTTTTCCCCGCCTCTCTAGAACTGGGGTGGGCGACAAGGGGAGGGAAAAAAAGAGGAGAGGGAAAGGGTGAGGCAGAGCGACAGTGAGAGAGAGAGGAGAGAGTAAAAAAAAATTGCTCGCCGGTTCCCAGACATGCCGTCGCCTGGTCCTCGACCACTCCTCCATCCTCTGGCAGATGACAGCCACTCCTCCCCGGGCAGAAAGGAGCGAGTCATCTGACCCCTGGTGGATAGAATGCCCCTTCGCATTCTGCCGGCCGGTAGCAAGCCCTTCCGTACCTGGCAGTGGCTCCACTGCTCCAGGTGGTCGGCAGTGAGCCCCTCCTCCGCTTGCGGATGGCGGCCGTTCCTCTGCATCCAGGCGGCCGGCAGTAACTCCTCCATCCCCCGGCAGACGGCTGCTCCTTTGGGCGGACGGCAGTGGAGAGGACTCCCCAACAGCGCATCCTCCTCCTTCCCGGGTTTTGGGGTTCAAATGGGAAAGGAGGTGGTGAGAACCGGTTGCAGCAGCTGCGTGTGGCTCTCTCTCTCCCGAACTGCTGCATCTGGCTGCCTTTATCCCTCTCCTCGGCTGATTAGCCCGATTAGGGGCCGGGCGTGCGTAGTCACGGCCCGGCCCCGCCCTCCTCCTCATCACACAAATGTATTCACTCCTTGCTGCTCATGCAAGGAATTCATCTTCTTGGACTGCATTTATTCATCTACATTATTATTAATGGCTATGACCTAATGTCCTCTTGTGTCTCACATTTCTTTCTTTTACCCATCATCAGTTTTTATTATTTACACTCTCATGCCTTTTCTTAAGAATGTGTCAGGTTCAATTACTCTTTCGTGGCTTCAGCTTTGTTGTGCAACATGGCGGAGAGCGAAAAACATAGATACAGATTTGTTGATGTGAATTTAATTGGAAGGCCATGAGAGACAGAAAGAGAGAGTGAGTGAGTGAGAGCATGAGTGAGAGAGAGAGAGAGAGAGAGTGAGAGAGAGAGAGTGATATGCGGAAAGGAAGGTACGAATAGGCTGAAATCAGATTCTTTTTGACAGTCTTGGCAGGCCTGATAACATCTTTAATATTTGATTACAAGTTCCCACTATCTCTTACAACTTCACCAATAACAGCAGAAATGTATGAGTGAGCATGGCAGATGGGGAGATTTCAACTCAAATATTTCAAACTCAAGGTGATCCCTCCCTGTTTCCATTCTGCTCATTCCCTCCGATCTCTTCCTATCTCTCTCTATTCAATTTTCCTTCTTTCCCTCCTCTTTCTCTATATTAATGTTCAGAGATAGCAGAAAGGAAGAAATATGGTATCTCGTGTCACATAACCACAGTTGCACATCTTATTATGAGAGACAGAGTTCTGATAATGGAATTTTGGTCAAATAAAAGCTATTTTCACAGTGTAAAAATTTACAACATGCATAAAATGGTTGCTGATATTCATAAATGAATTTGACCAAAACAGCAAGCGCTAACAATGAGCTGTATTTAGAAAAATGAACAAAACCTGTCATTCACTACAGAAACTTTACTCTCCTCCGCCATGTTGAAAGTTTAGGGCGCCTCCCATCTCGGAAACTCGGATGTCAAAATTATCTCTTGAGTTTCTCAGTCGTAATTAAGACTTGAGTGGTCATTCATGTGCAACTTCCGAGTGGGAAACTCGTATTTACTATAATTCCGATAGCACATGAGGGTGAATTAAAATGGAGATTTAGAGTAAAAAATATTGATCTGTTTGTCACTCACACCTATTATATTGCTTCTGAAGATTTGGATTTAAACACTGGAGTCATATGGATTACTTCTATGTTTCCGTCATGTGATTTTTGGAGCTACAAGGGTCTGAATCACCATTCACTTGCATTGTATGGACCTACAGAGCTGAGATATTCTTCTAAAAATCTTTGTTTGTGTTCTGCAGAAAAAAGGAAGTCATACACATCTGGGATGGCATGAGGATGAGTAAATGATGAGAGAATTTTCATTTTGGGTGAACTAGCCCTAAGATACTGTTCCCTATCTGTCACTCACTCGACATTGTGTTGATGTAGTGACACTAGGGGTTACTCTTGGGAGCCCCAAACACCTCTGCTTTTTTGAAAAAGAATTTACGAGAGGAATTTGCATGCCAGTCCCCCGGACATACGGGTATAAAAGGAGCTGGTATGCAACCACTCATTCAGATTTTCTCTTCGGAGCTGAATTCATCCACGAAGTTCATTCACCTCATCTGCTGGATTCTACGGCGCATTTCAGCGGCTTCTCACTCTCTGCACCCGTGGAGTGCAGAGAACACCCCTGGGTGCTTCGGCAGAAACAACTAAAAGAGTATATTCAAAAAAAAAAAAGAGTATAATTTCTTTCTAAAAAGCGGCACACACGGAACGTCTTTTTAAAGATGCCTTTCTGTCTGTGTGTTATTCTTGGCTGCAGTCGATATCTCTCCGCTTCTGATGGCCATGATCGCTGTCTTACGTGTCTGGGCGCTGCCCATGCGGAGACATCATTCGTGGATGGGTCTTGTCCTCACTGTGAGAACATGACCATGGCAACGTTAGGATCGCGGCTTGCATTCATAAGAAAGCAAGCCACACCAGCGGCTCTACGCCTCGGTCCTTCTACCTACGGGTATGAGGCCATGCCGGTTAGCACTGGGGGCGATTTGGGGACCTAAATGGGACCACCTCTGCCGGGTATCCCCCCACGGACCTCCCATTCCCCAGCACGCTCGCTTGCTCCGGTCGGGCGCTCGGACGAGATCGCCAGCTCGTCTCAGGGTGAGTTCGACATCTCGTTCAGAGCCCGGGAAGAAGACGAGTTACCGAGCGCAACATCGGAGAGCGGGCTCATCCAGTCGGACGCAGAGGCTTCGACTGGGCTTCCTCCTTCGGGAATGGTCGCCCAGTCCCAGGCCGACGTGGAAATGACGGACATGATTTCCCAGGCAGCCGCGAGCGTCGGGCTAGAGTGGAACCCTCCGCTCTCCCCTGAACCCTCGCGGCTCGACGATTGGTTCCTGGGCTCGGGGCGGCGCCCACGGCCATACCCCGCCCCCATTCCTTTCTTCCCGGAAGTGCATGAGGGGCTGACAAGATCGTGGGAGGCACCTTTTACTGCCCAGTCCCGGTCTTTCAGCTCCCCTGCTCTCGCTACCCTTGATGGCGGAGCGGCCAGGGGGTATTCGGTGATCCCCCAGGTGGATAAGGTGCTCGCGGTGCACTTGTGTCCGCAGAGCAGTGCCACCAGGCGTGGGCGCCCGAAACTCCCGTCCAGGGCCTGTAGGTTTACGTTGTCCCTGACGGCTAGAGCCTATGGTGCCACTGGACAAGCCGCCTCCATCCTGCACACCATGGCTCTCCTGCAAGTACACCAAGCCAAGGCGCTAAAAGAACTGCACGAGGGTAGTTCTGATCCGGGACTGATGCAGGAACTGCACTCGGTGACCGACCTCGCTCTCCGGGCGACGAAGGTCATGGCGCGGTCTCTCGGGTAGGCGTCCGCCGTCCCATCTTTGCAGGTATGGCGCCCGCCCCTGTGTGCCCAGCTGTGGCACAAACACGCCCACACGGGATTGGACCGGTGGACTACAGGGACGAGACTCCTCCTCCCCCCTCCTCGGCCAATCTTATGGTGGGCGGTAGGAGCCAGGTCACTGCTTCGATGTCCCTGGACTCAGCACGGCCACGGGTCTCGAATCCCCTCAACGTGGCATCTCGAGCTCCGCCCCGCCGCGAGGCTCCACCCCGCCACAAGGCCCCACCCACCGGTACATCCGATGTGATCATTCCCTTGGTCCCCCTCACCCGGAGTTTGGATGCGTGGCTCACGCTTTCCAACCCGTCGTGATGGCCGGACCGTCCGACTCGGCTACTCGATTCAGTTCACCAGGCACCCGCCCAGGTTCAGAGCCGTCCACTTCACCTTGGTGAAGCACGAGAACGCAGCTACCTTGCGTGCAGAGAACGCTACCCTTCTGCGCAAGGCCACGATAGAGCCTGTCCCTCCAGCCGAGATGAAGAAAGGGTTCTACAACCCTTACTAATGCAAAACTGCATTCTAGCGAGCGTCCGGCATCAAGATTGGTTCGTGGCGGTAGACCTGAAGGACGCGTACTTTCACGTCTCGGTCTTACCTCAACACAGACCCTTCCTGCAGTTTGTCTTCGAAGGCCAGGCATACCAGTACAAGGTCCTCCCCTTTGGCCTGTCCCCGTCTCCTCCTCTGGAGTCAGCATTGCCTCAAGTCGCTACAAGCCACTCACATCCCGGGCGACCTCAACACCATAGCAGACGCACTGTCACATCAGGTTACCCTCAGGGGAGAGAGGAGACTCAACCCTCAGGTGGTCCAACTGATTTGGAGTCGATTCGGTCGAGCACAGGTAGACCTGTTTGCTTCCCAGGAATCCCCCCACTGCCCACTTTGGTACGCCCTAACCAAGGCACCCCTCGGTATAGATGCGCTGGCACACAGCTGGCCCCCTGGACTACGCAAATATGTGTTTCCCCCAGTAAGCCTACTTGCACAGACCCTGTGCAAGGTCAGGGAGGACAAGGAGCAGATCATCCTAGTAGCACCCTAATGGCCCACCCAGACGTAGTTCTCGGATCTCATGCTCCTCGTGACTCTTCTGGAATCTCCACGTCTGGCCCCTGGATGGGACGCGGAAGATCTAAGTGGCCTACCACCCACGGTGGTAGACACGATCACTCATGCTAGGGCTCCATCTATGAAGCGCCTGTATGCCTTGAAGTGGCATCTGTTCGCTAAGTGGTGTTCTTCCCTATGCGAAGACCCCCAGAGATGCACAGTCAGGTCAGTGCTTCCTTCCTGCAGGAGAGGCTGGAGGGGCGGCTGTCCCTTTCCACCCTGAAGGTGTATGTAGCCGCTATTTCGGCGCATCACAATGCAGTAGATGGTAAGTATTTGGGGAAGCATGACTTGATCATCAGGTTCCTGAGAGGCACTAGGAGGTTGAATCCTTCCAGACCACGCCTCGTCCCCTCATGGGACCTCTCCATAGTCCTTCAGGGTCTACAGGGAGCTCCCTTTGAGCCCTTGTAGTCAGCTGAGCTTAAGGCACTCTCTTTGAAGACTGCCCTCCTAACTGCGCTCACTTCCATCAAAAGGGTAGGGCACCTGCAGGCTTTCTCTGTCAGCGAATCATGCCTGGAGTTCGGTCCGGGTTACTCTCACATGATCCTGAGACCCCGACCGGGCTATGTGCCCAAGGTTCCCATGACTCCTTTTAGGGATCAGGTGGTGAACCTGTAAGCACTGCCCCAGGAGGAGGCAGACCCAGCCTTGGCTTTGCTTTGTCCAGTGCGAGCTTTACACATCTATTTGGATCGCACGCAGAGCCTTAGAAGCTCAGAGCAGCTCTTAGATTGCTTTGGTGGACAGCAGAAAGGAAGCGCTGTCTCCAAACAGAGGATTGCTCACTGGGTCATTGATGCCATCACGATGGCATATCATGCTCAGGACGTGCCACCCCCTATGGGGTTATGAGCCCACTTCACCAGGAGTGTGACGGCCTCCTGGGCCCTGGCCAGTGGCACCTCTTTGGCAGACATCTGCAGAGCAGCGGGCTGGGAAACACCCAACACCTTTGTGAGGTTCTACAATCTCCAGGTTGAGCCGGTCTCGTCCCGTGTATTGGCAGGCACGAGCAGGTAAGTTCTGGGACAACTGGCTGGGTGTACCGCTTGCGCATAGCGCCTCTCCCCTCCCTTGAGGTGAAGACGTGCGCTCTTGACTCCCAGTCGTGTTCACAGACCGTGATCCCTGAATGACTTTCCTCCTTAGCCCTCTGGCAGCTGAGTTTGCGGAGAAACTCACTGACCGGCCCTGAGGTAGGTGCTCCACGTGCTGGTTCCCCGAAGGCGACCCCATGTGATATATTCTGCAAAATTGTTTCCTTGATGGCAAACTGCATCTTTCTTGGGCAGAGGCCCCTCTGCCCCGGTCGCCATGCTCTGTAGAAACCCCTCCCCCTTCGGGTAGGACCTACCATGGGACCTCTCCACATGACATACTTCCGACAAGACTCGGTAAGACCGTGTGACGTATTCCACTCAAAATACCCCCCCCCCTTTTTGGGTGGGGTGTGGTCTCCGCGGTGTCTTCCCCTTGGGAGGGACACCCCCTGATGCAGACACTCATGGCTCCCAGTCAGTTAACAAATTCCTCTCTTTTTGGGGAGAAAAAAGAGGGAAAAGAGGCCTTGGTTGGGTTAACCTGTCCCTATAGTTGGGCAGTCGACTTGTTCCTGATGGACCATTCAATGCTCATAAGAGCGTTGGGCGAGGTTACATGATGGCCTGGTACGCTGGCTACGAGGCACACAGCAGTCTGCCTGTCACACACCGCCAGTTCACGCAACACAGTTCAGCTAGTTGTGACGTTTGTATAGGGACCCCAAGTATCACTACATCGACACTACGTCGAGTGAGTGACAGATAGAGAACGTCCTGGTTACTTTCATAACCTCCGTTCCCAGATGGAGGGAACGAGACATTGAGTCCCTCTTGCCGCAATGCTGAACTACCCGCTGAAATGGCCGGGACCTGGTCTTGGCTCCTCAGCACAAAACCTGAATGAGTGGCTGCATACCAGCTCCTTTTATACCCGTATGTCCGGGGGAGTGGCATGCAAATTCCACTCGCCAATTCTCATTGGCCTTTTTTCAAAAAAGGAGTTTGGGGCTCACAAGAGTGACCCCTAGTGTCACTACATCGACACGTCTCGTTCCCTCCATCAGGAAATGGAGGTTACGAAAGTAACCATGACGATTTTAAGACAACGTTAGAGTTGGTAAGTTTGATTAATTTTAGTTCAAATCAGTTGAATCTGTTCTTTTTAATGAATCAAAACTCTAATTCAAAGATTTGTTTACATCTTCACTCAGATATGATCACGGAAGTCCCTGTATGGCTCTTTTTATATAGTAAAATATTTTAGTATAAAATATGTTGTAATATGTAGTCATTGAAAGAAATAACCTTTTAAACCTTTTCAAAACAAAAACATAAACTTCAAAATACTGCAAATATCAAATATTGTCAAAAAGCTGAGAAATATTGATATACTGTAACAGCATCTTGGCTAAGCTTACTGAAAGCTGTGTTTACTTTATTAATCAAAGTGCTTAATTATGAAGAATTAAATTTTGGCAATAAGAAGGAAACAATGTGGATGACAATAATCAACATTTGTACTTGTTTATCAGAAATCTATTACCAGCTAAAACTATTCATTATAGCTAAGAGTTTTGTTTGTTTGCTGGAAACCCTTAATTATGTGGCAACAACAAGAGTCAAACAAACAGTCTATGAACTCCTAACTAGAGATTTCTGGATGGCCTTGTTGTGCGAATGAGGTGAGAGGGTTTCAGTTCATGAAAATAATCAGTTTGATGATTTCAGCTCAGGAAAAAAAAAGCGTTGTATGGTTTTGTCTCAAACCGTTCACTTCTCTCTGTGAAAGCACTGCCCTCAAGCTGTCAAGAGAAGTGGACCTCTTCAACTAGAGATTAAACAGACTGCCAGCCAGGATACAGTTAAAAACGCTGGACAATTTTTAAAGCCAGTTAACATAATGCTTAAAGGCTCTAGCGAACATCAACCATGTTGTCCTTGAAGTTCATGTTGAGAACTACTTCATAGGACCTTTCCATTGAGGTTTCAATTGTTTAATGGCTGAAACACAGGACTCAATGACACTACGCTGCTCTTATCTGCAACATTTCAGCATTTGTTTTGTATTGCTTTATGACTGTAGACAATGATTTTCTTCATGGTCTTGCTTGTTTTGTTCTATTTGTTCTCATCCTTTTTGTGGCGAGTCATGGTGCAATCCTAGGGCAAGTCTGGAGGCCATCAAGACTGAAAGGGTCTTAGCAGAGATTACTAGCATAAGTCTTTCTAGCGGATCAGCATTTCACTTTTTCCCATTTGAATATAGTTGCAGTTAGTCAAGAAGCCATAAAAGAAAAGACACACTGGTCAGGCTGAGAGAAAGACTAACTGACGACAAACAAGGCCATGTTTGTGCCAAGCAAAAGCCTGCTTTTGAGCCTGATAGCTTCCTGGAACTTGTTAGTTCATCTTCACGGAAAAACTCTGAGTTCATGGGATTGTCTCTGGTTGGGTAAACAGACCTGGGATACACAGAGATGGGCACAAAGCTTCACATATCTTTGTTATCATCCCAAACTCAAGAAAAATGCCCAGCTTGAGGTGATAAAATGGTTTTAAAAAATGCTCACACACACAGATGCTCACACACATGAATCTGGTTTAAGGCCTCATCAGGCCCAGCACACACTCAAATTGGTCTTTATGCTTTTGGAGCAAATAAGGAGAAAAATAATGTTGATTACCACACAACTTTATCGACTTGTCTTTCCTTTTCTTAAAAAAAAAAAAAAAAAAAAGCAAACTCCAGGTTACAATGAGGCACTTAAAACAATCAAATTGATTAGGGCCAATTTTTGGAAGGTATTTTGTCAGTGTATGTTGGGTTTTTTTTTTTAGTTTTTTTCCCACAAACTTGTACTAAAATGTACTAAAAAGTTGGGTCAGTTTTGTGCATGTGGCATTTTACTCTTTCTTGTTATATTTTAATGAACATTTATTGCATTTTTTTTTTTAAAAGGAATATTCAGATTTCAACACAAGTTAAACTCAATCGCCAGTGTTTGTGGCATAATGTTTATTACCACAAAAAAATGTCTGACTTGTCCCTCCTTTTATTTATAAAAAAACAAAAAAACAATTAGGGTTACACTGACACTTAAAATGGAAGTGAATAGGTTCAATCCATTTCAAACAGACAACAAAAAAGACAAAAACTTAAAGCTTATAATTTTATAAAAGCACTTACATCAGGGGTGTTCATTACGTCGCAAGACAACCGCTTGTTGATCTCGTTAACAAGTCAAACGGTAAAGGAAGTAGAAAGAGAAACTCGTAAAACTTGGAGAATTCATAAATATCACTTTTATCTCCTCATTTCAGCTCCCACACGGGTGGATTTCCAAAACTTAGGATGGCCGGAGAAGACTCATTAATATTTATGAGGAAAGCTGTACCTGACTGGTTACGGTTACGATTAGGGGAAGGGCTATATTTCCTCCGTCCAATCAGGTAGCGCTTTCCTGATAAATATTACTGACTCATCCAATCAGGTATCGCTTTCCTCGTGAATACAAATTATTCTTCCCCTGCCATCCTACGTATCAAAAACTCTGCCTCTGTGCACTGTCTGACAGATGGCTTATTTTTGCGTTTGTGACGTTTGTGTGCTGTGAGTGTGTGTGTACGCGCCTGTGGGATGGTCAAATACATTTCAAAATGCCTGTCTTAGCGAGGTATTGATAGAAACATATTTAGTGATGACTGAAGTGTAAACACCAGGACAAAAAAAATGGATTTGTATCAAAATATCGGACTTGCAGTGTAAATGCAGCCTGATAGACCTGCCACTGTCATTAATATTAAAAATCCATTGCTCTTTTAGTAGCTTTAAAATAAAATATTAATGTTTTATAATCATACAGTGAAGACCTGTAATCCATGAGAATGTAAGAATGTTTACTTGAATACTTGATATTGCAATTAGAAATTTTAAGCATGCACTGTTTTCTTAATTTGTTTCTTTGGTCTTGTTTTATTACTGACTGTTTCCTTGCCTTGAATAATTACTTGAGAACTTGAAACAATGTTTACCTAATTAATAAATTAGTCAGTATTAGTTCTTGCATCGAGAATCATCAAATTTCACTGGTATTGGTTCCAACAACTGAAATGTTGGTATCGTGACAACACTGCCTACATTGTTTATTTCAATTGTGCATGGTAGATCTAACTGTAATATCATTATGAAAAAGTAGATCCCATGCCATAAAAGTGTGAGCACCCCTGACATACATTAATTCTTCTGTTAAAACTTGTGTATTATTTGAGCTGAAAAGTTGTTTAAATTGTTGGTTATGCAGTTGTTTTGGGGTTTTAGAGTTTACAGTGTTTCAGTATCTTGGCAACAAAGTTGTAAAATTGGATAAAGCATTAAACAGATAAGGTTAGTATGTAAGTTTATCACATTAAAACCATATTAACAAGCATATTGTTTATGTGTTGCAGCTATACTTTTTGAAACAGTGAATATTGAAACGTTTACAGAGTGACCTATTCACTTCCATTTTAAAAGCATGTTCCTAGAGCAGCTTTGGGACTATCTGACCACTGTCTGGTTCATCTTCTTCCAACCTACAGACATAAATTAAAATCTGCTAAGCCTGTAGTAATGACTATAAAAAGATGGACCAACGAAGCAGGGCTGGAACTACAAGCCTGCTTTGACTGCACTGATTGGAGTGTTTCTGAAGCTGCACACACCAATCTGGACAAGCTCACAGATACTGTAACATCATATATCAGTTTCTGTGAGGATATGTGCATTCCTACTAGGACTTATTTAACATTTAACAATGACAAACCATGGTTTACAGCGGAACTCAGGCAGCTTCGTCAGGCCAAAGAGGATGTTTACAGAGTTGGGGATTGATCTTGTACAATCAGGCCAGGAACACACTGAATAAGGGAATCAGAGTGGCTAAAAGAAGATACTCTGAGAAGCTGAAAAACAAGTTTTCAGCTAACGACCCTGCATCAATGTGGAGTGGCATGAAACAACTTATGAATTACAGGACTCCTACCCCCAACCCTGTGGTGGACCAACAACTGGCTGACGACCTGAATGTGTTCTACTGTAGATTTGAAAGGCCAAATCTCATACCCCACACCCACTCTGACCTTCACTTCACACAAACACCAACACCTCCTGCAACCCCCCTCCTCCCCCCTCCTGCTACTCAACCTGCACTTAAGATCTGTGAAGATGATGTGTGCTGTGTCTTTTGAAAACAAAGGATAAGGAAAGCACAGGGCCCAGATGGTGTTTCACCTGCATGTCTTAGATCTTGTGCTAACCAGCAGGCCCGCATCTTCACACAGATCTTCAATAGATCACTGGAGCAGTGTGAAGTACATTACATTACATTGAAGTACAAGTATTTTTTTGTGGTAATCAACATTATGTCACAAACGCTGCTGATTGAGTTTAACTTGTACATTGAAATCTGAATATTCCTTTAAAAAAAATTCAATAATTGTTAAATAAAACATAACAAGAAAGAGTAAAATATACACAATCATATACACAAAATTGACCCAACTGTTTAGTAAATTTGTCTCTAAGTGTGTGAAAAACAGGGTACAAAAATACACTGTAGGAAAAGCTAAACACAGACAGCAGGTAGAGAGAAAGAGAGACATACAGACAAAGTAAAAAAAAAACACAAAGCACTTAAGCACACATAAACAAACAGAATTTAATTAAAGGCAATGACAAAGGGCCCAAACTGTCATTGCCACGGGAGACCATCTGAATGGTCTCAAAATGTGACAACTGTTAAAACAGAGCTTTAAAAGATCCTTCTTGTTGGCTCAGGATTAGTACACTGGGTACTGTGGCACAGCTCTAGTCTCTCGATTGACAAGGACAGTGTGCCATCTTCCAGGCTCCAAGCGTGATTTAGCATTCTGACTCCCGCTGTGAGAAAACTATGCTGAGAAAGAGCAAGCTAATCAGAAGCACAAACTATTATGGCAGTAATTCAGCCTCTGATCGCTAAATACTCAAAAACTTCCAAGATGTCTACAGTGCTGAGCAGAGTTGCCACACACACACTCACTGTTTTAATGACGAAAGACTTTAAATGACTGCGCTGGTTATAAGAGTACAACAGTTTTTTGTTGTTTTGATGAAGAAAAACAATGACTGTTTTCTGTGAAGTGTGTCATTCCTGTACCTCTAGGAGCACCAAACAAAATAAAAAAAAAATAATAAAAAAATACTATTCTGTCTCGAACACTCCTTCCGCCTTCCATTGGTAGGAACAAACCGGAAGTCCTGCCCCAAACTTACAGCGTTGGTTGTGCCAATGTTGCTGTGTCGGTTTAAATTTGTCTTTGCACATTAGACTGGAATAAGAAAAAGTATTAACATACTTTAAAACTACTTCTGCTTTAATGTTTTATTAATGTTTACAGTGAAAATAAAACATTTGCAAGCCATTATCCTACCAAAATGTGACACATTTCTGACTGGAACAGGATATCCAATAAAAGAAAATATTAAAAAACAAACATTTAAGATAGAACTTTCAATGGAAATTGACTGGATTGTGAAAAGTTGGTGCTCCACTGTTTACAATTGTGGAGGGCTACTCCCCTTTTAAAACAACACTGGTGCCTGTTCATACTAACTTAGTGACCTTTGAGGTGTCTAGCCAAAAAGGAAATTTGTGTCATTTTGATGAAATAAAACAAAAACAAACTTTTTATTTTTCTTGGAACAACATGCACTGATGAATCATGCAAAATAAGACCAGGGGTGTTTATGAAAGGGATAGTTCACCCAAAAATTAAAATTCTCTCATGATTTACTCACCCTCGTGCCATCCCAGATGTGTATGACTTTCTTTTGCTGAACACAATTCTTTTGAAGAATATCTCAGCTCAATGCAAGTGAATGATGGCCAGAACTGGTGGCCAGGACTCCAGTGGTTAAATCCATGTCTTCTGAAGCAATATGATAGGTGTGGGTGAGGAACAGATCAATACTTAAATCCTTATTTACTATAAATTTTCCTCCCTGCCCAGTAGGTGGTGATATGCACAAATAATGTGAATCGCTAAAAACAAAAGAAGAAAAATGTGAAAGTGAAAGTGGAGATTAATGGTAAAAAAGGAGTTATATATTGATCTTTTTCTCACCCACAACTATCATATCACTTCTGAAGACATGGATTTAAGCACTGGAGTCCTATGGATTACTTTTATGTTGCCTTTATGTGCTTTTTGGACCTTCAAAGTTCAGACAACCATTCACTTGCATTGTATGGACCTACAGAGCTGAAATATTTAATATATATATATATATATATATATATATATATATATATATATATATATATATATATATATATATATATATATATATTTTTTTTTTTTTTTTTTTTTTTTTGTATTCTGCAGAAGATAGAAAGTCATACACATCTGGGATGGCATTAGGGTGAGTAAATGATGAGAAAAAAATATTTTTATTTTTGGGTGAACTATCCCTTTAAGATGGTGAATAGGGCCAATTTTTATTTCATGTTGACTAAAAACTGACAAATGTGAAGAATCAACCGTGCATGCACACACAAACACAACAAATTCTCTCTATTGTCATGTCCCCTCCACCTTCACATCTTGTTGACTGGCAGGAGGACTATTATTTACACATGAAGGCCACATCTTTTCACCGGCATGTGAAAGTTAATTAGGTTGGAGAGATTGACAGTTCTCGATAAAGCGAATACTACTCAACTTAATTGCTTTCTGACAGCTGCGCCGAGTTTGCAGAAAGGAGAAATTGAATTTATGGATGAAGACCCCTGTGTTTGCCCGCTTGCATAGAGTGTATAGAGTGTCACCCAATAGTAGACCAACCGCTGACACTAATCGATCACCGCAGGTGGGACATGAACAAACTGTCATAGACTGAGATTTCATAAGCAGTGATTTGGTAAATTGTGTCTCGTCTGTGATGATACTGTATGGAAATTGGGTTACTAGTTAGGGAAGACTATGTCAACATTATTGATTGGTCTATATTGTGGGTTTGACCAAGCCCTATAGCACTAACCTACATTCATGCAGAGATCAATGCTAATTAAACAGAGCAGAGGGGTTGACTAATAAGACAGCAGTCTCAATCACTAGTTGTGTAATCCCTTTTTGTGTAAACAAATTACGTCCACAAACGCTGCTATTGGCGGCCATTGAGATTACAACTGCTGTCAGTCACATCGTTCATTTGTTGGACTGCTTCATAAAAACAAACCTGACAGAGAGTAATTACTTCGAGTTTTATGTTTAAAGGTGAAGTGTGTAATTTTTTCTGTTAAAATACTTTCTCCTATTCCAGTTTAATAGGAAGAGATAATTATAAGAAATCACTTCGTAGGTGGACTTCGGAAGAGTGTAAACACTGTTGCTCTGTGATGTTTTCAAATCAATTTGAGAGGTATTACAACTTCTTACAACTTAGAGGTATGTCAACTTCTGGCTGAGCCAATAGAGTGAGTTTCGGGAAGGGCTACCTGTTTATCCAAACTGAAATCTGGAAGATGGAATGAGTGTTTGGCAAACCTGTCTGAAAACAAGGTATTGTTGGTCATCATTTTTGTTATACCGTTTGGTACTGCTAGTGGTGTAGAAATTACACACTTTAACATTTCTGGTGGACCCTTACAAAAAAAGGTGTAGTGATACGATGGTACAGTAGCAGTATCAGCTGGTAATACTACAGTACTTTGATGTATACCAAGGTAGCATATGATTGCCATGGTAGATTTATGATTACCATATTCACAAACCATGGAATTTAAAGAGTACTTCAAGGTACTTTAAATAATGCCATAGTATTATCATCATGGTGTCCAAAACCCAGAGTATACATGCTGAAAATAAAATGTATGAAATAAAACAAAATAACATGGTACTTATACAGTATGGGCCAATTAAAATGAATATGTTTGTGTGTCTGCCTGTGCAGTTTTTAACCCTAGTGTTGTGTTTAATTTGTGCTAACACATTTTGTGTTCCTGGTCAAAAATGACCAGCCCACTAAGATTGTTTATAAATCTCTCAAATTGCATACATTATCACAATATATTGCATTAGATGTTTTTATCAACTTCTTTTTTAGTAATTATGGTTTTGCACTCCATTTTTGTGCAAATATATATATTTAATAATATATATGTATATATTGGGTATAAATATATATTTGATAGATGGATTAATTGAACTGAGATTATACCAGGGGCACTCCCTGTGGGATAATAATAATAATAATAATTACATAATAAATTAATAACCACTTGCTTGATCTGAAAAATAAATAAATAAATAGGTGTCATTTTAAAGCTTAGAATCTGGACTTAAAGGAATAGTTCACCCAAAAATGAAAATTTGCTGATAATTTACTCACCCTCAGGCCATCCAAGATGTATCTGAGTTTCTTTCTTCATCAAAACAGAATTTAAGATTTTTAGGATTTCATTTCAGGCCTCCTCCTTTAAACAATGCAAGTGAATGTACTCCATTTTTTGACGGTCCAAAATGCATATTTAGGGTGCATCAAAATAATCCACACGACTCCAGTCGACAAATAAAGTTCTTCTGAACCCAAATGGTTGATTATTTTTAGAAACAAAACAATACTTATATACTTTTTAACTACAAATGTTCACTTCCGTACATCTCTGTGACATGCGCTCATGAGAGGGATGACGTAAACTCGTTGGTAAGGTCACGCAACATGTGGAGGAGGAGGCATGAATCGCGTCGCATCAAAAAAAGTAGTCCGTGCACTAGATGGACATTTGTTACCTTTTACACGAGACGCTGAAAAAAACAGCGAGATGCGGTGCAGAGTGCTGCTGTCTCCAATATAAAGTAACTTTAACTTTTAAAAACATGCCTCGAGACATCTGCTTGTTTTATCTGTTGCGCTGCATCTAGCTTTTTTAAGCACAAGTACGTGTTCATTCTGAACAGCCCCACATCATACTTTTTTTGTAAGTGAAACATTAATTCAGATGTAAGTATACTGTATATGAATGTAAAATGTCTTGTTGTGTGCACCCCTGCTAGAAAAGGGTTTTCATATTGTTGACTACCTGGTACTCGTTTGGCCAGAATGTGCTGACTGCCAGTTCCACCTGGTGCCACTGTCGTCCACGCGAGCCTGAGTTGTTCCACACGGGAATGCCAAGCGGCCCACCATTGACCCGCACATAAACCCGCAGTGCCCCTGGGCTGTGGCCGTCTCTGCTGTACAGGAAGTAGCTGAATTGGACGCAGTGCGTGTCGTTTTCACTTAGTGTCTGAAGCAGAAGCTGAGCCCTCTGCCCCGCTGCATGCTGGGAGGAGTTGACCAACATGTAGGAGCCTTGAGGAGGAAAACAGAGAGGAGAAGAATCAGTCAAAGGTCACTGCCATCACATAATGCACATACACACGTAAATATCAACCACTACGGATCATTTTAATATTTATATATAATAGCAATATTTAATGACCAAACCCCAAAAACCATTAGCATTGAATCAATAGCTGGGTTTCCATCCATGTATTTTTAATGCACATTTTGGGATATCGTGTAAAAACAGTTAGACGGAAACACCAAAATGCAAAAAAAAATCTTCAAAATGCACATAAAAAGCGAATACGCTCACTTGAGGTGGATATATTTTTTATTCGAAAAGAAGAAATGCGCATAAACTACGATGAAAACACATTTAACATATAAACTCCTATAGAATTTATTAGGAATACAAGATGCACATCAAAAAAGTCATGTGACTGAATAATTTGTTCATTTCTGGACTGACCAGCAGACCAATCATCGCATCTGAAATGTTGCTGTGGTCATCCTGAAATAACTGTTCTGAAAATAAAAAGCCTGCAAAGAGTTCGCAGAGCAAATATGCCAAATACAAATTTGAATTGTGCCGAAGATCAGGTTTATTCACACTTATATCTTACAAAATATCTTATAGATCCACACGGTAAAGTCATAAGAATGGAGGAATGCACACACATAGTGCTCCCAGAACTGTGTGATGCGCTGTTGCTTCCAGGCACGAGACAAGTTCTTTGGAGTGTTTTGTCTACTTGTTCTAAACTGCAAGTATTTCAATAATAAAAAAGTCACAGTGGCTACAATCTATCCGAAAGTGACGATTTTGTTCTTTTGAACACAAGGGATGGAAACGCGGTTTTATACGCACATTGCTTTTGCGATATTACGTTTTTTTTTTTTTTTTGCATAAATTAAATTCACAACTTGGATGGACACATAGCTTCTGACACCAGATACCATTGGTTCTCACATTTCACATCATCGAACACTACGTTCCGAAGGTTGACTACGTGGAAATACGAATCAGAAATTCAAACAGGTTTGGAATGACTTGGGGATGAATGAATGATGATGGAATTAAACATTTTGTGTGAACTATCCCTTTATCATGCAGTCAAGTTTTGCTGCTTTTGGCAATTATATATACAGTACTGTAAGCTGGTGATATCATTTAAAGCAAAGAACTGTAGGAAATAACACAAAGCATATTCACAGAAAAAAACAGGTCACATTCTTGTGTAGTTAAAAATTTTTGTGGAGTGCTTTAATGTATATTAAAGTGTGTATTTTTAAAAGAAACAGCCGCACATACACTAGCTCTGAGATAATAATAGAGGCTGAGGGGGGGAAACATCCAGTGCAACCAAGCTTCTGTGGAGCGTATCTGCTGTATTTCAGCCTCCTCAGAAAGTTCAGTGTAGTTTTCCCATTCCTACTTTTCAAAAGCCCTTGTTTGACTATTTGTCTCTTTCCTCAGTGTATCTCTCCCTTCAGTGAGTTTACAAAGGATGACAATTTTGGCATTACTCTCTCAACGCTGAGAGAAAAAGTCTACGAACAGCATGGAATACTAAAATGTTCTTCATGCTCCTTTTCGCCCCGAGGCTCTCTACAGAGTGTGACAATTGCAAAATTTCTCTGTACTAAGAGAGAAGTGTATGAGATATTGGTAAAGCAACAGGCACACTCAAATAGAGGCATATTCTGCTGCCTCAAAAAGTTTTTGGACACTAAAAGAACCCTTAAAATGTATGTCTGTGTTTCACAAATATCTGGCATTTTCAAAAGAAAGATAGCACACAAGCACACTTATAAAGCAAAACTTTCACAAAAAGATGTTAGGTTTAGAATGATAAAACAATAGATATACAGTTCAAAATGAAGACAAAACATATTTGGATACTTTCTGGTTGTCAAACGTTAATGTGATGATCTACATCAGTGTGAACCTGAGGGGAACTAAATTCATACATGCACTAAAAATTATCTTGATACCAGTTTGTTAAAAGTAATTGCAAAAATGGTTAGTTCTGAGAAAAGGTTAAGCATCATTTCTTTGCAGATAATACTTGGTTTAAAATGTATTTTCTAATGCAATGAACTTTTATTTTTAACTGTTTCTTAAGTGGACAAAACTGTCCAAATACTTTTTTGGGGCCATTGCACATACAAACACACAAGAGAACAGCCGGCTTGCTCAGAATTAATCAACATGACATGCCGATTATGCACAGAGGACAATGGGACATTAGGGTTAGGGGCTCCATCTGCAAGGTGAAGCACTGGGTTGTCTGAATAGTTACAGATGAACCACATATATACATACACACATTCAGGACATGACAACCCAAAACACCCTTAAAGCTCATTTCAACACTGACCAAACAGAACCCTTCCATGTGTAGTTGACACATAATGTGTCCATGAACTTTTATTTCAACATTTAGATTTTAGGTTAGCAATTATATGAATGTGAAAGTTTTTTCACCATTTTAATCATCTTTTGCCCTTACTACTTATACTACTATATACCATTAAAGAAAATACTGTGGTGGTAACATGAAGTGATGTCCAATACATTGGTACATTATTATATACCATAGTGCAGCGGTCACCAATTAGCGGACTGCAGTCCAGGTCCGGACCCCAGATTAGTTCCATCTGGACCACAAGACATCATGACATTGGGTGCCCCATCTCACCATTTCTACTCTTTAGTTTAGCAGCATGAAAAAACAATGGAGCTGTGTACACCGCACGCATTCTGGGCAATAGATAGCACTGATCTTTCAGTGCTATATCCTTTAATATTCTTCTCTAGCACCGAACACACTTCATTAATACCCTTTCGCACTCCGCACGCGTTGCCTCTCTCCCCCGACCCGCGATATGAGGCTCCGCATAGTAGAGCTGCATATGTGATTATTTTACCGACAGTAGACCGTAGTGGAGAAATACAGTGAAAAGCAATATAGATGGATACCGGCATCTTTCGCTAAAACACACAGCACACTTTTGCTCAAATGAAAATGAAGCAAAGTGAAACAATCTTTATGGGTCTGAAATGACTCGGACAGTTCAGCTAAGCAAGGTTTGTGACAGGATAATGGTTCCAGAGCGCCTTTAGACTAGAAACTATTTTTTCCCATCTAAAATGAGCTTTATTAATCAACACTTTTCGAGCCTATTGATAATAAACAAAGAGATTTTTTAATGTATTCATTCTTGCCCAGTTATTAAGAGACTTTTTTGACTGTTTATGATTCATGTATTTTTTTCTTATTGTACTTTTACTTATTTTAAGTATTGCTGCCAACTTGGACATTTATTAATAACTATTCCACAAAATGTGCATTTCTTAAACATTGCCGTTAGTCAGCATGGCTATGAAACAAGTTATTATTGTCCGGACCTTTGGTGGGACGGAAATGTAGAGAACGGACCTCTTGGAACTTTAATTGAATACCCCTGCCATAATGGCATTTGATTACTATATTCAGCATGTTATTTACATAGTATTCCAAGGTACTTCAAAGAACACCACAGTATTACCATCATGTTCGTGTTCAAAAACCATGGTATTACCATGGTAAAAGTCCTAACAACATGATATTACCGTGGTACAATGTTAAAAAAAATAATGGTAATTCTATGATACATTTTTGTTAGTGAATATTATTTGAAGACAGATGTAAATATACTGTATGGGTATGAAAGCTGATGGCTCTATGGAGCCAGGTCCTCTCTAAAGGGCCCTAAAGTGGACAGCCCTTGATTTATTTGTATGTGTGTGTGTGTGTGTGTGTGTGTGTGTGTGTGTGTGTGTGTGTGTGCGGGTTTGGGTGGTTTACGAGGAAATTTAGGTTACAAACTGGTAATTACAAAGGTATTATGCTATAAATGTGGTTTATGAGGACATTTCTAGTTTCCCCATACTTCAAATCGCTCAAAAAACACACTAAAAGATGTTTTTTTTGAAAATGTAAAAATTTTGAAAGTTTTTTTTGGGAGGGTTAAGTATAGGGGTAGGGTTAGGGGACAGAATCTATTGTTTGTACAGTATAAAAATCATTATGTCTGTGGAGAGTCCTCATAAGGATAGCCGCACCAACATGTGAGCATGAGTGAGTGCGAGTATACGTGTGTGAAAAGCCCTGCTCTCTTAAGGCATTTTGGTTAATTAGATTTCTCAAGGCTTCCTCATATTGCACTCTAGAGACATTTGAAGAGCACATCATAAGCAGAGGAAGGGAGGATGGAAGGAAGGAAG
The DNA here is from genome assembly GCF_019703515.2 of Myxocyprinus asiaticus. Lineage (NCBI taxonomy): Eukaryota > Metazoa > Chordata > Actinopteri > Cypriniformes > Catostomidae > Myxocyprinus > Myxocyprinus asiaticus. The sequence continues at coordinate 15,210,386 of NC_059358.1, read as the reverse complement.
GAAGGAAGGAAGGAATGAAGAAAAAAAGGCTAAATCTACATATAAAGAGCTTTGGAGTGGTATTAAACATGCATCTCATCCCACAGAGGGGCTGTGGAGGGTAGCATGTAATCATGTATGTAGTTCATAAGGTACAGTTGATTATCTCAAGGCCATGAAGGTATAGCGGTTAACTTTGATGAAATAGCTAATTAAAGCCCTCAATCCTGAGGTCGCAAAATTGCTGATAAATTAATCAACTGGATGACAGCATAAATGGAGAAACAGATATTAGGAATGCACCATATACTGGTTTCCATAATTACACTGAAAAAACAAATGCTGTAAGAAAATAACAAATGAACTAAATTCAGTCAGGTTTATACTTATAACGATAAAAAATATGCAAATGAAACAAGACATAATATACAGGTTTTGGTTGTAAGTTTTTTTTTTTTTTTTTGTAATTGTTGGTATTCTTAGGTCAATATTAGAAGCAGAAGTAATACATTACAATAACGTAAAAACGAAAACAAACGAAAATACTTTTAAAGCATTTATTAATCTTGGTTAATGTTAATTTCTACATAAACCAAAACATTTTCTACATTAAACGTTGTAAATGTCAACAATAGTTAATGCATTATGAACTTACATTGAACAAACAATGAACAATATAATATATAAAAATTATCATTAACCATGATTAATAAAAGCTGTATAATATTTCATTAATTCATGCTACCCAATGTTAACTAATGTTAACTAATGTTAACATATATTTTAACATATAGAACTTTAGAATAAAGTGCCTGATTCAACTTGAAGCATGTGATCTCACTTAGTATGAACAGCATTTTATGTTAATCAACAGGCAAAATGGCATTTATTTATAATATTTGCAATCATATAGGCCATATCATAAAAATCAGCGACTACATAAAAATAATTATCATCCAAAATTTCTATATCAGTGCATCTCTAAGAGATGTCCATTAAGTCCCTGAATGGATTTACAGACATATGAATGGATAGATTTAGACAGACAGAAACAGACAGATCTGTTTAAAAACCTCTTATGCAACCAGTACCTCCAGAAAATCTTCCAGTAAAACAGTAAAAAACACTTTCCGGCATTTGAGAGCATACTACAGAACTCTTTCAAGGAGACACATATTGAATTCACAGTGCAGAATCTGTGGTTCATCATATTGTATTGAATCTGAACCCAAACAGAGCTGACCACATATCTCAGTCAGAGGCCCTTGAACTAAGTACGGTGGCACCCCCTGTCTCTCTCTAACACAAGTGGGAAAGGGGCACAGCACACCAGATATTGGCACTGATATTTTGCATTTCACAATTTTTCTCTCCTGCCTCAGATCAGAATCCAATCTCCCAGAGCCAGCCTGAAACCTCTGAAAGCCAGGGCAGCCAGTACAACTTCTACCAGAGGACTAAAGTGTTGATTATAAAAATGCTGATTATATAATATTTAATTCCTCTTAAATAATGAGCACAGAACAGGTTGTACTGCATATACAGACATAAAATGTGTTTACATAAATGCACTTACAATGGAAGTCTATTAGGCAAGTTTACCAGAGGTATAAAAGTAGAAATGTGAAGCTTGTAATACTGTTATAGCGCTTACATTAGTTATTCTGTAAAAAAAAAAAAAAAAAAATATATATATATATATATATATATATATATATATATATATATATATATATATATATATATATATATTATTTGTGTACCTGTAAAGTTAAAAATCTATTGATGTGGGACTACTACAACCTGTGGGTTGATTTAACGCTGTGTAAATGGTACTTGAAAGTTGGAAAGTTAAGTCTTGGTCTCCTTAAATGGATATCATGTTACTGGGTTTTTCATGGGTTTACTGTACATTGGTCATGACATGAGTTGAAAGATAGCACACACAAGGTTGGAAAGTAATTCTATCACAAAAGACAAATGCTAACACATATCGTGTAACTGTTATGGCTACTGAGCCAGTAAGATAACTACATTTTTTTAACGTACTGTGTATTTTTGTGCTGTACAATTGTCCCGTAGACTTTTATTAAGTGCAAGAGCATTAAGGTGGTCACACATACATTCTCATGGCAAAAACCCGTGGGAGAAGATGGCGTGGATGGACATTGAGTGTGCATGAAACCAGGAAAAATATAATTGTCAAACAGCCTTTTTTAATGCTGCACTTTATACTCACTGAGACTTAAGTTAAAAAGAGTTCAATTAAAAACTCACTACTAAAATTATATCCTTGGTCATTGTGAATATTCAGTGTAGCCCTTACGAAGCACCACCCACACAGAGATCACCGCCAATCCAAGCAACATCCTATTGGTCAATGCACTGATTTTGCCTGTCAAAGTTCACCAAACTTGAACTCAAGGTGAAATCAGCGCAAGGAAATTCTTCGCCACAGGATGTCCATCGTGGTAAATTCACATTCCCATGGATTCCTATTGAGATGACTGTATTTCGCCTGTGGAATTTCGTCATGCAAAGGTATGTGCGACCACGCCTACTATAAACACATTTTTTGTTGTTTTAATTTTATCAAATGAGGGATGAGTCAAATTATTTTCTGAGGTATGAGCATATTCCAACATGCTGGTGAGAGGGTATATCTGAGAAGGAAAGACTATGCAGTCCTGATTCTGACAGATACTGTGGCATGGGCACCTCTGGAGGGTGATGGAAGCTTCTGGTATAGCCGAAAATGTCTAAGAGGATGAGCCAAAAAGAGTGAGCAAAAAGCCAGCCTATCCTCCTGTAGTTGTGTCTGTGCAGAACCACTATTCATTAGTGCTTCTCAGAGAAATCACATTTAAATTCAAACCTCTCAAGTTTGACAGAATAAACATCAATTTTGTTTTCAAGAAATTTTTGAACAACAGAATAAAGACAGGTCTTAGAAACATCTCATGATCATGCTTCTGTTCCCACCTTGAGTATGATACTTTAGACTTAAATTCACTCTCATGTTGCTCCAATCCCGTATGACTTTCTCTCTTCTGTAGAACAAATGAGAGATGTTAGGCAGAATGTAATGCTCAGTCACCAATTACTTTCATTGCATTTTTTAATACAATGTAAGTAAATGGTGACCAAAGCAGTCATTATGCCTAACATCTCCTTTTGTGTTTAAATAAATTACATGAGGGTGAGTAAATCACAAGAGAATTTAAATTTTTGGGTGAACTATACATTTAAGCTTGTAACATAGTTCCTGTTTACTGTCAAATGTAGATACTAAAACAAAGGTGTAAATTGTGAGTCTGGAAACTAAATCTAGCTGAAAGATAATCTGATTTAGAAAATGATCTCAGGACAAAATGTTCTCTACAAAGCAACTCAATGAAAATAGTCTTGTAAAGATGTTTCAATAGGTGACTATTGTAGTAATGTGTTGGAGTCATATAATATTTCTACTGCATTTCAAATAGGGCAGAAGGGGTAATCACGCTCCCAGTTTTTTTAGAGACAGACAATATACAGTACATCACTTTTTGCAAAAGAAGTCATTTTCAATGATATCCTTAAACATTTTTTGTTAATTTAGACATTATTTTGTGAATAACTGATTCATCCTATTAGCTGTCAGAAAGTGTAACATTTGAGAGAGCATTATGAATATTAAAAAAAGATGTTTGTCCTCTTACTCCATTATTAAGTGAACATCTTACCTACCCTCCTAAAAAAAAAGAAAAAAAAAAAGAAAAAACAACAACAAAAAAGTGTAATATGATTTGTTGGTCTTAGCTGGTCTCCCAGCCTGGTCAGACTGGACTGTTAGCTGCTTTTAGAGGGGCTTTGAGCACTTTTCAGCTGGTCAAGCTTGGAGACGAGTTGGCCTCCCAGCTAAATCATCTTAAACCAGTTAAGACCAGCAAATGAGTTTAGATTCACTTAGGATTTTCTCAGCAGTGTATGTCTATTATTTTCCCTCAATCTTGTTTTTTTGTATTTTTTTTCAAAACAGATTGCCTGACATGCATTAGCACCAGAATGACAAGAAGCAAGACGTCAGAAATAATTAACAATGCACAAAGCAACTATATAAACCAAACCAAGGCTGCAAAACTAGTAAGGTACTAAATGATTGTTTTTCATCCTTATGTACTTTTAGGGTATAATGTTAGAGGTTCAATCTGCCAAGAGAGCAAAGAACCTGCTGCTGAACCGCTTAATAAGGCCAAGCATCCCTCTTGCCTTTTGATATTTATACAGTGAGCCATCTCCGGTTAACCTTTGACTATTCACCTCTGTGACTCACCGGCGCAGACATACTGTTCGCATAACCAGAAATATCAAACATAAGGTGACCTTTGGTGAATTATGCCTCCAAGGCTGGTGAAATCTGATAAAGTCCCATCCATTTGCTGCTAACCCTCCCAAGGGCGCAGGAACATACATAACGAGATTTGGAGTGATTGAGCCCATCGTCATTCAAACGGTGTGTGCCGCAGGAAAACAGCCACTCACCAGCTCACCAAGATGCTATCTCGAAGAGAAAAGAAGGAAAGGAGAGATGAGATGGAGAGAGGTGGGGGGGGAGAGAGAGAGAGAGAGAGAGAGAGAGAGAGAGTCATGAAAGGACCAAGGACAGAGCTGATGTGGACAAGTGGCTGAAAGACGCATTTGGCAAAAAGTTACCATGGACTTGAAAATTGAGGTCTGAAATAGTGAGAGGAATGAGATGTGGTGAAAAAAATTTAAAATAGGAAAGAAGGACTGCTAAAGGATCAGTGCTCCAAATTTTTTTTTTTTTTTTAAATCGATAAATAAAAATACAAAAATGACATTTTGGAAACAAATGATTTTTTTAGAATCATCTTAGAATCATTTAAGATCATGTTAGATTGGAAAAAAGACCTGATTGAAAGCAATGCGCATTATTTTGATGATTTCTATTTCTGCAGTGTCACTGCAGAAATTTCATTGGTCCAAAATCCTGCTTCTCATAACATTAAACATCAAATATGTTCTGATCGGACGTGACCATGTGACATCGCGAGCACTTTTACATTTAGTGTGGACAGACAAATATTGTTTGTTGCTGGATTCTTATCTGGTTAAGTCACTGTGTTCTTACTTGTAGAGATCATACACTAATCCGAGAAGCAGGAAAGATTACTCGCAATACCCGGATGACAGGTCTGATAATGGAATGTGCGGTTGTTCCTCAGAGATATCAGACCACTAGATGGTGCCATTGACCAATCAGAATCAAGTATTCCAGAGAGCCGTGTACTAATAACCAATAATTTATATTGTATCATATTAGACTGGCGTTAAGTCTGACAGCCCTGAAGTACGAATCACTGTAACTGTTCTTAGTTAATTTAGAATTGGACTCTGAAAAATTACTCACGATTCAATGAGGGTCAGATGTGAACTCAGTGACGGCTCTGAATGATTCACTAATTAGGCGAGTATGATTCAACTTGCTTACTCTGCTATTTTGTAAATCTTTGACTGATTTATTTGAGTCATTTGTTCACAAATCAGAAATCACAGCTTAAGCCCGAAACAGAAAGACAGACAATACCGGAGCATTAGAGTATACTGAGATACTCTAAAGATTTCATTAACTAACACTTCCTCAGCAGATAAAATCTGCCAAACCACATATGGAAAGTTTTCCCTACTGCCTAGAATAGATTTTAAATTATTGTCACAATTTTTTTTTGTCATATTTACGACCATTTTAGTCACAGTCTGGAGCCCTGAAAAAGGAGTGAAAATGGTAAGATGATTAGAAGCAGAGAAGAGATGCCAAGCCAGACTGCAGGAGGGACTGACTAAAGGTAAAGGTGCCTCCCATTTTTGTTTTCTTGTTTCTCAGAACTTTCTTACAGCATTATTTTTCCCTTCATTTGACCCCATCAACAGGGCTTTGTTCGCCTCAGACATCAAGAGGCTTCAAAGGCGTGTTTGAGAATAAAAAGATAGGTGAGAGGGGTGCTATGCTGAATATAGTTGAATCAATAGGTCCTCTTCCCACTTCCTACAATTTTAGAATCCGTCTTGCTCACTCTACCTCTCTTCCTAAAAGTGTTTAAGGCCCCTCCTATCCTTACAGACTTGATGTACATTTCTTTCCATCTCTTTCAACCTTTCACAAAAAGGTCAGCTAAGATTTAAGGCATTCTCTCTTGGCTTTCTTTTTCACACACACATAAATGAAGGAATGTTTTTGAACAAGGGCAGTGGTCACAAAGGACAGGTTATGCTGTCTGTTTTCATGACTCATGTCCAATTTAACTCATAGGACCCACAGTATGATGCCAAGAGACAAGGGGTACAAACAATAAGACCAATTACATATTCTGTGACCTACTTGTGCGTCAGATTGCAACCCTAAAAGTCATAGACATGTCTTGTTTTGCTTTTTATACAACCCTGATTCCAAAAAAGTTGGGACAGAATGGAAAATGCTAATAAATCTTTTTTTTAAAAAAAGGAGTGATTTGTAAATTCTATTCACCCTGTGCTATATTGAAAGTACTAAATTACAGAACATTATTTGATGTTTTACCTTGGAAGGTTTTTTTTTATTTTTATTTTTTTTAACACATTACAAATCATTAAAAAATACAATAAAATTCACAAGGTAAAACATCAAATAATGTGTTGTTGCAGTGCTTTCAATATAACACAGGGTGGATAGAATTTACAAATCACTCCTTTTTGTTTTTATTAGCATTTCCCATACTGTCACAACTTTTTTGGATTTGGGATTGTACAAGACTGGCCGGAAAAAAGTGTCAGTCTATTAATGGAAAATCACTGGACAGAATGACCAAAGTAGGTACTCAATGTAACCCAAAGTCATTCTGGCCTTAGTCCAAAAAGCCTGTGTGGGAAAAGTCCCTTTTGTTTCTTAAATCTTATTAAAGTGTATTTATGTCAAAGCCGTGGCATAGAGAAGTCATTCTCAGCTGAGAGGAGAAAATAGAGCTTCCCATATCTTCTCTTGATTTCCAAGGCTATGTGTCCAATGAAGCCTTATGGTATTCATCTGTCACTTGGTAATATAGTGTATACTAAACAATATTTATACCATTGTTTGTTCCATGTGTTAGTCTGTCAAATCACACTTCAGCTGTTGTTTATGCATTAAAAAATTGTCAGTTTTCCTTTTCAGCCTGTCATGTTAATAATTTTTCATACTGTTGGGTCTATGCAGTTCATGGTCATTTTGATAAATTTCAGTATTTGATTTTAAGGACTTTTTGTTTTAAAAATATTGGTTCTGTAGATGGGTTTCCATCTACATATTTTTGTGAACATTTTGGGATATCGCATAAAAACTGCTGGATGGAAACTCCAAGATGCAAATAAAATCTCAAAAAGGCACATAAAAAACGTATACACTCGCTTGAGGTGGATAAATGTTTTCCGATATGAAGAAATGTGTATAATCTATGATGGAAACACATTTACAGAAAAAACTCATATTGAATGTATATGGAATACAAGATGCGCACCAAAAAAAGTAATGTGACTGAATAATTTGTTAATAACTGGACTGACAAGCGTACCAATCATCACATCTGAAATGTTGTGCTGGTCACCTTGAAACAACAGTGTCCTGAAAATCCAAAACCTGCAAAGAATTTGCAGAGAAAATAAGTTGAATACAAACATGAACTGTGCCGAAGAGCAGGTTTATTGACACTTTTGAAAAATATCTTATAGATCCGCACGGTAAAGTCATAAAATGTAGGGATGCAGGGGTGGGGCCAGAAGGGTGGCAGCTGCCACCCTAAAAATGAGCTTTGCCTGCCCAACTCGGACCCCGCTCGCATCCTCGAGATGGTGCGCAACGGCTTAACCCATCCATGTCGCACATGGTCCATAACAACGTTCCACCCGTGACTGGCAGGACAAAGCGTTCCGCCTCAATAGACAAACTAACCACCGTCTGACCGAAAGTGCTCCCAGAACTGTGTGATGCACTGTCGCTCCCAGACATGAGACAAACTCTTTAGAGTGTTTGGTCTGCGTGTTCTAAAACGCAAGTATTTTATTAATAAAAGAGTCACAGTGGCTACAATTTACCTGGAAGTGCCGATTTTGTTCTTTTGAACACATGGGATGGAGACATGGTTTTCTTCACTTATTGTTTTTGTGATTTTATTTATTTATTTATTTATTTCATTAATTACATTTGCAACTTGGATGGAAGCATAACATGCGTTGAGTCGCAACTTGATGACAACAAATACTGCTCACAACATTTTTAGATGTCACACCCTCTCCTCATCAGTTCCTGTCCTCTCTCTACTCTAAATATAAAAAAAGCAACACAAAGGAAAAATTCAGATTAAAAATGTTATTACAGCTCTTTATAAAATGTAAAAGCACTGAAATCTCATCTTTCATCATCCATATTCAATCCATCACATTATAGGACTTCTGTTACTGAAGAAGCTTGTGACAATAACGTCTCACATCATTTCCATGCAACTTAAGTTCATCTGTGTCTTTCCCCCTAAAGACACCATTACTGTACAAGATGTGTTTTGGAATAAATACACACAAATGAATATTTAATCACAAATTAATTATTAATTAATATTTCAAATCCTGTTGTGTAATCACTCCTTTATCATTTCAAACCAGTTTTCAAAAAAGGCAAACAACACATGAAAAAACAACACAAAATGGCCAGTGATGACAATTATTGTCTCTGTAATATTGTATACCATAAATATTCAAGTATAACACAGAGCATTCAAACAACAACCACAGCAGATGTTTCTAGGCCATTCTTTTCCCTGAAGAGTTACATTTTGATTAGAATAAATATGATTCGCATTACAATGTGTACATGATGCACATGCCATACTTATCAACGGCCCAGCTAATTAAACAGTGAACAGAGGTTTAAAAAAACAGCACCCAGACAAATCACAATTTATATACAGTAAAATGTTTGTAAACCAGTTTGACATCTTATAAATCAAAATCCATTAGTGATCACAATGCAAGTAACCTAACTAATTGTTCCATCATAAATTTCATTAAATTATGCTTTTCTGTCATCAAATTAAATGTCTCATCAGCTCAGTGGGAAAACATTTAATTAGCATTCATTAAACGGCTATGTTTTTGTATTGAAATGCAATTACCTCAGGTCCTCTTAATGTGGTACGCTGAGCATGACAAAATGAGAAAGTCATTTCTTGGAATGACCCCAAAGACAGAATTTGAATTTCACCAATCACTGCAAATAAAAGTCCTGCCAATAAAAGTGTCTTATGATGTATTTCATGCACAATTTGTAACAAAATGTGGATTACAAATACAAAATATAAGCTCAGCTTTCTCAACAAATCCCAATTCCCTGTTCTCATGGTAAGTTTGTACTATCCGTGACCCTACGCTGTTATTCCTGTATTTCAAGAAAAATGCGGCCCCTGATGCAAAAACCAACTCAAAAGCTTTTATTAACATTATCAAAAGATATCCATTTTGAAAGCAGTGTCTCGAGTGTGCAGACACAAACACACAGAGTACGTGCAGTAATAAAGGTAGGCCTAAGAGCTGCTGTTAACAGTGTAAAACCTTCTAAATTTTCTATCTTTACGGTGCAAATCAGCGTAGCATCCCATTTTTTCTACTCCTAGGTGTGACATCACCTAAACATGAGGTCCTAAAGTGTGACTTACTCTCTACTCAGATTTCCCCATCACTCTCTGTGTCTTGCTCTTTCCCCCATTCTTAAAGGGATAGTTCACCCAAAAATGAAAATTCTCTCATCATTTAGGGTGCTTTCACACTAGTACTTTTGGTGCGCACCCGGGTTCGAATGACGTCAAAGTTTGGTTCATTTGGATAATGTGAACACTGTTTTCCGAACTCGGTTGCGCACCCACGAACCGCACCCGGGTCCGCTTGAAAAGGTGGTCTGGGGTACGGTTCATGTGAACTCCAGTACGGTTCGCTGCTGATATGAACACAATTGTACCAAATCGCTGAAGTGAATTCTTTTGCATTTTTGCATGTCTGTTTATACTCTTACCTTGTTTTATATTCTGTGTCTCACTGTAATGTTCTGTGTGCACTTGTTTCTCCTATGACCAAAAAAAAACAAAAACAAAAAAATGCCTTGTGTACTTGAGCACACTTGGCAATAAAGCTCATTCTGATTCTGATATCACTTCTGAAAATATTAAAACACTGGAGTCGTATGGATTATTTTATGATGCCTTTATGTGCATTTTGGAGCGTCAAAATTTTGGCACGCATTCACTTGCATTGCAGAAATATTCTTCTAAAAATCATCATTTGTGTTCTGCAGAAGAAAGAAAGTCATACACATCTGGGATAGCATGAGGGTGAGTAAATGATGAGTGAATTTTTATTTTTTGGATGAACTATCCCTTTAAGATCTCTTGATGCCTACACACTCCTACATGCTCCTGTCTGTTAATAAATACCTTTGTAGTCACCATGTCATTTCATTTTTTCATTTTCTGTCTCTGTTCAGTTTGCATTTAATGGAGTTTAAATGAAGGTTTGGGAGGAGCACATTAGATATGAACAAAAGATAAGTACTGCTCTATAATTCCAAAATGAATACTTGGCAAGTGCCAAACGGGAGAAAAAAGTTGATTTGCTGGTCTTAGCTGGCCACCAAACTGTCAGGTTGGTCTGGTTGGATGGTTTTAGAGGGGATCTGAGCATGTGACAGCTGTTCAAACTGGGAAACCAGCTGGCAAACCAGGTAACCCAGTTGAACACCACACTGTAAAAAATACATTCATTTTATGGTAAAAAACAAAACAAAACAAAAAACAGCAGCTGTGGTTGCCAGAAATGTACCGTAAAAATACAGTGACCATGTTTTAGGCTTTACTGGATGTAATTCTGATGCCTGTATATTTTAAGGTTCACTACCATTTACATTATTAAATTATATTGTTATACTAACCTTCTGGAACTATAAAAGTCTGCTTTTCACTTTAATCACCGTAGTAACTACAAAAGGCCACACAGTGACTTAAAGTATCAACAAGAGTGGCCCTTGCAGGAGCAATAATTAAAACACAGGTAGAGACAGTGCACGCTGTCACTCACCCAAACACAAAAAAACAACAGGTTAACACATATGATACTAAAATAATGCAATAAACATTAATGAAACTACATAAAATATACAGTTGAAGTCAGAAGTTTACATACACATTAGGCTGTCATTAAGTCATTAAAACTAATGTTTTTAACCGCTCCACAGATTTAATATTAGCAAACTATAGTTTTGGCAAGTCGTTTAGGACACCTACTTTGTGCATGACACAAGTAATTTTTTCCAACAATTGTTTACAGACAGATTGTTTCACTTTTAATTGACTATATCACAATTCCAGTGGGTCAGAATTTTACATACACCAAGTTAACTGTGCCTTTAAGCAGCTTGAAAAATTCCAGAAAATGATGTCAAGCCTTTAGACAATTAGCAAAGTAGCTTCTGATAGGAGGTGTACTGAACTGGAGGTGTACCTGTGGATGTTTTTTAAGACCTTCCATCAAACTCAATGCCTCTTTGCTTGACATCATGGGTGAATCAACAGAAATCAGCTAAGACCTCAGTAAAAAAATTGTGAATCTCCACAAGTCTGGTTCGTCCTTGGGAGCAATTTCCAAATGCCTGAAAGTACCACGTTCATCTGTACAAACAATAGTATGCAAGTATAAACACCATGGGACCACGCAGCTATCATACCACTTAGGAAGGAGACGCATTCTGTCTCCTAGAGATGAACGTAGTTTGGTGCAAAAAGTGCAAATCAATCCCAGAACAACAGCAAAGGTCCTTGTGAAGATGCTGGAGGAATCAGGTAGACAAGTATCTATATCCACAGTAAAACGAGTCCTATATCGACATAAGCTGAAAGGCTGCTCAGCAAGGAAGAAGCCACTGCTCCAAAACCACCATAAAAAAGTCAGACTACAGTTTTCAAGTACACTTGGGGACAAAGATCTTACTTTTTAGAGAAATGTCCTCTGGTCTAATTGAACAAAAATTGAACTGTTTGGCCATAATGACCATCGTTATGTTTGGAGGAAAAAGGGTGAGGCTTGCAAGCCGAAGAACACCATCCTAAATGTGAAGCATGGGGGTGGCAGCATCATGTTTGGGGGTGCTTTGCTGCAGGAGGGACTGGTGCACTTCACAAAACAGATGGCATCATGAGGAAGGGAAATTATGTGGATATACTGAAGCAACATCTCAAGACATCGGCCAAGAAGTTAAAGCTCGGTCACAAATGGGTCTTCAAAATAGATAAAGACCCCAAGCATACCTCCAAAATTGTGGCAAAATGGCAAAAGGACAACAAAGTCAAGGTATTGGAGTGGCTATCACAAAGCCCTGACCTCAATCCAATATAAAATTTGTGGGCAGCACTGAAAAAGCATGTGCGAGCAAGGAGGCCTACAAACCTGACTCAGTTACACCAGTTCTGTCCGGAGGAATTGGCCAAAATTCCAGCAACTTATTGTGAGAAGCTTGTGGAAGGCTACCCAAAACATTTTACCTAAGTTAAACAATTTAAAGGCAATGCTACCAAATATTAACAAAGTATATGTTAACTTCTGACCCACTGGGAATGTGATGAAAGAAATAAAAGCTGAAATAAATCATTCTCTCTACTATTATTCTGACATTTCACATTCTTAAAATAAAGTAGTGATCCTAACTGACCTCAGCCAGGGCGTAGACCATGAGCCATACCATCTCTCAGCCATCCCTGTCTTCTTGTAATGTGCACGGAGCTGATCGCAGGTTGACTGGAGGACATTTTTCGAAAGGTCACTGTGTACAGACTCTTTCGGAGAGGCATGTTTACCCCAATTGCCTTTAGCAACACCAGACAGGCAGCAGCTCCTGATATGGGCTTATCTTCCCCCAGCTCCAGAGGGCACCGGCTACACTCTGCCCATCCGCGCTTCAGCTGTTATTTACTCCTTATCAAGGATGCTATTTTGTTTTGTCTTCCCTCACTGCCTCTTTTTCTTTATCGTCCTGCCTTTAAGTCCCTTTCCCAAGGCACAAGATAATGTAAACATGCACACTCTTTCTATCTTTCTTTCTCTCTCTCTTGCTATTACTCCAGCTCACCTGAAACTCTGTATGTGTTTTCTTGTCCCCAGAGAGACTTGGGTAATTGCGGCCCAGCCCTCTCATTCCCCGTTTAAAGAGCTGGAGCTCTGCCAGTGACTCCACCTGTGAAGCTGCATGTTATTTGGTTAAAGAGGTTTTGTTTGTGTCAAGAGGAACTGAGGGAGTGAATTGGGAATACTGATATCAGTTGGTTCCCTTTGAGGTGGTGCTTTTCAAATCAAGTCTTCTTTTTTTCATTACTAAGTTCTTACACTGGAAATGTATGTTTAATATATCTCTGCTTACAGATTAATAAAGGAAAACAGGAAAACACTTTTCATACTTGCTCTAAGATATTTGCCTAATTATATATCAAGACCTAGACAAATAGCAATGTGAAAAACAGATTATCCCTGCTAAAAATAATGTCCACAATTTTAACGGTAAAAGAATGTAAAAATGCTTCAGAAAAAAAAAGAAAAAAAAACACCTTTAATTGGTTATGTACCTTAACATAAATGGTAAAATATTATTTATTTATTTTTTATTTGAAATTGTTTTCATGTATAATTAATGGTAACCCATCACATTCACATTTTATTATATTATGAGAGAATAGTTATGTTTCTTCTTATTTTTAGTATCAGTTATGTACATTAGGGTGCTCTGTGTTACATTTGAAGTCAGAAGTTTACATACACCTTAGACTCAGTTTTTCACAATTCCTGACATTTAATTGTAGAAAAATTCCCTTACTGAGGCAATATAGTGTTTTTGTACATCTCCAGCCCCTGTATTCAATTAACAAAAGACCTTTTATCAGATCTTGTCTGATGGATGGAGCTGAAGTTGAAAGTAACATAATACAAAAAGAGCAACAGAATAGTCTTCTTAAAAAGGAACCATTCAGAAAAAAAAGAAAAAAAAATGTACTCATCCTCAAGTCCTTCCAAACCAATATGACTTACTTTCTTCCATTTCTTTCTTTCCTTCTTTCAGAAGTCAATCGACAGATGTGTGAGATACAGACATGAATTTGAGTTACATTGGAACATTCATGAAGAGAAGTAGCAATGTCCGATTCGTGAATTAATTGTTCAGACTGGTTTTGTGAACTAGATCAACCAAATTTACTGAAAAGATCTGAAAACAAAAAAACCAAAAAAAAAACCTAGTTCTCTTATGAACTCTCGTGAACACACCACTGAGAACTAGGACAGATGTTTTTCAGTGAATTACAACATTTTAGGTCTGTTTCTCATGCAGACCTATCGTATGACTTCAGAAGACTTGGAATATGTCCTAAGAGTCCATGAGTCCTATAGACCAGTTTTATTATACTTTTATGGTGCTTTTGTGTCCTTTTGAAGCTTGAAAGCACCAAACATTCATTGTCATTTCATGGAAAAGAGCAACCAGTAGGTATGCACCGATACCACTTTTTCTCTTCCAATCCGATTCCGATACCTGAAATCTCAGTATCGGCCAATACTGATCCCGACCCGATACCAGTGTTGTTGTTTTTTTCATAATCAGTTTAGAATATCAATACTTCACTCTGTGACACTAATTGGGGGTACTCTTTTATATGTAAAGAAACACAAACTTTTAACTACAGATTATTTCAATATAAATGTATAGCCTCTTAAGAAAAACTTTATTGTTAACTATTCTACTGGATAATGTAGCAGCAAAATTAACAGCAATTCTAGTGAAAGTCTTCAGTAGAAAAGAAGCCAGTTTTATTTGCACATTTTTTTCAACTTGTATATGGACTTAAAAGGATTCAGATCTATTTTTTTGTTCACTTTAGTTGTAAGATATCAGTCCATATTTCATTCACACAGTTATTGTTTGGAACCCAGTCAACTTAAATATTGTTGTAATTTGTAAAATAATAATAATGATAATAATAATAATAAATTATAATTTTTATTATTGACTTTCAGAATTTCATAATACATTAGTAGTATAAAGTTTTTCAGTTGTGCACCTTCAACTTTAAACCCCCCTGGCTTTTATTTTGACAGTCGGAACACAGTCCTGTAAGTGTAGTTTAATTCGCTTCTTATTCAAAATCTTGTGAAATGCTTATCCAGTGCTGTTCTCATTGCATGTTATAAGCGAACTAAACTACTGAGCTTCTACATCTGAGATGTTGCTCATGTGTGGCGCTCACATATTTCGAGCCACTCTGAAAGCTCGAGCACATCAACAGCATGCGCGTGCTATGTATATGTCAACAGAGCAGTGCCATTCACTCACGCGCTGCACATGCATACTACAACCCCAATTCTGAAAAAGTTGGGACAGTATGGAAAATGCTAATAAAAACAGAAAGGAGTGATTTGTAAATTATGTTCAGCCTTTGCTATATTGAAAGCACTACAACTACACATTATATAACGGTTTACCTTGTGAATTCCATTGTTTGTTTGTGTTACGAGAGCTGTGTTTTGTTCGTTGTATCTTTTCTCCACTTTCACTCTCTCTGCTGTCAAAATTCTCAGGTCTTGCGATTGGTTGATTATCACGTCAATCATCATCAGTCAACTTTACGTCACTACCCGAAGAATCAGTCAGATCACGTGACCACCATATAAAGACTGGGAAATGGCAAAAGGAGAGAGATCTGTTGTTTATTCCGCTCGGGCATACTCTTTGATTGCTTTTGATATTTTTGCTATTAACTTGAGATTTACCTCGTTTGTGTTTCGTTTACTTATATTCATTTAGTTTGTTTGTTTATTACTTTGTATGGTGACATTGTCTCTCCGTCCACAAGAACTGACCTTCTGCGGTTTACCAGACCAGCGAGGAGTGGATAGGGTAGTACTGTATGTCACGTGACATACATCGTACAACACGTAGAGTTGGAGATTGTATAGACACATTAGGTAAGGAGTGAGTGCTACCACCTGTATTTCTGTTTATATATCGGTGCTGAAGATTGTTTATTTGTTTTCTTTGGTTTATTCATTAGTCAGATTAGAGTTTGTGGGAGGACGAGAGATAGTTGATGTTTTGGTTTTGTTCATTTCTTTGATTTGGCACCGCTCATTATCTCTCTCTCCTGTGTTCTGGCTCTGTGTTTGTAAATATTGTGTAAATAGTCTCTCTATTGATCATTGTAAATTGTTTCTTTATTTTGATACTGGTGTTTGTAAATATTGGTAACTTTCCTTTATTATTTCAACACAAAACTTTAACTTTCTTCAGTCTCATTCTATTTCATTTCAACACATGTCAGGTAGTGGTGATTCAACCCTCCATTAAATTCATTGCTTTATTTTATTTTTAACTTTATAGTTTTTATGTTAAATACCCCTAGTCATTCAAATGGGGGGACATAACAGTTTGTTTTAAACATACAGTAATTTCAAATCAGATTATTGCAACACAATCCAAAAAATTTGAGACAAAAGACAATTTAAGACTAATAAAAATTTGACGAGTTAAAATAACAAGGCGATGTGAAACAGGAGATGTTAAACAGGTGAGGCATTCGTGTCATAGTATATAAGGAGCCTCCAAAAACAGCCTAAAAGGATCGTTCAAGACTTGTCAAATTGCCAACAGATGCTTCAGCAAATAATCCAGTACTTTGAGAACAATGTTCCCCAAAGAAAAATTGGAAGGATTTGGGGCATTTCACCCTCTACAGTGCACAATATAGTTATAGATTCAAGGAATCTGGTCAAAACCACTTCTGAATGTGCGTGATCACTGATCCCTCAGATGTCACTGTCTTAAAAAACATCATTCATTTGTAATGAATATCATGAACATGGGCTTGGGATTATTTTACTAAACCTTTGTTAGTCAACACCACTCGCCACTGCATCCACAGATTCAAGTTAAAACTTTACTATGCAAAGCAGAAGCCCTACATCAACACTGTCCAGAAGCGCTGCCGACTTCTCTCGCCTCGGTCTCATCTTAGATGGAAAGTAGAACAGTGGAACTGTGTTTTTTGGTCCGATGATTCCACATTTCAAATAGTTTTTGGAAAACACAGCCGTTGTGTTCTCCATGCCAAAAAGGAAAAGGACCATCCAAGCTGTTATCAGCATCAGGTCCAAAAGCCAGTGTCTGTATGGGCCAGGGGTGTGTAAGTGCCCATGGCATGGGTAACTCGCACATCTGTGAGGGCACCATTAATGCAGACAGATATGTAAAAATTTTGGAGCAACATACACTGCCATCCAGCACCGTCTTTTCCAGGGACATCCCTGCATTTTCCAACAGGACAACTTCAAAACATAGATTGGCCTGCCTACAGTCCTGACCTGTCTCCAATCGAGAATGTATGGTACATTATGAAGCACACCATACAGCAACGAAGACACCGAAAAATTGTGCAGCTGAAGAACTGCATAATGGATGAATGGGGGAAAATTCCACTTTCTAAACTTCCGTGCCCAAATGCTTAATAAGTGTTATTAGAAGAAATGGTGATGTTTCACAGTGGTAAACACTCGACTGTCCCAACTTTTTTGGAGTGTGTTGCAATCATCTAATTTGAATTTACTGTACATTAAAAAAAAATTAAAAATATAATTCACAAGGTAAAACATCATATAATGTGTAGTTGTAGTGCTTTCAATATAGCAAAGGGTGAACATAATTTACAAATCAGTCTTTTTTGCTTTTATAAGCATTTTTCATCTGTCCCAACTTTTTCGGAATTGGGGTTGTATATATTTACTTATTAAACACAGCCTTTAGCAATTCACAGACCTATCGCACATCTTCAAGTGGCTTTAAATTGAATGCACGAGTCATATGGACTACTTTATTGGTGCCTTAATGGTTCTTTTATGTCATTTTTGGAACTTGACAGTAACAAACATGACTACCACACAGTATCGGATTTGGATTGGGCAAGTTCCAGGTATCGGATTAATGTAAATCCCTAGCGACAAGTACATTTTTCAAAATGTATCATTTTGTGTTCGACAAAAGAAAGAAATTCACATGGGTTTGGAACAGCACGAGGTTGAGTAAATGTTGACATAATTTTCATTTTTGGGCTAACTATCCCTTTAAATAATAGCTCAGATGGTTTTGTTTTGCTGGTGTAGCACTTTCAATGAAAGATTGCCCTGACTAGGCGAGGGAGAGATATGAGGGTCAGCGCAGCTTTGTTACCATTTGCAAACTCCCTAGCTTCATTTCCACTATTTGGGGCAGCAACTCTTTTGGGCCCAAGAGGAGCAGCCACTGCAGGGAGAGTCAAAACTGTGTGACTGGATGGGAACTGTTTTTGCTGACCCTCAAACAGTGGTTTCCCAGTTCACCTTGCCCAGAACCCTTGGGGCACAGAGCCGAAAGGATGGTCTAAATCTGGGCTAACTTCAATAGCACCACTGAAATTCCGGGTGCTAAATATAAGCTCCAGGTCCTGAAGTCAGTGGCCATCTTTCACACTGCTGAACACTGTCTAACTTAGCCATAGTTCCGTTCCAGTGGACACCTCTTTATGCCCTTTTGAGACTGCGAATGCTCACTAGGCATTATTTACTCAAGAAAAGAAAAAATGACAAATGTACAAGTTATCTGCAGTCTTGAGGGACCCCGCTGAGGCTCGACAATGCAGTATTTTAATTATGTAGCTTGAGACAACTATTGGCGGAATCAGAATCAATAGTGATAAATCAGCGTAATAAGGCATTCAACAAGGTGCAGCCTTTAACGCAGGTGGCTGCTGTTTCCTCTCTTTCCTATGCCTGAGAGAGTAAAATAAATGACATGAGGGTGCAGGCACACATAATTTAAAATTAGTTTTAATGTGCTTGCTGCTTCTGTCTCCCTAGCTTTCTGTCAGCAATTAAAACCCAGACCTCTTCAACCATAGAGCTGTCACCCACCCACAATAATAATCCTTGAGCAAGATTAGGAAAAGCATTCCAGCATAGCTTAAATTGGAGATTTCAGTGTTTTAAATGTAAAAACTGGAAAAATAATATTCTTATTGAGCATTTTTGTCTTGTTTTCCAGTAAAAATATCTAAAGATCATTAAAAACAGAAAAATTCGCATGCTAAGCCAAAATGTGTTAGATATTAAAGAGATAGTTTAGCCAAAATTGATAATTCTGTCATTATTTGCTCATGTTCCAAATCCATACAACGTTTTAATTATATAATTTTTCAAGCAATGAAGGTGAATGGTGACTGGTGACTGAGATTGTCATTTGCCAAAAGACAAGAAAGACTTATTTCCAACATTCTCTGAAAACAAGCCTTAATATCTTGCCCAGTTTTGCTTAGTGTTAATTCATCTTGTTTCAAGGATGTTTAAATATTTTTACAGGAAAACAAGACGAAGATTAATTCTAGTTAAGAATTTTTTTTTTTTTTTTTTTTCGCAGCACAGAACATCAACAAGATGATTTGTTTTCTATATTTGGCACACTTGTCAGTGGCACTTATAATAGTGAATCAAAGGAGGTACCGGAGGAGGTTTAAAATTGTGGGTGTATACAAAGTGTATGACAAAAAGTTAAGTCAGTGTGTCTGTTTCTGGCACTGACGTGGCTTGAGTGAGCAGGCAGGTTTCCAAAAACACCACCAGAGGGGCTTTTATACCCTGATGGATGGATTCCAAGCAGAGCCGTCATGAAGATGACATAAATCTCGTGCAGATAGCGGTGGGCTGCAGATCACGGGGCTGCGGAGGTGACCGGGAGACGAGCTGGCGCAGGAGGAGGCGTTTTTCGTGTGCTGAAGAGTTTAACGTGTCTGTGATTAACTGTCAATCCCTAGGCTCAGCCAGCAGTGCTCTGTCTCAATTAGACACACTCATCATTCTGACAGGCTGCACGCTCTCAGCCTTGAGCCTGGGCTGGAGACCAGACAGACGAGTTCAGGCGACGACTCATAAAATGTAGGACATGCTAGGGAAGAAACTGTCAAGCTGTTTATTTGACCCCACTAAATCAGGTTTAAAAAGGTCTTGAAAAAATAATTAATCAGTCTTAAAAATGTTAACATTGCCTGTAAGTAATCAGAAAAATCAGCATTGCTGAAAAATGTGCTTTAAAGTCATCATGAAATAAAAATGTACCCTTTTTAATTTTTTGACACAAATTTCTAGTCTCACTGTGGATGATAGCAGTGCATGTCATTCCAAATAGAAAAGAAAAAGAAAATTCTGTCTTGATAATCTTTAATCAAGACGCAGTAACTTGCTTCGCCTCTGAAACAACTATCCTTTTCGGCTGATATCACCAAGGGATAGTTCACCCAAAAATTAAAATACTGTCATCATTTACTCACCCTTATGCCCTTTCTGTGATTTTGGAAGATTTGCAGTGAATAATGACTTAAATGAATATTTCACCCAAAAATGCTCTCATCATTTACTCACCCTCATGCAATCCCAGATGTGCATGACTTTCTTTCTTAAGCTGAACACAAACATTGAGTTTTAGAAGTATATCCCACCTCTGTAAGTCCATACAATGCAAGTCAACAGGGTCCAAAACTTTAAAGCTCAAAAAGTATATAAAGCCAGCATAAAGTAAGTGCTCTTCTCACCTACGAGTTTTTCTTCTTTTGTTTTTGCTGATTTGAATTCTTTGTGTATATCGCCACCTACTGGGAAGTGAAAAAAAAAAAATACTTAAATATTGTTCTGTTTCTCACCCACACCTATGGTATCGATGCTGAAGACATGGATTTAACCACTGGAGTATAATGGACTACTTTAATGCTGCTTTTATGCACTTTTTTTGAGCTTCAAAGTTTTGGACCCTGTTGACTTGCATTGTACGGACCTTCAGAGCTGAGATATTCTTCTAAATATTCTTCTAAATATCTTTGTGTTCAGCAAAAGAAAGAAAGTCATACACATTTGGGATGGCATGAGAGTGAGTAAATGATGAAATAATTTTTATTTTTGGGTAAACTATGGCCTTAAATTGTGGCCTGTTTCTCACACAAAGCTATCATGTGGCTTCAGAAGATTTGCAATATAGTGCAAGTCATATGGAATACTTTCTGGTGCTTTTGTGCCCTTAATGAAGCTTAAAAAAGTGCCAGTCCCCATTCACTGTAATTGCATGAAAAAGAATGACCAGCACAGTCTTCAGATTTTTTCCTTTGGTGTTTCATGGAAAAATTAAAGTCATACAGAATTTAAACAAGATGAAAATGATAACAGAATTGTCATTTGTTGGTGAACTATTACTTTATAACCGAGTTGAAATTATATTGTAGAGCCGAGGAGGGCGGGGCCGGGCTGGAATGAGACACACCCGGTCCCCAATCAGCCTGATGGGGCGCGCGAGGGATAAAGGCGGCCGGGGACGACAGTTCGAGAGAGAGAATTACAGGCAGCTGTACTGTGTGTTTTTGGTTGTGTGTTTTGTTTAAATTGTTTATTAAATTATTATTTAAGTTGTCAAGCCGGTTCTCGCCTCCTCCTTTCCACTAAACCCCCTTACATATATGTTTCAACGAACTTGTGCTGGTGTTTCATAATGTAGTAATCCACAACTGACTGCAAACTCAGTCAAAAGACTATTCACAATCCAATCAATTCCAGATGGATAATATCACATCCCTAACACTTTTTATTTTCATTGAACATCCTTTATCATATAGAAATTCAATCACATTACTCAGGTAAAATGGGTTGTGAATGTTGTTTCATGTTGACTTTACAAAAGAGGGAAAAAGAAAGAAAAGAGAAACGCATAAAATCCTGCCATGCAACCTCTTTATCTGTTGTTTTTACAGTTTAATGTCTCTGTTACGTGAAACGTAACACTGGTTCCCTGAGTGGTAAAGAGACGCTGCAAAATTGCACTGGGACATGCCCTGAGTGTCACATGGTCTGAAGCCCTTGTACATTCACATCAGTTTATAAGCTGGTGGCACTTAAGTGACACCCATAGGGAGTTAAGTCACAGGCTCCATAAATGTGCTCGCTTTAGCACCATCGAGTCAGAATTTCTGTTGGAAGGCACGAGCCTATGCAGCTGCTAGAGAGTATGGCCAGCTTATGCAGTGTCTTGTTCCCACTCAGGGAACCAGGGTTACGTTTCATGTAACAGAGATGTTCCCATTCGTAGGAACTCGAGCTGCGTAATCACATTGGGAACGATATACATTCACACCAGGTAAACAGTAGCTGCCATTTGTCTACGCCCGTGTGGCAAGCATATAGCGGTGCACAAGCAAGCTAAAGCATCTGAATAAAACAGAGAAATTATGAGTTTACTTCTGTTTCAACAGAGAGAACCTGGGAAGCAGGAGTCAAACCCTCATCCAGATTATAAAATCTAACAAATGTATGCGGAGAGGACCACCCTGCTGCCATACAAATGTCCTCTAGCCAAAGCCCATGAGGATGCCATGCTCCTCATAGAATGGGCTCAGGCGAAGGTAAACCATGCACTTCATAAGTACTTTAAATTGCATCAGTAAGCCAATGAGACAGTCTTTGCTTGGACACCGAAACAACCCTGTTGCGGCCACCAAAGCACACGAACAACTGCTCTGACTTACGCCACTGGCTAGTACGGTCAACATAAACTCGCAGTGCCCGAACTGGGCAAAGCATTTGCAATCTTTCATGCTCCTCTGACTCAAATGGGGGAGGATAGAAAGCCTGAAAAATAATAGTCTGCGAGCTAAATTATACAGAAATGACCTTGGGCAAATAGCCCAAACGAGGTCTTAACACCACACTTGAACACCCTGGTGCAAAATCCATACATAAGGGATTGATCGACAGGGCATACAAATCACCAACCCTTTTAAACGATGCCAATGCTACTAGAAGGGCTGTTTTAAGAGTAAGAAACTTAGCAGCAACTGTTGCCAAGGGCTCAAACGGAGCACCTGAGAGTGCCTCTATAACAACAGATAAATTCCATAAGGGAACGCGGAAGGGATGAAAAGGTCTAAGCCTGCATACCCCGCGCATAAAATGAGAGACAAGAGAATGTCTACCGACAAAAACTCCATTGATAAGTGCATGCTATAGTGGCAACATAGACTTTAAGCATTTCCGGGGCAACCCCGGCCCCAAAACGCTCTTGCAAAAAATCCAGCATTGTACAACAGGGCAGTGAACTGGATTTTCACCTTGCGCTGTACACCAAGAAGCAAAAATATGCCACTTGAACATATAAAGCTTCCTAGTTGATGACACTCTAGCATTCAGAATGGTATCAACCACAGCGGAGGATAACCCATCATTCAAAAGAGCGCCCCGTTGAAGGGCTATACCCATAACTTCCACAAGTCTGGCCTGGGGTGCCAAATGCTGCCCCGTGCCTGAGACAACATGTCTGTTCTGACTGAAATCTCCCAAGGTATTTCCTCCAGGAGAGAGACCAGATTTGAAACCATACTTGAGATGGCCAAAACAGCGCCACTAACAGAAGCCGAACCCGATCCTCCCGAACTCTCTGCAGAACTGCATGAAGCAGACTGATCGGTGGGAATGCATAAAGACGCACTGTTGGCCATGGATGTGCCAATGAACTGATGCCTAGCGGTGCCGGGGGCGGGAGGGAAAACTAGAGGGGGCAGTGCAACATCTCGCTTGAAGTGAACAGATCCACTTCTACTCTGCCGAACCTTCTCAAGATTTGTTCCATAATCTGATGATGTAATATCCACTCTCCAGGCATCAAGCCCTGTCTGGACAGGAGATTCATCCCCAAATTCAACTGGCCTGGGACATGCACAGCTTGTAGAGACAGCACATTTTCCCATGCCCACAGAAGAACGCAACGTGCCAGCCTCAGCATGGCATGAGAACGCACTTGTCCCTGGCGATTAATGTAGGACAACACTGTCCTGTTGTCCGACCGGATGAGGACATGGCTGCCCTAACTCTCCGAAAAGAAGATCTTTAACGCCAGCAACACCATGACATCTCCACACAGTTTATGTGCCAATATTGCCACTGGCCCATCCAAACCCCATAAGCTGGATGACACTCATATACAACAGCCCAACCTGTGGAGGAGGCGTCTGTCATTATAACTTTGTGGCGACACACCTGTCCCAACGGAATGCCCAACATCAAAAGGCTGGTCTGTTTCCATGTTAACAGAGTTCGGTAGCACCCACGCATCACTTTGAAGAGACGGAACGCATGCATCAGTGGTCGAAGTCCCTTTGTTGAATTCATCCAACACTGAAAAGGTCTCGCATGCAACATGCCCAGGGGAATGACAGCAGAAGCCGCAATCATGAGCCCAAAAGCCTGTGAAATATTTCGCAGGGAGAACACGTCCCACTCTGAACATTGCCAGATACCAGCGGAATGGCAGAACGTGAACTGGAGACTGCATCGCCCATGAATCCAGCCCTAGAAACAGAGTTTTGTCTAGGTTTATACACAGCCCTAGATGGCTGAGAAGGACATCTCGGTGTTGGGCAGCCAAAGTCTCCGAGTGGGCTAGCACCAACCATTCGTTAAGATAATTCAAAACGCGGATGCTCTGAAGCCTCAAGGGCATCAAAGCTGCATCCATGCATTTTGTGAAAGTGTGTGGTGCCAGTGCAAGTCCGAATGGAAGGATGCAAAACTGATACACTTTGCCCCCGAAAGCAAATCTGAATATGGAAATAAGCGTCCTTCAAATCTATTGTCACAAACCAGTCCCCAGGCTGCATTTGTGACATTATTTGCTGCTGCGTCAGCATTGTGAATTGACATTTCATCAGAGTGGAATTCAAACGTCTCAAATCCAGAATGGGATGCAAGCCGCCATCTTTTTTCGGGACCAGAAAATAATGGCTGAAAAAAACGCATTCTCTCTGAGAAGGGTGAATCTCCTCTATTGTCCCTTTTTCTAAGAGAGTATGAATTTCCCGTATCAAAAACGGGGCTTCCAGAACAGAAATGTCTGTCGGAACAAACCCACTGAACACCGGCAGAGTTCACCTGAATTTAATTACATATTGGGAAACTGAACTATATTCTGGCTGTCGGGTGTTCAAGGCATGAAAAACGGTGAACTCAACCCGATGCTTTCTGAAGGGCAAACAGGACGACATGGATACGTTTATACGGTCCAGTTTCGTTCACCGAATGGGGGCTCACCCTTCGTTTCACTGCAAGTCTGTCAGGCTCGCTTCTAGTGTCCTGCCGGCCGCTTAAAAGGGATCCAACATCCAAATGCCTACGAGGACGCGCTCGTGATGGCAGGAATGAATGAGGACCCCAATCCTTCTGAGGGGGTGCAAAACTCTGCACCTTATGCGGCTCTCTTGTGGGACATTGTAAAGATACCGAACGTGAACGCACCGGAGCTGCAGCGGGCTTTTTTTTTTTTTTGCAGTCTGCTGTTTCACAGTGTGGAATTTTTCCATCACCAAATGGACTGCATCACCGAACAGTCTGGATTGTGACACAGGGGCGTTCATCAGAAAGGCCTTGTCCTTGTCACGAATGTCTGTGAGCGTAATCCACAGATGGCGTTCCACCGCCACGAGGCCCGCCATATTCCGACCAACCGTACAAGCAATATGTTTGGTAGCTCTTAGTGCCAAATCAAAAGCTCGGCACAATTCTATGATAGCCTCAGCATCCAGTCCAACTCCCTTGTCTAAATCCCTCATAAATTGGGCTTGGTAGGCTTGCAAAACCATCAGCACGTGCAAAGCCATAACCGCCTAGCCCAAGGCATGGTAGGCCTTGCTCAACAAGGATGATGTAACTCGTAACAGCCTCGAGGGAAGAGTATGCCTCAATTTCCATGTAGTTGCCGAAGAAGGAGAGAGACAGGCAACCAGCGTCTCTTCCATCGCCGGGACCGAAGTATATCCATGGTTGGAAGCTCAACACACATTAGAAAATTCTGAGGCCGATTGATTCGTGATCCTGGCCGAGTAGGGTTAAAAAAAGTCAGGATCCCAGGACTTCGAAATCTCTTGATGGAGGTCCGGGGAAAAAGAAAGCAGCCTACGAGGTGTAGCCATATGTTGGTCCACTAAAAAACAGTCAATTTACGATCCTCTGTATGCTATTCATTCGGCCAATCCAGGTGAAATTTTTCCACTGCACATGTAATAACCTCCAGCAACTGAAGGTCTCTAAATCCGACTGCTAGGAGGCAAGGCCTCAGCGCCAAAGAAAACCACTGTGCAGTCCTCAGAACTAGGATGCAAATGCCTACGTGTAAACTCCACTGGAGAATGTCTAGCCGAATCCGGGGAGAGTGACAGAGAAAACCAAAGGTCGACCTGCTGCTCAGCTCCCATCTCCTCAGCATCCGCGCCGGCCTCCCATGAATCACACAGCCTCCGAGTCTTGGCTCTTTTTTTTTCAGCACGTGGCTTGTGAAGGAGGCAAGACTTTCATGGAGCGTCCTGACATTCATTAAATTGTACTGTGGGCAATCCAAAACTTCCAACAGGGCCTCCGCATGCCGAAACCCCAGACAGGCGACACACATGTCGTGGGAACCTTCACCGACAATTAACTGCGTGCACAGTGGTAAGCACTTCTTAAATTCCATCCTGTGTTGCCACTCAAAAGGGGGAATAGTAATGATTCTCGCTTCGACGTGAGGTACAACATGGGCCAGATGAGATCGTGCAATGAAGAACAGAAAATCTAACTCGATGGTGCCAAAGCAAGTGCTTTTATGGAGCCCGTGACGTAGCTCCCTAGGGGCGTCACTTAAGCGCCACCAGCCAATAAATTGCCATGATTGTACAAGGGCTTCAGACCACATGACACTCAGGGCGTGTCCCAATGCGATTACGCAGCTCGAGTTCCTACGAAAGAGAACTTTACATTACCAATGGGAATAAAGCATCAACTTGAAATCCCAGCTCAGACATGGCTAGAAGAGAAATTTCCAAGTGTTTCCATGAAGGCTCTGTCATTTACCATTTTTGTCATGGCTTTTGTAGTAGCAGAGATTTGCTGGCAGTGTTTTTAGTTAAACTTGAATTGACTGAGATTCTGTACACTATAAACAGAGTTTTGTGGGCTTTCCAAGTTACAAATCATCTATTGATGGGATCTAGACACAACCAAGGGATCAAACTGAAACTGAACTGCATCCTAATACTAAACCCATAGGTCCAGGAGGAGACTTCCCCCATCAACTAAACAACCTCTGAAAAAGATTACATGGTGCAGAAGATTGATTCCCCTGCTCTTTTTCACTTTTGCTACCAGTCTTGCATGGTACAGCTCATAGCTACTCCTAGAGACCATGCATGCCTCATGGGAATTAATTAGGGAAGTCTGGGTATGGTGGGCAACACAAAGCCCTCTATGAAAAGTAGCTCCCTCTGTTAGGGTGTCAAATGGCAAAACATTGCAACACAAAGCATGGAACACCAACACTAACCTCTCCATCATCGCTGAAAGAATGAGATCAAAGTCAGCGGAACACAACACAACAACACAACACTGTTCTAAATGCTGGAGACAGTTTGCTTTTAAGAGTGCATAAAGAAAACTTCTAGACAAGTCCAACACTTCACCTATAGGCAAAAGGTAAAACTTGTGTAATGCTTCATAATAAGGTGGTATTCTTTAACATTAACACAAAGGTTAATAAGAATTAACAATGGACAATACTTTTACAGCATTTATTAATATTGGTCAATGTTAAATTCTACATATACCAATATATTTTTATATTAAAAAGATGTATACGCTTAGATTAGTAAATGCATTATTAACAAACATGAACAAAATCATAATATCAGCATAAATCAACAACCAAAATTAAAGAAAGCAGTAAAAAAAATTACTTCATGATAACTAATGTATTGGCAAATGTTAATAAATAGAACCTTATTGAAAAGTGTTAATTACTTGTATATTGTTATATTGTTGTAAATTGAAATTTACACTTACTGCCACAACGTGAAAACTTTCAAAGCAAAGCCTTTATTTCCAAAACCATGCAGCACAAGATTTAGTTTCATATATAAATGACAACACAACAAAGAGTAAGGTGTAGATATTCTAAACCTGCCAGCGTATCGATTTGTAGTGATTTGATTCCAGTTTAACGTATGGTTTATGAGAATTTGGACAGTGGCTTAAGTAATGATATACAGCGTACCAGAGAGAGGACTCCTTGGAGAAAACCACAGCGCTGTTCAGTCCATAAGTAATCTACTGCTGTCAGCAAAACCATATGCATGCACCTTCACTTATCATTATGAACGGACGATAAATCAACAGAACGTCACCTCCGCTCTGAACCATTTTACTCTGACGGCATCTTGTTTCCAAGCTCTAAAATAATCAATAAAATTTAATTTGGTTTAGTGTAGCCTTTTTTCATATAATATGTGAATGCAAGCATAGCACATCATCCGGGCCTGCAAAAAGGCAGATTGGAAAATATGAAGAGTTTATCGGTAACTGCACGGTTAAGCGAATGATATGTAAGGCATTTGACCACTTTTTAGAATTTTACAAAAAAAATTATTTAAGACCAATTTTGTAAACAAAAAGCATGTTTATTTAACAACTAAATAATGAGGTTTCAAAATTACATCAATGAAAATTAATCATATTCATGATTATTCATAAAACAAGGAACCATTATTTTGAAAAGATGACAAAAGAAAATGTAGTGAAAATTAGATTAGCAATGTATAACAGGGATAGTTCACACAAAAATGAAAATTGTGTCATCATTTGCTCACTGTCCTGTTTTTCCAAATCTGCATAATTTTCCTTCTTCCATGTAACACAAAAATGGATGTTAGGCAGAATGTTAGCCTCAGTCACCAAGCACTTCCATTGTACTTTCATCGTTACAACAGAATTAAAATTTTTGGGTAAACTACACTTTTAAGACATCTGAAACCTTCTTAATGGGACAGTTCACCCAAAAATGAAAATTCTCTCATCATTTACTCACCCTTATGCCATCCCAGATGTGTGAGTTTCTTTCTTCAGCAGAACACATTTGAAAAAATATAGAAAAATATCTCAGCTCAGTAGGTCCCTAAAATGCAAGTGGGTCAGACCTTTGAAGCTCCAAAAATCACAAACAGTCAGCATAAACGTTATCCATCCAACTCCAATTAATGTCTTCTAAAGCAAAATGATCACTTTTGGTGTGAAAAAGACAAAAATCTAAGTACTTTTTTTAACTATAAATCATCTGTTCTGGTCAGCAGCAGTATGCACGTTCATGTCATCCTCATGTCCAGGATAAGTACACAAACACACCATTGTGAAAAACATACAGATACAAATACAGATCTAAACCAAAATCAACAAATCTTCTGTACAAAGTTCCTCCTTCTCAGTTGTAAACAACGCTATACTTCCGGCTATGTCGCACATGCATCAGTTCTCGCGTTAACATGCCAACGCGATTACGTCACACACGCATACTCTGCTGACCGGAAACGATGGTTTATAGTTAAAATATACTTAAATATTTATATTTTTCTTACCAAAAGCAATCATATCGCTTTAGAAGACATTCATTTAACTACTGGAGTCACATGGATGTTTATGCTTACTGTCTGTGATTTTTGGAGCTTCAAAGGTCTGATCCCCATCCACTTGCATTTTAAGGAGCTACTGAGCTGAGATATTTTTCTATTTTTTGGGGGGGGGGTTCAGGAATTTTATGTCCCCTCTTAGATCTGCCATGGAATATGGTAGAAAAAGCCAGATGGACGACAGAAAGAGAGAGAGGATGAGTAAATGCTATGGGTGAAAAGACAAGGACAAAGATCAAGGAAGATAGAAAAGGAGAAAGACTGAGTGAGAAAAAGAGGTGGAGACAGAGGGGTGAGCAGAGAGAGAGAAAGAAAGAGGAACAGCAGAGCATATTCGCTCACGCCAGGCCTTGGACTAGATAAGAAGCTGGCTAATATTGAAGGAGGAAATAACTTGGGCAGACGATTAGATGCAGGTTTCATTTTCCAATGGAGCTCGACTCTCATACATATTCTATTAGAAAAAGTGTGGGTTTATGCAAAATGCACTGGAATGTGATTTATAGATTTTTTTTCTTCCTGGTTTGCTTGAGCATATGATATTAAGTTACTTCAGTGCCCATAGCACAACAAAATAATTGGGTCACCAAAAATCCCACAACTCAGTGTGCTGATATTGTGCCTCAGAGCACTGATAATGTGCCAACATTACCATAAGCAACTGCACTTTGGCAAGATGTATTCGGTCGGTTTCAAATACAAGATCACAATGGGATTTGTCTGTGCCACTGGATGTTTTGACTAGGTGCTCAAGAACAAAATTACCAAGAACCGAGAGACCTCAGTTTACATAAAAACAATGGCATGAAAAGCACCTCGTTTTCCACATTACTTCAAACTGAAAGTGTAGTCTAGTCAAAGCAGCGAGATGTTTTCTTTCCATCAACGTTGTTAAGCAGCACATTTGCGCGCATACCAGAGGAGGGTGTTGTTGAAGTCACGCATCGGAGGCCTTGACATACCTGACTACATTTCTGTTCTCCAAAGAAAACGAGACACAAGGAAAATCACTTATGCTGACAGAAAAATGTTGTGGAATTCCAGGTCTTGAATTGCTATTGTGAAACCTGTCTTTTAATAATAAGTCAATTGGCTGCATTTGGAAATATTTGGTTCAAATTATGTGCTGAAATCTTGAGATTGTTCTGGGTTTATCTCAACTTACATGCAAAAACTCAGACAGGCATTTACTCTCACTTTCTTTTCGACTCTTAATCTTGCACTCTATACACACAACATATTCTAATACAGCTCTACAGAACTGATTAAGTAATCAGACTCCAGTTAGTCTCATCTTTCACTCAGAACGAGGTATGTTATCCATAACGATAAGTACAAACAGTTGTATGCGTTTATTACTAAATAAGATCCATTGTCTGACTGGCGTTTCCATACTTGCTTGGTTTGAGAAGGAAGTGCTTGAAGCCCCATAGAGATGGGGAAAAACATATTACATTTTGATGGAGGTATTTGTTACTTTGCTATTTGTTAGGCTTGGCACACAAACAGAACAGCAACATTTAAAATGTCACAGGAACCTTTAATGGAAGCTAGAGCTCACTTGTCAGACCACAAATGCTTCTGCTACATATAGGCCTACGATATCTTTAGTGCTCCCAGAGGCTTGAGATTAAGCTTTTTAATTTTGAACCCCATCTGCATAAGCATGATTGTATCCTGGACTGACAATAGCTCTTCTGCACAGATATGGTAATTTGGTCATTGAGGAGCATTGATATAAGAGAAAAGTCATTCTTAACATCCTAGTGTATTTCCCAAAATCCCTCGAGCATAGTGTTTCATCCCCTCCTACGCTCTGCTTTATGTCTTCAAATTGTCGAGAATGTTTTCCTTGGTGTTGTCTTTAGCGGGATGAGCTTCCTGTTTTTGACACATTTTGAGGATAGCTTATCAGGATATGAATTTTGCTAAGACAGCAGGCTGCATGTTGGGGAGTATTTTATATTAGTAATTTTTTAGTATTTTTTTATAGCAGCCACAGAAAAAAAAAAAAAGAGAACTTAAGGCTGAAGTGTGTAATTTATTCACGTTTTCAAAGAGGTTTCCCAAACATCCACTTGTCTGCCATTGGTTGATAAACAGATCCCACTCCAAACTCTTGACCCAGGGTCTGTTCCAAAATGTAGTGAGAGTACTCCGGAGGCAGCATTTTAAGATGTAGGCGCGCTCCCAATACGAAGGATGTTCCAAAAGGTAGGTATCTTCATTCTGCTGCCTCTTAAGATATCTAGTTTTGGGCAAATTCTAAGGTAGCATCGGATGTATCCTTCCCTGGGTAGGAGATCCCAGAATGCACCGTGATAAGCTCGGCAGAAAAATAAATCCAAGATGGCGGATGAAGCGAGAGAAATTTACATTATAAATATACTTATAATCCATTCAATACTGAATAGTATCGATAAATAGCAGTGGAATATGACACAAAACTGACTATTTTACGCAAAATGTGTGTGTTCTGTCCGTATATTTGCTCATTAAAGGATCCCTCGCGTCACCTGTATTGAAATCAGTTGCGAGTCGAGTGTCCTGTGCGCTGCTCTTGAGGAGCACTATTTGAATGATGCGCGGAGCTGCCGCCTATGTAAGGATGCTGCCATAGAAGACAGCTGCCTATGTAGGCAGGAGACAGTGAGGCAGCTCACTAAGTTTTGGAACAGACCCCCAGTGTTGCTATGTCGGGCTAATCGGGATGCCCAAACAACTATTGTAAAAGCAATATTTTGATAGCGCCATAGAGTTATGGTCTGTTCAAACCAAACTTGTTCTTGGATTAAAAAACATGCTAGAGGCAGCACAATAAATAGAATAGACCACAGGTGTCTCAAGATGCATTTTTAAAAGCTGAAATTCTACTAAAATTTACACATTGTCTAAAAAAAACGCAGCGCTCCTATGCAAGACACACAAAAAAAAGCAAGACGTAGTGCAATGGTCAAAGATGCCAGTCTAGTGCATTTTTACATAGAAAAAATATATAAGAACAGCTCAGAAAGACAGAAAAATATGGGTTGGGTGTGAACAGCCCCTTAAATATTTACACTTTCCAGGGAAATCAAGCTACAAATGGCTTTATTTATAGTTGTCTCTGCATATTAAGCTGGCAAAAAAGGGAGAGAAAAAAAACATTTGTGAAACGCATATGTGAAACTTTCAAAGAGCATTTTGCACCTTCATTAAAACTGAAACACAACAGAATTCCAATAATTAGGCAAATGGAGAGAAACAACAACTTGAAAGTAAAATCATAGTAATTAGCAAACACTAAACAACTCATCTGTCTTGTAGAGTAGCCTACCCCATTAAAGTGCTTTTTAGTGGATCGGTGTGCTAAATACGGATCTTTTGTTTGGCTGTCAGCTTTAAAACCACATCATATCATTTGCTCGCTTCAGGCTACGTAGTCTGACAAGAAGTGAACAGGATATTACCTTCTTTTCGCAATTCTGTAGGCTGTGGATATGGCGTCCTTTTTCCCGTGAATAATGAGTGCCCAGTGCTTTCACCGCATGTAATCATGTAACAGCTCTTGCTTGCTACCGTTAAGTGCTGTTCTTTTTTTGAACATGCAGATGGTTACGACGAGACTGAGTGTGGGTTGACATACAGCGAAAGAAATAACAAAAGTAAAAGGCAGCAGTGTCAATATATGTGTCCAGAGAGGAGAGCAGCAGCAGGCAAGCGGCAATTTTAAAGGAAAACTCTTTGAACTGCTGAGCCTCACACTTAAAACGATGGCAAACTGCTCTCTGCTGCTGCGTCTCACTGCAGTACACAAGAGCGAGTGTGTATCCTCATCAAGGACTCAGACTTCCAGGCCTTGCCAAATGTTCACACAAACACACAGTATGCAGGAATTCCTTAAGATTATTCTTGAATTCACTTCTCTGAAAGGATTTCTTTGCCATTTTTCAAGGTAGGTGGTGTGCTGGTGGTTGGTGGTTTGGGTGGCGGTTACATCTGGCAGCGGTGGAGGGGGTGTTTAGACCCAATTAAGGTCTATGGAAATTGGATTACCACAGTCCTTGCCTTTTAATGAATTGTTATCCTTATTGGGCCAATAAATCCTAGTTATCTTACACTCTAATCGTCACAAAAGATAACACAGCCACTCAAACACCTCTAAAATCAAAAACAGGCTGAGGCAGCTGAAACCAGTAATGTAATGCTATGAGTAATGTGCTCCCGTATCGGTTTCTGTTGATCTTTGGCTAATGTAATTACCGCCACATGACCACCACAGTCCCGGTTCTACGGGGGTGCTTGAGGGTGCTAAGCACTCTCAATTACAGACCAGGGCAAACTGCTGCCCGCGGGTCAATTTATCATAAATATTTTTTATTAGATCTTTCATTTATCTGGCTTTGGGACCTATCGTACATCCACAAGTTTTTAATATGCTCAGGGTTGCCAGATAATAGATGCAACACCTCAATCAGAGATTTACACTTGCACAAATAAGAAATATTTCGCATTATGTCATACTTAATTTATGCAGTCTGGCAACCATGCATGCAAGCGCGCGCTTTCTCTTCTTCGAAAAAAAAACCCCCCTTATCGCTCAATAGTGCAATATTATGCTCAAAGGAAAGTGTGATGCAGCCACTCCATGTCCACTCGTGAGAGAGGAATATTTTTGTTCTTTATGTTATTTATGAAATTCTGAACACCTGTATGCGAATGTTACTCTGGCAGTAATCATTTATCAGTGTAATGCAGCCTGTTTTATTCAGTTGTGTGCTGAAGGGGTGCCAAAGAATCCATTGACGAGACCCATGGGTGTAAAAGGGTTGATAACGTTTTGAGAATAAAACAACTTTTTGCGGCCAACATTAAAATAAGCCTTCAGAATCTATAATTTCAGAATATTTTATTTTACTATTAAACCAGACCTGATGTACAGTCTTAAATTGAATACTAAATTACCACTGCATTGAAGTATGGTAAAATAAACCATTAATAATTGTATTCAGCCTTTATTCAGTTTTACTAACACATGATAGAAATGTAGCAGCAAAACTTCAACCAATCACAGAATGGTCCCATCAGTATGCACTTCAGAAAATTGTGCATCATTCATTGAGTGCATGAGTGCACTACTACTTCT
Source organism: Myxocyprinus asiaticus (assembly GCF_019703515.2). Lineage (NCBI taxonomy): Eukaryota > Metazoa > Chordata > Actinopteri > Cypriniformes > Catostomidae > Myxocyprinus > Myxocyprinus asiaticus. Next base: position 15,175,664 of record NC_059358.1, on the reverse strand, counting down.
GGGATTAAAAGATACAACTATGCAGAACTTTTTATCTTCTCTCTGATCTGCTTAACCGCTGATGTGGCCCCTGTACCAAAATAATCGCACACACCTGCTCAATTGAATATGTAAGACTAATACTGTAAATACAGCAGATTTCTTGAATCCCAGCAAACACAAAAAATTCCCTGCAGTTTGTGAACACACAATTGCTGTATCAAAACTTATAAACGTGTATAATTGTGCAAATCAGTATGTCCTAATCTACAGGTGCAGCATTTTGCTGTCATTTTCAGCGACAGATCGTGTGAAAAAAATGAAGCAATAAACGTTTTGTACATGAAAAACTGTTCTTTACGTTGTTTTAGTAGCATTTAAACATTGTTTAATCTATTTTAAAAATTTGTAATTACGATACATCTCCACATTATACAGAGCATCCCCACTATTTTCATAAGCAACCTCAGTGATTTTGATCTGGAACCGGGCCTGGACCACCACGTTTATAATGTTAGCTGAATGAGTGTATATTGGAGCTTATATAGTCTACTACTAATCCTACTATTATTCCAAACCCATATGAATTTCTTCCGTATTTTTGAAGAATATACAGCACTGGCTTTACATATAGCCCAATGAAAGCGAAGGAGGACTGAGGCTGTCAGGCTCCAAAATTTCTAAAATGCATGATAGAAATATCATAAAAGTAATCCATACAATTTATGCTTTATTTAAAGTTTTCTGTAGCTATATGGTAGCAGTTGTGTGAGAGACAGAACAAAACTCTTTCTTCACTGAAAATCTTGACATCCACCCTAAAGTCGCCTTTTCACTGCACATGACAAAGGACGTCTGATAGACCAGAAGTCATTCATTTCCTATGGAGAGTCTCACAGGGGCTGCGTGGGGTGCCGAAAATCTGCGGATGTGAAATTTGAACTTGAGCGACTAGACCGTAGCGATACCCCGACCGGATGTGATGTATTCCAATCAAATCTATGTGTGAGGTGAGAATTAATACATTTTTGTTTAACTTGTAAAAATAAATTATTCAATATTTATATTTTATCAAGTTTAATGTTGTCTCCATATGTTCCCTACAAAAGTATTGGTGGTCATTTGTCCTCCATAAATGCATAGCAATTTATTATTTTTATTCATCTCTGTGAGTATCACCATTTAGTGCAAGAGATGTGCCTCAACGGGGAGATATACACTACCGGTCAAAAGTTTTCAAACACTTGACTGAAATGTTTCTCATGATCTTAAAAATCTTTTGATTTGATGGCGTATGCTTAAATGTTTGAAATTAGTTTTGTAGACAATAATATAATTGTGCCAACATATTAATTTATTTCATTATAAAACTAAATTGTAATAAAAAAAATAAATAAAAAAAAACAGTTTTTGAAATTGATGACTTGGAACAAATAATAAAGAAAAGTAGCCAATAAGTGCCCAACATAGATGGGAACTCCTTCAATACTGTTTAAAAAGCATCCCAGGGTGATACCTCAAGAAGTTGGTTGAGAAAATGTCAAGAGTACATGTCTGCAAATTCTAGGCAAAGGGTGACTACTTTGAAGATGCTAAAATATAACACAGTTTTTATTTATTTTGGATTTTGTTTAGTCATAACATAATTCCCATAGTTCCATTTATGTTATTCTATAGTTTTGATGACTTTACTTTTATTCTAAAATGTGAAAAAATAAAATAATAAAGAATGAGTAAGTGTTTCAAAACTTTTGACCGGTAGTGTATATGATTGTTTATGCTGTTAATATATGACAAAAAGCTTTTGTAATTCAATTAAATGTGTGATTTAATGCAAAACATACATCTGTGAATTTCTGCTTTGTATTTGCTGAATTACGGTTGTTGTAGCTGTTAATTATCATGATAATAATAATAAAACAGTATCAAAATAAATAATTCAATTAATTATAACTACTGAAGTGAATATTAATTTCATTGATAAGACTGTCAGACATGAATGTCAGAGACAGTGAAAAGGCGGCTTAACTCCCCTTGGTTCATTCATAACAGTTTATGCAAGAAGTAGTGATATCTGATTTGTGAGATTGCTATTTTGAATCTGATCTTTTCAATAAATCATTTGATCCAGTTAATATTATTAGTGTAAATGATCTGAAGTTCAACTAACTAACTCAATGATCCGGTCGCATCAGTGAATAACGATTTATGTCTGTTCCTCATGATAATTTTTATAATATGGCTTTGTAAGACTTAGAATAACAGGTAGCATACTTGTACAATACTTTTACAGTATTGAGGGCTTTTGTGTGTGTGTGTGTGTGTGTGGGCAGGTTTAAGTGGTTTACGAGGACTTTTTTTAAGGTTACAAACTGGTAATTACAAGGGTATTATGCTATAAATGTGGTTTATGAGGACATTTCTAGTGTCCCCATAATTTAAATCGCTTAAAAAACATACTAAACAATGTTTTATTGAAAATGTAAAAATGCAGAACGTTTTTTGTGAGGGTTAGGTTTAGGGGTAGGGGTAGGGTTAGGGAATAGAATCTATAGTTTGTACAGTATAAAAATCATTATGTCTATGGAGAGTCCTCATAATGATAGCTGCACCAACGTGTGTGTGTGTGTGTGTGTGTGTGTGTGTGTGTGTGTGTGTGTGTGTGTGTGTGTAATTTTGGAGTTTGACAAGCCCAGTCTTCATTCCCTTTCATTATATGGAAAAGTGTGGCAAGGATATTCTTCAAAAATTTGGATCAACAGAAGAACCATTGCTTTATATTAAATAAGTTTAGGGGATTTCTTTGGGAGATACATGTGGCTTAATCACCTTGACATCATATCACATCATGTAGCCCCAGTAGATGCACATGTCTGGTCATGAGTGAACTCTCAAATTATGTCCTCTGGTCACTCCAAAAGCAGTCACAAAGAGGCCCTGGGAGAAGCTCTAATGAGGGTTTGGGTTGTATTTAGGTTGTAAGGAGACTGACCCTGGATTACAAAAGGGCCACTCTAGAGGGGTGTGTGGTGTGCTAGGAGAACATAGGGGACAGAACTGCTGGCAGAAAGATAAATCCAGTTCTGTTTGTCTTTGAGCCATGGCTAGCAGGGCATATGTGTAGGTGACCATGATGACCTGAACTAGTGCAAGGGTAAGCCCTGCCAGATCAGTTCAGTGTCTATCCAGACAAAGGGGCAGAAAGAAAAAGAGAGGACTAGACTTGATTGACTTGGTCACCTCTGGATTAGAGTGAGTCAAAAAGGACATTGAGGTAGTCCTTTGAAACACTCCAACAACACTTCTACTGTTGCAAAAATGATGTACCTATTATGGCATGAACAGAAATACATAGCAAAATAAATAAATAAATAATTTGACTTAATCAGTATATTTGTTTGATTTTGTTCAGAATAAATTTAAAATCCAAAATATATAAGCATCCTTTAAACAAGATACATGTACTTGAAAAGCAAAATTAACAATATAATAATAAGACAAATTTTCATATAATATGAAACTTGAATTAAGTTTAGGGTTAGGGTTAGGGTATTTTATTTTACCATTGGCAACTTGTTTTAAGCATAAACCTATCTAAACGTAGTTCGATTTATGCTTAAAAAAAAAAAAATAAGAAAAAAAAAAACATTTGCCAGTGGGGTAAGAACATTAAATTGTATATTAAACCTAAGATTCAGTATATTCTCTTGCCTTATCTTGTGTAATTTAGCTTCTTAATAAATGCATTTCTTTTAAGGATGTTTAGTTATTGGTACTGGGAAATAAGCCAGAAGTACCAATTAAAGGAATATTCCGGGTTCAATACGAGTTAAACTCAATCAACAGCATTTGTGGCATAATGTTGAGTACCACAAAAAAATTATTTTTACTCGTTCCTCCTTTTCTTTTAAAAAAGCAAAAATCTGGGTTACAGTAAGGCACTTATAATGGAAGGTAATCGGGGCCAATTTTTGAATGTTAAAATTTTTTTTTTTTTTCAAAAGTATAGCCACAAGACATAAACAATATGTGTGTAAACATGATAAAATCACTTACTAACCTTTTCTTTGTAAAGTTACAACTTCATTGCCATGAAAATGTAATGTAAACAAACTCTAAAACGAATGTAAAAATGACAATTTAAACAACTTTACAGCTCAAATAATACATGAGTTTTAACAGAAGAATTAATGCAAGTGCTTTTATAAAATTATAAGCTTCACATTTCTGCCTTTAAACTGACCAAAGATTGGCCCCATTCACTTCCATTGTAAGTGCCTCACTGTAACCTCAATTTTTGCTTCTTTTTCTTTAAAGAAAAGGAAGGTGGTAATCAACATTACGCCACAAATACTTAACTTATACTTAATACTTAACCCTATAGACCACACACACACACACACACACACACACACACACACACACGCGCGCGTTGGTGCGGCTATCCTTATGAGGACTCCCCATAGACATAATGATTTTTATACTGTACAAACTATAGATTCTATCCTCTAACCCTAACCCTACCCCTAAACCTAAAACTTTCTGCATTTTTACATTAAAAAAAAATAAAATAAATAAACATTGTTTAGTATGTTTTTTTAAGTGATTTGAATTATAGGGACACTAGAAATGTCCTCATAAACCACATTTATAGCATAATACCCTTGTAATTACCAGTTTGTAACCTAAACAAATGTCCTCGTAAACCACCCAAACCCCTCTGTGATTTTGTGAAATCATTCCAGAGCTTTAAATATTTTAAAAAAGAAAATAGAAAGATTGAATCCTTATGTTCTTCTACGTATGTCAAAATATTTGTTGTTTTAGTGCATTCTTTTTAGTTTCTTTTTTATCCTATTCTGTCTTGAATTTGCTCCTCGTCCTTGTTCCTTTATGTTAGTTCTGTGTGTGTTCACCCTGGTTATTGTGTCTTACATTATTGAATGTTCCCTGTTTTGTGATGTATAATTGCAATAATAAAAAAGAATAATAATAAAATAAAAAAACACCCAAACATGCCCACACACACACACACACACACACACTGCATTGGATATATAAAACTCATAAATCTCTTCCTGGCGCTGCTCAGGGCCTTAAAAAAGGTTCAGAGCTGCAGTATATCTCTGTATTTTTGTCTGTGACAAACACAAGCGCATACGTCCTTATGCTGAGCAAATGCCTCTCCACTGTCGAACTGGAGCTATCCACGTGGCTTTATTACAATTTCACACTCGAATTCACGTGCACCCACATTAGCAGCGTTACAGCCTGAGCAGATCGTTTTCAACAGTTCCCGCTGGAGGATTCCCAGAAGTCATTTGTAGTGGCTGTCGGGAGCGTTTGAGTGAGGTTTCACCGAGAGCCCTGCTGTTCGGCTCTACTGGCAGTGAAGCTAGGAGTTAAATTTGCTTAAAGCGATGGTCAACAAAAGTTTCTGTTTTTCAAACTTTTTTTTCCCCCTACAAACAATAATTCAATGATTTTTTAATGGGGCAAGACTACTTGGCATTGAGTTACGCCAGAAAACAAAATCAATCAAATCCCTAAAAACAGCCTTTCTAGTCTATGTATGTTGCAATCATTCCTTTTTTTTTTTTTTTTTTTTTTTTAAATTGGAAGACAAAATATAACTTATGCTTTGAATATTCATTTCAGGGCTATCGGATAAATCCATTGTCTATTTGCTTAATGAGTCAAAGTGAATTGTAAATATAAAACTGCCTAACATTTGGAATGTGTGTTAATTTTCTTAATTAAAAATTAGGCTAATCTATCTGAAGAGTTGTATCGCATTGAACTCATATTCTGATGGACATGATTGAGGCAGTAGAGATGACAGTGACCAATCACGTTTCTGGTCCACCCAAGCCAAATATTCAAGCTGTATGCTAATTTTATATCGCTGAGCAATAAACATGATAAATCGAGAGCCTGATCTCATGAAATTTACGTGAACATGACAACATTTTTGCAATTCAAAATGTACATGATGTATAAGACTTTTGGCTGCAGTTTTCCAGTGAAATGTCCAGCTGGGGGCGCCAAAAGCAAGTAAAATGGTGTCGTATTCAGACGAGGTTTTAAGGTGAATTTTAGATGGATGTTTTTAAAACATAAATCCCTAACGTAAAATTTTTGCCTAAACCTAACCATTAGTGTTTAAAAATATAAATGAGACGTTAAAATAGACTTCCTTACCTTATCAATGTCTAAACCTAATCATTAGTGTTTTAAAATGCAGAAGCAAAATGCAAAATCAAATTTTCTGAAGCAACCCAATCATTTCGTGCCACTTCTATGACTTTCTAATGCCACATGTCGGCTTGAGTTCATGGCTGGACTTGAACCCTATCAGGTAGCTACCACACATGCTAATCATGTTGGAATAAGTGTATAAATGTAGGTTGGTTTGTAATACAAGCATTAAAATGTATTGTTTTTCAAAAAAGTTTTGCAAAAATGTATAGTCACATTTTCACTATGAGACCAGGTTGGAAATTGAACCAATCGCTTTTTTTTTTTTTAAACATAACAAATAAATGAAAAAACAAGGCATTTTCTAGTTATGGCCTATTTCTCATTAAATAAAAAGTGTTCAACTTTAAATTTCAACTTTATTTATAAATTTCAAAATAAAAAACAAACTGATTTCTAATTTGTCCATTAAAAAAAAATAAAAATAAATAGACCAAAAAAACAAAAAGCCTTTTTCTCATTATTGCCTATTTCTCTAGCAATAAAAAGCATTCCAATATTTTTTTTATAAATTTCGAAATATAAATCATTATATACCGTATAAACAGAAGAAAAATAATTTGATGTGTTAGCACAAACTCAGAATCTTAAACTAAACACAATCGACACAGTTCAGCTCACAAGTCTAGTCCCCTCAAAACTATTATTTTATTTTACCATAAAAGGTTGTTAAAAAAAAAAAAAAACAGCAAAAATATTCACTTTAAAGTCTCCCTTGTGTTTCATATTTTATATTTCATTTTTAAGCTTTAGTCCTCAGCTCTCCTTTTTCCGATCCTTCTGATGATTTTGATTTCTCCAACAGAGCTCAGTTTCTCTCTTCCTCTACATACTCTGCAGCATTATCACTTCTCTGCTCTTTTGTCTTGCAGCTCAGCACCTTCCTCTCAGCTCATCATCTTCTGTTTCTCCTTGGTGTCCTATCTACAGATGATTTCTAATCCACCCCCCCCTCCCCCCCCCAGCTCTCTTACTCTTGTCAACCCTGTTACACTTCGCATCTCATTTATTCTTTTTTCTTTGACCTCTCTCTCTGTTTGGTTCTTTTGCTCACTCTCTCCTTCTCTTCCTCTTATCCAGACTTCTACACTCTGTCTTTGAATCTCATTTATGTTCTCTATCTCTTTCTCTATTAAGTTAATTGCAGTTGGTTGCACTCCTGTATCCGCTCATATGACACCAGCATGTCTTTGTTGTTTTGGGAGAATGAGTGCACTGAGAGAAGATGCCGGCTGACTACAGAGTGCTGGATGGGTAGAAGGTGGAGGAGAGAAAAGCCAATTAGACAAGCAATACGAGTAGCACTGCTCAGACATTCGGCAGTGTTAGATACTATGTCACTATGCCATTTCTATTATGCATCAATCTAGGCCTTTCTTGACATTTTTGATAAGAGTTGTTGTAGATGTACAGATGTGCAGTGCATGGAAATGATTGCTCTTCAGTCATGATCTAAATACAGGACACACACTACTATAGTTAAGTGCCATGTAGGGTCAGTAAGTCTGACTCTGGTGTTGTTTGTGATCCACCTGTCTAAAAAGACAATCTTAGACTAGCAAGAATTTCCAGGCTGGTTTATCTTGGGTTTTGCTGGTTAGTGTGTCAAAAGCTTGATATCATATATATATATATATATATATATATGTGTGTGTGTGTGTGTGTGTGTGTGTGTGTGTGTGTGTGTGTGTGTGTGTACTGTGTGTGTGTGTATATATATATATATATATATATATATATATATATATATATATATATATATATATATATATATATATACAGTGCATCCGGAAAGTATTCACAGCGCTTCACTTTTTCCACATTATGTTATGTTACAGCCTTATTCCAAAAAGGATTAAATTCATTATTTTCCTCAAAATTCTACAAACAATACCCCATAATGACAACATGAAAGTTTGTTTGAAATCTTTGCAAATTTATTAAAAATAAAAAACAAAAAAACAAAAAAACAAATCACATGTACGTAAGTATTCACAGCCTTTGCTCAATACTTTGTTGAAGCACCTTTGGCATCAATTACAGCCTCAAGTCTTTTTGAGTATGATGCTACAACCTTGGCACACCTATTTTTGGGCAGTTTCTCCCATTCTCCTTTGCAGGACCTCTCAGGCTTCATCAGGTTGGATGGGGAGCGTCGGTGCACAGCCATTTTCAGATCTCTCCAGAGATGTTCAATCAGGTTCAAGTCTGGGCTCTGGCTGGGCCACTCAAGGACATTCACAGAGTTGTCCGAAGCCACTCCTTTGTTATCTTGGCTGTGTGCTTAGGGTCGTTGTCCTGTTAGAAGATGAACCTTCGCCCCAGTCTGAGGTTCAGAGCGCTCTGGAGCAGGTTTTCATCAAGGATGTCTCTGTACATTGCTGCATTCATCTTTCCCTCGATCCTGACTAGTCTTCCCAGCACCACCATGCTTCACTGTAGGGATGGTATTGGCCAGGTGATGAGCGGTGCCTGGTTTCCTCTAGACATGACGCTTGCCATTCAGGCCAAAGAGTTCAACCTTGGTTCCTCATGGTCTGAGAGTCCTTCAGGTGCCTTTTGGCAAACTCCAGGCGGGCGGTCATGTGCCTTTTACTGAGGAGTGGCTTCCGTCTGGCCACTCTACCATACAGGCCTGATTGGTGGAGTGCTGCAGAGATGGTTGTTCTTCTTGAAGGTTCTCCTCTCTCCACAGAGAAATGCTGGAGCTCTGTCAGAGTGACCATCGGGTTCTTGGTCACCTCCCTGACTAAGGCCCTTCTCCCCCGATCGCTCAGTTTGGCCAGGTGGCCAGCTCTAGGAAGAGTCCTGGTGGTTCCAAACTTCTTCCATTTATGTATGATGGAGGCCACTGTGCTCACTGGGACCTTCAATGCTGCAGAAATGTTTTCTGTACCCTTCCCCAGATCTGTGCCTCGAAACAATCCTGTCTCGGAGGTCTACAGACAATTCCTTGGACTTCATGGCTTGGTTTGTGCTCTGACATGCACTGTTAACTGTGGGACCTTATATAGACAGGTGTGTGCCTTTCCAAATCATGTCCAATCAACTGAATTTACCACAGGTGGACTCCAATCAAGTTGTAGAAACATCTCAAGGATGATCAGTGGAAACAGGCTGCACCTGAGCTCAATTTTGAGTGTCATGGCAAAGGCTGTGAATACTTACGTACATGTGATTTTTTTCGTTTTTTATTTTTAATAAATTTGCAAAGATTTCAAACAAACTTCTTTCACATTGTCATTATGGGGTATTGTTTGTAGAATTTTGAGGAAAATAATGAATTTAATCCATTTTGGAATAAGGCTGTAACATAACAAAATGTGGAAAAAGTGAAGCGCTGTGAATACTTTCCGAATGCACTATATATATAAATTGTTTTACAATATTGCCTTAGTCTTTTACTGTTACCAGATGGCCAGACACAGAGACTACAAGAGTGCAAATTGAATGAAATCCCAGATGCAGTTTATTGTGCTACTCCGATCCCAATCAATAATTACCAGGAGAAAAAAAGTGGTACACAATACGGGACTTTTAATTGTAAAGAAGCCCGAAATACACATGGGACTCTTATTTTGAAATGTCTGCACTCCCAGTTGAGCTCACTGACAGCTGATTTGCTGAGAAAATGAATCTGATTCAAACTGCTAAACTAAGCTCCTGAGTTCATACCCTCAGTTCTTTTCGGGTGATTCATGAAAAAGATCCTGGGTTTGTTTTTGTGTGCGGTGCAGCGAGCTCTTCATCACAACAGAACGGGTGAAAAGTATTGCGAGACACACTGATGGTGCATGCTCTATAGATGTATTCAATAACTCACAAGATGATATATGATGAAACCGCATATGAACGCACACAACCCAACTGTCGCCAGTAGATTTTAAATTATAGTCGCAATAAATTATTTTTATCATTTTAGTCACAATCTGGAGCCCTGTGTCACCAACCATCATGCCACAGTCCGAATCACTGAGATCACATTTTTATCCCCATTCTGATAATTGATATGAACCTTAACTGAAGCTCCTGACCCGTATCTGCGTGATTTTATGCACTACACTGCTGCCACACAATTGGCTGATTAGATAATCGCATGGATGATTGTTGGTGCCAGACGGGCTGGTTTGAGTATTTCTGTAAATGCTGATCTCCTGGGATTTTATGTGTGATTAAACATTTATTAATGATCCATTACTCTGAAAACTTGGCCCTGAAATCTCCACAGCATCTCAGCAAAAACGGTTTAAGTTTTACTGTTTTAGTAACACTTAATATTAAAGCAATTATTACTTAATATATAAGTCATAATAAACATTGACTAATTGCTAACTAAGCATTTTGCGTGACCTTATCTAAAGTGGGAATTGTATGCGTAATTAAACATTTATTAATGATCCATTACTCTGAAAACTTGGCCCTGAAATAACCATCTCCTCAGCATCTCAGTCACAAAGGCTCAAAACAGACAGTAAACCTTAAAGAACAAAACAAAAACAAAACAAAAACAGACACAACATAAAAGTACTGGAATAATAGTGAGAGAGGAAATCCATCCTCTAATTGCTCAAATGCTACTTTAGCATGTTCCATCCTATTAAGCTTTATGAGCAGACTTGTTCTCATTATTGCCAATTAAAATTATACAGTATACAGTATTTGTAAATCATTAGTTTATAGTCAATTGATCATTTATAAACTATTGTTCCTACATTAATAAGCTACATACAAATAGTTTGTTATTTGTTTATATTCACTGTAGCAGATTATTTATTATTGTTTAATAAGTTCATTTATAGGCAGTTTGATAATGTTTTTTTTTAACATAAACAAGGCATCAATTCATAGTAAATAAATAAATTATATATGCAATTAATTGGATTTATATTTAAACAATGTATTTTTTAATGTTTTAGTAACACTTACTATTAAAGCAATTATTACTTAATATATAAGTCATAATAAACATTGACTAATTGCTAACTAAGCATTTTGCGTGACCTTATCTAAAGTGAGAACTGTATGCGTAATTAAACATTTATTAATGATCCATTACTCTGAAAACTTGGCCCTGAAATAACCATCTCCACAGCATCTCAATCACAAAGGCTCAAAACAGACACTAAACCTTAAAGAACAAAACAAAAACAAAAAAAACAGCACAGCACATAAGTACAGGAATAATAGTACTTTTGAGAGCGCTATAATTGCTCAAATGCTACTTTAGCATGTTCTATCCTATTAGGCTTTATGAGCAGAATTATTGCCAATTAAAATTATTGTTTAATTCAGTTTCACCAGTGGACCTACTACACATATTTCAATCAATTTAATTCCAAAAATCCCGCTACAGTTTGTAACAGCCAGCACGTCACCACGGTCACATGAAAGTGATGAACTGGCCCAAAAAATATATATAAAAAAATATATGAAAAAGCATGTAACGTTATATTATTTGACTTTAAATTATATTTTGTCAATTCAGTAACTATTAATCTTCATCAGTGAAAATTCCCTTATTACGCTGAAGTGTACAAGTGATGCTGTCACGCCGTACATGTTACTTTTCTCAGCGCTGGGCCGGATAGAACAACAACAGTAATTTGTGGTTACTGAATAGGGCATTTTATATAATACATTTCCAGAGATTGCAGGGGCGGATTTGTATCTCAGGTACCAATCCTTTTGGTAAAAAGATACAGTATTTCATGTACAATTGTCTACAGTATGACAAAAATGTCCTAAGATTTGAATGCTGATCAACTAAGAATTCAGCTTTCAGGATTCAGGCCAGGAGGCGCCCCCTTCAGGAAGACACATTTGTCTCTCATAGAAAGAATTTGTTTTGCCAAATCACCAATTTCATGACAAGTTTCAGTGAGCAAAATTAGATATTCAATACATCTAAAACTTTTATTAATTAAAAGAAAATGCAAATGTTTAAGTTTGCAAGGCATAAAAAAATAGGACCCGATGAAATATTTGTTTTCCCTAATTCTGCTTTGTTTTCCCAAATTCTGTTTTCCATTGAATTTTTTATGAATTCCATGTTTAAAACATTAATATATTTTTTTTAATAAGAAAATATGATTGAAATTATTTTATCAAATAAAGTGCTTCAATAACATCGTCACAGCTGAATCTAAAACAGTCATGTTTTGTTAAATAAAGTGAGCACAACAGAGAATCACTGCATAAATTAAATACTTACAGTACATTCAGTACAACAGCACACTTGCTTGTGAAATTTGCTAAAATATATTTATTCCTGATATAATAATAATAATAATAATAATAATAATAATAATATGTATTATTTTAATAATAAGAACAACAACAATAATAATAATAATAATTATTATTATTATTATTAAAATGAATATACATTTTTTTCTATGCAGTAGTAATATATTTTTTGTCATAATTTCTTCAATTTCACGCATCCATTTAAACCAAACTTTTATTTTGATGGATCACTGTGTCAATTTCTGTGTCTGTTTGACGGAAGTTTCACACTTCTGAATAAGCAGTCTACTACGTGATCGTTTGATTGTTACACCATAAGAGGCTGCAGTTTAATTAAATATGTAGTCTGGAATGTGCTGCATGCTTCGCATTAAATGAGCGTTTAGCTTTCTGTAATCTAATAGATTACAAAAGTCATAATGTGATGTCTGAAGCATGCAACACAAGAACTAGATATTTCTTAAATGAAATCACAGGCTGCTGTGGTTTAATAATCAGACTAGGACACATGTACAACACATTTACAAGATCAACTGAAGATTTAGTGACAACGCAGAACTGGCCCAAAAGGGCAAAATTCTCACGCTGGCCCTGGGCCAGCTGGCCATACTTACTGTTGAACCATGTTAATAAATGTTTAATTAGGCATATATACAGTACTGTGCAAAAATCTTAGGCACATTAGATGTTTCACAAAAACACTTGTCTTAAGATGGTTATATATATCTTCAGCTTTAGTGTGTCAATAGGATATATACATTTTAGACTCCCAAACATTACTTTTGCAAATAGAATAGAATAGAATAGAAGAACAGGGAGCTCTGCAACAGATAGCATGGCCCCCAGAGAGCCCCCCACTGAACATAGAGTCAGTCTGGGATTACATGAAGAGACAGAAGCAGTTGAGGCAGCCTAAATAGAACTGTTGCGAATTCTCCAAGGAGCTTGGTACATCCTATCTGCCAACAACCAAGAAAACCTGTGTCCAGGTGACTTAGGAGAATTGGGGCTGTTTTAAAGGCAAAGGTGGTCATACCAAATATTGATGTAGCTTTTTTTATGTTTACTGGACTTTGTATTATGTTAACTGATAAATGAAAACTTTTTATGGCATTATTTTTGAAGACATCCTCACTATGCAACATTTTTCACAAGTGCCTAAAACTTTTGCACAGTACTTTAGTTCTCACTTTAGATTAGGTCACGCAAAATGCTTTGCTAGCCATTAGTAAGTGCTTTATTACAAACTTTATTAAGCATTAATTGATTTAATAGTAAGTGTTCCTAAAACATTAATATACACAATAAGCAGAAATGTGTATCCAATTAATTACATATTTAATATCTTTATTAACTATGAATGTATGCTGTCTTAATGTTCTCATAAACATTTATTTACCACTGGTTTGCATCAACTAATATACATCAGTTACATATGATTAACAAGTTGTTTACTAAGGATAAAAAAATACAATAAATAAACATTCTCAAACTGCCTATATATGAACTTATTAAACAACAATAAATCATTTGATAAAGTGAATAGAAACAAATAACATACTCTTTATATGTAGCTTATTAATATATTAATAATGTAGGAACAATAATTTATAAATGATCAATTAACTATGAACTAATGCTTTACAAATACTTTGTAATACTTTATTAGTTATTATAAAGTGTTACCGACTGAGCCTCATCTCTTCAGGCAAAAACTAAATGTTTTTCTCTTAAGAAATGTGTGCAGTATATGAACATAATGGATAAAGTATAATCTGAGCCTGTAGTAGTAGTATCTGAGGTTAAAAAATAAAAGACAAAAAAAAAAAAAACGTACTAATAACCGCCTTCCTATAAGCTTTTCAGTCATGTGATTGGTAGGCTTACTAGGGTGCACTTCTGTTTTAACACCCTCTGTCAATTCTTCAAAAGTGGAGTGTTTTAGAAGCTCTCAGCTTGTTGGAGTTGCCAGTTAGCAGAAATTGAGGCTACCTGGAGCTCAGTTAAAGGATGTGTTCGAGGAATAAATGGACACAAGAAAGACAGTTGCCAGAGAACTAGAAGGCTACATCACACCTTGCTTTCTATAACCTATTCTCAATTTACTCTATAATCTACTCTTACAATATCAGCTCTTCCCTTTCAACATCCTGCCAGATATCGGAAGAGAAAAAATGTGTTGGCACCTGAGTGTAATTATTATTTTTCAGATTTTTCCCCCTCAAATTCAGGTCAAAATAATGAAGTCTGAGAGAAAGGACAATGTGTATACTAAAATATTTTTTTACTTACTAGTTAGAGCCAGAAAGCAGGGCAGCCATTTTTTGTTACAGCTTGATTTCTAAAGGAAACCTATGCCAATGATTTTCAAACTGTGCTAAATTAGCTCTGATTCATAAGTAAGCACCTTAATGAGCTGGTCTTCATGCCTGAGTGCTTTAACAAACATTTTAGAGTTTCTGAATTTTTCTCTAAATAAAGAAACAACAACCCCTTTCCTTTCCGAACTCTTCACAACACCAGTTGTAAGAGCATTTTAGCAGCCACACTAATAAAACAACATACTACAGGTGGCTGCAAGGACAAGGGACACAGCTCACTCAAGGGAGATCTAAGGGAACAAGACCAAGTAATTAAGGTTACAAAAAACCATGTACAAACATGAGGCAGATTGCTTATATAACCGAGGTGGACCTTGTTAAATCTACGCAGGTGTGGCTGGCTGCTCTTTACAGAAAGTGAACTCTCTCTTCCTGGGATAATATATTGCTTATTGAGTTTAATTCAAATAGCAATTCGTCTCCAGAGAGACTTTTTGCTTGCATCAGGCCCACCACATTCATTATCATATCAGTTAAAGTGATTATATGCAAATGGCTCCACCCAGCAGCCTCGTCTGCATATCAATTACAATGACAGGCAGTCTCGCGCGACTCATGTTGTTATGGTAATTCCTCCCGAAATAGATTGCACCTGAGAAGGAAAAGAGTGCATGCAAGACGATGAAAGGCAAACATTATACTCTAACTCTCTTCGCTGTGAGAGGAGGACTTTCGTTCCAGTACGAGCTAACTGGCATTTCCGACCTGAATGTCTTACTTATTCTCTCAAATGTCTTCTCATGAGACCGAAATAACCCAACGACCAGCAGTTTAATTACTCCTTCACTGGTGGTGTTGTTGCCACCAATGGGGAGCTCTGATACACAAACACTTTTATCGGAGCTCAGGGAAAGAATATGATGTTTTGTAACTGAACCGCTGGGCTTGCTGCTACCTGGAGAACTAATTATTGCTTTTTACAGAAGAAAAAATCCAATTAATTTTCTCCACAGATGAATTGATTAACTTATAGACCTTTAAAGAAATAGTTTACCCAAAAATGAAAATTCTCTCATCATTTACCCTCACGCCATCCCATATGTGTATGACTTTCTTTCATATGCAGAGCATGCACAAACAAAGATTTTAAAGCATATTTCAGCTCAGCATTGTATAGTCCATACAATGGAAATAATGGTGACCAAAACTTTGGAGCTCCAAAAAGCACATAAAGGCAGCATAAAAGTAATCCATATGACTCCAGTGGTTCAATTCATGTCTTCTGAAGCGATCTAATTGATTTCAGGTTAGAACAGACTAAAATATAAGTCCTTTTTTCACTGTACATCTTGCCATTGCTGTCTAGGCATGATCATGATTTCAAGCTTGATTATACTTCCTAGTGATCGACGCATGTGCAGACTGCTAGATGGTGCTAGGAAGTGTAATCAAGCTTGAAGTCATGATCACCAAGGAAACTGCAGATGTCAAGATTTTTAGTGAAAAAGGAGTTATATTTTGGCCTGTTCTCACCCAAAATCCATTGGATCGCTTCAGAAGACATGGATTAAACCACTAGACTCTTATGGATGTGTTCTGCAGAAGAAATAAAGTCAATCACATCTGGGATGGCATGAGTGTGAGAAAATGGTGAGAGAATTTTCATTTTTGGGTGAACTATCCCTTTAAATGCAGAACTACCGAGCTTTGCTAAGCTGCTGTTAATCGATGGTATTTGCTTCTCAGTCTGCGTTATTTCAACTACATTTCTTAAAAATCATGCTTAACGGCTGGATTCTTGCTTAAAAGGAGAAAAGATCCACCAAAAAGAGCCAAGCAGCAACCACCAACTTCCATGACACATTGTAAATTATTCAATCAAATCTCCCTACACTTTACTTATATATTTGTATATATCTGAATATATTGCAAAAAAATGTAAATATATTTTTTTCTATACTTACAATCAACAACTTTAAATCAAAAGATTTATAATTTTCCATTGTTTTTAATTCAATTTAATTCATCGCTTCATAGGATGGTAGTTCAAGCCCTTATTAAGTACACTGTGTATTTATCACTTTATCTTTGTGTCTAATTTTCAAATACTTATCTGCTTTAAATCAAAGTTTGTAATGTTGTAATTCATCTTGGTGCTGGTTGGTTTGGTTCATGGCTAAAAACTCTTTTAAAAAAGGATTTTATGACATCTCTATAGGTATGGGGTCTTAATGTTCAACCTCACTAATAAACTAGACGGACAGTAAGGTCTAGACGATTAGTGAAGTTTATATTTTGCATTTTTGTAAGTGTTGTATTTTTTAGATGGCATGTCAAATTAAAAATAGTTCAACTTTTTAAAAACTTGTATTGAGACTCCTGTATTATGTGCCATTGTTTTGCAATTAGTCATGCTGTTGAGAATGCATTGCATGTGAATGCCCCTTCAGAAATATTTCGAAATGGAAACGGTTTTCCTTAAAAAGGCAATTTGATTTTGAAAATACCTTGTTGATTCAAAGATAGAAGAAATTTTACTTTCTATTCTTTCTATAGTGGAACATAATCTGACATGCTGATGGAATACTAAATGTCAGATGTGTGTGCATGCCCATATACTGAAATGAAGGACAATGTGTTCACACACTATATGCACTGTCTTCAGGCGTTGTGGCCAATGAGCCAGGACACTGAATTACCGATGGCTTTGAGAATGTATTAGGCAGCAGCTATACTAACGGTTTAAGCATCCCCCTGGGCACTCTCCTCAACCCCTGATTAAAAACCAGCCTCAGAGCAGTAAAACACCATCGAAAAGAAGCCAAGTCAGCAGATAACATAATATATACCCTACTCTACACCTGCAGCAAAAATAAGCCCTATCTGTTAATGGGGGTCTGGTGTCCTTTGAATCTCTGTAAATCCAAATAAATTCTCTAAAACCATGCCTGGGTCAAGGTATACGATATCACAGCACAAGTGGAAGCAGTCAAGATCAGCTGCTACGCATTTTATGAAGAGAACAACAGACAAGTGCAATAAGACAACAAAACAAACAAAACAAAAAGTGTGACACATTGCAAGAAATAAAACAGAAAGGAAGTGTCTCATGATGCATTTTTAAAAGTTGACATGACAACTAAAAAACGGCACTGTCACACGAGCTGCTGATAAAACAGCGAGACACGGCGCAGTGATCAGACGTCCATCTAGCGCAGGGGTGTCATTTTGGGTCGCAGGCCTGATTGGACCATGCGACATTGCTTGGGGGCCAAAGTATATTTATAAATTATATATACAGTGTGTGTATATATATATCTGTATATATATACTGTATATATACAGTACTGTGCAAAAGTTTTAGGCACTTGTGAAACATTTTGCATAGTGAGGAAAAGATTCTTCAAAAATAATGACATAAATAGTTTTCATTTATCACTTAATGTCATACATAGTCCAGTAAACATAAAAAAAGCTACATCAATATTTGGTGTGAACACCTTTGCCTTTAAAACAGCACCAATTCTCCTAGGTACACATAGACACAGTTTTTCTTGGTTGTTGGCAGATAGGATGTTCCAAGCTTCTTGGAGAATTCGCAACAGTTCTTCTATCTATGTAGGCTGTCTCAACTGCTTCTGTCTCTTTATGTAATCTCAGATTGACACAATGTTCAGTGGAGGGCACTGTGGGGGCCATGACATCTGTTGCAGGGCTCCCTGTTCTTCTATTCTAATCTTTTCTATTTGTAAAAGTAATCTTTGGGAGTCTAACATTTATATTTCCTATTGACACACTAAAGCTGAAGATATAAATAATCATCTTAAGACAATTGTTTTTGTGAAACATCTTATTGACTTTTGCACAGTACTGTATATATTCTTTAACTTTGTTTAAATAACTTTTAAAATTATGCATTAACATTATTAATTATCTTTAACAAACTTTTATCATATATTATCATATTTTGTCAACTTTGTACACAAAACATTTCGACATGACTGAGAGCAACTTGCAGAAAATCACATAATCATTCAGCCCCTTCGAGTAATTCAGAAAGTTCATTCACTGAAGGTTTTAAAAGTACCGGCTAACAAGAGTAATTTAGTAATGAATCTGACTAAACCAATCACCAAGTTTGTTGTTGAGTACATCCAGTGAACACAATAGAAATGTGAACGCAATAGAAAGGCACGCTGTTTTGTTGTTATTTCACAGTTTCACCACATTCGTTACAGACTGCAATCTCATAAATTAGGTAAATAAAAAAATTATAATTTGGGGGGGTGGGGATTTTTTCCCCTTTTTCTCCCAATTTGGAATGCCCAATTCCCAATGTGCTCTAAGTCCTCATGGTGGCGTAGTGACTCACCTCAATCCAGGTGGCGGAGGATGAATCTCAGCTGCCTCCGTGGCTTGTTGAGTGTGTTACCGTGGAGATATAGCAGGTGTAGAGGCTTCACGCCATCCACCGCGGCATCCACGCACAACTCACCACGCGCCCCACTGAGAGCGAACCACATTATGGCGATCACAAGGAGGTTACCCTGTGTGACTCTACCCTCCCTAGCAACCAGGCCAATTTGGTTGCTTAGGAAACCCAGCTGGAGTCACTCAGCACGCCCTGGGATTTGAACTAGCAAACTCTAGGGGTGGTAGCCAGTGTCTTTACCACTGAGCTACCCAGGCCCCCTAGGTAAATCATTTCTTTAGTGACACTGGTAGAGCGGTTGAGCAAAGGAAAACTGGAGCAGGAAAACAGAAAGATGCTGTTTTCATAGCTAACACTGGGGTAAAAGGATACAAAAATGTTTTTGCCCACCAGCCAAAGTGGCTGTGAATGGCCAATTTCACCAGCCACTTTGATTTTTTTACCAGCTCCTTTGGTTATTTATAAAGGTATATAAAACACCACTTCTGAGGCTGTAGTGAATTATGATTACACATATTACATTTCATTAATGTCGCTGCATGTCATTTGCTAAGTTTGTATGGTTATGTATTCAGCCACAAATGTTTGGAATTAAGCAATGTTGCAGTCACATTGCATGTAAACGCGAACTGCTCGGTGGAAATCAAAAGAACTAAACTTAGAGCACCTCCTGAGATGGTCTGAGATCATTTGCAGCGTTGTCATGGATGACACTTTTCCTGCAGTTACAACCTACTGTATTTCCAGATGACTGAAACAGCAGAAACAGTGAGCACTCTGTATGCGCATGTTCCATGAGAAGTGCTGCGGTTATGGGCGGCAGAGCGCCTCTGAATACACGGTGAATCAGACACACACATCAATGGCTTTTCTTTCGTCTGTTCTTCAAAATATAATACATTTTTGTGTCTAACAGCATTTCTTGTCACATGTCACTCCAAGATTTTTTATAGGTCACCCGCCACAGAAATAACCTACCACTGCGCATAAAATATCCACATTTGGCGGGTTGGTGGGTGCTAATTTTAAACTCTGAACAAATGGAATAATGTGGAATTCACTAATTTCATTAACCACAGGTTACATCACAAATACACACACAATTAGTTGAAGGGAATCAAGCAATAATATTTACAAGAAAAAGAGAGAACCGCTTGCTCTTTGGCTGGAGCTTTAGCCTCAATAAACCATCTAAAACCAAGCATAAATGCCAAGGAACTGAAACCTTCTTAAAATGAACAATAGTTCAATGGGACAGAAACAAAGCAACAGTTATTACATCTAATATTTATCCTTGGACCTGTCCATGTTGTCATTATTTCCGTGAGAGAAACTTCACTGTGGGAACGTGTGGCCATGGAACTTGTGTCACCTTAAGACATGTGTGGCATTCACTGATACGTGTGACTCTGCGAGCGCTGAATGTCCCGCGGAATTAAAAGAAATTCCACTGATCATGCAAACTATAACATAGCTACATGCAACACCACAAATGTAAATGTTTATCTGTTCTGCTGTTGCTAATAAAATAATAGTATAGATACATCTTACTCAAGTTACAGGCTAAATCAACATGAATGTTTTCAAACATTACTTATGTTTAAATAGAAAACAAATTAAAAACAGTGCAGACTGTGGATGGAAAAACTTGTTCAGTGTGAATAGCCCATAAATTTACAGCATGCTAGTGACAAACATTTTAAACTGAGGTTTTACACCTAACCAGGCATGACGCAATAAAGCAACAAGCATTAAAAGCTATTTCTTCTTAGTAAATCTGGCTTTTCATCCTAACCAGACACGACTGCAAACACAATGAGTGTCAGGGCATTTTGTTGATCACTTAGTTTCTATATTTGGAGTGTTGTGATGGTTAGCCCCGCCTATTGTGACACCTCATTGGTCAAAATCACGCTCCTTGTTACTCTACATTAAACAACAAATATCTTCTGATTGACTGTGATTGTGTCACATAGCATACAGAAATCTGATACAGTATATTGCAATACATGTAAACCAATCATGCTTACAGTATATTCATCTATGGTTTTCAATCATATATTGTATATCTTATAAACACATACTGTATATGATATAAATATTCCTACATACCGCATAGATATATAGTATATATATAGGATTCTATTAATGAAAATTTTCTTCTTTAGAATATGTCTCAAACAAATAGTAGAACTGGAAATATGTACTTACCGCATATGCTCATCTATCTCAACTATATTTTATATAATGTATATGTTTATAAACTCACTGACCACATTATTAGGTACAACAGTACACCTACTTATTCATGCGATTATTTAATCAGCCAATTGTGTGGCAGCAGTGCAATGCATAAAACCATGCAGATACAAGTCAGGAGCTTTAGTTAATATGCATATCAACCATCAGAATGGGGAAAAATGTGATCTCAGTGATTTCGACCGTGGCATGATTGTTGGTGTCAGACGGGCTGGTTTGAGTATTTCTGTAACTGCTGATCTTTTGGGATTTTTCACACACAACAGTCTCTAGAGTTTAGTCAGAATGGTGGCAAAAAAAAAATAAAAAATGTCTAATACAGTTCTGCAGACGGAAATGCCTTGTTGATGAGAGAGGTCAACGGAGAATGGCCAGACTGGTTCGAGCTGACAGAAAGGCTCTGGTAACTCAGATAACCCCTCTGTACAATTGTAGTGAGCAGAATAGCATCTCAGAATGCACAACACGTTGAACCTCGAGGAGGATGGGCTACAACAGCAGAAGACCACGTTGGGCACTTTATTAGGAAAATAGTGTTGGTGAGTGCATATGGCCATATAACAGATTTCATTATGGGTGTCACTCACCAGTTTGTTGTTTAGTGTGGAGAGAATAGTGCTTGTCAATCACACTTTGCTCATTGCTTCTGGTTTGGGACATGGGAGTGGGAGGATAAATATTTATCTTGTATCTTCGTGTATCTTCTCCATTTAACACTGAACTCCTTGTATCAAATTCACATTGTGTGTATGTGTGCAATGTCACAGGCTAATTCGAGTCATGCTGTTAGACCCAGTTAAGTTAGCCTTGAAAGATGTAGGCAGACCTTTGTGTGACTTGCCTTTTCCCTGAAAGGTATGGCTTTAAATGCAGCTCTAAATTACAGTGAAAGATAACAAGTCAGTGACACACAAAGAGAGAGTGGATGAAGAGTAAAAAAGAGAGTAGGACAGACAGGCACAGGCACCATCAGGGGGTTGCCGCAGAGCCCCTGTTGCTTAGCACAACAGCTAAGCAAGCATTACAACATAAACACTAACCAGCCATTTTGCCTGCGGATAAAATTCGGCACTGGAGCAGAACTGTTAACACACATTATGTCATTACTCTATATTTCTCCTCCTCTCTTTCTCCACCCTCTATCTTATGTTGTGCCAAAGAACAGCATGTATTATGTGGTAAAATCAGTGAAACGCACAGGTTCTCATGGCTTTTTTTATTTTTATTAATAGATTGAATTGAGAACAATTACTAGCCATAAATATATAACAAATAGTATATATGAAATAGCATTTTGCATTATCTATACTAAAATTGAAGACATGCAAGTCACAACTGTTTTATTTAGTAGACAGTTTGTATGTCTGTATGATTTGATTCGCTCAGGTCACTTATATCTGAGAGGTTCAGACTATTGTTCTTTAACTTGTATTATACCATGTAAAATAAGAGTTCCTATTAAAGTTACCAGCCACTGTAACTGTATTTACTTGGCGAGTATTAAAGGGATAGTTCACCCAAAAAATTACAGTTCTGTTATGATTTACTCACCCTCTACCATGGAACAGAAAAGGAAACTTTGATGGCATCTTTTTCAATGGTTGGTGACTGAACGTGTCATTCTGCTTATCATTTGCCTAACACATACAATATAAAAGATTCTGGGTTTCAGTTTCCATCAAAAATAACTCTTTTGATATTTACTGTTAGCATGATATAAAATTACTCGTACTTTAATATAAGATTTGGGGCTTATACCGCCAACCCCTACACGTCAGCCCTGCAAACAGAGTTTTTATATGTTGAGCTATACACGATAAGCCGCCCTAGCCGCAATTACTTGACATGGTCAAGGTGACCACCACCACAGGCTGTTTAAAGGTTGTATATGCCACTTCACTCTCAATTATCCTGTTTAACAGACCTCTTTACTCTGAAAGGTCTTGCCTGCTAGCCGCAAAACAGTGTTAATTATATGGAGGCTGTCGCTAGAAGGGAGTTAACATTAGCATAGTACATGCGTGGCAATCCCATCGACTCTCTTAATGTCAAGTCCCTGTGGGTGTTTTCTGTTTTAACTTCAAACAAAAAAAAATGGATCCCACCTGAAGACTGGGTTCAGGCTTCAAATGGGCGCTCTTTGAATCTGATTCATTAGATTAGGACAGATTAGAGGGAAAATAAAATTTGCACCCCCGCTAAAGATTTGATTGGGCCAGCAGAGACTACGTGCAGCAAGAAACCCTAAAAATAAAGATTGTGAGAGATCTAAAATTGTGACCTTAATTCACTCATGAACAAAAGATGCCATTGTTTGTAAACTAAACAGTTCAGTGGCATTAACGATGTTTATTCTAAAAAAATAAAAGGTGAGAATCATATTCCAGCATGTGCAGGCACGTCACACGGGTTGCTAGATTTCTTTCTGCTTTATGGCCTTCTAATTAGACAAATTGCAGATAATTTGTTTATATAGTGATTATCTAAATTAGATTTTAATGGTTGCCTAAGTAGGGAGAGGTCCTCAGTCTGAAAGCTGGAAAACATCATATCCAAACCAAGGTTCTATAGAAAAGTACATTTTGAATGATGCATGTCTCTTTATAAATTTCCATAAACATTTTAAAATCTGAATTTTAGACAAAAAGTTGTAAATCATATATCATCATATTTCACCATAAAAATCTATAAATAAATATTTCACCGTTCACCATATTTTTTCAATGATTTTGCCATGATATAAAATTAAGCAACATTGTGAATATTGTGATGATTTTAACACACTAATGGCCATTAAGTTTCTTTCATCAGAGATTCTGAATCTACACTACATGGCCAAAAATACCTGAACAACAACATTCACATGTGCTTGTTGAACATTTAATTTCAAAACCATAGGGATTCATTCCACTCTTTGCTGCTATAACATTTTCCATGCTTCTGGAAAGGCTTTCCACTTGATGAATACAGCTGTATGGATTTGCTCCCATTTAGAAACGAGAGCATCACTGAGGTAAGACACTGATTTTGGGTGATGGACTCTGGCTCGCAGATGGCGTTCAATACATCGGTGTTCAGTGGGGTTAAGTTCTGGTCTTTGTACAGATCAGTCAAGATCTTCCACGGCAGTCTCAATACATTATTTCTTTATGGAACCGAAAAGGGTCCTTAACAATATGTTGCCACAAAATTGGAAGCATACAATTCTTTAGAATGCCACTTTACGAAGTTGCATTAAGATTTGTCCTCACTGGAATTAATGGAACAGCCAAACATGTTAATTAATAAGGTGTGACCACAAACTTCTGTGCATATAGTGTATTGGCAACAATGGTTGTTTGGTCAAACTGATGGTTCCTCTTATCAATAAAAAAAATTACTTTATAAGCCAGTTCAGTATATTGTCCATTCCATCTAGCTACCCACTGTAAGATCTAAAAAGCAAATTCTCAATTATATGAGCTTCCTCACAAGGGCCCTTTAAATTCTTAATGTCACCTTATTCGACACAAGCTCCTCCTAAATAAATACTGTAGAATCTACACATCAATAGAGATTTCCCAAGTTTTATGACCTTTCATTGGTTGTGAAAATGCTTTTATTTTATCACCTTGTTGCACAGTCCATCTTGCTGCTTATTTATTGGGCGTGTTTTGCAAATATGAACTCTTGTGAATGAGTACTGATCTGAGCCTAGCGTCATGGTTTATGTTATCTGCCTTCTATTACAACTGAATATAGTCTGCCTTGTTAGATTTATACAGTAATTCATTTCCTCATTTCACCATCCGTCCCAGTGGTGTATCTGAAAATTTACACACACAAATATGTTTTACAGTAATCTCTCCCAGGACAAGCATGATGGGTTTATAATTCACCCTTTGATAAAAACATGTACTCCTATCCATGAGGTAATTTCTTGTACAACAGCTCAGATATAAAAATCACTAAACTTTTACAGTGGTTCTAAAAACTCTTGTCATTATTTCCTCACCTTCATGTTATTCCAATCCAATTTTAACTTCTTTCCTCTGTAGAACAATGAAGAATGTTGACACTACACCCATACAATGAAAGTGAATGGTGACTGGGGTTGCCAGTGAAATCTCATTTGGTGTTTTACAGAAGAAAGTCATACGGGTTTGGAAAGACATGAGGGAAAGTAAAAATGTAAAACTATCCCTTTAAGCTAAACATGAAAGGATTGATGCAAAGAAGATAATGCATAAGTTGTCATGTTTAAAAAAGAAATGCAAAATTTTAATGTACAGATATCTCACTTGCATTCCAATGAAATTCTTTTCAATCAGCCTTTAGGGGTCTAATACAAAAGTGTAAAGTCACATGTCTATTTTGCCACCAGATTAATCAAGCTTTGATCTCATGCACACTTTGATGAAGGAATTTCAATCATATGGATGGTGAGGTTTTTGTTTGAGACTTTTGTCGAGAGCTGATTCCATTATGGTGTGCAAAATGTATAACTTCAGACTCTGGGCTGAGACACTTTAAAAAGAGAAGGCGGCTTCTCACATCAGATGAAAGTTCAAAGAGAAGTGGAGGATCAATGTATTAATCCAAGTGTTTCTGAAAAATGTAAAGGGTGTGAGGCATGATTAATCAATTCTCTGCTCTGGGGTGAGTGCTATGGCTGAGCCAGATTTAAGCTGACATGGAACCAACATAAGCCTGCGGAATGAAACAGTCACGGCCACCCCAAATAGTTGCATGAATCTTTCTTGCTGCACCAAAATTAAGATCTTCTGAAAATGTTTTTGTAACAGGTAAAGGGGGGCAAGGAGGAGGCGGGAACTGGCTGAAGAGTCAACATAAAGTTTAATGAGAAACTCAACATAAAACAAACATAAACAAACAAACGCACATGCAACACGGCCGCGTGCATCTCTCTCTCTCTCAAACTGGCATCTCCAGCCCCCTTTTATCTCGCTCTCCCGCTGATCATCTGATTCAGCACCGGCTGTGCACCCCCACGGCCCGACCACGCCCTCCTCCTCGTCACAGCTTTGTTTTGCACTCAATGGGTGAAATGTACCACATGGAACTATTTGCTTCCAAAAATTCATAGTAGGGCTGAAACGATTATTCGACGTTATCGACAATGTCAACAATAAAAAATTGTCTACAAAAATATTGTCGAATAGTCATTTGATCTCATTTACCACAACATGAGATCATTTGAAATGCTAATGATGACGCAGGAGAGTGGCACTTCAGCTCGCACTTGATTGAGGAGAAGAAGAAAGAGCAGCTCACAGTCCAGGCACACTCCAAACTTTCCAAACAGATTATAACACAAAAATACAAAATAAGTAATTATAGAAGCAGTGTCGTTTTGATGTGAAATAAAGCAGAGCCATACCTGGCATTCCACCTGAGCAAAACTTGAGAGTCAGAGCGTCTAAAAACGAAACACCCTGGCATTGTATCTTTAATGCATCATTTATTAAAGTTCAAATAATAAAGAAGCAGGTTGTATACATAAGCACACACTCCAAAGCTGGCATTTCTCTGTGTGGTCAAAGCCACTTATATAAGTCATGTGAAAAACAGCACGAGAGAGTTTCTCCCTGCTAATACACTGTCTCGCGCGGAGACGCTCATCCCTCGCATGCACTTGCTGCAGTTAGATTATAACATGATGGCTCGCGACGTAGTCAATCATAATATATGTGTCACAGTGTGTATCTTACTGTGAAGAAAATCGGCAATTCAAGCTCTATTAAGAAGAGGGAGATTTTTGTGAGTTAAAGATGAATCGAAGTGACCAAAAAGGTGAGAGAGTGTAGTCTTAGCCCATTATACAATGCAAAAAAAAAAAAAAAAAAAATGTTTTAGATTTGTCTTTTTGGTTTGTTTTCCAATACAAATATCTAAACCTCCTTACATACATTTACTTTAGGAATTATACTGAAGAAGAAAAAATTGTTATCGAAGAATGTTGAATATAATATTTAATATTTAAATATTTTAAAAAATCTAAACAAGATACATTTACCTGAGAAGCAACATATAAGGTATTTAGACTTGCTTTCAGAGAATGTATCTTGAATATGAGTATATTTTGTCTTTACTGCATTGGCAGAAGTATAAACAACTGAAAAAATACACTTATATTCAAGATACATTCTCTAAAAACAAGTCTAAATATTGTATATGTTGCTTCTCAAGTAAATGTATCTTGTTTTAAGGATTTTTAGATCATTTAAATGGAAAACAAGACAAAAACACTTGATAACAATAAGATATTTTGCAGTGAATTTTTTTAATAAATTAAACAATAAAAATCCAAGTATTCTTGTAATTCAGTGAATGTCATTTAGAGATATTTTTAAAAGACAATTTTGTCCTCTTTATTGTTAGCAAGCACGTTTAATACAACCTTTTAAGTCGGGGCACAAGATGAATAGTCGGTTAAGAGCTAATGATTAATCGTTGTAATAATCACCCGAATAGTCGAATAATCGTTCTAATAACCGTTAGATTAGTTGATTATCAAAATAATCACTAGTTGCAGCCCTAATTCATAGCATGGTCAATTCTTTATTGTCTGTATTAGTGTTGGGTGGTAGCATCGCTACAAATAAAACAAGCCATGCATAGAGTGACAAATGCACACCCCTCATGCTGAGTGCATGATGTGTATGACATTCCACAATCTATTTTTTTCAGTTGAAGGACTACATCATCCAGGTACTCGAAGTACTCTTATTTTCAGTGCATTTTCAGTGTGAACATTCTCTTTGCACTACTTGCACTACAAAATGGCATGGAATAGTGCAAAAGTCTGCGATGTGGAACACACCTTTTCTCTAAAGGATAACTTTCCACTTAGCTTTTTTTTTCTGTAGAACAGTTGATTGCTTACCTATCTACATTTTATGAGTACCCAACTCTGGATGTCAGAATTTTTCCTTTATAACAAACCATAAATTAACATGAAGTGATAATTATGAAGACATCTGAATCAAGTACCTCAGAAAGGGCATATCTCTCAAGCCTGTGGTTTTCCATTGTGATCCATTGTCCTTGTCATTGTCATTGAGTTAAGGAGGAAACCCCTTGTTAAATAAAATTAACTGGTCCACTCAGACTAAAAATGATGCTGACCTTTACCTTCTTTTTTCGACATTCTTCATAAGCAGAGCTACTCATTTGTAAGCCTTTAAGTGTGGGCATGTTGCCAAATAAAAAATAAAAAATACAAAAATATAAAAAAATTCCAGTGCTCTCCAAACTCCATTCCATACCTATGTTTCAAGAGGCAGGTTTCAAGAGTCCCAGAGTAGATGTCAGTGATTGAGAGATGCACTGGGCAGCAGGAAACTTTATTAGATCATCCAGGGAAGCCAGCCAGGTCCGATAATGACCCTACAACTCCACCAGATGTGTCTCCCCACCAACTTCCTCTGTCTGGGGCCCCTGTGGTCTCTCATATCAGTGATGAATAAGGCCTGGGTATGAGAGTGTGGATAATGTGCAGATGGGACACATGCCTGCTGTTTGAAAGAGGTGAAGGGCGGCTGGTAATAAAGACCTACAGGTCTCTGATCAGCACGGTGTGCCTTGGTGCCTCTCTGACTAAGGAGGAATGTAATAAGATACAACATGCCCAGAGAATTGCCTTGCTTTAATTCTAATATCGGTGGGAACCTCCTTCCAGTGAGGAGATTACTGCAGAACGGCATCAGACCCAGAGGCCTGGCTTAAGATGAGAAGGGACCAATTAAGTTATCTTAAATGCTGCAGGTTCTTCTGCCTCCCAAGTAGATGGGGAGGTCTTCATGTCTCATAACTGATCCACTGACTTCAGATGTGTATCACAGTCCTCATCTCATGCTTGGTTCCGTACGAAAGCTCTTTTTCCAGAACTCTGTTTTGGTAAAAGTTAACTGTGAACACTGCTTGCAGGTATCTAATACCACTGAGCAGCCCTCGTCACAAACAAAAATCTAAATTTGTCTCCTGAGAGAGAGATACGATTTATTACTGCAAAAGTTTCCATTTTATCCACACTTGGGGACCACTGTAATACCAGTCCCATTGTAAATAGTCTTATCTTTTAACCAAAAGGTACACAACAGTGCAGAGCTGTGCTGTGAATAAAGATGGGAGGGCAGTGAAAGGATTGGTCTAGCATGAAGGACTAAGAAAATACAATTGGCCCAGTTTATAACATGCTAGCAACAGAAACAATATGAAAAGAGTTGTTTTGTGACACAGTACACCCAACAATGGTGGATTCTGACCTAGTTTCCCAATTTTCAACAATGCACCCACTGCGATAATAATTAACATTTGCCACAAAACTCCACAGCTAGTGGTTTTGGGTGATGCCTTATTGTCTGTTACAAATGGTTGGTTCTCCTTAAAATAATACACAAGAGACTCCCACTCTAGGGTGTACGTGTGATGTCAATTTCTGTTTAAATATACTCCGTCAAACACTTCCCTGCTATGTTTTCAAGGTGTGACATCATTCTTACCTACTTAAACTTTGCATGCCAAGACTCATCTGTTGCCCTCAGTCCAAAGTGAATGTCACATGACAAGAGTTGGCTTTAATTAAATCCAGAGGATTATGTATTAATTACTGCAAAGCGCCTATGAATGTGGGTGAGGTGGATAGGACCTGCGTATGATTAGAATGCTGATTATGATGCACTTTGGATGATTCCATCAAGAGTTCTAATGACTCGGAGGCCTGGGTAGCTCAGTGGTAAAGACGCTGGCTACCACCCCTGGAGTTCGCTAGTTCGCTAGTTCGAATCCCAGGGTGTGCTGAGTGACTCCAGCCAGGTCTCCTAAGCAACCAAATTGGCCTGGTTGCTAGGGATGGTAGAGTCACATGGGGTAACCTCCTCCTGATCGATATAATGTGGTTCGTTCTTGGCGGGGCACGTGGTGAGTTGAGCGTGGTTGCTGTGATGGATGGCGTGAAGCCTCCACACGTGCTATGAGTTCTAATGACTCATTCATAGATTGAAAATTATTTGATTAAAGTTGGTTTTTACTTTCCTATTTATATATATATATATTTTTTAATGTTTTTTTTTTTTTTTTTTTTTTGATATTCTGAAAAATCAAGTATTCTTTCTGTGTATCGCACTGTTTTTTCAGTGACTCCTGCCATGAGAGTTGCAAATTTATGACAGCGTGCCAATTTACAAATAGTTGTTTTAAAAGACAGGTTTAAAAACACATTCAAATGTGATGTCAGAGGAATTTGATCACCATGAAAAGAAAAAGAAAAAAAGACCCAAAATTTAAATTGAGGGCGCTTTTTGACATTTACTTTTTCTTGAATTTCAATCAAGAAAAAAGTAAATTTCTTAAAAATCTTTGCACAATTTCTCATTGTATGCAGCATTGTATGCAGATGCAAATTCCTTGGCAATACTATTGCAGTTTTTGTCATGCCTATAAATCACACTAAATTAAAATCCATGCAATACTATTTGCATATGTTGGACAGTAAGACAATGTATGTGTATCTTGTAAAGTACCACAAATGTGTTATTTGTCTCTTCAAAAAGGACGTCTTGCTCCCTTTGCAAACTGCTATTCCTTTGGTAGTCTTTGACCTTTTACACAAAATTTTGTACATTATGAAGCTTGGATCACATTCCCTTGAGACACGCTTTTCACAAGCCTCTCTATCCAACTCCCCTGTGTTTTACCTCACTGCTGAGAACATTACCAAGTTTTGCTCTGTTTCATTGTGTCTTCAGCATCCTATCTCTTCTTGCATCGAAGTCCCTATGATTCATGTGTCTCTTTCATTGACTTATCACCAGTGGCCATCTAATCCAATTACTAGTTCTCTACTTTTTTGCAAACATCTGCTTGTTTTAATCTAGTTTCACAGTGGCTTTCAATAAAAGCTCCTTCCCAGCAGGCCATGCACATCTCTCAGACACTTCCAGGTTGATATGGACTACTTTTCAAAGAAAAACTCATTGATTGTTGGATTGATTTGATTCAAGCAGAGGCAACTTCCAAATGACTGCTGTTCAGTGGTTGACTTGGATGGAATAAGACATTGGGAGAGGAACATGAGATGGGCTTTTCTGACGGGCACTTATAGATCCCACTATTTACCTTTCTGACTGGGTGCACAGTGCATGCTTGTTTTGACTGGCCAAAGTAAAACTCTTCTGAGGTTGATTTGAATGTGGCCACACACTACTGATGAGCTGGCTGCGCCTGTGCCAGTGGAATTTTTTTAATTTTCCGAGCAGCCCATCTACAAAGCTCGCATATCTGCCACATATTCCCGGTAGTTCCCGCTTTGATGAAAAACAAGCACAAGTGTAGCACATATGTGCTGATTGGTCAAGGGAAATTTTTGTCCTAGAAGGCTTCAATATTGGTATTCAGTTTTAGAAGACTGACACCATTTTAGGATTTCAATGTTTTTAAAACAAAGAAAAGTTATGACATAAAATGATCTAACATTTCTAGATAACATATTAAAGGCAAGAACATTTTTTATATTAACCATGTGAACTCCTTTGTTCCAAAAAGTATCTTGTGTGCTTCAATAGAAGCAAGGAAATCTGACATTTTGTACACTTTCAAATTATGGTAGGATAATATGGGACATCAGGTTTGGCACAAACTTGACGAGTCCCTGTATATGGATGATCTAAAGCATCTGGCCCTATGTAAATCTGGTATTTTTCATTAAAACCTGAAAATGTACAGAAAGTTGAAGGATTTTGAAATATTTTAAATAAAGTTATGATGTAAAAGTTATTTATAATAAAGGTAAAATGTCCTGAAGTTGAAGGATTTTGACAAATTTTAAATAAAGAAAAGTTATGATGTAAAAGTTATGTATAATAAATGTAAAATGTCCTTGCTTCCATTGAAACTCACAAGATGTTCTTTGGAACATTCTCAAATCATGTTGGCATAACATGGATCATCAGGTTTTGGACAAACTTGCGGAGTTCATGCCAGCTCGAGTGCATGCTGCCATTAAAGCCAAAGAGAGGCATACCAAAAAAATCTGTGAAAAATCTGAAATTCATGTTCATTTTTCAATTCTAATTTTTTATTCAAATTGGTATGCTGATAATGTGACCTTGAGTCACTTTGATCCAGAAACACATTTTGAGTTTTATGCACTTACATAAAGTATTCTCAGCCTAATTTACATTTCAACAATGGCATGGAGTAGAAACACAATAGCTACATCATTAGTTAGCTAAGACTTTAAATTTTATTTTTAGGGAATTAACCTAAAAATGTGTTTCTGGGTCAAAGTGACTCAAACTGATGTAGCAGATCACATATAATTGGTATTTTTTATTATTATTATTACATTAGAAAACAAATCATTAAATTGGCCGATATTCTGAATTTTTTAATCATTCGGCCAGCATATTTTCCCATTTGTCCGATTTGTTTCTTGAGGGTGCTGAGAATCGGTTGCTTGCATGTGAAGCGACTGAGACATAGAAACGACCAGTCACGGTTCGTTTTGTTGTTACATGCCATCATGTTACAACAATAATAGACCGGTGTGCAACACAGTGTCATTTAAACGGTCATATCAGAGCCGCGACAGAAGCGTATGAGCTCATAATGTTAAAGTGTTCGCCTGTTTCATTCTCCCTCTCTCTCCTCAACAGTTCTCTGTAACTTTTAACTTTTAAGGCAAATATCAATAAAAACGTATATTATATACCATCTGCAAATATGCGCATATCTCGTTTAAACAGATGTAATTCACAAACCTCATGAAAATCCAGCATTTTCTTCCCATCGAGTGCTCATCTAAAATATTCCTCTGAAGTGCATATTCTATCAGCCAGAATCAAAATGCCAGGATCAGGATCAAAAGTTCCTCTGACTCAAAATTCATGACAGTCACTCCGTGACAATCCAAGCAGGCGATCCAGGCTGTTTAAACAGTCAGGAGATTGCTGCTCGCACTGGATCCGTACGAGCGTGTGAGAGCAACATCAGAGTAAAAGCACTTCATGTGTGCTATAAGTAAATGTCTTATTCACTATGCACTATATGTACAACTGGTTTGATTCTGTATTTTTTGAGAAAATGGGATTGTTAATGCACACATGCCATCCATGGTTGCTTGACTACTGTGTGTACGGTTATTTCCTATATTTACATTTTCTTCATGTGCAAATACAATTTGATTACTAAACAGAAATCAGAAGAAACTGCTATCTGCCATTTTAAATACAATATTATTTTATATTTTTATATTTGATATTAATATAAGTTAAAGTTTAGTGTGAAATTGAGTAAATATAGTTTATAAATTTTTTAGCAATTTTATCTTTGTTATTTACTTTATCAAAGTGTGTGATATTGCCATTGTATCGGCCTATCGGCCACCCTACTCTCTGGATATCGGCATCGGAATCTGCCATTAAAAAACCCATATCGGTCGATCACTACAAATATTAGGAGCGTTCTCCATTCAATAACAGAAGCACTTCATCCTAGAAATATTAGCCTTTGGGACCTTACTATATTTACTTTGACCAATTATCACTGATATCTACACATTTTGCTACTAAAGGTATATAAATGTTTTTCGAAATGTTACAAAACTGCAAGTAAAAAAACAATAGATTACACTGCATTGGGGGCTGTCTTTTCAGCCTAGTTGGACGAGCACACGTGTGAAACGGTTTGTGAAACAGTGTGAATAAACTGGCGGAATAAGAATGGGTGATGCTGGGCAGGCTTACCACGCATAAGATCAGAGGTGGAGTGCTGCGAGGCATGGGCACGGAACAGCTGCCAATCAAAGTCATCCTCCTCCCCTTGACTAAACTCGCACAGACTGGGGTCAGAGTCCTCATCAAACGTACAGCCAGCTGCCGAGAAGAAAGAGAACAGAGAGAAGAATACATGTTATTAGTCTTAATTCATGTTAAAATTAGCGTTTTATGGATTTTTGTTTGCTTTGAGGTCATCTATATGGAAGTGTACTCCTAAACACTGACAAAATAGTCTTTTAACAGATATAAACATTTAGAATTTACAGTCTTTCTCATCCAGGAAACTTTACAAAAAACATTTATGACTCATCTTGCACTACACAGATTTTTGCCCAATCAAAAGCTGAGAATGTCCATCCCCCCTGCAACTGACTAGCAAATGTCAAATCAATATTCATAGCTGTGATATAACCAAACCTATTGACTATTAAATCAAAAAGGGACAAGCCCTGCGATATGTCACCCCCCACCCCCCAACTTCCTGTTTCAGCGGGAAATATGCCAATACAAGAGAGAAAGCTGTATTTGTCAAGATATTTCATTAGGTCTTTAAATGGTTTGGGAAATGTGCTTCCTGCTTAACCTGAGAAGTCTCTGTACATTAATTATTTAAAGCATCTGGCCCCATATAAAAGGCTCCAGGGCAAGAACATTTCATCTGGGCAGCATTTGATCCACAATCTGTTGACACTAAAACGTGCATTACGATACGAGAGACTCTTCGATCCTCTTGAGAGGTTTATATGGCTGCAAGCAAGCGTACTAAGACCCCCTGACCCCTACGGTTTCTAATTAAGCAGCCGTGTGTAATTCGGGGCTCTATTTCATCATGCAATCCCCTCTGATCTCATTTTTGTTTCTGCAGAGTGAGGGGTGCCAGATTGCACACCTACATCCATCCAATTGCAATGCCAGTTTCTCAACCAGACACCTCAATGGCAACCATTGCCCATGCAATCTGTGCGCCGTTCAAAAGACACACTCCATATTTTTTTCCTCACACACACATATCTTCAAAGACACACTTTTGACAATTAATCATCAATATTAATTAAGGATTTATAACACAAACACCACTGAAATCACATATGACCATTGTGTGCATTTTGGTCATTTTGACTAGTCGACCGTTAAGTGTCTTGCCGCTAAAATATGGGAGAGTTGACAACCCTACCGCTAAGGTGCTCTATGGAAGGGGTTATCAAACTTGGGTCCGGCGACCCTCAGGGGGCCACAAGGAGGTGCTAGGGGGTACGTGGAAATTTCAGAGAAAACAAAAAGAAAAATTTGCCAAATCTGACAGTATTGTTCTTTCATTCTGCTTTCTAAAGACTGATACATTTCTACTGAATTGAACATGTTTTTCTTCCAGTTTATACATCTAGCTAATTACTCTTACAGTGGGCAGAAAAAAGATATGCTCTCAACTTAATATAGAGTAATATTAATTTATTTAACATTATATTTTAATTATAATTATCTTGTTATATTTTCATTTTCTTCATGTCAATTCTCCTCTCTGCCCAGTAGGGGGCGATATGCATGAAGAATGAGAATCACCAAAAACACAAGAAAAAGAATGAGAAAGTGAAAGTAAAGTGGAGACTGACTGAGCAGGGAGGAGAATTTATAGTAAAAAAGGACTTAAATATTGATCTGTTTCTCACCCACACCTGCTGTATCATTTTGCTTCAGAAGATATGGATTTAACCACAAGAGTCGTCTGGAGTACTTTTATGTTGCCCTTATATGTATTTTGGAGCTTCAAAATTTTGGCACCCATTCACTTGCATTTTATGGACCTAGAGATCTGAGAAATTCTTCTAAAAATCTTTGTTTGTGTTAATCAGATGAAAGAAAGTCATACACATCTGGGATTGCATGAGAGTGAGAAAATGATGAGAGAATTTTCATTTTTCTGTGAACTAACATTTTAGTTAATTTCAATATTTTACTTTTTTTTATTATTAAAAGTTGTACATGTTATAATTAGTTAATGCATTCAAAACTAACATGAACAAGCAATGAACAACAGTGTATAGTCAATTAACAAACTAAAATTAATAGATGCTGTTTAAAAATATTGTTCATAGTTAATTCTAATGGGGAAAAAATGGAACCCTATTTTTACCCAGTGACAAAATGAAAGCCAACTGTTTAATTTAGCAAACAATGTGTTGTCTTTATAATATCACACTTACTTTTTTTCTTCACACAGTATAAATGGGACTTTATACATGAAAATATAAAGCTGGCTACAAATCAGGAGATCATCATGTTTGGGGAAAATAGGCACCAAAAATTTTGAAAACCCCAGCTCTATGGTATAGCATACTCATTTGTCCCCTGCGGAAGAATCATCCATAAAAATTTAGCCCCAAGCCCTATGAACTTTAGCGATGACCTCAAACCAGGATGGTGGTGGAGGGATGAACTGAGTTTTGTTATGGTATTTGCATTGCATCTTAAATTGTTGGTCTATGTAGATGTGCATCAAATGGCCATGCTTGTCTGATGCATAGCATCCCATTGTTTTTGTAGCATCTCACAGCAGAAGAATTGTGTTTTTAAGAATGCATGTAAAAGTGTCCAAGACCGTGTACACTGATGTCAAGTGGACCACAAAGTACTACTCAAAATGCCACCATAACAAATCAAGAAATAAAAAAAGCAGATTTTGGCAGTTTTGCATATAGTTGTTACTGAATTGTGATCTGGAAAATTTTTTAGGAGAAAAGTCTCAAGATCAACAATTCAAGCCGTATCTCTATTTAGGCCATACATATGGGGCCAGCTCCTACAAAAGAGCTTTCTATAAGTATTCCAAACTATTATACTAATCCACCAA
This sequence comes from Myxocyprinus asiaticus, assembly GCF_019703515.2. NCBI lineage: Eukaryota > Metazoa > Chordata > Actinopteri > Cypriniformes > Catostomidae > Myxocyprinus > Myxocyprinus asiaticus. The sequence continues at coordinate 15,138,542 of NC_059358.1, read as the reverse complement.
GGAATTCTTATACTAAGCCTGCAACTAATTTGTGCTCCAAATTACATTTAATATGCAGCACATTCATGACCCCAGGGCAGCGGCTTAATGTGCTACAGCCTGAGCACCTCGCCACATCTGTTGTGGTCCTTCACATTAGCCTCGTAGAGTGAGAAAGAGCAGGCACTGGTGAGCAGTCCACAAATCCCAGTCACGTGCTGCTGACTTGTGCCAACTCAAAGCAGAGAGGGGCAGAGAGCAGGGGAACCATGCTATGACAATAACCATGACATCAAGGTGACCCTTATAGCTGACTGCCTCATTACTGCCACCTCTGGGCATGTCCCCACTATAGCCAAATGGGGGGTGTTGTACATCTGGCTTGTACAGCAATTGAATTACTTGGATTTTTATGCAAGCATCAGTGCCAGCATAATAAACAAGGAGTGTCATTGTGACCGACTGTGATCTGCCAGTTACTGCAAACCAAGAGAACACTGTCACAGAGAGTTACTTCAATCTTTTTGAAAGGCAGTTCTCATATTGTTTCTTTTCAAAGGGATAGAAAATTGTCATCATTGACACCTCATTTTGTTCCAAACCAGACTAACTTTATTCCATGGAACACAAAAGGAGACATTAGAAAAAATGTTAGCCTCAGTCACCATACACTTTCATTGCACCTTTTTTCATACAACGAAACTGAAGGGTGTCTAACATTTCCTTTTGTGTCCCACAGAAGAAAGTCATGTGGGTTTGGAACGACATGCGGGTGACATAATTCCCATTTTTGTTGGACTATCCCATTAAGGCAGGTCTGTGTAATTGGGCAGGTTTCGTGTTCACCTGACCCCTTTCGGATGCGTTTCTCAGGGCAGTTAACATAACAACCTGTCTACACAGGAAGCAAGTGGTGCATTGTGCAGTCAAAAGCAAATCACTCCCATTATAAACAATGATGCTGTGAACACTGGAAGCATTCGTTGCGGCACATTGAGGCACGTTGCATCATTACGCCACACCGACAGTGGACAGATGCCCTGTTCTATTTCTGACATGCTGCAGAGCTACTCCAGCCGCTTCTGAAATAAAATTTTATTTAAAATGTTGCTTCCCAAATATCATAATCAGGGTCTGAGATTTACTTTTTAGCCCACCAGTCAGATTTCTTAATTTCTCTTTTTTTCTTTTTTTTATTGCATTTTATAAGTGGATTTTACATATTATTTTACATATGAGACAAATAAACAATACATTATGCATGTATAAAAGTGAACTGCATTTTAAAAGATTGTTTATTAAGAGTGTATTGTTTTATTAATTATTAAATATTTAATTGCCAGATAGTCCATTTACAATATTTTTCAGATTATTCACTTATTATAACAAAACTAAATTTGTATTTTAAAGTACATGTTGTCATATAAATGACCAGTAAGTAACTCTCATGAGCCTAAATGTACACACAACACAGAAGCAGTTCTTGGTTTAATTGGAGTGAGTAAATTAATTCAGTCAGCTCAAACGGATTCATAAGTCTTTTTGATTCACTAAAAAGAGCCGGCTTAAAGAGTCGTATGTTTGGGAATTGGACAACTGTTGTTGATTCACTAAAAAGAACTGGCTCAAATCAGTTATTCGTGAATCAGATTAAACTGTCGCTTGTTAAGTCTTGTCTGTAGATTCAAAAGAACCAGCTCAAAAGAGTCATTTCTTTGGGAATCGGTCAACTGTTAGTGCTTTATGTCTCGTCTCACGCTGTAGGTTCAGTAGCAGTGTTGCTGTGGCGCTTAATAGTAATAAATTTTAGTCTGGTTTTCTGTACGCATCACCGGAATAATGTACATTCAAGAACCGTTAACGAAACCGTACATCATTGAGCTTTTATTATACTGCAATCATTACTAGAGAATTTGTATGTGTGGTTGTAGATAATTAAAACGTTCTCGCACATCCACTGTAAATCCAAGAGTGGTCTTCCCTTCATCCCGATGACATGAATGCTCCTATACATTACTTTCATCTTGCATCGAGATGTACTGCTATCCGTACGTGTCCACTGGTGCAGAATAAATCCTCTCAGCCCCACTCACCCCACCAGAGAACTGCCGCTTCAGGGTGAGTTTGTAATAAACAAAGCTAGTGTGTATGTTCTATTAGCTTTCAGTATAGGAGCAATGATGTCATCTTAAATATGCACGATTACAGTTGGAAAAATGTATGATGGAAAATGGAAAAAAACTTCATTTTCAAATGCCCAAAGTATACAAACAGTGCTGATTTATTGACGTTTTCTTACCCAGCTACAGAACTGCCACAAAGAATGTGTGCAATCATCATCTGAAGTCTGGATTAAAAGCACTGAATACACCTTCGCTCACCACACGTCAGTGGACAAAGCGTTTGAGACTATTGATGAGAACTGGGTCTACGATAAGAGCCGTTCTATGTAAACACCTGTGTTACTGACTGTACTGTAGGTCTATGGAGCCTATAGGGTGGCATCATCTTTCAGTATTTGCTACACATTGCCATTTTCTGAGATGTAAATCTAAGAGCTAGGGCTGAAAGTGCAATTAATTTCAAATGCCATAAATTACTTAGCCTCAATTTTAAAAAGCAGTTTATCTCAGCAAGACGGCCATTATGTGTGGCTGTTAATGACAACAAATCCTTCACACATTTCTGAACCACATAGGGCTGTTTTTTTAAGGACAACTGCTCCTGTAACTCCTGGGTGTAAACTAAAGTGCTGTGGGGAATGCTTTTAATGAATGTGGGATGCTGTAGTTAAGAGTGAATGTTTGTGTCTTTGAGTATGTGCGAATTTCAAAGAGGGTAAGGCTATGAAACTACCATGTGAACAACATGCTTCTTCATTTCCTCCCACTCTATCTTGTTGAAGAGTATATCAAAGCGGAAAGTTCACAGAACTATGTGTCCCTGATTGAAAGAACGCAAGTGTCTGTAAACATCAGATTTCAAGGGATTTACTCCCAATGCTGACTAGGTCTCTAAGTGTGGCACAAGTGCTCAATTAAAAGATGAGGTGGTGAGGGAAGTCACAAACCTCTTCCGAACATGTCTGAAGAGGTGAATCTCATTTATGAGAAAAAGCTCTCAGAAGGCAAGTTGAGTTTCAGATAGGATGCACATTTCAAAGTGGGACACACACTTTAAATATCCCTTGGCAAGGTAGAACACTAACCTGGAAGAATCATTGAACAAATTGCCTCTCTCTCACATTACTGCTCTAGATAAATCCGATTCATTTCCCCATCCTCTGACAACATCCTATTTGTCTTGTCCCTGCTCTTTTCTTTGTAGAATTACCCTATTATCGGAGTTGTTCTTAAATATGTTTTCAACAGAACCATGGCATCAAATGTAGCTCTTTGATCTGTATTATTGCACATGGATTTCACGAGAGGTGTGCGCATACATATATCTGTAAGACAAATCTGGCTTAGGGTCAGGGGCAGACCATCCAATGGGTTTTATGGGCCACTAGGGGGCCCACGAGAGCAAAAAAAAAAAAATCAAGCCGATGTAAACACGGAGACAGAGTGCAACAGCGAAATGCGTCAGTGTAGCGCACGGTCATATGGTAAAGTTCTCTGCTTAGGGTGCTCCCAAAGCGAAACGACATTGTCTGTTTGATGCATGCTAAAACAGCGCACTACTTTCTCTGGTAGAATTACCCCCTTTTTGTAGCATTTGAAATGTTACTTTCTCCATGCCTTTTTTTTTTTTTCCTGTAAAAATATCTAAACATCTTTTAAACAAGGTAAATGTATTTATGTAGGAATACACAACTTACATCTTGTTACAGTACTGTGCAAAAGTTTTAGGCACTTGTGAAAAATGTTGCATAGTGAGGATGTCTTCAAAAATAATGAAATAAATAGTTTTCATTCATCAATTAACATCATACAAAGTCCAGTAAACATAAAAAAGCTAAATCAATATTTGGTGTAACCACCCTTGCCTTCAAAACAGCACCAATTCTCCTAGGTACACCTGGACACAGTTTTTCTTGGTTGCTGGCACATAGGATATTCCAAGCTTCCTGGAGAATTCGCAACAGTTCTTCAATCTATTTAGGCTGTCTCAATTGCTTCTGTCTCTTCATGTAAAACTGACTCGATGTTCAGTGGCGGGCTTTGTGGGGGCAGTGCCATCTCTTGCAGAGCGCCCTATTCTTCTATTCTAATCATTTCTATTTGCAAAAGTAATGTTTGGGAGTCTAACCTGTATTTTTCCTATTGACACAAAAGCTGAAGATATAAATAATCATCTTAAGACAAATGTTTTCGTGAAATATCTTAAGTGCCTAAAAATTTTGCACAGTACTGTGTGTTTTGAAATACACTATATTGCCAAAAGTATTCGCTCACCCATCCAAATAATTGAATTCAGGTGTTCCAATCACTTCCATGGCCACAGGTGTATAAAATGAAGCACCTAGGCATGCAGACTGCTTCTACAAACATTTGTGAAAGAATGGGCCGCTCTCAGGATCTCAGTGAATTCCAGCGTGGTACTGTGATAGGATGCCACCTGTGCAACAAGTCCAGTCATGAAATTTCTTCGCTACTAAATATTCCACATTCAACTGTCAGTGGTATTATAACAAAGTGGAAGCGATTGGGAATGACAGCAACTAAAATGACAGAGCGAGGTCAGCGGATGCTGAGGCGCATAATGCGCAGTGGTCGCCAACTTTCTGCAGAGTCAATCGCTACAGACCTCCAAAGTTCATGTGGCCTTCAGATTAGCTCAAGAACAGTGCATAGAGAGCTTCATGGAATGGGTTTCCATGGCCGAGCAGCTGCATCCAAGCCATACATCACCAAGTGCAATGCAAAGCGTCGGATGCAGTGGTGTAAAGCACGCTGCCACTGGACTCTAGAGCAGTGGAGATGCATTCTCTGGAGTGACGAATCACGCTTCTCCATCTGGCAATCTGATGGACGAGTCTGGGTTTGGCAGTTGCCAGTAGAACGGTACTTGTCTGACTGCATTGTGCCAACTGTGAAGTTTGGTGGAGGGGGGATTATGGTGTGGGGTTGTTTTTCAGGAGCTGGGCTTGGCCCCTTAGTTCCAGTGAAAGGAACTCTGAATGCTTCAGCATACCAAGAGATTTTGGACAATTCCATGCTCCCAACTTTGTGGGAACAGTTTGGGGATGGCCCCTTCCTGTTCCAACATGACTGCGCACCAGTGCACAAAGAAAGGTCCATAAAGACATGGATGAGCGAGTTTGGTGTGGAAGAACTTGACTGGCCTGCACAGAGTCCTGACCTCAACCCGATAGAGCACCTTTGGGATGAATTAGAGCGAAGACTGTGAGCCAGGCCTTCTCGTCCAACATCAGTGTCTGACCTCACAAATGCGCTTCTGGAAGAATGGTCAAAAATTCCCATAAATACACTCCTAAACCTTGTGGAAAGCCTTCCCAGAAGAGTTGAAGCTGTTATAGCTGCAAAGGGTGGGCCGACGTCATATTAAACCCTATGGATTAAGAATGGGATGTCACTTAAGTTCATATGCGTCTAAAGGCAGATGAGTGAATACTTTTGGCAATATAGTGTAGATGACACGGTGGCTCAGTAGGTAGCACTGTTGCCTCACAGCAAGAAGGTCACCGGCTCAACCTGGGCCTTTCTGTGTGGAGTTTGCATATTTTCACAGTGTTTGTGTGGGTTTGCTCCGGTTTCCCCCACAGTCCAAAGACATACAGTTGAAGTGAATAAGAGACTCTAAATTGCCCGTGTGAGTGAGTGAGAGTGCGAATGGGTATGTCTGTGTGTGTTTGCCCTGTGATGGACTGGCCACCTGTCCAGGGTATTTCCCCCAAGACAGCTGGGATAGGCTCTAGCACTACACGTGAACCTGCACAGGATAAGCAGCTATAGAAGATGGATGGATGGATGGATATCTTGAATTAAGTTTTTTTTAGCCTATTTTCTTAGTCAATTGGCAAGTTGTTTCATCTTGTTTTAAACTGAATTATGTGAGATTAATGCTTAGCCTACAAGTAAAAAAAAAAAAAAAAAAAAAAAAAAAAAAAAAGAAACATTTGTTAATGTAGTATTAAAAATTAACTTCATTCAAGGTATTACTCTCTGAAAACCAGTCTTAATAGCTTATGCAAATTTTCTTTAAGTAAATGTATATTGTTTTAAAGACATTTAGAAATAATTTTACTGGGAAACAATAAAAAAGATTACGAAAATGATTTTTGGCAGTGAAGATAAATTACAAAGTAGAAGTTGCATTCATCAAGTATTTAATTTAGGATCCCACTGTTAGCAGCAAATTAGATAATAGCACGTCTCCTGAAAAAAGAAGAATGAATTTAATCTAAATCTTCTTCCGACAGTTGTTGGAAGCTATTGATATCTAGACTGCTACATGCTCCAGTGGAATGTCCTTAGAGAGCTTGGACAGGCCATTTTTCAACATTTTAATGAAGGCTAATAACAGCATGACTCTCGAAAGGGGACTTGTTCACATTAATAAACAAAATAAGCGGATGAGCTCGCACATACAAAAGCTTCCATGCTCTCTAGCCAAGGGGCTTTCAGGCCTGGCATTGGCTCAAGCCTGATGTTTTCTCTGTGTTCTCTTGTTGTGCCAAATTATATTGTAATTACTGGAGGCAGTCATGACAAGACTGAGGGCTGAATGGGGGTGCAGAGGCACAGAGGAGGCTTGCTTTGTTGCTGTTCAGTTGTGATGGTTACTCTGTCTTTCACAATATACCTTCTTTCCTTTTAGGCAAAATGTTACCATCGTTACCATTCATTTTCATTGTATGGAAAAAAAAATTATTCATAATAATGAAAGTGAATGGTGACTGAGGCTTACATTCTGACTAGCATCTCCTTTTGTGTTCCATGGAAGAAATAAAGTCGTATGGGTTTGTAACAACATGAGGATGAGTGAATTATGACCAAGTTTTCATTTTTGGATGGACTATCCCTTTAACAGGCAGGTCCAAATCCAGTGCTATTGGACTGCACTAGCTGCATTGACAGTGGCAGTGCAGCAGCAGTTGCAGTGATGAGCTCTGCCCACTCAGAGCTCCAGCCAATGAGAGCTCAATGCAGTCTTCTTATTTAGCATTCTAACGGTCTGTCTGGGCAGTTACACTATGAAGTCTCTGAATGTGAATGTGCTTCCAGACAGGTTTCTCATTTGGGTTTGGTGATGACTGTCTCAGGAGTGCCTACTAACACTTAGCCTCAGGTGCTAATGTGATACTGAGCCTCAACAAGAACAAGTTGAATGAATACATAATGGGGAACTGGAAATTTTCATTCAAACTTGAGATATTGACCTTGAAAATGATTGCATTTTAAGTTTATACCTGTCATTAAAAGTTGGGTGTCAGTTGGTGAGGTAATGTGCCTTCATCATTCTTGAGTTAATTGGACTTGTTCTGTTTTTGCTACAGGCAAACTGACCCCTCATACGTCATACGTTTGTTTTAACATTCTTCACTAAAACGAACACCATCTCGACTAAAAATATGTTTTACAGGACTTTGGCAATCTTTATAACAAATCATTGTACATACAGCTTCATAATAATTTCTGAAGACACTTAAAGACCCCATGAAAATTGTAATGAAAAAATTTCACTTGTTGAGTGCTTTGACATTTTTCTTATGGAAACAGGAAATTTGGATGAGACATATCGAAGGGCTGATCCTTTCTTCTTTCTTTTTTTTTTTTTTAAATAGCCAGTAGTTTACGTTACTCTGTGTAGTGCAAGATGAGTCATCAATATTTTTGGTCTGTTTTTCCAAATGAGAATGCAATTTTAAAGAGCCCATATTATGCTAATTTACAGGTTCATGATTATATACTAGAATAGGTTTACATGCTTTAATGTTCAAAAAACACATAATTTTTCTCATACTGAATATTTCTGCTAATCCTATTTTCATCCTCTGGCTCAAACGCTCTGATTTAGGTCCTATCTATTTAAAGCCCCCCTTTCTGAAAAGCCCAGTCTGCTCTGATTTGTCAGCTGACCATGTCTGTTGTTATTGGTCAACCACGTAGAGCATGTATCGGAAATGTATCGACCCTTACCATAACTGAGTTTAAGGCTTCCTTAACAGCTGTAAACACTATTGTAGTTATGGTAACAATGGCGTCGGTTTTTGCTGTACCAGTTTGAGTCCGAGACCAATAATGAAAGTTTGGAAGAACAAGCTGATCGACCCGAACCACATTCGCAAGCATGACTTGAGCAGGACATTTCACAGTGGTAAGTTTTAATTTTATAGCTTTCTTACAAATACACTGTTGATTATTGTGAACCTGACAAAGCTTCAAGCAAGACACGTAGTGCATCTAAGTTAGTCATTTTTTTGCTGAAATGGGTGTAGCCGAACTTTTTCGCCCGAGCTATTAATGGAGAACACAGCCTACAGCTGTGCACTGGGTGTACACTGTAGCTACAACACAAAACTCTGCTTTTGAACACTCGGTAGCAGATAAATTCACAAATAATCAAGCATACTTACAGGTAGTGATTCTGAAGCGCCAGATTGTCCCAACAATGTGGGAACTGCACCATCTTTCAGGAGTAACCGTCTTGAAAATCCAGCATTGGTTGTGGTTGTACTGCTAAATAATTGAAATACATTTTAACCACTGATTCTCCAATTCGTCTGCCTTTGGAAGTCTAAAAAAAGAGGTTTTGCTTTTGCAGAGAAGAAAACAGCGTCTTCTCGACATGGCGACAACACTAACCCAACTCATCCTGGCAGGCAGGCCAAAGTAGCCCTTAGGAGGGCATTATGCAAATGTGTTACATTGTGATATAGATGCTTTATGGAAGAAATGGCTGGACTACAATCCAGCCGTTTCTTGTAGTTCTTGAGCAGTGTTGTCTGTGGAAGAGAATAACTCCCTTTTGCGTGGACTTTGTGCTTTATAACTTTGCAGACCTTTTACATGCACAAACAGCTATATTACAGACTAAAGGACAGGTAAAATCCCCAAAAGCATAATAGGGCCTCTTTAAATGCATATCTGCTACGCTTAGTCAGCAATCAAATTTAATAAACACAAAAGCCACAAAAATCCAATTTGGATTTTGTTGGGTCTTTAATTTTAAAATGTTCCTAGAATAATGGAGTATACTGATAAGGCATCTGAATTCAGGCCATTAGCCATCTCGGTTGCACATGGCCTGGTGGCACTGTGGTTCCACCCAATAATATCATTGTATTTTCACACCACAAGTTCTAGACTACAGTAGGCCATCCATCTTTGGTCTACTGTTACATGCATTATGGAAAGAATCCATGATTCCATGACAGGAAATGAAATGCATTCATTGTGAGTGCTAAGAAAGGATGAATGGCCTTACAGTGTTGGGTAGAGGGGTAAGTGACTTCCCTGTTCATCAAATACAGGGTTTGTCTTTGTCTGGATGCTCAGCCGAGGCTGTGCACCAGGATGCTAATGAGGCTAATGGGGGAGCTAGGCTGAGGCCCAGGCAGTGAAGACGTGAAGACGCAGTCGCTGCACTAATACACCACTGTGTCTGCTCACTCCCCCGACAATCGTAATCTTGCTTAGGGTGTCAAAATGGTCAGAAACGGCCCTGAGTTGACTAAATGGCTTTAAGCTCCATAGACAGGAGTCACATTTCGGTTCAACGGGCGATCGGTTCAGCCGCCCTCAACCCATCAAAATATTCTGAGCAAGAACAGTTGTGTTAAACAGCTAGTCGAAAAAATAATGCTTTGGCTAAATGAAGCAAATCTTCTCTTGAGATTAATAGACATTAACTCAAAGTATGGCAAAAAATAAACAGTTTTTCTCCATTTTCATATCAGCAAAGGACTAATGTTTTATGCCATTCTCAGCTTGAGCATGCACCTTCACTTGAATTATACTTGAAATTTCTTTGCAAAGACATGTCCTCTTGAAAGACTGTCAGGTGTGTCAAGTTATTTTTCGTTCAAAGCAGCTCTGCCTAATGGTCATCCATTGGTATCTGGACTAGTGTGAAATTATGTTAATGTCATCCAGGGACAAGTGTATTGAGCTAATCTTTAGTCTCTAGATTCCACTCTACATAAAGTCTCTTGAATGAAATGACAGCGACTTTGATAAATGATAATGCATTGTTAAAAACACTAGTGTAGGAAGCTCAGGATATCAATGGTCTGCCAAATATGCCTTCCCATAAAACAGAGAAACATAGAACAATGTCCACTATGTTTCAAAACCAATGTGTGATATACTATGTACATTTTAAAGAAAGATTATGAATCCTTTACAGCAGTATCTCAGCTTGGGTGGACCCCAGCACTACACATTTTGAATGAGTCCCTTATCTTACTTAAAAAGAAAAAGAAAAAAATATTTTATCAGTCAGTATTTTTGTCTTGTTTTGTCCAGTAAAATATATAAAAAAGAAATCTTAAAAGTAGATTGCATAAGATTTCAAGACTTGTTTTTTAGAAAATATATTGAATTAATTTTATTTTCCATATCCTATTAGCATATTGTTTTTCTACAAATCTTAGTGATGTTTACACTTATTATTCCCCAAAAACAAGTCTTATTATCTTGCACAATGTTGCCTCTCACTCGTTATTTTTTTTAAAAAAATGTTTTACATTTACTGGAAAACAAGGGCAATTTTGCACTCTGTAATGGGTAGGCAGGCTGAAGATATAAACAGACGAAGACGATGATGTGAGAACCCAAATGCAGTTTATTATATACAGTGCCAACAAAACAAAAGATACGAAACAAGAGACTAGATTGAATTAACTATGACTATGACTTGACGTGACTATAAGAAAACAAACAAAGATCGAGAATCAAGGACAACGTTACTGGATTAAACAATCACATGACATGAACAAGAAACATGGCAACTAAACTATCAAAATAAAAGACATGAAATCAAAACATGAACAAAAACAAACATAAATGTTACATACTAACTTGGTTCAATTTTTCAGTTCAGGGTTATCATGAGCCAAATTGGGTGGATCAGATGAGTGAGACACATAAAATGTGCAAAGCTGGAGGGGCCCTGAAGAGCAGGATTGAAAAGCACTGCTGTAGAATCATCTACAGACATCAGATGTTCCAGTTAATGACATGCCAATTAGGTGTGTGCTTGAGGCCTCTTCCCTATGCAATGAACACAAACTTTAGTGGTTCTGGACCTATAAATACACAATATGAGTTTATGAAGTGAGGATCTCAGAAAAGCAATTCTTGAATTTCATGAGGCAAAAAGAGGGTACAAACCTAAAGACCTAGGCCTCCATAAATCCACATTCAGGCAGATGGAGGACTAATTCTTAGAAACGGATGAAATTCAACACTGCTATTACTCTTCCCAGAGAAGCTTTTTAACAATTATCACCCAGAGAGCAAGGCAAAAAACTGAACTCCAAGGTAACCATACAAAGTTGCTTTAGCTAATATAAGTGTTCATAAATCCCTGCTAAGGAAAACAACTGAAAAAGTGCCATTCGCATCGGAAGATAACAAACAAAGGAAGTACCAACTCACTCTCACAGCGAAATCATCAGGATTCATATGACTTTTCTAAATTTGGCTAATTCGTACGATATCGTGCAACTGCACTCGTTTGAATTTTTACGACTTTTACTAAAGCCAATGACGTCACTGGACATCTTTTCCATCTAATACACAACAATTACTTGCTTCTTTCACACACAACAGCTTCCTATCATGTTTACACAGTCTACTGATTGGTTAAGTTTAGATAAGGGGGTTGGGTAAGGGCATAATATTAATAAGCATGTCCTTAACACCTCGTGCACAGAACTCATGCTTACTTCCGCATTAAACATCCGGGAATTTGCACGTGATGAAGTCGAACGAGTTTATGCCAACAACATCGTGAGAGACCATAATAGTTCACTCAAAAATACAAATTCTGTCATTATTTACTCATCCTCATGTCCTCCCAAACCCATATGACTTTCTTTTTTTCTGTGGAACACAAAAGAATGTATTTTAAAGAATATCGTGATCCCTTTGTATGATGAACAGACAGATGAACAGATTCATTATTCATTCTAAAATCAAATCATTGATCAACTCAAGTACACAGGGCCCAAATCAAATATGGTGACAAGTCAATAACATCGATCTCATTGGATCTTGTGTCATGCCGATTGGAGAACCAATGAGGTTTGATGTTGATGACGTGTTACAATACAGTATTTTGCTATAATTTGAGAGTGATTAACAACTTAAATGTCTGTATATTCATCATACTAAAGGATAATTTGTCTTCAGTAGACTTGGAATATGACACACAAGTCACATGGACTTCTTTTCTAATACTTTTGGGTGCTTTTTAAGCACCATCGATCGCAACATTCTTTAAAATAAATCCTTTTCCATAGGAGAAAAAGTCATTTGTGTTTTAAATGACATGAGGGTACGCAAAAATTACAGAATTTAAAAATGTTTGGTGAAATTTTTTGGGTGTTGTTTCCAGGTTAAATAAAGGTTACTACTACTAACAGGGAAAACAAGGAAACAGAAGTTTATAGCTTAAAATGAAAGCCTTATTTAACTGATTTGATGTGCATAATATAAAGCTAGTATTACTTGAAAAAAAAATTAAAAATGTGTTTTTCAAAAATCACCTTCTATGTCAACTTTTTAATGAGACATTTACAGTGTGTGTCAGTTTAAAAGCTGAGGAGATGACACCCCTGCGAGCATCTGTGGTAGATCACAGCAATCTTCATGTCAGTGGAGGCCACAGCATTCAACCTATGTGTTTCTGCTTTGAGAATAAGGGAAACCTCAAGGTGTCTCACTGTAAAATTAAACTAATTTGAGGTGGGAAACAAGCCAGAAAGGGAGAAGGAGAGAGAGAGAATATTGCATTTGAGAAGGAAATAAAGCTGAAATCAAAGTACACCTCAGTAAATGAGTGTAGCAGTAAGTCATTAACACTGATCTGGGGTCAGTTTCATTACTACATGCAGGAGGAAATCAAGTAGCCTTAGAGTTCAGTGTATGATCCTGGTTCAGTCTAGGGATGTGCAAGAATTGTCGACTAGTCAGATTAGTGATGTCGATTAGTAATTTTTAAACAATAAAAAATAATTAAAAGGTTTTAACTTTTTTAATTGTCATATTTAAGAAAGCCTGTTAATTTTGGAATTATTGTAGTTTAAATATTTTAGTCTCTCACGCTGTCCCTTCCACATCTGTACCAGCCGAGAGAGTGTTTTCTGTGGCTGGTGTCAACAGGCTTCGCTCACGTCTCCTTCCTGAACATGTAGCTTTTGTTTCTGAATAAAAATATATTGATGCATTAATGATTAAGGGGTGTAACCTTTTTTTCTTTATTCTTTCATGAATAAAAAAATATTGGCTCTCAGCAGATTACAAGCTGGCATTTGAAACACATTTCATTTAAACGTGGTGAGGCCTATCTTTAAAATTCGATGCCCTGTTCAGTTCTGTATTTATTTTAAATGCATCAACAGATTTATTATTATTTTTTTGGTCATATATATATATATATATATATATATAGGTCTATTCATTTACTATTGTGGTATTTTGAAACACTGACGTTCGGCCTATCGTCCAAGAGTAAGGTAGGACACCTGTTTTAATTGCATTTTTGATCGTTCTAATAAAGTTCATATTTGATATATTTGATGTGCCATTTTTAATTCTATATTTAGATTTTTTAAGTGTAGTTTAAATACTCTGTAGTTGAAATAAGAAGGTCGAACGCAAAAGAGTTTAGCCGTTGGAATTCATTTATGAAATAGAGGTAGGCAAAATTTGCGGCTCATTAAATTACATTACATTATTCCATATCTGTTGTTAGTTCTATATTATTAGTGCTTTCTTTTCTTGCTTTGTGCTCAGTTTATACACCCAAATGCTATCATAGATATTTATGTATACTGATTTTATGAGCAGTGATGCGTAATGTTACCCACACGCTGTTTTGGGCATTCTGCTTTTATTAGCTCTATTGTTTTTACTTAATTTATATTTACATTTATGAATTTTACTTATGTAATGAAGACATGAACAACAAAAGGTGTTGGCAAAACATGCATTTAAGGATGAAAAACACCAAAGCAAAACAAAGCGCCACAACAATATTTTACTTTCGGACTTTTTGGCTTGGAGCAATGTTCCCGTTGTTTCATACAAAATCCGTAAGTCTCTCTTTTAAATCCGTAAGTCTCTCTTTTTTTCAGTTTTGTGCATACAAAGGTTATAGTTATTAAGCTTATTTATTTTTTTGAATAGCCTTTCTGTTTGAGGCAGTGTGCTTAGCATCCACAGCCTATTATTAAGAAATGCATCTGATTGGTGTCTTGTGGAAATTACTCCGGCCTAATTATACAGGGCTTTGTTGACCGACTAGTCGACTAACAGTCGACATAACCCACCGACTAGTTGATTTTGAAATTATGTAATTTTGCACATCATTAGTTCAGTCGGACAAGAGATTATCTTTTAAACTAAGTGAAATTAGAATTTCACATTTTCTGAAGAGAGGGGTAAGTGGTGCTTCCCTGTGCAAAACTTGTGACAATAATGCTAGAGTGTTGTTTGTGGTTGCCAGGGCATTGCTATGCATTTGCTATGGTGATTTGGGGGGTTGCTTACTGGCCTGAGTCAAAAGAGCCCACCTATGATATTTATATGATATTCTCATCCCTAGATAAGGTTTGGTCACTTTTTTATTTTGAAATCTACAGACTTTTTTCCACACTGATCACATTGTGTATTTGGCAAAAGTAGGTTGAAAGTTTGCTGCTGAAATCTCTTGAATTCTACTTAATAATTTTAGTTAAATAGACTCATACACTAACATAGCTCAAATAAAGAAGATTATAACTCATTCTAGGTCTGTCATTAAATAAACTTATTTGTCAACAAAAATGCATATATGCCTGTACTTTAATTGCACATGCACAAGGAAAACTGAGATATTGACCACGTTTACATGCACTTAAGAAAATGGTTTATCCAGGGTTTTTGCAGAAAGTACCATTCTGAAACGCCATGTAAACAAGAACGCTGATTTCCTTATGCCGCTTAATGGATTAAGAGAAAGCGGTTTAACACACCTAGGTTTCTCTCGGAGAATGCAGCTTAAGGTGGCCATAAACGCATAAGCGGTGTTCTTTGAAGAGTGCGTGTGCATGGAACAGACTGGGATAACAAACATTGTCGGATGGAGCCCAAAAATAAGTAAACGCAGCAGAAAGAATTCAACATTTCTGGGAGTACAGTGGGTAATCACATATACTGTTAACTATACCCATTTATACACACCACTGTAAAACATTGACTGTCCCTCGCATTTGCCTATGCGATCACACATTGGGGAAATCCAGGAATTTTACGTAAGAGGGAAACCCCACTATTGCAGTGCAATTCAGCTGCAGGCCGCGATAGAATGTAAAGGAAACAAATACAATAACTCTGGAATACCTGGAAATAAAGCAAAGCAACAAAGAAAACAATAGCAATGTCTTCCTCGGATCCCATGTTTGTTATTTAGTGTCGTGGGAAAATTATATTGCTGTGGAGAAAGCCGCTTACCAACTGAGCCGCATATGGGAGTAAAGAGTATGCCACTTATACAGTACATGTAAACGGGAACATTGTTTTCTCGCAATAAGCCGCTTTCTAGCGTCCATGTAAACAGTAGTCAGTGTTAGAGATCACCTTAAGGGTGACATCACACGAAACAACTATTTGCAACAAAACCACATAAATAATACTACAAAAGAGCTAAAACCTCTATGAATTCTTAATAACTATTTAGCTATTTAAGTGTCCCCCTAAGTTCCCTTTTACCAAGGAAACATAATTAAATAATTAAAGCACAAGGAATTGTGGGTATTCCCCATAGCCTCAATTTTGTACTCAGTCGTTTAAGTTATTAACGCTTAAAATCTTGTCTATAGATTTTAAAGATTTTATAGAAGCACTGTAATTACCTTTCCTCATGATACAAGCTAGCCAGAATCCTATGGCTTGCATATTTGGCACAGGCATCTGGCTACTGCAAGATTATCAAAGTAAGTTTGGTTTTATCTTGCCTAATCATCTCCTCAGAGGCTGCATTCAATTGGCACTTCAGCATAGAAACGTCTCTGTTTAATAGGTCAAACACACAATATCTACATACATATTTATTACAATTTTGAATTGGCAGTGGAATTGTCATGGTAAAAAAAAAAAAAAGCCTGTCAGCATGAAGTCTATTTTCAAGTTTATTTTAGGCCTCAAGACTTAATTTTACCTGAACTCAAAACTCCTTACTACTCCATGGGCCCTCAGTCATCCTTTGAGTCATTGGTGGGTGGATGTTAACGAGATGATGCTTTAATTTCAATAAATTATTAAAACATATTTGTATGCATGCATTCACACAGAACACCCACAGAACCAAACTTGATGAGTGGAAACCACTAGCAACAATCTCAGGAAACCAAACAGAGCCACACAGATGGACAGATGGAGATATGGGAACCGTCAGTCTGAAGTTGCACTTATCTATTTACATATGCTGCCTCACTGGAGAATGAGTCACAGCAAACCAAATAAGCAGCCTCTAGCTAAGCACACACATCCCAAAGTGACGATGCTTTCTCTCGTTTTCACACAAACACATACATTCTGTTCTCTGTTCTCACAGAAATATAGAATCATTCTATTTCCACACACTAGGAGGTAATTGTTTCAGTTTTGTTTCCAAATTCAATCATGCAAGTATAAAGGATTGTTGTTATTGTTTGCGGATATAGTGTGAGTAATGGCATGCCACCAGCAAAAATGACAAATCACACGTTCAAATGTGAGAAATAAAATGTAATGCTACAGAAGATTCAACAATGGTGAGAATAGAGGAGATGACAGAATGAAATAAAAGGAATGTAGAGATATAGGGGTACAGTGCCAGATACCAGTCAAGATTCTCAGCTATGATTTCCGGTGCTAGCTTTAACATGTGCTGGTCCAGTCCAGTAACCTCATATACAGTAACAGTGGTTCTCAACTGGTTTTGCTTCAGGATGCAGATTTTACATTGGAAATCAAATTGGTGAGCCAATGCAGTACCAAACCTGTAGTTAATGTAATCTGGGTCATATTTTCTTGTATAGTTTTGTTCATGGTTTACAAGGATGAGGGCATGTCACACAACCTGGTTGTTAGCATCTGCCCAGTTTGGCTAGCTTTTATTGCATAAAAGATGAATTCATGTAAAATTACCATATGAGTTTGAGTGAATGCAAGACACACAAAAATGATTCTGAGAACAAATAAACACTCATACACTGCAAACAAATTTTTTTTTTTAAATTTATAAAAAAAAAAAAAAAAAAAAAAATATATATATATATATATATATATATATATATATATATATATATATATATATATATATATATATATATATATATATATTGTTCAGTATTTTTGTCTTGTTTTTGTGTAAAAATATATAAATATCCTAAAAACAAGATAAATCTACTTGAGCAGAAAAATGCCAGATAAAACATTAATTTATTTATTTTTAGATTTCTCTAAAAACAAGACTTGTCATTTTGCTTCTCAAGTAAATGTCTTGTTATAGGGATGTTGAGATAGCTTTACAAGAAAACAAGACCAAAAAAAAAAAAAAGCAAGAAAATTATTATTTTTTAAGTGTAGCTGTCCCTTCCAATGGGTACTTCAGTTGGAACAGACCCCTAGACAACACGGACAAGCATACAAACACAGCTTGTGTTTACTTGAGAATATTCTGCGGTAAAATGAGAGATAGTCTGTATGCTATGCAAGATACTCTCGAGGCCTCATCAGATTGGGATTCTGACAGACATGGCAGCCGTCCCTGCTGGTAAATGAGAGCAGAACAAACCGAGCTGTGGATCACAAAGCTAAGTCTATGATTACAGATTGGAACCGAGAGGGACCAAACTGCAAAAAAAAAAAAAAAAAAAAAAAAAAAAAGAATAAGAATAATAATAAATAACATTTTTTTTAAATTAATAAAAAATTCAGTATCATCAGTATTTTTGTCTTGTTTTCAGAGAACTGAATGAAGTTTATGGCAAATTTGCCCTATTGGCAAATAGTTTTATCTTGCTTAATCTTGTCTGTATATTGTTAGATTTATGATTTAAAAAAAAAACAAACAAACAAACAAAAAAAAAGTAGTAATGGGGTAGGAAAAATAAACTTAATTCAAGTAAAAAATACAAGTAAAAAAACAAGCAATTTTCAAAACAAGCAAACATCTTTTTAAAAAGATGTTTAAATTTGTACTGAGGAGCAAGACAAAGCACTTTGACTACAGTGTCAGAAAAGCACTATAAACGTGTAATAAATTGATTTTTTTGCAGTACAACTACATGTGGAGCACTATAACAGACCTGTCTAAAGGTCACATTTAGCATGATTTGCATCTTCTGTATGGACGGTATTTTAAAGCAAACTGCCAAAGCTATGCATTAGTTATTCTTACATTTACAGGTGCATCTCAATAAATTAGAATGTCGTGGAAAAGTTCATTTATTTCAGTAATTCAACTCAAATTGTGAAACTCGTGAATTAAATAAATTCAGTGCACACAGACTGAAGTAGTTTAAGTCTTTGGTTCTTTTAATTGTGATGATTTTGGCTCACATTTAACAAAAACCCACCAATTCACTATCTCAAAAAATTAGAATGTGGTGACATGCCAATCAGCTAATCAACTCAAAACACCTGCAAAGGTTTCCTGAGCCTTCAAAATGGTCTCTCAGTTTGGTTCACTAGGCTACACAATCATGGGGAAGACTGCTGATCTGACAGTTGTCCAGAAGACAATCATTGACACCCTTCACAAGGAGGGTAAGTCACAAACATTCATTGCCAAAGAAGCTGGCTGTTCACAGAGTGCTGTATCCAAGCATGTTAACAGAAAGTTGAGTGGAAGGAAAACGTGTGGAAGAAAAAGATGCACAACCAACCGAGAGAACCGCAGCCTTATGATTGTCAAGCAAAATCGATTCAAGAATTTGGGTGAACTTCACAAGGAATGGACTGAGGCTGGGGTCAAGGCATCAAGAGCCACCACACACAGACATGTCAAGGAATTTGGCTACAGTTGTCGTATTCCTCTTGTTAAACCACTCCTGAACCACAGACAACGTCAGAGGCGTCTTACCTGGGCTAAGGAGAAGAAGAACTGGACTGTTGCCCAGTGTTCCAAAGTCCTCTTTTCAGATGAGAGCAAGTTTTGTATTTCATTTGGAAACCAAGGTCCTAGAGTCTGGAGGAAGGGTGGAGAAGCTCATAGCCCAAGTTGCTTGAAGTCCAGTGTTAAGTTTCCACAGTCTGTGATGATTTGGGGTGCAATGTCATCTGCTGGTGTTGGTTCATTGTGTTACTTGAAAACCAAAGTCACTGCACCCGTTTACCAAGAAATTTTGGAGCACTTCATGCTTCCTTCTGCTGACCAGCTTTTTAAAGATGCTGATTTCATTTTCCAGCAGGATTTGGCACCTGCCCACACTGCCAAAAGCACCAAAAGTTGGTTAAATGACCATGGTGTTGGTGTGCTTGACTGGCCAGCAAACTCACCAGACCTGAACCCCATAGAGAATCTATGGGGTATTGTCAAGAGGAAAATGAGAAACAAGAGACCAAAAAATGCAGATGAGCTGAAGGCCACTGTCAAAGAAACCTGGGCTTCCATACCACCTCAGCAGTGCCACAAACTGATCACCTCCATGCCACGCCGAATTGAGGCAGTAATTAAAGCAAAAGGAGCCCCTACCAAGTATTGAGTACATATACAGTAAATGAACATACTTTCCAAAAGGCCAACAATTCACTAAAAATGTTTTTTTTATTGGTCTTATGATGTATTCTAATTTTTTGAGATAGTGAATTGGTGGGTTTTTGTTAAATGTGAGCCAAAATCATCACAATTAAAAGAACCAAAGACTTAAACTACTTCAGTCTGTGTGCACTGAATTTATTTAATACACGAGTTTCACAATTTGAGTTGAATTACTGAAATAAATGAACTTTTCCACGACATTCTAATTTATTGAGATGCACCTGTATATGGTCAGGAGAAAATAGTTAATTCTAGTTTTTTCTGCTATCCTTTATAGAGAATTTCACCTTTAAATGGGTAAATGCTTGCTGACCATGAATGTTACACTCGCAGTATAATGCTGCTGATAAGCATACTTTTGGAGCTAGCTTTTCTTCTCTTTCTCACGTCTCAAAATACTGATAGCATTGCACTTAGCACAGGCTCTCCCTATAATTGGACCTCACCATCTTTCCAACCAAAAACTATATCTTAAAGAGTTAGTCACATTTAATAGATAACGGCGCTATGACTGCTCAGCCCGAGAAAACTTTGATAAAGAGCTTATGATACTATATCATAATAAGCACTCATGTTTTAGAAGTGAAAAATGAGCTTGGTTACTAATGTTTTGACATCTCTCTAACAGGACTAAGAACCTGTTTACACCTTGTATTAATATCCATATTGGATGGTCCAATCACAAGTGGGCAGAGCTAAATACAGGTGTAAAATGGGGCCAAAATGTTTCATGATCTGACCATGCAAACAATGTCACAGGCAGTCAGAAACACATGTGATCACATCACATTTTTAGTGTATAAGCAAGCGCATCCTGACGCAACGTGGACAACAGCGAAGGAGCACCTACTCATCTAACACGTAATAAAAAACATATAAAAACTGTGAAAAGCCCATACATATACATGCACATGCCTTCACAAGCTGGTCTAAGATAGTCCTTTTAGCAAAAGTGAGACTGGTGAGACAGAGAAGCATGGTCTGCCTGATTTGAACAACAAGCCTTGCCAGTTTGAGAATGGAAAGAGAGACAAGAAACTCTTGAGATTCAACAAAAGACAGAGAAAGAGAAATAAATCAAGATAGAACTGTGAAGCGGGGGTAGTGTTTTAGGTCTGCCACACCAGCTGAGCAGTGCGTAGGGTGAGCGCACTGCGACCCACTGTTAAGTTGCCAATTAAAAGCACCACTGGGGTACGGGTTGAGACATGTGCCTCAACTCACTCCAGGACATACTTCTTGACTTCAAAGGAGACCATGCTAGAAAGTCAACTCTCCACTGATGCTAAAAAGCAATTCTCCTTTACCCTCCCAGTGCACTTTTCAATTCCAGCTTCCCACTATTTCTCTCTATTGTGACATGGATGTTTTTGTAAATGCCAGTGGATCACAGCAAATTCTCAAAATGCAAACCTAGCAATAGGCCTTGTTTGGCAAATATAACATCACTTCAGGAATAGCAAGCTTAAATACCAATTGGGTCTTTACCTAAGCTGGTTTAAGTTGGTTTACTGGTGTTATTTAGTCTCCTAGCCTGGTCAGGTCGGTCTGTTGGCTGGTTTTACCAGCTATGCGTAAGTTACAACTTAGTTTAGTTGTGGCGTAAATGGGCATTGCACCATTAAACTTAGGTAGAACGTAACCCTACATACAAACAAAATATTTAAGGTAGCCTCCGACTGACTGATGACATCAGACTGATTTAATGACATCGGTGAGCTCATGTTTTGCGTGACAATCTTTAATCTTTTAGATATCTACGACGATGTTACACTCATTTACTGGAGAGAACATTTAGATGACAGACAGACAGATAGATAGATAGACAGATGATTTGCATTAGACTAGTACTGAGCTTAATAATGTGTTACAGTTCTTTGTTTTGTAAAAAAAAATAAAATAAAATTATGTTTACAGCAAGATTGCATGTGTAAACATTACTTAATGCATTAGTTAACATGAACTAATAAATGCTGTTATAAAGTGTTATTCATTGTTAATTTTGGTTAATGTTAATTGATACATATACATTTCTTTACATTGAAAAGGTGTAAATGTTAACACTACTTAATACAATAACTGTCTTGAATTAACAATGGACAAGACAACACCCTTTTTAAACATTTATTAAGTTAGGGATAATGTACAGTCAGCTGGTCATTAGCCACTTCGCGTCAGGGTCTTGTCAGGGTTTATTTTGCGATTACGATCAGTTAAGTGTACATTTTCCTAATTTATAACACAGGAGTTACATTTTGGTCTTTTTCACACAACACGGTTATCTCTCGTTATATGTGCTCTTCTCAGAAGGTTAATGGACTGAATGATTAAGCAAGTACAGTAGTTTCAAATGAGTTTAATCCAGGACACTTCTGTCAAAAGACACTATTGCCTTGCTAAACCTATGTAAATCTCTGTCCCCCAAATGTTAATTAAGAGTTGTTTGTTGACACATCCACATGTAGTCTGTAATACCTAACCATGTGATTTGGATATGATGTTGTATTAAGTTGAAATGATGTCACTGTGCTTTGCATTTGCTTTTATGACCAAATATGCTGTCAGTTTTAATTTTTTTTTTCCCTTGCCACAGCTTTGACTTTGGTTTTATTGATTTGGTAAGAAATTTAAATGCAGTTAATTCTAAAAAGTTAATGAATTTACAAATAAAATTTGGCAAACAATATATTACAGTATTATACTGTAAATTGTTTTACAGCAGGGGGGTGCAGAGTGGAGCTTACCTGCACAGAAACAGGTAAAAGGGGTTTTGTCAGAGGGGTAGTGTCAAAGGAGAGGATTTTTTTCCCAGTAGGGTAAATCGAGAGAAGACCAAACATCAGCAGCCTGGTATTTCTAGGGATGTTTTTCTAGGGTTTATTGGGTAATTAAAATTTGAGCAGTGGCCATATGCTCCATGTGACTGGAAGTGGCTCTGCCACAGAACCTTGACAGGGAACAGGTGAAGGAGAACAGATACACTTGCTGAATGTTGCCATTTTACCATCTGTTACTTGTTTTTAAATTAAATTACTCAGACATGACTTTAGCTTGGACTAATGTCGCATCATACTCTTACAAAGTACAACACATAAATTTCAGTCAAAGCTAGGTACATTTTCAAACCGAAGTAAGGGAGCTTTAACATTGAAATCAGTGTGCTTTCCAGGCCTTCCTTTGCTGAATAGTCCAATCACCAGGCCCAGATGGAATGTGCTAACTTTTCTTTTTTTTTTTTTAATGTGCTGATTGCCCAGCTGAAAAGACCAGCTTAGACCATCATCAATTCTCTTGTTGGTCCAGGCTGGCTAATGCTAGTTAGTGCTGGTCGTGAGTTTTCTGGTGAAGCTGGTTGACCAAAGAAATCTTGTTGTTTAAGCTAGTTAACCCTCTGGGGTCTGAGGGTGTTTTGGGCCCTGGAGAAATTTTGACATGCCTTGACATTTGTGCTTTTTTCAGTTGCTTAAAAACATATTAATGGCTAAAGTCTGATAACACTGTTTTCAGCACAAACTGGGCTACAATAATATGTGAGCAGCATGTATGTACACGTTTGTATTTTTGAGAAAATAAAGTTTATGCGTGGTTTTTGAAAAAACTAAAATTTTAAGTCACTGAAATAAGGCCATATATCACATACTAAACATTTGTTCACAAGACTTTTGAGGACTGGATCTTGTAGCCTAGAGTTTTTGCTATAAAATGATGTGAAAACCATCCTGATACTCATTCATACAAAACAATATAGTCATTTAACTTTTGTAAGACACTTTTAATGTTGAAAGGCCATATACGAGGAGGCGTGGATAATCATGAATATTGATGTGATTCACACCTCAGGAGACAAAGACCCCTCCCCTAAGAGAGAATGAATGTTTGTAGCTTATTCACAAAATCAAGTTTAAGTTAAAAGAAGTAATCTGACTATACATTTTCTTTACATAAAGACTTTACTTAAAAACTTTAGACCTACACTACCATTTAACAGTTTTAGATCAGTAAGATTTTTTAATGTTTTTAAAAGAAGTCTCTTCTGCTCACCAAAGCTGCATTTATTTGATCCAAAATACAGCAAAAACAGTGATACTGTGAAATATTTTTACAATTTAAAATAACTTTTCTATTTGAATATATTGTAAAATGCAATTTATTCCTGTGATCAAAGCTGAATTTTCAGCATCATTACTGCAGTCTTCAGTGTCACATGATCCTTCAGAAATCATTCTAATATGCTGATTTTCTAATATGGGCATATTTACAGCACATTTTACACATTTACACCCGAACAGATATTTGCAAGCACAAGCTTCGTTGATGATAATGAGGCAGCATAAACACTAGTTAAAATATAATCTAAACATTCATATTATTTTTATATCATATTACATATCATATTTATAACATACAGCATACAATTGAAATACCTGCTTTAGCTGAAACAACATTTAAATGTAACTAAAACTTGCCTATTAGGACATATTTCAAATGTCAATACTCTGAATCCTGGCTGGCAAGTCTGGAAATAGTCCAGCTAGTAAAATATGTACATGTTTATATAAAATAGCATGTCAACTAATGTAAGTAAAGACTTACTCATCCGAAATTGTATCCTCGGCTGGATCAAGACGTTCTTCAAAATGCAAACGTTCCTCTTCGGATTCCCGCTCTTCTTCTGAGGAAAATGTGAACTCTTCCTCACAATCGATGAGCATCTGTAGAGCTTCCTCAACTGTGTAGCATGCCATCTTCCAAATGCGCAGGAAAGTGAATGAATAGGATGATGAACGATGTTTTTTAAGGCAATGTTGGGGGTGTTTACCTTACCGTATGAATAGCGCCCTCTGTTGGTGGGTGTGATCACATTAGCGATAATGAGCTGAGCCAGGAGAAACTGTACATCGCTTTGTTTCATACAGATTACATTGCAGGAGAATATTAGTTTTTAAATTTGAATTGTTTTATTTACAAGTAGGCATTTTAAGCTTTCTTTAGACATATGTTTCATGTTTGTGTGATAAGTATTTGCGAGATTCACTTCATTTTTGTGACGTGTTTCAGAAAGATGCTCGCGGAGACAGAGACGGCTGAAAGCGCACCCTGTTTATTTTCTTTATTTTACAAAAGCACAAGGTTTTGTTGTTATTGTGAGTGTACACAAATAAAAGTAGACCCTTTATAGTTTCTAATGATGTCTTACACTTATCTGTATGGCCAAAAATGACGGAGTATTTTAAGTTGTTTCCGCTGTTATGCAGAAAAAATCCAGCAGGACGTGCCGGCGCAATGCAAAAAAAAACAAAACAAAAAAACATGTCAAATGAGCAAAATTAAACTGACAGACGATGTCTCTATGAAAAAGGTGATTGACTCTTAACTGTAAAGTGGGATTTCCATTCCTAGAGCCGCCATATTCAGTATTACAATTTTTCCCATTCATACTGTAAGTATACCAGTGACCCGTCTCATTCTATACAGTTTATAGTACAACACTCTTATTATAGCAATAAGCATGACCAAATTAGCAATATATTTCATAAACACGAAAGAAGCATGGGATGTGTAGAACTTGTGAATAATGTGACTTCAATTTCTGAGGAAAGCGCTTTCAACTGAGTTCTGTGTGTGCAGATTCGATGCTGGCCTGCCCATCACTTGTCCTAATCTGTGGGGAAGTCTATATCTAGACTGAAGATACTTGTTAGTGCCAGTGCTCAGTGCCTGAACTCTTGGGTAACAATCCTGTTTAAGTGCTACACAGCTAACTGCTAACTTTACAAGAAGTAAGAGAGCTGAGTTGGGCTTTAGCAGCCTAACACAACAGGGGAGCTTTCCCAAGCCTCTGCAACCAGTCTCACTGAGACTTTCCAGCAAGGACACAGCTAATCACCCAAACTCACAACTTTCTCACTTCCTCCAGGAAGCCAGACTTTCTCCTCATCTTTGTTAATCTGGATTTCAGCACAGCAGAGAAGTGTCTGGCTTCATGTATGCTAGGGGATTTATTCAATGATTTTAAAAAGCTGAACCTCTGTGTCCCATTTTGCCACCATATTGTCCTCTGCGGAAAAAGAAGGCAGTGACTCCAGATTTCAGTAAGTGCTATAAGCTCCAAAGGGTGAAAAGATTACATGTTCTCTTTCTTCTGTAATCCCAAGATAATTAATCTTTCCTGGTATCCTTTTTGATGACTGTTGCGCTGCCGTAGAGCATTTGTGAGACTTTTAAAAACAAACTGAATAAATGAACTAAAGCAATGGCCTGCCATGGAGATAATGAGAAAGTCACTTCCTATCGCAAGCTGTATGGCAGATAGTTTAATTACGTTCCCATTTTTAATTGAACATGAATTATTTAGAGTCTGTGCATTAATGAAGTAGCACAAATACTATCCAGTCAACGACAAACCCTGTCATTTAACATGACTGCACCATATCGTCCCAGCTAGATTCTCTGGCAACAACTCTTTGATTAAATTTTCTGCAGAAAAAGTCATAAAAAAGGAGTTTCCTTTTATAAAAAATACAAAATGAATGGTTGATCCTGTGATTGTTCTCTTCATTATTTAATCAAACAGCAATGCTTGAAGGAACGGGACAGTAGAATTTTTTCTAAAGCCACATTTTCTTGTATCATGGCCTTTTCTTAAAAATAAACAAGGCACAGTAATGCCCTGTCCACAATGTGACCATCAACCCTTGCCACCCTCTAATGCACTCTTTAGTGATGTAATGTGGACCGGGTTGTCCACAGTGAAGTATGCATCAAGGCGGGCATCGAGGGCACATCACTGCCACAAAAGGCGCATTTTTGAACATCCTTCTGAATTATAACATAATGTGACACCCTTTATGGGGGTGGGTGGGGGGGTTGTAAAATTTCAAAATATCACAATATTATACCTTCTGATACTGTATTTATATTCTATTGCAAAGAATCAATACTTTTAGTTACAATTTTCACTTTTTTCCTTTTTTTTTCTACCCAAATTGGAATGCCCAATTTCCATTGCGCTCTAAATCCTCGTGGTGGCATAGTGACTCGCCTCAATCCGGGTGGCGGAGGACGAATCTCAGTTGCCTCCACGTCTGAGACTTGTTGAGCACGTTACCGTGGAGACCTAGTGCATGTGGAGGCTTCACACTATTCTCCGTGGCATCCACGCACAACACACCACGCGCCCCACCAAGAGCAAGAACCACATTATGGCGACCACAAGGAGGTTAACCCAATGCGACTTTACCCACCCTAGCAACCAGGCCAATTGGTTGCTTAGGAAGCCTGACTGGAGTCACTCAGCATGCAATTTGACCACTTCTCAGACAAACCGTGCAATGAACACTATTTTTATTCCACCAAAATCCAAACTCAAAACACGCTAAGAATAACTTGTTTCATTAGTAAGAATGACTGTATATAGATCCTCCATGCAACTAGACTGCAAGAGTTTTTGTGTACTGATAAAAGTGCTGGAACCAAGGTATGCTATTTCCTTATATTGTTTATTTATTTTTTTTATTTACTGAAGCTGATGTGCCTATTCTGCATGCTACTTCTATGATGAGGTAAAGCAGATGAATGAAAAATTAGTAAACAATTGCAACACATCACAATTTTGCAACACAATCCACAAAACACTACAGTAGGCTATACCATTTTATCATATGGCAAAGTCCCTGCTAATTTCCACCTTAAGAGCAAAGGCCAAGAGACCACAAGCCCACCTCAAGTGTGCCATTTGAGACAGAGAAGAAAGTTATGATCATAGAGCATTATAAGAGTAATAGCCATAATTCAACCTGAACTGTGGTCTCAAAACCTTCCATCCATCTTCTTCTGATAACAAAGCCAATGATAGGACTCTTGCTAGCTCTTCAACAAGGTCCACAAAGTCAGACCCTGACTTTCAATTAAAACTGAATTTCCTAATCAGAGGTGACTCCGGAGACTCCCCATTTTATATTTTATCCAATTACTGAGTCACAAAGTCAAAGCTAACCTCATCCCAAGTACCTATCATAAACTCAGCTGGAATTTGAATTTCCCTGGCTATTACAACATGCTATCTGTGCTGTCGTTACACATTACACCTGGCGGCATCAAAGAGCAAACGCAAAGTCATTTAATACAGAGAGAAGTTATTCTCTCTCCAGGCATTAGGGCAAGCCATGCATTGGCTATTTATGTAAAGCACCTACGGCATAGGCAGCAGTTAAATTTTCTCCTTAACCAATCTCACCTTGGGCATCCTATAAGCCGGAAATACACCTTTTGCAACAGAAAAGAAGCAAACATCAGTTAGTGAACCCCAATGATTTAAATTACACTATTCTCTTGACTTAACCTCAATGATACAATTAACGTCTGAAACTTACTGAATATTTAACAGATAAATGTGTTCTCCACAAATAACAAAGATACAACATCCTTTTTCCAAGCGATGTGTGTAATTTATTCTGTGTTAAAATATTTTCTCCTATTTGGGATGATAGGCAGAAACAACTAAAAGTTATTTGTAGGCTGATTTCCCTGAAAACTGTAAACTCTTGTGCTATGGCTCTGTGGAACTTTCAAAATATCCAAATGGTGTGAGTTTGGGGCGGGACTATCTGTTTGTCCAACCAATCACAGACAAGGCAAACTGTCATTACTGAAAACAGTGATTAATTTTGCAATTCCGTTTGGTTACACTAGTGGCACAGAAACTTCACCTTAACATCATATAGACATTTATTTATGGACATTTTATAATAATATATTAGGTCTAGAAGGCTAGAAATTATTTAACATTGTTGTCAACAAACTTTCAACCAAGTTTCTTCAGCACAAATGCCAAATAATACATTAAAATCAGGATTTAATCAGAATACAGTTTCTTAAATAAATCATTAATAAATATTTTATGGAGATAATATAGCTTCAAAGCAAATGCAGAGAAGCATCACTGAACCTTGTGTACTAGAATATACATTTTAAGACTGCAAATCAAAGAAATGTCATTATCATTCTTAACATGAGAAAAGTTAACAGCTTGCACTGCATGCAGCAAAGTTTCTCTTCAAAGTGCTGAGCAAGATCCAGAGCAGCTTTCTTGAGACAGCAAATGTACAAGCACACCAACTGGACCAGCCCTCAAACAGCATGTAAGAACAAATGAAATTAAAGCAACTGCTGCTGGGTTTGAAAAATTGGACTGACAGACATGTATTTAGCTTCTGGCTGTTTTTCATATACGTCTGTATAGTGCCCACTTTAAAGAGTCTCTAAATAAATAATACCCACAAGGGGGTGCCCCCTGCCTCCATGCTAACTATTTCACAGTCTTAACTAATCCATAAATACTTGTCAGTCATTTAAAACAACTCTTTGTGCCAACCGTTCCCTGCAGAGAGTTTCCTTTGCTTTTAATAGTCGCTATTTATTCTTAATGCATAGGCAGGCACTTTATGTTCATTTCAAAAGGAAATTCTCCGCAGGTGCTCATGACCATTTCAGTACTCAAACTGCTGGTATTTTCATGCGGGCATCAGCTGACAAGCTACAAAACAATGAAGACCGTTGCCATGCCTGCAGAGCTTTTGAATTTGTAAAAATAAATAAATAATTGAAAAACTTCCATGACATTTTTGATGCCAGCATTTGGGGTTTTGTCAATGAAACCAAATGTAACACTGACCTAAGCCTGCAACTCACATTTCGCTGTCAAACAAAGCTGATTACCTGTCATAACAGTACAGAAAGCAAGCGGCTTGATAACCTGCTTATGTAACAACTGTGTGGAAGGGGTGGAAGCTTTCCAATATGCACAGAGAGATGTCTTCATGCACACCTGAGACCTGAATTTTGCAGATAAATAGGGCCTTTTATGATGTAAAAATTGAGGAGAATTGTCAAAAAAATTAAAGTCTGTGGGAAATTCTGTTTTTTTTCTTCCTTTCACCTTTTTTAAAGCTGATATGAGTCTTTTTTTTTTTCGATGTTAAAATTATCTCATATCCCAGCTTATTATGCAGTGTCAACTGTAACTAAAGGCTAGGTTATACTTAGTTTTTCCGTGTGCCGTTCCATGTAGCATATGGTCGAGTGCTGAGCAATTTCACCAATAAGTGTAACTCAGCAATCAATCCAGCAATACAGCAACAATGACTCGACCAATGATGTAAATTTGGGGTGGGACAATCAGATTGTAAAATAAATTGGAGATGGTAGGGGAAGGGTGGAGGGGTTTGGGTTCTGGAATGTGCTTAAACTCTGGTTCCGGATGGTTTCCATTTCTATGCAGTTTTTACAGTAATGTGTTCAGAGTGGTTGTTAGTGCACTGCTATGCTTGTGAATTCTGGGTGATTGGTAAATGTTGCTTGTTGGCCAATGTCAAAAAGCTCACCACCTAGTTTCTATGATATTCTGGTGTCTAGATATGGCACGGGTTCTTCCTTCTATGCAAGTCTAGCCAGCAGAACTAATAAACATCTGACACAATGTGAATATTTTTGCTCTGTGGGTTTTAGTGATGCAATTGTTTTAACCATTAGATCAGGACCTGGTTATATACAGCTGATTTCCAGAGAGAGAAATGAATGTGCAGATTCATCTTGTAAGGAGGAGAAATTTTCACATCATCCCCAAAAATTGCTCAAGGAAAATAAGGCAAAGAAAGCACAAAAGTTGCTTAACTAATCATGAGCTTGAGTCAACACTTAATCTGACAAGGCATGGGCTGATTTCACTAATGGTGCTAGGGACAAAATGTCTAGTGACAAATCTACGGTGCTTCACTGGGAATGAATGTGTCTCCTTCCTGATTTGTTCAGACAACATAATTATGCCTTGTGGTTCTCATCACACTGGCCATGTCCAGGGGTTGGGGGGGGGGGTGGACACTGGGGCATGGTGGGTATGGGCAGAGCCTTTGTGCCCCTTCAGATTATATTACCATCAGAGCAAGAACAAGGGCCAAGAGCACACATATACAAAACACACAAAAACTAGAGGGAAAGAAATTGCTGCAACGAACACATAAAA
Source organism: Myxocyprinus asiaticus (assembly GCF_019703515.2). Classification (NCBI taxonomy): domain Eukaryota; kingdom Metazoa; phylum Chordata; class Actinopteri; order Cypriniformes; family Catostomidae; genus Myxocyprinus; species Myxocyprinus asiaticus. Next base: position 15,107,623 of record NC_059358.1, on the reverse strand, counting down.
AAGGAACATTTACATTAAAGAAATCATCTTCAAGTCATTCCAAGCAATTTGATAAGTATGCATGAGCAAAGCAAACTCTGTTTGACAGCAAAACCTCAACTTGCCCTAAAGACACACCCAGTGAGTGCAATGTTTTTTTTTTGCAATAAAGCCCATTTTCTGTGAAAATGACAACTGAAGATGACAGTTCTCATAAGAGTCCTGAAGCTTTCCTTATCCAATGAGAGAGTACTGTGACAGAGTAATGAACGAACAGGAGATTACAGGCCTCTAAGTTGATGTGGCACCAGCAGGAGCTGTAAGACAGGCGGATCTAAGCGCAGAGATGTGTGCTCTGCCAGGTATTTCGCAGTGGGTGAAAGAAGCTTATGTAAATTCAACCAAGCATTGATTATGTAAATGGCGCCAGCCACTTCTGCTTAGAAGGGAGGGGTCAAAAGAAAAGAGGCACTCAAGGGTACTCGCATGCCGATAGTGAGATGAAAGGCTGTGACACGGCACAGTGTGCCGCCACAACAAAAAACATAGTCTGACAGAGAAATGGAAGTAGTTGACCATCAGCCTAGTCTGAGCGGAGTATGCCCTTGATGTGGACTCTCCTTGCTGGAAAAAAGATTAAACCAGCCTAAGCTGACATGCTGGTCTTAGCTGGTCTGTAAGCCTGGTAAGTCTGGGATGGTTTGCTACAAGCTAAACCAATTGGCAACCAGCTGAACACAATTTATCAAGGCTGAGAGACCAGCTAAATACCAGCTTGGCCGACGAGCTAAGCCAGTGGGTCGACCAGCTGAACAACAGTTTGGCAAAGCTAAGAGACCAGCTAGACCAGCTAAAAACCAGCTTAGACAATCAGCCACAGTAAACCAGTTGGCAGCTAGCTTAACACCAGTTTGGCCAGGCAAAGAGACAAGCTAGACCAGCTAAAAACTAGCTTGGTTGAAAAGCTGAACACAGTTTGGCAAGGCTGAGAGACCAGCTGGACCAGCTAAAAACCAGCTTAGCCAACCAACTAAAAGGCTGTAACAAAGTTGGCCGACCAGCTGAACACTAGTTTGGCAAAGAAAAGAGACCAGCTAGACCAGCTAAAAACCAGCTAAGCTGATCAGCCACAGTAAACCAGTAGGCCACCCAGCTAAACAACAGTTTGGCCTGGCTAAGAGACCAGCAAGACCAGCTAAAACCAGCTCGAAAAGCTGAACACAATTTGGCAAGGCTGAGATATCAGCTAGACCGGCTAAAAACCAGCTATGCCAACCAACTAAACAGCTGTTGCAAAGTTGGCCAACCAGCTGAACACTAGTGTGTGGAGGCTAAGAGACCAGCTAGACCAGCTAAACCAGCTTAGCTGATAAGCAACAGTAAACCAGTTGGCCGCCCAGCTAAACACCAGCTTGACGAGGCTAAGAGACCAGCTAGATGTGCTGATAAAGCTTTTTGGCTTATTTTTGCTCAACTGGTGCTAATGAATAAACATATTTGCCTAATGCCTCATCTAACAAAAAAAAAACAAAAAAAACAAAAAAAAAAAACAGCTATGCTGGTTTTCTGGTCATAGCTGGTTTAAATTGATCTAGATGGTCTCCCAATGGTTTAAGATGTTTGTTTTTTTGTTTTTTTTAGCAGGGCTGTGCATAAGAAAAATGAAACATAAATAAATAAAAATCCACTTTTTTGCATCAGCTTTCTCAGCTGGTCTTCAATTCTCACACACCTGGCAATAAATGTCTGACAAACTGACAAAATGCGACTACTGATTCAGCAAGTCGCCTGTGTATGTCCTGCCGATGCTAACATAAGTCTTTCCATGTCTTTGCCTCCGCTGCAGTAAGAAAGGAGCAGAGAGCTGCTTGCGATGTGACAGGAGCTAAATCTAGGAGCCCTTTTGAGAATGAGAGGGTGAGAGCACGTGTCACCTCCCCCGGGCTAATTACCCAGAATGATCCATCTGCCTCTCTCTCGTAGGACAATGTCCTGTTTAGAGGAAGTGCACCAAAGAGGGTGCAACAGGAGCAAGACAGACGGGGCGTGTCTGCACGTGACTCCTCGAATCCCAGAGTCCATTAATCACACTTTGCATGCCCACGGCTTTTTGCGGGGTAGCGTGAGAGTAACAGGGCCAGGAATGATTAATACTTAACGTTGCATTTAAGAGTAAGATTTATGCCGTCTGTTAGCATATGACAAGCCACAGAAGTCCATCTCCCTGCTTGTGGGGTGACTCTCTGTCTGGGCAGATTATGGAGATGATTCATAATTTAATCTAGAACTGAAAGGTCACCTCCACCATAGAGAGTGACCAGTGTACCAGAAGTGAAACAGGAAAGGTGGGGTTGAGGGGGGTGTTGCTGTTAACTGACGAAACGGGAGACAACTCTGGTCCGGAAGAGAATAGACAGTTTACAAAAACCCAGGTGTCCTGTCACCACAGTGCCGTGGTAGACAACACATACAATGCTGAAAAACAGATGGTGGGGGGCTCTATGGAGCCAATATGAAAAGAAAACATAAACAGGTGGGAAAAAAAACATATAGGTGTGCAAGGTCATGTGTAAACATTGTCATAGAGGGTGTTGTAAAAAACAGGAAACAGACTAGATTAAAACTATCACTACATACTATTTCATCACATACTGTATAAATCAAACAAGTGCTTGAAATCAATACACCTAGGCAGTGCACATGTACACAAGTATTGTATGACATATTTCACATTTTTGCATTTCTCTGCTTAAAATCATGGCTGGGCAATATTTGGAATATTTAGCCTACAATATATTCAATATAATTTGCTGTGGATATAAAATTAAACAACACTGAGAATATGTTTTTTTATTTGGCCATTAGGTTTCCTAAAGACCGTGCCAGTAAGCCCATTTCGCTCTGCTCCTTGAGTCATGAGTTGTAAGTATGATATATCTCCCGTTTTCAATGAATCTCAACGAAACACTGATTCGCAATTTGTTTGCACTGTTATGTGCTAAAATGTCCTAGTTAAAACATACAGGTAAATGTTAATATTTAAAACTATGTATTGTTACACTGATGCATTTAAGTAAAAATGATTATTCTTAAATTTTTTGTTCATTTATCTAATAATAGCAATGTGGAAAACATGCCTTGATTATTCTTAATTATATTTAATTAAAGTAATGTATAGTTTTTGAATTTTGAATCTACTAGGCAACAAAGGCTCTTGGTTTGAAATGATGGTTCCAATGATTAAAAAAAAATCCTTTAAACCCATTTCCGATCAAATACATACATTTTTATATATATATATATATATATATATATATATATATATATATATATATATATATATATATATATAAAAAGAGAGAGAGAGAGAATATCATCAAAATGTTGAGATTTTCCCAGCCCTACTTATAATGCGCAGAAATCATAAATATTCTCCAAAAAAGCACAAACGAACTTTTCTCTCATGGAATGGCCCCTCGTTAACCTAACCTCATTAATATCCTGTTTATAATGGCAATACCATCAATTCTGCTGTTGCTGCATCTAATTCCTAAATGTCACTTCCTCTTGAGCGAGCATGCATTGATGTCCCTAGGGTCATATAAACATTTCTTCAACTGAAAATTGCAGAGTCTGACATTCCATTTGTGACAATGCATTAGAAACATTTTCTTGCCTGACTTTGAGGCTCCTTTTTTTTAATAAATAACCAGCTTTCAAACAACACATACTGTTGTTCACTCTCCTGCATAATCAGACAAAGTGTCAAAAGAGACAAAATAATCTATTTATTATTCTGTCTTTGTTGCAAGAAGAGCAAAGCTTTTTACCAAAGCCACACTAATGGTGAATTCAAGGTCAGACAAGAAATTTTTCCAGTGGTGCATCATGTTTTGTGTACACATCTGTCAGCTAAGTTCAGACCATAAAATTTTATGTTGCTTATTAAAACTTACAACAGCAAGATGTCTGTAAGTATTACAATATTAATCCTCTTAGTTCTTAAGATGCTTGTCACATTACTACCATAACATCTGCCAAATAGCAGTTCAACAAATGTACAAGTGGTTAGATTTAGTAAACATGCACGTCAACTGCAACTGAACCACCTTCCATATAGGGGCACTAGAGCATATGTGACTAGCAGATGCCCAAGAAAGAGTACAGCTAGTGTCAAGAGCAATAAACCAAACAAAATCAAAACTTTTATGAAGATTTAGCTAGTTTGTGTGTTGAAGAATTTGGGTTGCGTAGTAAGCTTGCGATTACAGTCCAAATAAGCTGCTAATATCTTATTGCACTCAAAACGTACATTCTAAATCTGAGAAGTGCTTGCCCTACTTCCTTTAAATATGGCTTACAGTATTACACATCTTTACTGTTTCCAACCTTGTTTTACCATGTTGCAGTTTTGATTTTACAAATATTGACACCCAAGTCGAACAGAGCCTTTGGAGTTGGCCTCCCGGGCATAACAGTTGCAGCAGAGGTGTTTATTTTCAGTCTTAGGTGAATAGGCATGTAGATACCTGTCTTAAAGGAAGGGACGAGTTTGAAAGGGGCCGATGGGCTGGTGACGGAAGATTTAAGCTAGGAGTTGCCTAGACTCGCCCTCTCTGTCAACCCTTACAGTCAACAACCTGCAACATATACTGTACATTGTCATCTGAAAGAGAGCTACTTTACCCTTTCGGCTGAGGGGGAAAACAAGCTTTTCCTCTACAGTATATGCTGGTAATGAGGCAACGGCATGAAAAATGTACCAAGCGAGAAGACAGATGATTGTTCAAAGCCTCGCTTTCCATAGAGCTCAGTTGAGTTGAGTCATTCTTAACAATTTTCAGTTCAATCCCAAGAGAAAATCCCACAAAGAAAGTGCATAACAAATGTATGCTGATTCCACCCCTAAATTAGCATTTTTTATTGTGTTTATTTAGTTAAAAACTATGTTGATTATTACTGTATTTTACGCTACATGCATTATAACATTTCCAATCTTGCAATGTTTTTTTTTTTGGTTAAAATTATGAAAAAGTTCACCCTCTGAAGCCATTTCAGAACAGATACACAAATATCAATATATCTACAGTATATTACATCAGTTTTGTGAAAAGGTTAAAAAGATATTGCTGTATGAACCTTTTTCACCCAGCCCCATATAGCAATTTTGAGACTGAGGGAGTCTAATGCACTTTAACAAAACAAACAGGGAAAAATACAAGGAAATGATTCAATAATAAGCTCTATTATAAAGCATTCACAAAACAAATGAAATGCAAAAAAATCTAATCAGCATTGAATAGAAGGTTACACGGTGCATCCCAATGCTCTTGAGCTGCCATGAAGAAAATAACCTCAAATTGGTGTCACACACCAAGGTTGCGCTTGTTGAGCAGTACCACTTTGTTTCCTGATTAAAATTATACACTATTAATCTGCTTTGTCATGCTGTGTGTGAAGCTGTGTCCAGTATAATGAAACACAAATTGCAGGTTGCAAGGGAACCGAAAAGACAATCTTTGTTTAAGCAAGCTATCTTTCCCTGACACGGAGTGTGGACAAGAACAAAAGAGCCAATGAAATTTAACTACCCCGTAGCGTTTCCTGAAAAAACAAAGAAGACAAAGAAATGTTTGTGTGACATGGTGACATGTTGGAACAAGCACCGTTAGTCAACAAAACTGTTACAATTAAAAACTCAGATTCTCAAAGTGAGTTAACGGACATTAAAGGTTCACTCAGTAGTATATCGCACCGGGCAATATGGCAATTTTCTTGGAATTATACTGGCATCACGCAAAATCAGTTAGCATGTCAAAATAATATGTGCATGTAGCCTACTGTTTAAATATAATTTATATTAATACACTTAAAGGGTCATGAAACACTAAACTACATTTTCTGAGATGTTCAAAGAGACGTATGTGTTGCACATAGAAGACAAGGTTAACATCCATTGATTTATTGGAGAAAGTGGTTAATTTAGGGATTTTTTCACTGTTTTCGTCTTCCAGGTTTAAAATCAACATAAGCTACATCCGAAACCAAAGGTAGCTGTCTTGTTGCCTCGCTGCCCTATCAGTCAATTACTCAACAGACAGCATTTGCATATGAAGTTACCACCAGAAACTGGTTTTGGACACAATGCTTGTTGACCGTTACAGCTGTTACGCTCTCTCATTCAGTCAACCCGAACTACAATGGTCTCATAATCTAGAACAAAATCAAGAGAGTATTGGCGATAACCAAGTGTATATTTAATAACTAAAATACTACTTTCTATCTAGAAATGGAATCAAAATGGGAAAAAGTGAATAAAAACATAAATTTTTTCACAAATCAACTGCCTCTTCAACCACCAGTTTTTTTCTTCAGCTCAACCGTTGTGGAACAGAGTGCAAAGGATTGTGGGATTTCATAGGCAGCGGAAGATATATCTATGCTGCCTTCAAAAATCGATCAGATGAAGGTATATCAGTAGACAGGATGTGACACGTACATTGGATTCGGACATGCATTGATCCCTTCCTACCTCTGTATACAGCCTCCAGAAGCAGCAATTTCCTGATTTGGACGAAGCAATCAAGTCACTGTCACGGGATCTGATGCTTTCACACGCACTAAAGTATATCATCGCGTCATCAGTGTCTCTTAATTATTCATGAGACTGCATGGCCATGTCCAATGAGAAAGCACTATTTCATGGTTGTTTATGACAGCAAATGAGATTCACGGAAAACGAGTGCTTCAAACTGTCAAGCGCATCAGTGAGTGAGTGATCCCGGGCCGCGGGTGTTCAAGACTGCACAGCTTCTCCACGATGCTGACAGAGGGACATGCTTTCAGTCAATGGCAAAACCTTGTAAATGTTCGCACAAACACGCATTTATTACGTGAGAGTTTCAAGATATGCGGTGAGGTGGACTGGGGCTCGTTTGAGATGCTGTTTACACTGACGCTATCGATCCATCCTTCCTTAATGTGAGTGTGTTAACCAATCTAAGCACTTATATTTGTGAATCAATGTCTTGGAATAAGTCTCAAAAGTTGTTAAAAATATAAAAAGAATTCACATGTTTTTTTCAATACAGAGTACAACAGCTTGGTATTCATTTTCGAATTAAGTTACAGATATAAAATGACCAGTGTGCTTCCATGTAATGTATTGTGAGCTTACAAAACACTGAATAATTTATTTGTGCATTTTGTTTTGAGCAGTTGTGAGAATCTTTGATGTTGTGAACTGCATTAGTAAAATAAAGCTGACTGGATCAGATAGACAGTTGTTGTATTCTCTTCCCTTCTCCTTTCCACTCTGCTGTTGACCACACCCACTATCCCTGTTATTGTAAGTATTGGCATTTTCCTCTTAAAATATTCTTAGTTCAATGTATTTAATACATTTAGCTTAGAATTGTTTAATTACTGTTAATGAATTACTGTTAATAATGCCTTTTATAAAAGATACATATTTGAGTTCATTAAAACTTCACGTTGTGGATAGTGGGATATTTCGGACCTTTGGACATATTTTTTATTTTAAATTAAGTAAATTCATAACACGCTGTGTAAAACACATAACATACCGCTTTTCTGGTTACAGGGAGATGTCAGCCGAATGTGCCTTCGTGCTTGTCCGGCGATCACTGATGTAATTGTAGGTTGGAATGAGACAAGGAGACCGGTGGATAAACAGTGCATGTTGTCAAGATGTACTTTAACACACTATCGAGGTGTTTGCAGAAAACATAATGTTAATTTACAGAGAAACGCTCCAACACTGATTACATAAAGCCTGCTTCGTCTTCATCTGTGCACGTGTGTGGTTCTTCTTCTGTGATGCGGACAAATTTTGGCATGCAGCACACAAGCACCTTCTATCAGTGGATGAATGTATAGACCAGGGGTACTCAATAGTCTGGATCTGGACCGAAGGACAGTTCAGTTCGGACCGAGATCTAAACCTTTGTGCAAGTTATATGACACCTGACTAAGTGATTATGTAAGCATACGTTACATGCACACGGAGTGGGGCGTGTCCAGCGCTACGCGCTTATTCCCTAGCACTGAATGCATGCATAAAGCCTGATACGTAGTTGCAGGTGCGGTTATTTTTAAAAACAGTAGCAGAAACACCACTACAGATACTAGCATATTTCACGTAAACACACTGCAGAAAACAAAAATTAAGCAAAGTGAAACTATCTTCATCTGTCTGATGTGTGATTTAAACAGTTCAACTAAGCCAGGTTGGTGTCAGGACAAATTAACGTGCCGCCTTTAGACAATAACGTTTTTCCGTCTAAATTTAGCTTCATTTATCAGCACAGAGATAAACATATTTTAACAGATTACAGAGATAAAATAAGTATTTGGCTGGTCATACGATCTCAACATGGCAGCCCCCACAGGGCTCCAGACTGCAACTAAAATGGTCACAAATGCAACCAAAAATAATTGTTTTCGACAATATTTAAAATATTAAAAAATGTAAAACCTAGTCACCGCTGGCGACAGTCCGTTCAGTGTGCGTTCATATGCGGTTTCGTCAGATATCATCTTGTGAGTTACTGAATAATACTTTAGAGCGCGCAACGCTTTTCACCTGTTTGGCATGCACCAACAAACCCAGCGCGAGAGAGTCATGAACAAATTAATATTTTTCATGAATCACCCAAAAAGAACTGAGGGTTTGAACTCAGGAGCTCAGGTTAGCAGCTTGAATCAGATTCACTTTCTCAGCAAATAAGCTGTTATATATACTATATATATATATATATATATATATATATATATATATATATATATATATATATATATATATATATATATATATAGTATATGAGATCAAGCTTTTGACACTTGACACTTGAGGACAATTGAGGGACTATATTATACTTGTCTATATTACGCAAGGTGCAAACCTTCATTGATGCTCAAGAAGACAACACATTATTATATGCATACTATAAGTAAATATCTGTAATGTAGATTCAGACGAGCAGAAAAAAGTGAATGTAATGATACATAATGTTAATTAATCCTCAGATTAATGGGTTATCAGCAGTTTTCCTTTTCTACGGCTTTCTATCTTATTTCTGAACAGCAATCTAAATCGAGCAATTCTGTCATGCATATTTTCACAAGTAATATTCATTTCTCTGTGGGTAAAACTTTTTAAATGAGGAGAAAAATTACTGAGTGCACCTTTAAATTTGCTAGTGTGACTCCATAAAAAGTTTCTCAAAGTCAAAGTAATTTCAAGACCCACTTATCCATGTCTTCTCTTTCAAATTAATCAAAAAGCCTTAATTTTTTAAGGGGGGGTGGGGGGGGTGGGAGGTTGGGTTGGTATGAAATAATGACAACAAAATACGTAATTTATGCACTCCCATTTGATACCGTGTCGTGTGACCGCTAGAGGCCCTGGGTTCACTCCCTTCAGATGTGAGCTAATCAGCATAGCATCTGGGCCCAGCCATGCAGGGAAACGCTCCCATGTAATGAGTCAAACAAGCCCTGGCAATTACAATGAGCCAGCCGCTGATTGAAGAGTAAACAAAACACACTTTCAGTAATGCCCACCCAACAGAGGGAGTTTCTGCCAAATGGAGGGAGCTAATAAAGGAGTTATTCAACTTCTAACAACACACAAATTAAGAGGGGAGGAGAAAGAACGAAAACAAGCTGCAGTTTCTAAAAGACAATTAAAGCAGAGAGTGAATTAAACACCTGGGCTGCACAATTCTCAATTTGTTTTAAGGAATCTCAGTGCTACATGCTAAAGAGTTAGCATTTACTTTCTTTATTTTTTCCAAATAAAGTAAATGCCGACTGAGGCTAACATTCTGCCTAACATCACCCGTGTTCCATGGCAGACAGAATGTCATACAGGTTTGGAACAATATGAGTGTGAGTAAATGACAGAATGTATCCCTTTAAAAGCAGATATATCCCTTTAATTAAGAGCAAATAAGAAGAACAGAGAAATCTGCTAAAAAAAGACTAGAATTTCTGACCACCAACTTATGTTGTGTTTTGGGTGCTGGTCACCCAGCATGGGATGCTGGTGTGCTGGTGTCCCCACCAGGCTTTTAAACTAGCTTAGCCAGCTTCACCAGAAAGAACATACTGGTCAACCAGCTTTACCAGCTATGTTTTGATGGCGAAAAGCATGGCTATGCTGGTCAACCACCTAGACCAGCACCAAACCAGCACTAGCAAAAACCAGCCAGGACCAACATGAGAATTTCATGCTGGTTAATCTGGTCATTTTAGCAGGGAACAAAAAGAACAAGTTTCTAAAAGATGATTACAGCACAAAGGAAGTGAATTAAGCACCTGGGTTGCACCATTCTCATTTTGTTTTAAAGAATATCACTGTCACATGTTGAGTTGAGGGCGGCTTTGATGAGGCAACCGGCAGGCCAAAAACTTTTAATCTGTTTGCAGCAAGGGCTTGGAGATGAGAGATCAGTTAGCTCCTAGAAAGCATAAGTGGCAGGATTTATGGGTGCTTTTCGTATCAGCCGTCATGTCTAAAGCACTAAAAAGGCCCACAGGCCAATTGTCTTGCCAAATAAGAAGGCTGATAATTGAAAGATTGCACCCACATGAGCCACCCCATGAGCTGCTCTTTGAAAACCTTTCTGCAGCCTCAGCTAAGTCTACGGGTGTTTCCCACCTGCCAATCACGGTACAGATCAGAGCGTTTTCGCGATGCAAGCTGACGTCCTGTCATAGTGCTTTGTGTCACCTCCCTTTGAGGAGCGTATGACTGGCTGATGGTGCTGTTGTGACAGGAGGTGCGATGGGCACCTAAAGGGAATAGCGAGATCCCTCTGCGCTCTTAAAGGGCCACTACAAAGTCATTCTCAGACTTTGAAAAATGTATTTTATTTCCAAATCCCACTCTTTTGAGATAACACATTATTCTGCAGAGTCAAGTCATTTTTATTTGTATAGCGTCTTTCACAACACATAATTTCAAAGCAGCTTCACAGAAAATCATGCATTAACAGAAAATGATACTGTAATATCTATGTCTTACAGTCATCATTGTGTAGTTTGATAAAATACGATTGTGAATTGTGTTTAAAAATAAGTAATTAAATAATAATTGTATTTAGAACCCCAGTGAGCAAGCCGAAGGCGACTGTGGCAAGGAACACAAAACTCCATAAGATACTGGTATGAAATGGTTTTAAAATGCATAACGTAACAGTAACTCAAATGAGAAACCTCTGAAAGCTTAAACTTTCCAGAAACATCAATCACTTTAGCATTTTTGTCATAAAGTTTAATAATGAGGCATAAAACATTGTTAAGAGAATCTATGAATGGGTCGACTAAACCAGAGGTCCTCAATACAGGTTAAAGAAATCCGTAAATGATGATAAAAGCCAAAATATTCGATGCCACAAAAATAACGTTAGAAAGTTGCCGATGTCATTATTTAATTTTTACACAGAGATAGGTAAGTCTATTACTAAAATCAGTTGACTTTGGCATCCATTTTTGAATTATGTGCCAATGGAGTGAGTCCAAAAATGGAAAAATGGTTGTTTTTCCCAAAGTTGGAGTGCATGCCTTTAACTCCTTTTATATTCTGGTTTAAGGAGAGAAAAAAAAATTATTTACAATTAAGGCACAATATGGTTAAATTCAAGAGATCAGTGTGGCTCCATGCATAAATTCTTACATTTGACACATTTTCAAAGGTTGAAAACCAAATGTGGGCTGAAGTGCAAATTTGGTAATTTCTAAAAGTGGAGGGGACATATTTCTCCCTGTTACAAAGGTTCTACACACACTACAAAATATACTTCACACTGCACACTAAAAGGTGCAAAGCTAACTTCCTGCCTCTGTAACATCACAATGGTTTAGAGTCGACTGGATATTTTCCAGCAGGTCGGCAGAAGCAGCAGACAGTCAAAACATCAAAGACGGAATGAGAAGAATAACAGGGAGCCATGTTACTGATACCTGGGTCGATTGGAGACAAATGCATCCATAACAAGGCAATGATGGAGGTCAGGAGCACAGAGAACTCCCAGAAGCAGGGCCCAGCCTCAGCGTAACAATCGCAATATTGACTCATTTCTCATTCATTCCCCCGGCTCCAGAAAGAAGACGCCTTGAGTAGCCACTGCAGTTTGATGAAAGTATAATTCAATGTGATCTAATAAGTACAAACACATTGACCCTAATGCACCAATTTTTGCCTTCTACTCCTTATAGATTGGATGACAGGTACAACTGAATTGACAGATACAGAAAAAAAAACATCCACAAAGGACTGTGTTGCAATGCAATTTCCACATCCCAAGTAACCGTAAACACAATGACAATGGAGACAAAACTGGCTAGTTTATTAAAATATTTAGATGTTTTCCTAAATCCAGACACAAAGCGTTGGTTTGCAAAGTTATGATGAAACCAAACTGGTTTGTTCCAAATACATACTGAGCTGCCAACAGAGGCAGCGTTTTAAGGCATCATAGGCACGCTCACGATGCAAAGTCTGTTCTATTTTATTATGCTGCCTTCTATGATACCTTCTTTTTGCGCCAACTTCTAAGGCAGCAATGCATGTAATCCTTCATGGAAAAAAATGGTGGGCGAGGTGAGAGAAATGTTGATTATAAATAAACTTACATTCCACTCAATCCTGAAAAGTATCAATGACTAAAATACGTACTATTTTTCACAATATTTGTGTGTGCAATGTATTTTATTTTTACAGTATTACACCATTAGCAGTAGGCTAACATCAAACTCTATTAAAAGGATAGTTCACCCAGAAATTTAAATTCTCTCATCATTTACACACTCTCATTCAAATTAAGATGTGTATGACTTTCTTTCTTCAGCAGAACATATCTGAAAACAAATTAAAAAAAATCTCAGCTCAGTAGGTCCTTAAAATGCAAGTGGATGGTGATCAGTCTTTTGAAGCTCCAAAAAGAACAGACACTCAACATAAACATCAACCATATGACTCCAGCGGATAAATTAATGTGTTCTAAAGCAATGTGATCGCTTTTGTTGCGAAAAATATCAATATTTAAGTATTTTTTAACTATAAACCATCGCTTCCGGTCAGCAGCAGAATGCGCGTGCAGAACCAACGAATGTGCGACACACCCAGAAGAGCAGTGCTGCTTACAACTGAGTAGGAGGAATGCTGTGCAGAAGCTTTGTTGGTTTTGGTTTAGATCTCTATTTATATCTGTTTCTTTACTCACAATGGTGCGTTTGTGTGCTCATCCTGGATGTATCAACTGAGAGAAAAATGGAGATTATTTCCGTAACATGCCAATGCGAATTCGTCACAAGAAATACCACGCGAACTCAGCGCTCTCGTGAATGCGCATACTGCTGCTGACCTGAAGCGATGGTTTATAGTTTAAAAGTACTTAAATATTGATATTTTTTGCAACAAAAGCGATCGTATCATTTTAGAGGACATTAATTTAACCGCTGGAGTCATATGGATGACGTTTATGTTGACTGTCTGTTCTTTTTGGAGCTTCAATAGTCTGATCATCATTCATTTACATTTTAAGGACCTACTGAGCAGAGATATTTTTCTGTTTTTCTTCAAATGTGTTCTGCTGAAGAAAGAAAGTCATACACACCTGGGATGGCATGAGAGTGAGTAAATCATGAGAGAATTTTCATTTTTTTGGTGAACTATCCCTTTAAAATCAATTATGAGTCTCTTATGCGGAGCCTATGTACAGCATTATAAATCAGTCACCTATGAGGTTCCATGATGATTAACATGCTGTCTTAGAAGGCATCTGCCTACTCTATGTAGGAAGTAGACAGCAAGGAAGCTCACTATTGGAACAGAGCTAATGACTCATTCAATGTCACTGACTTTGAGTCAGAATGCAACAGTCAAAGAGCAGCAGACTGGTTGCCAAGCTGTCTGTGCCACAAGAGGCTTCTACCTGCATGAGCAACAAATGATAGATGTTCTGCTGGGTGCTGACAGGACACACTGTGGAGACCTGAGGGTCAGGGGCTGAAGTTAAGGGCAGATCATAACCTGTCTCAGAGGAAAAAGAGGATCCTGCAGGGTTAGCAATGACAAACAGCACCACTGACCCTACACACTGCATCATGGATACAGCAGCCTGGTCCATTTGATATAAGTTTTCATTTGATTTGAGATACAATGTGACAATAGCTTTTAAATCCAAAAAGTGTGAAAGCACGTATACTATTTAGGGTGAACCTCAAGAATCATTTAAGAACACTGGTCATATTTTGGGGGCGTGGGTCATATTTCACTCCAATTAAAAAGAAAACAATAACATGGTTGTTAAAATTATATTTTGCATAAATCAAATGAAGCCTTTAAACAATATATTAGTTAAACTGTAAAGTGTTTGAACATCATAGTAGTATTTGCAGTACTAAATGTATGAATGAAGCTGATTTTAATGAAAAAAATTAGAATGTCTTGTGTCTTGACAATGTGTCACAATGCAAGATATGTTATAAAAATGCTTAATTTTATTTTGTTTTCAAGGGATTCTCCAATTTAAGAAAAAGAGGCTTGTAAAATAACCAAGGTAAACACAAGTGAAAGTACAAGCACAAAACATTGCAAACCATCTCATGAGATGAGCAGATAAGCATTCAGCTGTATGCTTTAGCCACACAGCAAACACAAAAAACCCAACCACTTTTCTAAAAAAAAAAAAAGCATCAGCTTTTTACATATATGCAACATCTAAATGCCAAAGCAGGAAATGAAAGATGAGGACGAGGAGACAAAAGCAAGGGGGATGTTAGAACATGCTGGGAAAGAGCAAGAAAATGGGATAACACAACACAGTTACGTTATTGAAATGTGGGAGAAAAAAATAGGGTGCATGGAGAGGGTGGGATTAAAAATGAGCTAAATAAAAGAAATGGCTGAAAACATCTGACAGCCTGGCCGCCCCTCATCTCTCTCTGTTTCTCTCTCTCTGTCCTCACCTCTGTCTATCTGTTTCTCTTTCTCGTTTTCTCAGAGTCTGAGGCAGGATGTTTAAATGAACAAAGAAGAAGGAAAGAGAAAGAGTGTCTGTTTCTCTGTAGCTGTTCCAGTCTTCCACATACTGAGGCCTCAGGAAATCACTGACTCCTATAATAAAGCAGTGAAATGCTGTGTGAAATTTAATGGCATATTTACACTGAATGTACAGGGACCCCTTTGAAAGTTTCACAGAGTTTTAGCCTCTGTGTACAAAAATGGCCAGAACTGTCTGAAATTGCCAGTTCCAATTTGATTGGCGGACTTTACAGAAACTTTTTTTTTGTTTGGTTTTAATAAAAAGTCCACCTGAAACAAGGTTGTGTTTGCAAGGTACCGTGTTGAAACAACAAGCACGTTTAAGGATTTAATAATCACTGGATTTGCCAAGGTTTTTCAGGTTAGTTGCATCAAATCTTTGAAAGAGCAAGTTAACTAGATATCCTCAACAGAACAGTATACACCCCAAAGGGGCGTAGGCCCTCATTGTTTTTGTAGCTTTCTTATTATTCTTCTTCTTCCGCCATGGGAGTCCATGGGAGGCAATAGAACCACAAAGAAGAAAATGCTGAAATTTGGCACACTAATAGGGTGGGCAGGAACAGACCCCAGACCAAATTGGGACCTCTAGGATAAACTCTATAGTGCCACCACCAGTTTAAAAAATTCACAATTATTTGGTGCAAATCTATTTGGCCATGAAACCAGTCATGATGATTGTAATGGACCCTTTTTAAAACTCCCCCAATTACAGTGGCTGCCACCCAAAAAGAGGCTCCCAGCATTTTGATTTCCCCAACTGTAGCGAAAAAGCAACTGAAACACACTGAAACAAACCCAAAGTTAACAATGTCACTGTAAATGTAAGGCTGTATCTCAGCAATGCTTTGGTCTATCGAAATGAAACTTGGTATGCTTCTTTGGGACCATAATCTGAGGGTACATGCCAAATTAGGTGACAGCGCAACCTAGGCCTGTCGTAATTATTAAATAACTGTCTGATCGCGGTTACTTGATCTAACCGCGGTTATTTGAGACAACCGCGATTATTGGGTATTCAAATTCCAATCACATTTAAATGCCCAAATAAGGGAATTTTAAACGAATATACCGTAAAAATGCCATGAACGGTGTGTTTGTGTGCCATTTAGATGAACTTCGAGTCTGAGCGTCACATAGCCACACCGTGAAGGTCAACCAGCTCCTTTCATGAAGAGTGCATGAAGCGCTCTGATGTGCGCGCCAGCAGAAAAAAAGCCGTAAAAGCAAATCATAGTTTATTCCTATTTTATTTTTATTTATATAATTGAAGTTAAATATGTAAAAATGACTTCATAAGGTGTATGAAGCACACATGCAGAAAAAAACCACACCTTCAAAAATATGACAATTTATATGACAATTCTATGTGAAAGCCCTTAACAAGACAATTAATCGTCACAGCCCTAAAACAGACAATTAACTGTCATAATCGCAATTATTTGTTTGACAATTAATCGTCAGCCAAATTTCATAATTGTGACAGCCCTGGTGCAACTTATGGGTTATGAAATTCCAAAAATGATTTGGGAATGAATATTTTTGCCCATAACTTTTGAACCATTTGTCCTTAAATCATGAGCTTAATTGTATGATTCACCTCAGAGCTGGTTGGTTTGGTTCATGGATTGGAACCCATTTGTGAAGGATTTTATGAAATCTCAATTGAAAAGTTAATGGGAAAAATACTTCCAGGGCCAAGACGTTTGAAAATATGGGCGGGCACTATTATACACATGGGGGCATTTATTTTGCATTCGACAGCCTGAGTAGTCTAATAAACAAACGGATCACTTGATTTTGCAGTCTTGTGTCATGGTTATTTAAACAATATTGATTTTAGAAACGTGCTAAAAACATATATTGAATTAATTTGTAATGCATAATTCATTATGCATCAATCTGGAATGATGCCATTTTTAAGACAGCTTTTATTGCGCTAATCACCACTCCACATGGACTGGTGTAAAATCCATTAGTAATTTATTTATATTTATTTTTTTAATTAAAATTTTGCCTAATTTGATCACCTAGGTCCCACTCACATTACTGTACCCTACTGTTACAGTGCACACATTGTGTTATGAGCGTTGGGAGGACATCATTTTTCTGCGGCTGCAGAGCAAGTCACATGACAACTGGTACCAAGATTTAGACATACTTCCAGGGGAGACGGGGGGACCCCGTACCAGCTGACCAGAAAACCCTATTGTTGAGGT
Organism: Myxocyprinus asiaticus; assembly: GCF_019703515.2. Classification (NCBI taxonomy): domain Eukaryota; kingdom Metazoa; phylum Chordata; class Actinopteri; order Cypriniformes; family Catostomidae; genus Myxocyprinus; species Myxocyprinus asiaticus. The sequence continues at coordinate 15,090,352 of NC_059358.1, read as the reverse complement.
TTAATGTCATTCAGATAAACCAACCTCTAGACGGTGCGTTAAAAAAACTGTGGTTAATCGGCTAATGTGTCAGTCAGACAGTCTCTTCTTGTCTAGGTGGGCGGTCCTTGGCCAGAATAAACTGCAATGAGGACTAGACGTTATACTGCGACTCAGAGTCTGGCTATATGAGACTAGCAAAAACACTACTACGCCTATATAAGGCTAATGGGATTTTTAGCATTTTACTCAATTAAGGCTGCTTTTAGCGATTCCTGTGCCTCTAGTGGCAACAAACGGAATTGCAAAAATAATGACTGCGTTCAAACAGGTTTCCCAACCACCCTCACTGTACTCCATTGTTTATCAAATGCGAATGGAAGAGAGTTGCCTCAGTTTTCTGATGGGCTAACATGGGTGTCGTGGGCTGTGCTCTTTTTGTGCCATTGCAATGCTTAGTGTTGTCACAGAGACAATTATTGTTTTTCAGGACTTCAGAGATATCTGTGGTAGTAGGGTGATATTTCAGAAGTAGTAATTACATTATATGAGGTATTCAAATAAAAAAATGCTTACAGCAGGTTTCATTACTTTTGAGTCTTTGTTTCATAGAAGATATGTTTGTCTTCTGTGTTTACAATGAATGAGATGGGTATTTTTGCAAGTGTATGTGCTTTCTCAATCTTTTCTGTGAGAAAAATCTCTGGACATGTCTGAACACGGCCAAACCACATCGGTGGTGATTCCTCCTTCCTAATACTAAAGACGGTGCAGGTGTGAGTCTTTGTCTGTGTATCTCTCTCCCTCATTTCCACTTCTAACCGGCTGGGTCAGCCACTGAACTGAGGTTGAGCCCAGACTTCTCACCTGACTGAACGCAAGACGACTTCTTTAGCAAACCACTCCAATGCCTTCCAAATCCCTCTTTACAATGAAAAGGCAGTAATTCCAATGTTTAGAGGCCTTGAGTCATTTACATGCTCCTGATAAAACACCACTCTCCCCTGAGAAAATGTTAGTCTATTACAAGAGCTTTCCAGTTCATGAGGCAGCATTTAGAGTAGTGTTCTGACCTCGTGCTAAAATGGAAAAAAAATATCCTGCACTTGGACACCAGGCAAAGTGCAGAGAGAAGCACTTATGATGCAAGCTAAGCATGTGGCCAAGGTCTAGTCAAACTGGACCAATAATGCATAGAGACTGAATAAAACAGTAAAACATTAAATAAAATGCGTCATTTTGATTCAGGACAGGGATAAAAAAAAAATCAGACCAATTGGCATTGTAAGGGTTTTCTTTATCCAAAAACAAAAAAATTAAGCCACCCACATGGTTGAATTTTGATGTATTCTGTGTACATACCAAATCCATTTAACTATCTACCCATAAAACTGCAGTTCACAATGATAATGCAGAAGAGTTGTTATTAAAAAATAATGTTATTAATACACCATACAACAAAACACACACCAAAAAACATGCTTTCCTTGTTGAAAGAAATAGAATCTCTTCAGAATAAGCCAATAATTAAATCACATATGCTTCAGACCCCCTGGTATGATATTCCTCAGCTCAAAAAGTCCCACTTCAAGTTTGTTGCCAGGCTACTTGCATTGGCATTTGTTTTGTTGTTTAATGGATAAAAGAGGAAGAATCTAGCCGATGAGCTGTCTCACTTCAAGGCTGTGTCAGCCTCTCTATAATCACGTTTTTGGGCCATTCCACTCCTTGTTACATTTTAAGCAGATTTTAAAGGGTGAATTCCACTTGAAAGTGAGCATCACTATGCCCTACTCACTTGTAGTGAGAACTCTAAAGGGTGCAGACATGTGTCACAGGCCTCAAAGCCACTTTACATTAATCTGGAATGTTACCCTTGAAAAAGATACCTAGAGTAAATTAATGTTTCATTAATTTTATGTTTTGAATGTTTAAATTGAATGTTAAAATGTTTATGCTGTGGCAAATCAAACTTTTGCATCAAATATTGACGTTTTGTGAATATAATTCAAAATGATTTATTTTATTACTGTTTCCCTGAGTGGCAATTGTTAAAAACAAATTGTAGTGCCTGCAGTGCCCTTCAAGGGTGCATAAATGCTGTTTTGTAATTCACCCAAAGTCATCCTCTGGAGCAGGTACAACCTTTTTTATTCAAGACTCTGCCCACTGGCCCAAACTCAATCCACCCCTCTTCCTTTGTCCTCAATGTCTCCCCAGCCCTCTTCTCACCTTGTCTCGGTGAGCGGAAGGAAAGGCTGGTGGCATGAGTGTGAAGGACATTTTGTAGGTCAGGGATGCCACCTCATTTACAGTCTAGCAAGCGTGCAAAGATACGTCTCTTTAAAGGCTAAAGGGCTCACTCATGCATGCTGCATAAGAGAATACTGCCAGACTGATGAGCTTGTGGAAGAAAGAAAACAAGAAGAAAAAAAAACAGACTAAAGCACCGTAGAGGACACCCATTCAACAGGCAGGAGATGTGTTGAGGTGAATTAAAATACAAAACAGAATACAATTATAAAAATCCAGAGTGAAAAGGGATGGTGCAATGGTTCATTCCTGACTCTGGATTAATAATTTAAATACATGTCACATTTATGCAGTCATCAATTACTGAAATATATTTCTGCTTGATTATTAATATAAAACATTAACATCAAGCAGACTCGGCTCTGTTACTTCAACACCAACTGCAACAATGTGGAACTTTTAGCAATAAACAGTTGGCTGAGGTACAGGTTGTCCACGAAGGATAGCATTACTAAAGGCCTCATGCAATTTTAGTATAAATAAACATATCAATTCAATTGTTGTGAGGATTGTTATTTGAAGAGTGTGGTTGCATTTACATTTATTGCATATCTTTGTATTTCAGCCATTTTGATGAGCTGACTCTGAAAGGCACATGAATTTGACTCTGAATGAATGTGGAATACTTGTTTGTTGAACAACCACACAGACAACAGAAACATTATCCAAGTTTAGAACATCCATGAACATTTAGACTACTTATATGCACATTCCTAAACGTACGTAAATTATTCATCAGTACATGTTATTCAAAAGAATGACATTTTTGTTTGTTTGTTTGTTTGTTTTTTCGCAATGCACAATCCAATCATTTCCCAGTGAACAAAATCCATTCCTGGCCAACTTCTTTTTTTTCTCTCTCTTTCACTCAGAAATACATCACATGTCATATATCACATTAGTGGAAAAATGACGTAAATCATTATATGAAGACAGCTGTATTCTGTAGCCTATTATGATCTGTGTGTGTGGTCTCATCAGTTTATGCTTGTAGGGTGGAGTTAAACTGTTGGGTCCTCATTACCTGAACATCTCTCACTTCATAGATTACAGAGATCAGATGACTCCAGTATGTCTGCTGTAGCCGCTTGAACACTTTAAAGGGGCATTCGGTAGTTCTTTAGCTAGCGTTAGCATTGCTCTTCTTCATGTACTTTAAGTACCGACGTGACAGTGGTGTTAGATGCTGTACTGCCATCTTTCGACGTGGATCAGAATGATCGTCTCTGCTGGCCCCACCAGCTCTGGAATATCATTTGCATCTGGAAAATGTCCGAGTTTGAGGTAATTTCTATAGCTATTTATTACTTCTATAATATAATTGCTTTGCTTAAAAACAAACGTCAGAAATCAAGCGAACATGCTTCTACTGTTAAGGATAGATTATTATTGTCTATCATATCAATAATCTTTGGAGACTGTGTATGTTTCACGTTATTTCTAAAGACAGTTATTACCTTTATTAGAGAACTGCTTAGTGTAAAATAAACCTCAATTATCTAGCGATACAGAATGTCAAGGTAAAGGAAGAATTAGAATAGTTTTTGATGATCAAATTTAGCATGTCCATGAATACTGTATTTGACGAACTTTTTATGTTTCCAAGCAACCAAAGTCATGGTTTACAAAATACAATCGGTGTACCAAGCTACTTTGCACTAAACGAATGAAGACGTGTGCCGTTCCATTGAGATGGAGACAGATGGGCTCCTCTTAGCTGTGATAACAAAGAAAAGAAAATTGCACGTTGCTTTCCGGTTGCATTTGTAAACACAGCTGAAAACTGTCCATTGTTGAAAACGTCAACTAATCGTTTCAGCCCTAGTTCTTTTCACTCTTCACATCACCAGACAACAAAACTGTAAGCTAAATAAGCATAGCCAAGTGTATCTACATAGGCGGCAGTCAATGAGCACGAGGATTTTCTTCTTTGACATTTAGTTTAACACTGTGGGTCATGTGATTTCAACATGGCAAAACACATTGATGGGGGTGACCTCAAATTATCCTCAAATTACTGAATGCACCTTTAAGTTACATGCAGTACACTCAGCCTTACAAACAATAATACAAAAAAAAAAGCTTGCCTACTTCAATTCATTCTCCTTCAAATAAACGGGTACACTAAAAAGACACACCTTGCGGCAAAAAAAGCACGAGCAAAGGCCAAGGTCCCAGTGTCAAGCTGAATAAGTTAGTTAATGTAATCGAGTTAATGTGTGGATTGAGCTGACTAATGAAGTTATACTGTGCGTCTGCTCCAGGGACTGAGGTGATATTTTCATCCCACGTCTCTCAGACAGTGCAGCTTTTTCCTCCCCTGGGGCAAAAGGAAGCAGACCAACACTATTTGTTATCTGGGCCACTAATGACAGCCCTGAGGACCTGTCTGCTGTGGGCTAACACACACAAACACACTTGGAGAGACAAAAACTAAACACACTCTTAGAGCCACCCTGGAGAAGAGGTGAGTTACTTGATGGAACTTTCTCTGCTGAGAGCAAAGCCAGAGACACTTTGACATAGCTGCTTTGAGTTCAGAAACAGGCCCCTCCACAGAGTTGAAAGAGTTGTGATAGACCGATATGGTTTTTTTTAATGGCCGATGCTGACATCTGGGTGTTTTATCAACTTTGGAAACTTTTACAGTATGTCCTATGGGTTGATTTTTATTAAAACTAAAAGATTATACCTTTTTTTCTTTTTGTACTGTAAGCCTATAAAGGTCATGTAAAAATCGTCTAGGAAACTTCTTATCATATCATTGTTTATTTTTGATACATTTCAAATGCCTGAAATGTTTTTTTACAGTTTTCCCCCTGTATCAGGCACAAACTTTCAATCACAAACTATGAAAATCCATTACAAAAATATGAAACTACACGTTTAAAACTATGATCTAAAAAAAGTAGGGATGTCCCGATACCATTTTTTTGAGAATGAGTACGAGTACCGGTACTTCATTTTTGGTATTCACCGATTCAGAGTCCGTCTGTTTTTTAAACTCCATATCAACAGTTTATTTAAATTTGATCGTCAAAATGGTGTTTAAATAAATGAATTCATTAAAACTTTAATCAAATATAAAAAAATATAAAAATTAAAGAACTTCACAGCACAATCCAAAATGTTTGTTATATTTACAATAATTAAATGTATGTATAATACAATTACTACAGATTTATTATTATTATTATTATTAGCAGTAGTAGTAGTAGTAGTAGTAGTATTACAGTGAATATTACATAAATTTACAGTCATGATATATTTCTGTCATACTTTTTTCCAATAAATGTACCTTTAATTTTGACGGAGCTTTCATTTTGAAGTGTTTCTGTGTTGTTCGACCAAGGAGTTCTGACATTATGATGGCAGATTCCCACTCTGGAAAAGCCAGTCGCTACGTGACTCAAAGTGATTATTAACCTGCAAAAGGCTGCTGTTTAATTAAGTAAGTATGTACTCTGTATGTGCCTCATGGTACAATGTGAATTTGCACTCTGTTTACTGTCATCTGCTACAAACAGAGTGTGCAATGCTCGTGATGGTGTTTTCCCTGTATGAGCCAAGGAGGAGCTTTAAAAAGTATGAGCAGCCGATGTCAGCACAACACTGTCTCCACACATTCACAAGCGCTCACATTTGAATTACATGCAAACTATATATTTAACCCATTAAGTCGCAGCTTTTGAGGTTAAATAATCTCACTAGGACATAATGTGATTTTAATTTGTGGGCTGAATGTTTACGTAATGACATTCTTACATCAGATGGTATCGGTTTTTGGTATCAGAGCATATTTACAAGTATGAGTAACAGTACATGAGCACGGTATCAGACCAGATACCGATACCAGTATCGGTATTGGGACATCCCTAAAAAAAGTGAATTTCAATGTGTTTATTTAATGAACTTATATAATTCTTTGTATAAAATTACGACTTTTATTAAATCATCAGTTAAGAGTGAAAACATTATTTGGTTTTGTATCTTTAAAGGTGCACTCAGTATGTTTTTGTTCACGTTGTCTTGGACTGACACTGACACCAAGCTGTGTGGATGCAGTATCATTTAAATACAATATATTTTAGTTATTGGTGTAATTGTAGAAATTCTCTATTCACAGTGAGCTGTGATTAATTTAACCCATGATTGAAAGTGTCCAATAACAGGGCAGTTACTGAGATTAAGCGAGTAGTATTCAGCTGGTCATATGATTAAAAAATGGCCACCCCCATGAGGGGACCCTCTCCATGTAGAATAAAACAGCTTTTATAAGGTTACTGATATGACTGAAGTCTTCACCTCATGTGAGTGTATATTTTTTTGCATATGTTTAAAAATTACAATGAATTTCTTTTGAAGTAAAACTTTTTAAATGAGGAAAAAATTATTGAGTGTACGTACCTTTAATATGCAAAATGTTATCTATGTAATATGCCTAAGCAAGATAAAGAAGCTTGTCATTTTATTCAAAAAAAAGTTTAACATCTCATTTCCACCACAGAATGCTAACAATACAAGCAATAAGATGTGGTGGAAATGACACTAATGTGGTGGAATTATGAATTTTATGAAAAAATGAAACAAATGGCAGAATTCTTCTGTGATGCATGTACTGTAAATCCATTGTTGCACATTGTAAGTAAATTGTGTTTTAAAAGAGTTTATTTTCTAAGGGTCCAAATGGCTAAAAGTGCCCATAGTTGCAGAGACACCCATCTAAAGTGTTTATAATGTGTTAAAATGCTGATAAATTGTAAATAATCTAATCCAATCTAATAATCTAATTTAATAAACACTTAAATACTATAAATGTTTATTAACATTTCTAGTATGCTGACTTGGCTGTCATAAGATTTTAGAACACAAGGGAATCACTTCTATTAATCGATCAACCGATGCTGAGAACCTCTAAAAGACCAAATATCTGTGATATATTGGTTTATCTCTATAAAAGACACAGATAAAAATGCAGATCTTCATCCTTTCCACACAACTTTAAATAAATATTTATGAGTTAATAATGAAGAGATTACAGGCTGCATTGCTCTCTCAGTTTCTGTTCCATGATTCGGTCTCTGGAATACCGCTCAAAATCCCTGGGCAGAACCTCTGGCGCCACTCAAGCTCAGTGGACCAGAACAAATCTTCAGCACCACAGTCATGCTCACGTTATGTAGCATCTCAACACTGCAGCAAAGGTTTGGGCATAAATCCACCGCCAATGGAAGCCAAAGGTGCAGAGGCTCCTTTGTCATGGTAAAGCATTTTGGATTCATACTGCTACAGCCTTAGCTGAGCTATCCTGAATAAAAGAAATCTAAAATCTCACCAAAAGCGCGTGCACATACCGTGGAGCCCCATTGAAAGTTATTGGCAAGCACTGAATGAAGAATTACACCAAAGCTCTGAAGTTTGTAGTTGTGTCCTGAGGTCTGACTTATTGACTGGCCTTTGTAATAGGATTACAGCTGAGTTTTAAAGGGGGCCACGGAGAGGCAAAATAGGACACATTCCTTAAAAGCTTCTGGAGAACCGGTACACAGCTACCACTGGTTAACCTGAAGTGAACTTGGTCCAACTGAGCTTGGTGAACCATGCTAAAACACAACAGAAAAGTTAGAAGCAAAACTAATAAGAGAAAATCTTATAAACTTACCAAGAAGAAATTAGGAGATACACAGGCAAAAAAGCAACCCTGTGACCTCTGTAAGGGTCAAGGAGAACACCAGAGTGCATCCAGTCATAACAGGATATCCAAATGCCCTATCCTTAGGGTCAACCAGCCTTTAAATTCAGTCTAAGCTCAACTAATTAGCATATTAATCAGTCAATAGTGGTACATTCTGTGTAAATGCAAGTGTGGCGTGCCAGTCAAGTCACAGTATGTAGGTTTCAAAAAGGAATGTGCAAAACTACATATTACTAGTAGAAAAGAAAAAAATGATAAAGAAAGAACAAACTTCTTACAGTCTTGTTAACCTAAACTAGTCAGTTCTTGGACAACTAGTCAACTATCTTGACCCATCACTAGTCTCAAAGCTTTGTTTTTGTTTTAACCATGTGTAAGAAGTTGATCAAACCACAAATCATTACTATACCACAATGAAACATTAGCAACACTTTTCATGCACAACATGCATAATTCCAGACAGACTCAAATGTGAAGGAGAGGCCAGAAAGAGACTTTGTGAAACATTTAATGTTGAATGCCTCAGTGAATGTGAGCTCACTTGATGCCACTGAGGCCATTGTCTGCAGCTCTTTGTTCTGTTCCAACTCGGTGTCACATGACGCCGTAAAACTGCACCTAAGCGCATAATACCCATATTAGCCACTCATCTCTTTCCAAAGCTTTTTCCCTTCACCTCCCTCATCCACCTACATCTTATGCCGGTTTAATCCCCTCTTAAACCCATTCTCAATTAGCCAATCTGACCAGCTAATGGACCTAGTGAGAAACAAAAACAAAGGATGTCAGAGCCTAGTTGGGAGCCTAGTATTTATGTTAAAATACATTTCCTATTGCAAGTTAAAGGGATAGTTCACCCTAAAATGAAAATTGTCTCATCATTTACTCACCTTCATGCCATCCCAGATGTGTATGACTTTCTTTCTTCTGCAGAACACAAACAAAGAGTTTTAGAAGCATATCTCAGCTCTGTTGGTCCTCACAATGCAAGTGAATGGTGAACAAAACTCTAAAGGTCCAAAAAGGAAAATGGCAGCATAAAAGTAATCCAGTGGTTAAATCTACAGTATATTTTCTGAAGTGATATGATAAGTGTGGGTGAGAAACAGACCAATATTTAAGTCCATTTTAATCTGTAAATTCACATTGTCATTTTGGGGTGAGCTATCCCTTTAATTTGCAGAGACTATAAGTAATTTAAAAACCGTATAATAGTAACTATAAGTTATCCATTCTAACCTAGGTTGATTTCCTAAAAAAGTGTAAACACGGAGGCCACGTCCACACTAATTTTCATTAGACAATGTCTCCTAGCTTTTGTTTTCAGTTTCATAATGGCATAGTTTTTAAAAGTATATAGTTATGGAGAGCTTTTCCGAAAGTCTCAGTTTTCGGTGGAAGAAAATGCCATCCCAGTGTGGATAAAAGTCATAAATGTAGCAAAATCAACGTATTTTCAAAAGAAAACATATTAGTGTGGACATGGCCTGAGGCTCTTTTGCGCTATCAAAACATTGCTCGTTAGTTTGAGCACCCTGACTAGCCTCAGAACAGTAACATTGATGCAACCAATGGCGTCAGTTTGGGTGGGTCTATCTGTTTGTTTGACCAATGGCAGATGGAGGGAGTATTCGGGAAAAGTCAATTAAGAGTGTTTATTTTTTAAATAAAATAGCCCACAACCAATTAGGATCCAGTGCAGTTAATGTGACGTGTCCTTGACATATGACCAATCCAGGTCCTGGGCCCAAAAAGCACCAACAAAAGGAGAACAGCCTTAAAACACTTGAGACACCAAAGCTTTCTATCCATAGATCTACAAGGGCTGCAGTCTAGAAATATACTCTCTCACATGGTAAATGGAGATAAAGGGTGGGTCCAACTAGTACTAAGCTAGCTATATTAACACTGATACCAAGATAAGAAGAGAATAAAGACCAGAATTATCCCTGTCAGACAGTCCTCATTCCTGATTAGTATCCGGAAACCGAGAGGCTGAGTACTTCCCAGGGAAAACGAGACAGAGAAAAAGAAGTTCACAGAGTGAATGCAGAAACCCTTCTGGATTCAAGGCGAGCCAGACACCTTGTCCCACGAGGCATAACACAAACTCCTGCAAGCTTACTCAAGCACATGAATATGCATTATGTATGTCAACTAAAGACTGTGTGCTGATTTCAGCAGAGCCTTTTTATTTATATGCACCAATATAACGCATCATGATCAACAATATTTAATTACATTTGCCCTACACTGTATTTTTTACAAAAAACATTTTACATGAAAAATGTAGGAACTATAATGGAGATTTCTGGGCGATGACAAACATATCGAATCAAAAACTAAAATGAATCAAAGTTTCAAATCGATTCATTGAAACAGACAGTTGATCTAATCCACAGAAACAAATTTAACTTACCAACTCTATGCCCTTTTAAACATCATCAATCTCATATTGTTCAAAACCCATATGACTTTTTTTCCGTGAAACAAAAAAATTTTTACTCAGTCTTGTCTCGGTCTCAGACAAAGAGACCACAACTGCAGGGATATCACTAAATTGCCTGTGCATTGTCTGATTTATTTGTTATCATCATTACTGTGATTGGATGTAAAACTTCCTGCTTCAAATGCAAACAATAACTTGACTCATTTCTAATTTGAAAATGTTGTTACTGTTAACAGCTGTCAACCCTCCCCACACCCTTCACATGCACTCCAAGAAAGTGAATGTGGGAGACAGGCGAAGAAACTGTGGCTGTCTGAGAGATGTCAGCCAAATCTTCTGTAATATAATTTGGCTACCTAAACCAGTGTTTCCCAAACACTGTGCCCACTAGTGTGCCGTGAAAGATTGTCAGGTGTGCCATGGAAAATGATCACAGTTTTTTTCCGGTATTTTTGTGAAGGCATAGAGATTGTAGAAGAGTTTTAAAGTTGCCAATTCAGTATATTTTCCATTGCAAAGTATTTTATGTAACCAGTTTAAATATTTTGTCCATCATAACATTATTGTTCTAACAAACTCTAGTCCTCTGTCAAACGCAACTCCTCACATACCCACAAAATGATGCTTCATCATCACACTTGTAGTAAAAACATTCAGTCAGTGAACCGAATGAATGAATAGAATACAACAGGTGTATTGTTTTACTCAAAGACTGTTTATTTGTGCACAGCATAGAGTTACAGATGTTATGAACAGATGTTGCTTACTTTCTCTCATGAAACATAAAAAGAATATGAGAAACTGTTACATACGATTACTAAAAGCAAATTCTCCTGTTTTAAACAAGTTCGATGTGTAGATTCTGAGGTACTGTATGTAATCTTCACGGAGCGCGTTTGACATCTGAACCAGTGAATGGACGTCCGGGTGGCTGCTCTCGGGTCCTAGTGCCTGCTGTATACAACCTCTGTCAGTGCAACTTATGTGTTTTTTTGTTTTCTTTCTCTCTATCAACAACGCGATTTTGACCCGGTGCAACTTATATCAGGTGCGACTTTATTTCCAGAAAATACAGTACATAAATAAATAAATAAATAAATTATTTGCTGTGCCGTTGCAAGAATTAATTTGCAAGAACAAATCTACAAATTGGAAAAGACACAAATTTGTTGGTTTTTAATTATCCAATTAGCGCTCTTGACATCTGTGACCTCATTATACAGCGTACCTACAGTATGTTACTTGCGTTTTTTGCATAGCCGAATTTCAAACATTACGAGTTCACACTACTAAGACAGACAGAAAACATGGACAAGTTCTTGAAAAGAAAACTATTGACGATGGTTATGTGGGACAGTGGTGTGCCATGGGATTTTTTTAATCGTAAAAAGTGTGCAGTGGCAGAAAATAGTTTGGGAAACACTGACCTAAACCACAAAGAGTTCATCTGCTAAAAAGCATCCAAAAGAAAACACACAGCAGTATGTAAATGCAAATGCAGTATTTACCGAGACGACTGGGACCACGTCCAACTTTTATCGGCACTAAGAAAGTAAGCATAAAGAAAGATAAGCTAAGTGTAAGTGATGCTAGCAAAGCTAGCTAGCTAACATTAGCAATCTGCTTCTTGCTGCATTCCATTCAACTCAGAAAATTACTATATTGTTTAAGAAAAGACAGAGAAAAAAGAAGACTTGTGAATAACTGAATAATTGTTTGATATATTCTGTATTTAATGATGGTTTCTAGGGGAAGAGTCATCCAGAAAACCTGATGCGAAGCTAGCACAAAAATGTTATTGTTTTAGGTGGATGGTAAAACTTGGGAAAGGAGTGTTGAATAAAGATGGTTAATTTGATTTCAGCTCCTTAGTGTTTGTTTGTATTTGTTTGCTCATAGAAAACAAAGGAAAATTTTCACATATACAATTCACCTCTGCAATGCCTTTTGATTATTTTATCAAGACATATCTCATGGTACACTGATACATACACACACACACACACACAAACGCACACACACACACACACACACACACACACACACACACACACACACACATATATGGCAATAAAAGATGTGAATTAAGAGGAATCTTCATTTGTTTTCTGTGCGTGTTTTTATGGGAATGTGGATCTTTCAGATCAATTTGAGGAGTGCCTAGGGTTTGCAAGTTCCACATTTTATCGTAAGTGTGTCATGCAGTGTGGGACTCACACTGGTCTGGTCTTGGTCTTGAATCGGTCTCTCCCTGCCGTGGTCTTAGTCTCGACTTGGTCTCAACCACTCAAAGTCTTGGTCTTGTCTCGGTCTCGATACATTCTGGTCTTTGTCTTGACTTGGTCTCGGTTTAGGTGGTCTTGACTACAACACTGTTTATTGTTGTAACACTAAGTGATTATTGTGCACAGTGTGTGTGTTTTTCCCTCAGGCTTGCCGTAGGGCAGTTCAGTCGAGAGTTGCAACTTGCTGCACTAATAAATGCCGGAGAAGTTCTGTTCAAACTTTAACTTGTCTCCGTTTCTTATTTTATTATATACATGTGTTTAGGTGAACCGGACTCGAACGCTTGTTTAGATTTCCTATGTCAAAACAAAGTTCTTGTCATGGAGGAGTCAAAACAACTGTAAAAGAGGTAAGAATCAAATTAGATAAGAACAAATTTACTTAAGAATGATTTGATGTTTTTACATGAGGCAAAATGCTTGTTAAATGAGCCGATTCATAAATTTATGATGATTACCTGCCACTTGAGTTATGTAAGCAATATAATTTTGCTTGAATTTTATATGAATTCAGCCAAGGAGCTTTAGTTGTGGGATCATTGATAAAGCTTTGTTTGTTCTCTGTCATTTGGATTAATAATATGCTCAATATGTTCTTGTGTGTGTTTGTGTCAACGGTTTGGAGATTGCAGATTTGCAGATCTGAAAGAAACAATGTACATTGTACGTCAAGTACAATTACAAATCTTTGTTAAGACTGCCATGCGCAAGAGTCAGCGCCAAACTGAAAGAGGAAAATGGAAGATGTAAGCTGTAAGTTCTTATTTTATTTGTTTATTTGGTCATTGTTTTACATATGGAGGAATAATTGACTGTCGAATTACTGAAAATTATTGCACATTCGAGGTGTTAATCCAGACACGAAGCACAGCAACCGTTACACCACAGGTGTGCATTAACATTCAAAACTTAGACGGTTTTGATTACGTTTTCTCAACACATTTTCAGGTTTTTATCTTTGGATGATCAATTTCTGTATCAACAGAAAGAGAGATGGATGCCGTTGAGATGGACGCCGTTGGGGACCTGTAACTGTAAGTACTTCTTTAAACTGTTTTTATAATTTTAAATAAGCAATATTTGATGACGGACCAACGCACCACCGTGTGTTGTGCATTCATCGGTCTGGAATCAATAATTCCGCTCATCCAAAGATTATCACAAACATTTATTTTAGTACATCTTTCAGATTTTTGTTCTCACGAAATGACAACGATTATACTACAGTAATACTGCAGTATCCTTATAGTAACCATGGTTTTAATAAAATTATATTGTAGTAACTGAAGTAATCATGGTTAATTTTTTGGTTTGGGCTTTACCTCAAATACCATGGTTTAACTATGCTTACTAAAACCTTTGGTAGTTTTTTGCAAATACAGTGCTGTAAAAAAGGTTGATTTCTTCTGTTTTTGTTTATATCTCATACCAAATTGTTTCAAAAATTAAAACAAAATCTAACATAAAACAAAGGCAATCTGGGTAGACACAAAATAATTTTTTTGAAATTATAATGTTATCTATTGAAGCAAAAAAGTTATCCAAAACCAGCTGGGCCTGTGTGAAAAAAGTTTTTGCCCCCTTAGTTACTAAATCCCCAAATCTATGAAACTGCATTCATAATGGGGTTCAGCTTGACTAGACACACCCAGGCCTGATTACTGCCAGCCCTGTTCAATCAAATCAACACCTAAATAGAACTTTTTCAGTAGCATGAAGTTGGATAAAAGGTCTCCATTAGCACACTATGCCAAGGGCGAAAGAAATTCCAGAAATGATGAGGAAAAAGGTGATTGAAATACATCAGTCTGGGAAGGGTTACGAAGCATTTTCAAAGGCTCTGAGACTTCAAAGAACCACAGTGAGAGCCATTATCTCCAAAAGGAGAAAACTTGCCACAGTAGTAAACCTTCCCAGAAGTGGCCGACTTTTCAAAATTCCTCCAAGTGCACAGCGACAACTCATCTAGGAAGTCACAAAAAAGCCAAGGACAACATCCAAGAAACTGCAGGCCTCTCTCGCATCAATAAAGGTCACTGTTCATGACTCCACTATCAAAAAGACACTGGCCAAAAATGCATCCATCGAAGAGCGGCGAGGCGAAAATCACTGCTAACCCAGAAGAACATTAAGGTTTGTCTGAATTTTTGCCAAAACACACCTTGATGATCCTCAAACCTATTTGGAGAATGTTCTGTGGACTGATGAGCCGAAAGTGAAACTGTTTGGAAGACAGGGGTCCCGTTACATCTGGCGCAATTCAAACACACAATTCCACAAAAAGAAAATCATACCTACGGTCAAGCATGGTGGTGGTAGTGTGATGGTGTAGGGATGCTTTGCTGCTTCAGGGCCAGGGCAACTTGCAATAATTGAGGGTAACATGAATTCTGCTCTCTTCCGCAAAATCCTAAAGGAGAACGTCTGGTCATCAGTCCATGAGTTGAAGCTCAAGCGCAACTGGTTTATGCAGCAAGACAATGATCCAAAGCATAGGAGTAAGTCCACCTCTGAATGGCTCAAAAGAAGCAGAATTTAAATTTTGGAGTGGCCTAGTCAAAGTCCTGACTTGAACCCGACTGAGATGCTGTGGCAGGACCTTAAATGGGCAGTTCATGCTCGAAAACCCTCCAATGTGGCTGAACTAAAGCAGTTCTGCAAAGAAGAGTGGACCAGAATTCCACCACAGCGTTGTGAAAGACTGATCTCCAGTTATCGGAAGCGTATGGTTGCAGTTGTTGCTGCTAAAGGTGGCACAACCAGCTATTAAGTTTAAGGGGGCAGTTAGTTTTTCACATGGGTGATATAGGTGTTGGATAATTTTTTGCTTCAATATAAAAAAATACATATTTGAAAACTTCATTTTGTGTTTACTCAGGTTGCCTTTGTTTTATGTTATATCTCGTTTGAAGATCTAAAACAATTTGGTATGAAAAATACACAAAAATAGAAGAAATCACATCACTGTATTTGATAGTGTTTCTTTTTTTCCTTTACTTTGATAAGACTTCTCCATTTTGAATCCTGACTCCACTTCAAAGCTCGAAGAGAACTGGTTGCCTGTGTTTAAGGACAAGATCCTGCACTTTTCCAACAGAGAGAAGTGGCTCTTCATCTGCTTTCCAATGTGGAAACTATGACAGTAGGTACTGGGGATAAAGAACATTATTTGTATTTAAGAGAATAGCAAGACTGTGCTGTCATTCAAGTTGATGAAATGTTCAGACCAAGCTTCACAGGAACCAGAAAAGCCTTCATTGACATGCAGCCTGTAAGTTAACACAGATATTTCTAAAATCATAGGATTAAATACTTACACGTACACATTTGCACGTACACATACCCACACTCAGTTGCATGATGCCCCACCATCAAAACTGCACTTTGATCTAACAATATCCTGAAAAATGTTTTGTATGTTGGCAAACAGTATGTCATTGCTCAGCTATTTCGAACTACTTTTTGGCTCGGAGCAAAGATTAAAAAATTGTTTCTCAGTGAGTCTGCCGGGGCCTTTAGGGAAGCCTTCAGAAGGAAATACAGTAACACTACCTATTTGGACTAACCTATTTGTTAACATTAGTAAATGCATTTATTGCCCTTGTCCCAACTGCAGAGTTCTGTACATATACACTACTCATGTACACTTGCTGTATAAATGATGAGAGAACTATCATTTTTAGGTGACAATTTTAACCACTGTGTGTTACCATTAATGCATTATGAACTAATATTGAACAAATTTCATAAATTTACATTAACTCAAAATATTGTTCATTGCTACTTTAATGTAGTTAACTAATGTTAACAAATACAAAGTTATTGAAAAGTGTTACTAAAATTACTATATACTTTAGAAGAAGCACTAGTAAGTCATGAGTACTGTGTCAGATGCATAATGATTTTACTGCACTTAAAGATGTGTACTTAAATGTTTTAAACTTAGTCTTCATGCATTGATGCACAGTCATTTCTGTTTTTACAGGTTGGTACCAGTGGCTGATTTCCTGCACCGTGCAAAAGATGCAATTTTTCCATATACACCAACGCTTGGAGAAAACAATCAGTGCTTTCAAGCTTTTGTTATTATTCATTGAGAAGCGCTTCAACAAAATACATTGCGGGGCACAGTGGACATTTGTTTCAAAGCGTTGTTCGTCTTAAATATTAATTACCCCAAACAGCAAATCTGAGTGAATTTCTACTGACTGGAAACTTGTTTACCCAAACAGACAATACATTTCTTACCTTTTAAATTGTTATTATAGTCTGCCTGCCTCTCACTCACTGTGTAGTTGTGGTAAAGTGATTTTGATGACCAAGAATTTTAAATTTTCAACCCAATTTGAATATATTTTAACCCAGCACGCTGCAATGACTTTGCAGCAAAATTACTGATGACAACAGTCCAACGGTTGGGATAGTCATAAAGGAGAGCAGAGCTTTATACTGATGTTTCACATGTAAAGACAAATTTACCTTTAGGTTTTCTTGCATATAATATATATGTTTTTAATTCATTTGTGTTCATAGTCTTCAAGTGTATCTTTGTAGTCATGTTTTAATGTGTTTTAGTGTGGCATATTAGTTCAAAATGTTTGGGGTTTTTAATGTAAAAATCACGAATTAAATAATTAGCTAACAATTTTTGCACATTCCACTTAATTATGAAGTTTGAAAAATGCATTTGTCTTTGCTGCTGTCATTATTTGTTTTTTAATTTTTATGTGATGTTGCTGCAACATTGTAAACTACACAGGGACTATTTTCTAAACTTTATTTAGTGTTTAACATTAAGACCAAATGTACGTAACTGTAGTTCATGGTGAAATAATAGGTACTGTTCCTGTCTTGGAACAGTATTTTGATACCAAACCTGTTTCTTTGTACTCCCATTTGTGTTTTAGTCTAAATAAGTAGGTGTGTTTTTGTGTTTTCTATTTTTCTTGGATACATTTACAAATATATTGCTGTTGAAATGTTTAATGAATTTGTAACATTGTTCTATTAATAAATATTTCTAATTTCTTTTGAAACACTTGTTGACTACACCTTTTATAATAAATAGGCTACATTATGAAACTTGGAATACAAATTAAATGAATTTGAAAATCAAGTGTAACCAACTTAAAAATATGTGTAGCCTATCAGAAAAAAATAAGTAAATATTGCATGATAATGGTAGATCCCTACAAGATATATATTGCCTTTATAACTTAAAAAATGGCCTGTAACTTGATAAATTTGAGTTGGCATTACATGTGAAGTCTAATATGTCAAACAAAAATGTGTTAAGTTCAAAAACTCAAAAAGCTGATGCAAATAGTTGCTTCAATTTTCTTTTAGTAAAACCGGCACAATATTTTTTACAGTGCAGACGCTCAGCGTTCATGTCAAAACCAAAGCATACTTTGGGCTTAAATGATCACAAAATGTAAAAATATCTGTCTTGAAGTTGAAAAGCTGTTGAAAATAATTAATAATTATTCTTTTTAATAATTAATTAATAATTGCTGTCACTTCCGAGTACTCAAGTATTCAGGTACTCGTGCCCATCTCTAGTATTGAGGCAAGATTCAGGCAAACTGCTGTATTAAAGCTGATTTGTTTCTATGTTAAAATTCTCTTGTATCTATGCAGAGTCTACTTTAAGTATGGCATTTGTAGTTTGATTGCTCCAAAAAACATAACTTTGGTGCTATCATAACTTGCCATTGTTTGTTGTTGTTACACAGCAACATTGCCTTGACCCACATCGTGGGTTTGGAATGCCCATAAGAACCTGTTAGACTGGCTTGCAATTGTCCATACACAACGCTTACACTCCATAACAGTAAACTTCATTGGAAAGGGCAGATGGCTTACTTGGTGGTTCAGATTTTATATTGTCAACTAAACATTGAGTGTTGACACTAGCAGTGGGCTCGTACAATGAGCCAATTGACGGTAGCCACAGTGACTTCTGACCTCTCTCTGTTGATCTAACTCTGCAATGATGCGTAGCTTGACAATAGATGACTACATGTGTAATTTAAAGGCACGGGCTGAGAGAAGAATAGGGATGCGGGTAAGTAATAACTCGTTTTGCTTTAACTATTTGCCGAGTAAAAACCTACTCAAATATCCTGTTTTTGCCTGCCATATTGAACAATGCAATGTGATGTTTTTATTAATGCATATTGCTCATTTAATATTTTAAGAAGAGAAACACATGTTGAACATGTTATTTAGAAGCTCTCATAAGGGTGATGCAATAAAGCAAGAAGCCATTAGAGACTGTGTTACAGTGATTTAACTAGACGGTGTTTTTGGGCACAACGCCATGGTCTAGAGTGGCTTATTTAATTTTTTTTTTTATAAAATGGCAGCAACAGTAATAAAATTTATTTTATTGTGAAAAATAACTGGAATAAACTAATATTACTGCAAACAACATAGTTCATTTTAAACTGTAGGAATTCGTGGTTGCCAAGCAACATTACAACTTAAAGGAATATTCCAGGTTAAATACATGCTAAGCTCAATCGACACCATTTGTGGCATACCCTAACAAAAATCGAGAGTTCTGGCAAACTCCTGTTGCTAACTTGCTGCAAATCTATCACTCATTATTTTCACATGCAAATGAGCTTTGCAGCAAACTCTTCGTTGTTGCCACAGGTTTGCCATTAGTGGCTAATTGTCCATTGTTGTCAAAGGTTTGCTACAGGTTCACCGCTCCCAGTGAAGAGCTGCAAACCACTGGCAATAATTTGCAGCAAATGTGAAAATAATGAGTGGCAAATTTGCAGCAAGTTTGCCAGAACTCTAGATTTTTGTAAGGGTAATGTTAATTGCCACAAAAAATTTATTTTGTCTCTACTTTTCTTTAACATCTGGGTTACAGTGAGAAACTTACAATAGAAGTGAACGGGGCTAATTCGTACACGTTAAATTTGTACACGCCACAAGACGAAAATATTATATCATTTTAACATGATTTTAGTGTGATAAAATCACTTACTAACCATTACTACATTTTACAATTTCGTTGCCATGACGATGTAACACCGTAAACCCTAATACCCTAAATGAACAAAAGACAATGATTTATAAACTTGACAGCTCAAATAATACACAAGTGTATTTATAAAATTATAGCTTCAAATTTCTCTTTTAAACCCTCCAAAAATTGGCCCCAATCACTTTTATTGTAAGTGCCTCACAGTAACCTTGATTTTTGCTTCTACTTTTTTTTTTTAAAGAAAAGTCAAATAATTTTTTGTTTTAATTAACATTATGCCACAAATGCTGTTGATTGACCTTAGTTTGAACCTGGAGTATTCCTTTAACGTTGAATGTGTACTCAAAAATGTGGGTATTGAACGTGGCTCACACAATCAGAATTTAGAGCCGGAACTATCAGTTTTATGTTTGTTTTCACGTACAAGTCATACTTGTTATTTTTAACTTAAAAGTTTATTTTAAATCAACTATGCTAATTTTTTATGTGTTAAAGTGTGCCACTACAAAATTACTTAAAATGCCCATCCCTAGAGAAGATGTTTCAAAAATCGAGAAAGATGGCGACTTCTGCAGCAAAAGTGGTTTGTCTGCCAGAGGAGGAAACCGCAAGGAGGTCTGGCGCATATCCAGTCCTGACCGAGCGTCATTCGAGGAGGAGAGAATGAATTTAGTGGATTTCTGAAATTCAAACTAATCTGGTCCTGGATCAATGCCTGAGACTATGTAACTCAGTGCTTTCTCAAAGGATCTCCAGGGAGTGTCAAAAGGGCTTCCTGCAGATGGTGTATATTCAGCAGTATGGGCAACGACTTTTTGCTGGGGTGTCACTGTGTGTGTTTGAAAGAGAGAGAAATGGAGAAATGTTGTGACAGGCAGAGAGTGGTCTACCAGATGGGTGTGTTTATGATGGGATCTAACAAGCATGAAAGACTGCATCTGTGATCGTGTGCTTGTGATTGCTGCCAGTATTTGCTGAAAAGTGTATTTGGAGTTTCTAGAAGTTGCAATGAAATGTACATTTTTGATGACTCATATTTATAGTGGTAGAGGCAGTTTTTGTTAGCCTGCCTGTTTAATGTCAATTTATGTAAATCATGACAAATAGGGATGCACATTATATCAGTGAACATATTGGCATCTGGGAAATATTACCATTTTATAAAATTATTGGCATTGGTTTGATTAGCTAGGTACAGGAGCAGTAATATTAGGGCTTTTGTTCCCTATCTGTCACTCACTCGAAGTTGTGTCGATGTAGTGACACTAGGGGTCGCCCTTGGGAGCCCCAAACACCTCTGATCTTTGAGAAAAGGCCAATGGGAATTGGTGAGTGGAATTTGCAGCCACTCCCCCGGACATACGGGTATAAAAGGAACTGGCTCGCAACCACTCATTCAGATTTTCTCTTCGGAGCCGAGCGGTTGTATTCAGTGAGCTGAATTACTCTGCCGATCCATTCACCTCGAAAGCTGTTGGATTTACGGTGCATTACAGTGGTTTCTCCCCCTCGTGGAGTGCAGAGAATGCCCCTGGGCGCTTCAACAGTCTAAAAGAGTATATTTTCTTGCAATAAAAGAGTATATTTTCCCTACTAAAAGAGTGGCACTGACAGAGAGCATCTTTTTAAAGATGCCTTTACGTCTGTGTTTATTTCCTGGTTGCGGTCGTTACCTCTCCAATTCCAATGGCCACGATCGCTGTCTTACGTGCTTGGGCGCTGCCCACGCAGAGACAGCGTTCGTGGACGGGTCATGTTCCCACTGCGAGAACATGACCATGGCAACGTTGCAGTTGCGGCTTTCCGTCATAAGAGGGAAAGCCACCCCAGCGTCTCCCCGCCTCGGTCCTTCTACCTACGGGTTTGAGGCCACGTCGGTTAGCACTGTGGGCGATTTCGGGAGCCCAATGGGAGCCGCTCCACCTGGTAACTCCCCACAGACCTCCCATTCCCCAGTACGCTCATTTGCCCCGGTCGAGTTCTGGGATGAGACCGCCGGCTCGTCTCAGGGCGAGTTCGCGATCTCATTTAGTGCTCATGAAGTGGATGAGCTCTCGATTACAGCATCGGAGAGCAGGCTGGTTCAGTCTGACGCTGAGGACTCGACTGGGCTCCCACCTTCGGGTGCGGTCCCCCCCGTCTCATGGCCCACCGCCAAGAACCCGAGGAAGGCTTCTAGCTGCCCCTGAGATGGGCGACCCATCCTGAGTCACACACCAAGTGTTTACGGCCATCATTATTGTGATCGTCGGACACCGCACATTAATGGCAGGCAAAACCCCTGCGCGCCCAGCTGTAGAATAACTCACCTGCCCAGGCTGTTGTGACGGATTACGAGGACAATTCCCTCCTCCCCCATCGATGACCAGTCCTATGGTGGGTACCGAAAATCAGGTAAGTGCTTCGATGTCCCCAGACTCACCACGGCCACGAGTTCGGGGTCCGAGCCCACTCAACGTGGTGCCTCTGGCTCCGCCCCGCCGCGAGGCCCAACCCACCGGTACGTCCAATGCGATTATGTCCTTGGTCCCCCTTGCCCGGAGCTTGGCCGTGGCTTGCGCTCCCCAACTCGTCGCGATGGCTGACCAGGACCGTCCGAATCGGCTATGCGATTCAGTTCGCCAGGCACCCGCCTGTGTTCAGCGGCGTCTGTTTTACCTCAAGGGCAGGGTGAGAATGCCGCTGCCCTCCCCGCGGAGTTTGCGTCCCTTCTGCGGAAGGACGCGGTAGAGCCTGTCTCTCCAGCTGAGATGAAGAAGGGGTTCTACAGCCCCTACTTCATCGTACCAAGGAAATGCGGTGGGTTGCGGCCAATCCTGGACATGCGAGTTCTGAACCGGGCCTTGCACAGACTCCCGTTCAAGATGCTGATGAGGAAACGCATTTTAGCAAGCGTCCAGCATCAGGATTGGTTTGCGGCAGTAGACCTGAAGGACACGCACTTCAACGTCTCGGTTTCTCCTTGGCACAGGCCCTTTCTTCGGTTCGCCTTCGAGGGCCAGGCGCACCAGTACAAGGTCCTCCCCTTCGGTCAGTCCCTGTCACCTCGCGTCTTCACAGAAGTCGCAGAAGTTGTTCAGACAGAACACGGCGGTCCCACCGAAGCATTTTCAGAGGCTCCTGGGGCATATGGCATCCTCGCCGGCGGTCACGCCGCTCAGGTCGATGCATATGAGACCACTTCAGCACTGGTGTCAGACTCGAGTTGCAAGGTGGGCATGGCGCCACGGCACACATCACGTGGTCGTCACGCCGATGTGCCGCTACCTGTTCAGCCCTTGGACAGGCTTTGCATTCCTGCGGGCAGGAGTCCCCTTAGTGCAAGTACTGGTGCGCTGTGTGCAACGGGCACACACCCGCAGGGTCCGGAACAGGGCCGCGACTGCTTTGGCAGGTCAATTGCCTCGAGTTGCACGCAATGTTTCTCGCCCTGCGGAGGCTTCGGCCGTTGATTCAGGGCAAGCACGTGTTGGTCCGGATGGACAACATGTCGCATGTCACAACTCGCCCGCCGCCTCCTCCTCTGGAGTCAGCAGCGACTCAAGTCATTGCGAGCCACTCACGTCCCCTGCGGCAGATGCACTGTCACGACAGGTCACGCTCAGGGGAGAGTGGAGACTCCACCCCCAGGTGGTCCAGCTGGTTTGGACTGAGCTATATGCCCAAGACCGAGCTATATGCCCAAGGTTCCCACAACCCTGTTTATGGATCAGGTGGTGAACCTGCAAGCGAAGCTGCCCCAGGAGGAGGCAGACCCAGCCTTTTCGTTGCTGTGTCCGGTGCATGTTTTGCATCTACTTGGATGGCACGTAGAGCTTTAGAGGCTCTGAGCAGCTCTTTGTCTGCTTCAGAGGACAGCAGAATGTCTCCATGGGAGCACTGTCTACAAACAGAGGATCGCCCACTGGGTCGTTGACACCATCGCTTTGGCATACCACGCCCAGGACGTGCTGCCCCCATTGGGGCTTCGGGCACACTCCACCAGGAGTGGCGGCCTCCTGGGCCCCGACCAATGGCGCCTCTTTGGCAGATATCGGTAGAGCAGCGGGATGTGCAACACCCAATACCTTCGTGAGGTTCCTCAATCTCTGGGTTGAGCCAGTTCTTACCTATCTGTAACCCCATGTGATGTATCTTCCATGAGACGGTTTCCCTGTTGGTAAGCCCGCGTCTTCCTTGGGCAGAGTCCCCTCTACCACCGGTCGTCGTGTTATAGAACTCCTACCCCGGGGACTTCTCCACATGCGACACTGCCAACAAGACTCGGTAAGACCATGTGACGTATTTCCACACATTACCTCCCCTTCGGGCAGGGTGTGGTCTTTGTGGTTTCTTCCCCTTGGTAGTGACACCCCCCCCCAACGTGGACACTTATGGCCCCCAGTCAATCGATTTCCACATTTTTTTGGGGAGAAAAAAAAGAGGAGAAGAGGCCACGGCTGGGGTAGCCTGTCTTGCATTGCCAGTCCATGTAACACAGTTCAGCTAGTTGTGGCATTTCGTATAGGGACCCCTAGTGTCACTACATCAACACAACGTCGAGTGAGTGACAGATAGGGAACATCCTGGTTACTTTCGTAACCTCCGTTCCCTGATGGAGGGAACGAGACTTTGTGTCCCTCCTGCCACAACACTGAACTACCCGCTGAAATGACCGGGACCTTGTCTCGGCTCCTCAGCACAAAACCTGAATGAGTGGTTGCGAGCCAACACCTTTTATACCCGTATGTCCGGGGGAGTGGCATGCAAATTCCACTCGCCAATTCCCATTGGCCTTTTCTCAAAGATCAGAGGTGTTTGGGGCTCCCAAGGGCGACCCCTAGTGTCACTATATCGACACAATGTCTCGTTCCCTCCATCAGGGAACGGAGGTTACGAAAGTAACCAGGACGTTTTCCAGTTCAAACAGTATACTCATTTTCTATGCCTTTCAAAAGTACTAAATCTATATTTATTACTGTACATTACACTGCAAATAAATAGATTCCTGATGATGTAGTGTAAAACTCTAGATTGGAGCTTTAGGGGCCATTCACTCGAATGCGCTTTTGCATCAGTCCACGCTGTTTTTCAATTGTATTTTTAAGTGGACATCTTTGAGTGTTGCGTCTCAACACAGTGTCTGAAAAACCATAGCGCTCCTGTGCAAGTTAAAAAGCCAGTTAAAAATGCATCTTGAGACCCCTGGATTCTGTTCCATTTGTGCCGCTGCACCTAGCTTTTTTTTAGTGCAAGGATGCATTCGGTGTGCCTGTATAGCTTTATAGTATCAGCTACCACATTTCTTAACGTCCATAACCTCATCATAACATTTATTGGCTTTCATATTGGTCAATATTTCTATATCAGTGCATCCCTAATGAACAATTAACACCATCACACACATATATTTCCCAAAGTAATGAAATAGTGGACAATGAAATCTAGACATATTCTAAATCCTTCCCAGGGGGATTGTACAGCATGAAGAACAATATATTTAATGATCATATTATATTCATATGAGTCTAGGTATGAGCCAACCAGCTTTCACCCACTATATTTCATGTCCCAATATCAAAAACACATGGTTCATAAAGGGGGTTCTTGTTTGATGAAGTCTACGTGAAATGGGCTTTGCAGGGCTCATGGATCAATATGACTTTAATCTCTGCTGGACTGGGGAACTCAGAGGCTGAGTATGGAGAATAAGGGCAGGGTTAGTGTAAATCTCTCCAGTCTGTCAGTGCAATGCAAGGGATGAGATGAAGTCAGTAAATTTTGAGGCCACCAGAGCTCCAGCTCAATCATCACTATTACTATCATTAAGGCTGCACGAATATGACAAGCTCTTGATTCATATGGGTTTATTTCAGTTATAATGTCCCTTTTGCTTACATATAAAATAAATTCTCTCCCAGCTAATGCTGATAATTATACAGGGACCTTTTAACTAGGTTCATTAGGAAAATCTTAATTTATTAATATTATATTTTATTACTTTTGCATCATTTTGGTCACATTTGGCTTTTTAAAAATCAACAAATAAATGTATTCAATCAATAAATAAGAAATTATATTTCATATATTATTTTTGTTATGCATTTATTGTTAAATTGCATTTGTACTATTCGCAAGTATTTGCATTGATTTGTTGAAATGCGTGCTAAAACTGGTACTGTCTCTTTAACAAAAAACAGCATTTCTGTAACTACAGCGGACTCTAATTGCTTTACCTCATTTGTACGATGCATGATTTAAATGAAAAGTTTTTTAGTTTTTGTGTACAGTGATGTGAAAAAGTATTTTCTACATTTTCTGATTTCTTCTGTTTTTGTGTATTTTTCATACTAAATTGTTTTAGATCTTCAAACGAGATATAACATAAAACAAAGACAACCTGAGTAAACACAAATACAGTTTTCAAACCTATACTTTTTTTATTGAAGCAAAAAAAGTTATCAAACACCTATATCACCCATGTGAAAACCTAACTGCCCCCTTAAACTTAATAGCTGGTTGTGCCACCTTTAGCAGCAACAACTGCAACCAAACGCTTTCGATAACTGGAGATCAGTCTTTCACAACGCTGTGGTGGAATTCTGGTCCACTCTTCTTTACAGAACTGCTTTAGTTCAGCCACATTGGGGGGTTTTCAAGCATGAACTGCCCGTTTAAGTTCCTGCCACAGCATCTCAGTCGGGTTCAAGTCCGGACTTTGACTAGGCCACTCCAAAATTTTAATTTTGCTTCTTTTGAGCCAATCAGAGGTGGATAATCCAGTTGCACTTGAGCTTCAACTCACGGACTGATGACCGGACGTTCGCCTTTAGGATTTTCCGGAAGAGAGCAGAATTCATGTTTCCCTCAATTATTGCAAGCAGCCCTGAAGCAGCAAAGCATCCCTACACCATCACACTACAACCACCTTGCTTGACCGTAGGTATAATGTTCTTTTTTGGAATTCTGTGTTTGATTTACACCAGATGTAACGGGACACCTGTCTTCCAAACATTTCCACTTTCAACTTATCAGTCCACAGAATATTCTCCCAAAAGGTCTGAGGATCATCAAGGTGTGTTTTGGCAAAATTTAGACAAGCTTAATGTTCTTCTGGGTTAGCAGTGGTTTTGCCTCGCCACTCTTCCATGGATGGCATTTTTGGCCAGTGTCTTTCTGATAGTGGAGTCATGAACAGTGACCTTTATTGATGCAAGAAAGGCCTGCAGTTCCTTGGATGTTTTCCTAGGCTTTTTGTGACTTCCTGGATGAGTCATCCCTATGCTCTTGGAGGAATTTTGGAAGGTCGGCGACATCAGGGAAGGTTCAATACTGTGCCAACTTTTCTCTATTTGGAGAAAATGGCTCTCACTGTGGTTCTTTGGAGTCCCAGAGCCTTTGAAATAGCTTTGTAACCCTTCCCAGACTGATGTATTTCAATCACCTTTTTCCTCATCATTTCTGGAATTTCTTTCGCCCTTAGCATAGTCTGCTACTGGGTTAGACCTTTTAGCCAACTTCATGCTGCTGAAAAAGTTCTATTTAGGAGTTGATTTGATTGAACAGGGCTGGCAGTAATCAGGCCTGGGTGTGTCTAGTCAAGATGAACCCTGTTGTGAATGCAGTTTCATAGATTTGGGGTTTTAGTAACTAAGGGAGCAAAAACTTTTCACACAGGCCCAGCTGATATTGGATAACTTTTTTGCTTCAATACATAACATTATCATATAAAAACTGTATTTTGTGTTTACTCAGATTGACTTTGTTTTATGTTAGATTTTGTTTGAATTTTTGAAACAATTTAGTATGAGATATACACAAAAACAGAAGAAATCAGGATGGGTAAATAATAATAATTTATCACACATTATATGTTTGCACATATACAGTGAAATTCTTTTTTTTTTTTTCCACATATCCCAGCTAAGCTGGGGTCAAAGTGCAGGGTCAGCCATGATACAGCACCCCTGGAGCAGATAGGGTCATGGGCCTTGCTCTAGGGCCCAACAGTGGCATTTTGGCAGTGCTGGGGCTTGAACCCCCAACCTTCTGATCAGTAACCCAGAGCCTTAACTGCTGAGCCACCACTGCCCCATTTTTTTTTTTTTTTTTTTTTTTTTTTTTTGCATATCCCAGCCAAGCTGGGGTCAGAGTACTTTTTCATGGCACTGTAGTTGTTTTTGATCAACAACTGACTGTAAAGAACAGAAAGGGTATTAAAAGAGACAGTATTCAATAGGGCTGCAACTAACAATTATTTTGATAATCGATTAATCTAACGATTATTAGAACGATTATTTGACTATTCTGCAATTATTGCAACAATTAATTATTAGCTTTTAACTGGTTATTCAGCTTGTACCCCAACTTAAAAGGTTGTATTAAGCATGCTTACTAACCTCTAAATGACATTCACTGAATTAAAGGGAAAAAATACTTTTTATTACGTTTAATTCAGTAAAGAAATTCCTAATGTCATCAAGTGTTTTTGTCTTGTTTTCCATTTAAAATGGTCTAAAAATCCTTAAAACAATATACATTTACTTGAAAAGCAACGTATAATATATTTAGACTTGTTTTAAGAGAATGTATCTTAAATATAAGTGTATTTTGTATATAAGTGTATTTTTTCACTTGATTATACTTCTCAAGTGCAGTAAAGACAAAATATACTTATATTCAAGATCTATTCTCTAAAAGCAAGTGTGCATCTTTTTTAAAGTATTTTTAGATATGTATTTTTAATATTATATTCAACATTCTCAGGTAACAATTTTTTCTTTTGAAGTATAGCTGCTAAAGAAAATATCTGTTGTTTTAAAGGAGTTTTAGATATTTATATTGGAAAACAAGCCAAAACAAAAACAAATCAAAAACATATTTTGTTGCAGTGTGTAATGGGATGAAGACTACTTCTCTCACCTTTCTGTTCACTTCAATCCATCTTTAACTCACAAAAAACAAACTCTCTCTTATTAATAAAGCTGCATATTGCCAATTTTCTTTACGATAAGAAATGCACAGTGACACATATTATGATTCAATAAGTCGCAAGGCATCACGTTATAATCTAGCTGCATTAAGCGTGCACGCTCGAGGGATGAGCATCCCCGCGACAGAGTGTGCCTCAGCCGGGTGCTGTTTCAGTCTCTCCCCCTTAGATCGGGACATTCACGCAATTCATAGAAGAGGCGCTGACCTTACAGAGAAATGCCAGTTTCGGAGTTTGTAGTTATTTACATTATCTGCTTCCGTATTATTTGAACTTTAATAAAGCTATATAACTGCATTTAATATGTAACTCCAGGGTGTTTCCTTTAACAAGTTTTGCTTCAGCGGCAGCTCCCAGCTCCACTTATTCCACAATGAGAGTGCTTCTGTTTTGACTTATTTTGTAATTCTGCATTATAATTCTCTCATACTTTGCGATCTACATCACCTGAAGCTGTTTGGAAAGTTGAGAGTGCATCTGGACTGTGAGCTGTGTAATTCTTCCTCTCCTCAGTCAGGCATGAGCTGCAGTGCTGCTCTCATGCGCCATCATTTGAGTTTAATGTGATCTCATGTTACGTTAAATGAGATCAAACGACTATTCGACAACTAAAATTTTTGTAGACAATTTTTTATTGTTGACGTTGTCGATAACGTCGACTAATCGTTTCAGCCCTAGTATTCAATGACAAATGCGTTGCGTGGATCTCGTCTTGGATGCACATTGCATGGAACAACTTTTACTCTCAACACGCTGTGAAAGGATCTTGCTGCTGAACACTTCATGAATAAACTACACAATTACTGGTGAGTGAAATGTAAACATTTACTAGCCAGTTGTCAAATATATTCACTTTAGTTGCATAGCACGAAATTTGGTTTCAAATGCGAGTGATTTCCTCTCAATGTAGTAGAGGGTTGCGCATTGAGTGAAAGATCCATCTTGGAATTTAAGAATCGATATCGGGATCGTTGAAATGAAGATCGCGATTAATCGGAAAAACTATATTTTTACCCACCCCAAGTATTGTATGTCCAAAGATGAAATCAAGGCACTCCATTTTCATTTCATGTCTCATTTTATATCCTTTCTGTTACTTACAGTCAGTTGGTGATCAAAAAGATAAAAATTAACATTATTTCCAATCATACATAGAACGGATGAGGGAAAAACAACCATACAACTTCTCTCTCATTAATGTGTGCCAGAGATCTTCTATACCGAGATAACAACCTCTGTGATTTTGCCATTGAAGAAAGCATAACGGTCAACTATCGTTTTATGACAGTAAGTCACTGTTTGCGGATAACATTTAAATGAACGGGGAGAGCCGTAAATCGATACCTACCTGTCAAAAATTGTCAGTGTCTTCTCTTATAAAACATCAATTTTATCATAATAAACTTCATAGACAGTTCATTCCAAATGAATTGTTTAGTGTATACCATGTTGAAGACTAGCAGACAAGCAATCAATTAATTAAGTGATGAGCTGTTTCCTCACAAAAGCAGTTTATTCAGCACACTCAAGCATCTCCTCTATAGACATCCATTAAATTTATTTTTTTTTAACAACCGCCTCGTCTCCTCGCCAGTGTACCTAGCGCATATGAACAAACATGTAACAAAATGTAGAAATGTAGTAAGTGTAATAAATGTGTAAATACATAAATAAAGGCACAATCGCACATTATGAAATATTTTATCTTCAGAAAACACTGTAAATATTAAAAAATGTAACAAATAAGCTAGTGCCGCATCTACACAAGGGTTTGGTTAAAAAAAAAAAAATTTTTTTTTTTATATAATTTTTTTTTTTTAAATGATATTATTATTTTTCAAATACAATTATTAAATAATTGTTAGATGTGTAATTCTGTTTTCATTATTAGGTTCTAACCTTGTGAATATTTTGTTAAAAATGTGTGACATTTTTAACAGTGACAACAGCTGATATCATTGTTTAAAATGCAATTTCATGACATCATAAATTGATGGAATGTGAATTTTTTTCATTTGTACACAAGCTAAAATATGATTAAAATGATCAAAAGCGAAATATGAAAATAAATGAAAAATATATTGCATAAAGTCGTATATATGAATACTATATAATATATATGAAGATACCCCCTTCTCGGTTTGCTTAATATCTTTTTCTGTTTTCAGTTGCATTATGTTTACATGTCGTCAAAAGTCTGGCATGTAAAAACAAAAATTGACAAGTCAATGGCGATTTTTTCTCCAACGTGTCTGTAGAGGTTTGTTGGTCAAAATGATGTATCTGTGGTCAAAATGATGGTTTCTATGATTGAAAAAAAGTCACCCTTTTGAACCATTTCAGGACAAATATAGAAAAACAGAGATTCTGAGTATCTTCACAAGACTGAAAAATATCGAGATAATTTTTTAGCTATATCAGCCAGCCCTAACTCTTATCAGTATGTACAGCATAAGAAAGGGGGAGAGAGAATAGAGGGGGAGAGGGAGAGAGAGAGAGATCCACAATGAGAGAATAAAGAGTCCTAGAATCACAAAAGATCTATTCTACTTAGAGGACATTTTGCATCCTGAGATCATTGCACCTGGCAGGAAATGGCAAATCAAATAAATGATTCAGACAAGAGCACACCCCATTTGTTTAAAGAAATGGTACAGAGAAAATGCCACCGGGCCACATGGGTTATACCAAGGAAGCACTGCAGCTATAGAGCACTGATCTTCAAAACAGGTCATTACATGAAGACAAAAGGCCAGTATGAGTATCAGATTTTTCCAAGTAACAAGAAAAAAGATATAGGACTAGGCCTAATCTAAATGTACAGCTGGTTAAACAAAAATTCTGAAAATACAATACAATAGTGAAGGCCAAACAATGACTGCTTAAGCTCTTTGTGAATAGTACCTGCAGAATTTATTAATATTTGATACCTATGTAACTTCAACTTTAGAGTTAAATCTTGAGATTTTAACTTATGTGCACACAAATCACTGGAGGATTAAATTAATCTACTTTGCTATAATTTTCTTTTTATAGCTATTAATACTGTATATGCTTTGGCTAAAATTAAAGGTAAGTCTCTAAGTAAGTCAGATTCCTCACATTCTTTGAGCAGTGAACAATGGAAGTGTCCAAACATCTTAAGCATAGGCTACCTAAAGAATACCTTTGAGTTTGTGTAACCCTTTTTTGGGGCAAATTACTTCTCTTGATCCTAAATCATTGACTGTTTCCATCGAGCATGACTGGTTTCCGACCTCAATGACCTTAATTAGCACTCCACTGAGGAAATCTTGCCACAAAAAAATTGTTCCCTTTCAATTATGTCCTTGACTGTTGTGCCCTCTCTCAGATTGCCTCTTTTCAGGGTCTAAGAGGGACTGTTGAGTGACTTCTCTGATGTCGAAAAAAGCCAGACAAAGCAAGCTGGCCAGAATGGCAGAAGGTACTCTATGGCAATATCCCCCACCCGAAGACTGCCTAACCACCATCATAGACCACAGATTGTTCCTCTAAACCCCCTATAATGAGGGTCATCTTTATCTCAAACAAAGTTGTTGCCATGAGGTTTATCAACATCGCCTTTATGATTTGCAAAGAAGATCCACAACAGGTGGAGCATAACTCATAAAGACCCTTTGGTCTCAATTACTGTTTACTATTATATATATATTCACCACCTGAGATACATAACTCCCTGCAATCTTCTGATACTTGGTGCTGATGAACAGACACTAAACTAAAAGTTAAGGCAAAAGGTTCCCTCAAAACAAAAATGAAAGAACTGCAGTCTCCGGCATTACAACGGATGTGGAGAACAAATCACAGAGCACACTGCTGGGCTGAATTAAAAAAAAGCTGCACCTGGTAGGCTGGATTTAATGTGGCTTTTAAAGAAACAGCACTGTCAGTATTAGATCAGGCTGAGAGGAGTCTTTACAACCCAGCGGTCCTTTCTCTAGCAAAACTCAACTTAAAGGCAAGCCAAGGATTCCAATTGCCCTCCTGTTCTGAAGTCTGTGATTAACTGTTTCACTGTCATTTTCCCATCTAAACACTAGTCCCCTTCTTCCATCCAAAATTTCCATCAGGGCCCCTTGAAACTGAAACTGTTTTTTGAAAGCATAGATAAATCACTGAGGAATGGAGCAGTCTTCCAGAGACAACAAAAGGAACGCCAGTGCCGGTTTGCTCTGTTGTTGTACACTTGTTTCCCATCAGATGTTGACTCAGAGCAGCTCTGTCGTTTGAAGAGGAGGAGGAAAGAGCCCTCTGGCAGTCCCCCTTTCCCAAACCCCCTCCCTACCTCGCACCTCTCAAGTCCAGTGCAGTTGACAGGCGAATCCAAAGCAAACATTTCTCGACAAGAGATGGACTGCTTGTGATGCTGGGAACAAACACTCTCAGTTGTCGCTTTCAAAACCCTCTCCGACACACTTCTTCATTATTTTGGTGCTGTCAACCACATCAACACTATAAAGGAAAAATAAAAGGTCCTCAGAGCTTCCGCAGCAGATGAGCATTTTAAAAAAGCAATACCAGGCAATTTCCTTAATTACAAAGGAAATAAAATTCTGGCCACTTGGGTCCTTGACACCACCCTTTTTTTTACAGGTACTCTGCGATCAGCCGAGTTCAAGGAATGTGGCTGTCAGGTTAATTCTGATTAATGGTTCTGTTTGATGTGTAAAATCAGTAGCGCCTGGGACATCTGAGCCCTACTCCCATTGGCCCTTCCGCCTACACCTGGGCACCAGGGCAGTCTTGCTGATGTTCAGACATGCCGTACAGTGCTAAAACTTCACTGTATGCATCCCACCCATTCATAGCTCCATTTAACTTAATCCTAACAAGCCATCCTCTGTGCTCTCAATGTAAATATTACCTTTTTAAGATAACAAATTGGCTTTTATCCCTCAAGCCTGTTTGCATGTGATATTATTAGTGTTGACCATGATGAAGTAACATATTTAGCAATATAAAATGGCACTGAGAAAGACTGGTCAAGTACATTGTTTCCTATGGAGTTAGATGCCTTTAAGGAAAAGTTCACCCAAAAATGATAATTCTCTCATTATTTAGGCTACTCACCCTCATGCTGTCCCAAACTCATGTAGGGCTCTCACGATTATGAAATTTGGCTGACAATTAGTTGTCAAACAAATAATTGCAATTATGATGATTAATTGTGTTTTAGGTCTATGACGATTCAGCCTGATCTCACAGTGAAATCGGAAAGAGTAGACCGAATTTTCTTGTCAAAATCGGTATACGTTGATCAAAATTTCGAAACACTGCCCCCAGTGGCCAAAGTGGTAAGTGTTGTAGGGCATATGGGCACGTGTGAGCTCCATTTATGTCCAGAACAGGTCACCAAAAGCTTGTAGTGAAGCAAGTTGTTTTCAGATTTACAGGTCGTTATACAATGAAGAAAAAAGCATATTTTTATAGATTCTATCCCCAATCCCAAACATTACCTTAACCATTAGTGGAGTAAAAAGTAATGTTATAGGGAAAAGTGAAACCTCTGAATCATGCTCGTCATTGATTATTCAAACGTGGTTACTGTCTGGCTTTAAACCCTAGTCTCCCATGCAGCTGATGCAACGCGCTGCCAATCACGCCAGGTGGAAAGGTAAATACATTGAAACCACTGCAAACATGTCTGATAAGAATGCTACATGTCAGCGCGTCGGCATACAGTCGCCAATCCTAGCATACCGAAACTATCGGAAACATCATGCCGACTTCACGTGTGATCATGTTGGACAATTAATAGTCTCTTTTAGGGCTTTCACAATTAATTGTCATATAAACTGTCATATTTCTTAAGGTGCATATGTGCTTTATAAACCTTAAGAAGTCATTTTTACATTTTTAACTTCAAATATATTAAACAAATAATAAAATAGGGATATATGATTTCCTTTTAAGGCTTTAAAAACTTATGAATGACCTGAAAAATGTTCAGGCCTACTCGTATGACTTACTTTCTTCTGTGGAACACAAACAAACATATTCAAGTCAATGGGGTCCAAATATTTCAAGGTCCAAAAAGGGCATAAAGGAAGCATAAAGCAATCCATGCAACCCAAGTGGTTTAATCCATGTCTTCTGAAGCGACAATCTTTTAAAATGTAGGTTATTCACTAAAAATCTTGATTTCCACAGTCTCTTTGGCGCTTTCATGAGAGATGTTTGCACCAGAGGACATGGATTAAATCACTCGAGTCATATGAATTACTTTTATGCTGCCTTTATGTCCTTTTTGGAGCTTGAAAATTTTGAATCCCATTGATTTATACTGTATGGACAAAAACATATCCTACATCCTTCAAAATATCTTTATTTGTGTTCGTAGAAGAAAGAAAGTCATAAGAGTTTGGGACCGCATGAGGGTGAGTAAATGATGAAAGAACTGTAATTTTTGGGTGAACTACCCCTTTAAGTCTTAAAAACATAAACAGTAGCTTTCCATGTTCTGGGCTTGCTCAGCTACTGCAGTGCAGTATACATATGCATCTCTGAAAATGGATATCACCTTGATGCACACATGTCATGCTCTGTACTACAAGTAAAAGTTGCAGTGTAAGCTATCTAAGCTGGACAACTGACAATCCAATACACCTGAGGAAGCAAATTAGGCACTGGAGAAGATAGGCCTACTGGTAGATAAATCTTAAACAAAAAAATATTTTCCAAACATGGTTGATAGCTTATATATTATATTAAATATATATTATATATTACATATAGGCCTATGCGCACAATATTTACCCCTTACTCCTAATCACAGACTGATTTTGAGTAAAAATAGCATAGAATTGGCATTTTAATTTCAGCATTTCTGTAACAATCTCATTTGCTATTATTACATTGTATATAATGTATATAATGGTATTATATCGGCCAATATTTATATATTTATATTATCTAAATATTTAGCATTGGCCATTTGAAGACCCAAATCGGACCCATTTTCTCCTTAGCCCACAGTATATACAGTATCATATGACTTCATTTCAACTAATGCATGATGATTTCCAGATGCATGATGCTATTACTGTAGAATACAACAGAGCTGCAAAAACCGACACAGAGCAGTGCATGTCAATTCTCCAGAGACAGCCATCTGCAAAAGCAGCCCATTCTGTTTTAGCCTTTGTATAATTATCGTCATGTGCTTTAATTATTTCCCTAATTCGAACTATTCATCATAATGATGTGCTTCGTTCTTATTATGAAAGACATTTGCTTGTGTCAGTTCCAGCACAGCGACACAGTTTGGATTGTGACAGTGTTTTTTGGACTACGACAGCATCTCTGATTATGAACAGGGGAACAACTAATAAAATAAAATATCCTTGAAAAGTGAAATAAATCTAAATCTTGATTAACAGGACTGCTGATTCAAATGCATTTTCAAAACAGAAGTTCAATTGTCTAAAGCCAGCAATATTGTCAAGGTAACCTTACCAGCAAATTAATACATTTTTAATTGGTTAGTGTTTTTTTTTCCATGAACCATGCAGATTCATTTTAGATGAAATCATCAATGCTTATAATAAAGTTCATCCATTCATTGTTAGTTGATGCATAGATCATGATGGGAGTGCATGCAGCCCAACAGGGAGGGTGAGAAGAGCTGAAAATGATGTAGGGGCATGGTAACAATGCCTGTATTCATTTCACATCAGGTCACTCATCACTGCCTTCTGTCAACCGGTCCATAGGAAAAACAAAGAGAAAAACAGTGACGGAAACAGCAGCCGAGCACAATAAGAGTGGATTACACTGTGTAAGTCCAGCAAGAAACAACAAAAACCAGGATTAGACTGAACAGCTGAAGAACAGAGGGAATGCACATACCGCAGCAGTAGTCACACAACCCTACAGCTACATGACAGCTTGCTAAATGGAAGCCATTTAGTTAACTGGAAAATCAATAACTTCCTCAAACGGATCATGATTGTTTGTCAAGTTTCTTGGGCAAATCATGCGATGTGTTTCCTGGCAGCTCGGAGGGAGTGGTCCATTATGGACATACTCACACTGCACCCTTTAGTTTTCTGTGCCTGCTCTGTCTTCAAACAGCCCATTGACGGTGTGGAGGAAGCAGTACATGAGTGTACATCTGTGTGTGTGGAGGGGGGGCAGGGAGTAATTTGTGATGTGTATAAACCCAGCAGAAAAAAAATTAAACCACCCTGCTGAAAAAAGCCAACCTAAGCTAGGGTTCTGGGCAGTTTTAAACTGGTCAGACTGGGAGATCAAGTGTCCTCCCAAGGTGTGTGGTGGGGGGGGACTGCATTCAGTCTGTTAGACCAGCATTAATTGGTTTTGGCTGTTTTTTCAGGAGGGCAACCTTGGCTGGTTTGCTGGTTTTTGCTAGTCTTCCAGGCTAGAGACCAGATTGACCAGCATGGCCAAGCTGGGAGACCATTTTAAACCAGCTAAATCCAGGCTGGTAGAGATTTATATTTCCAAAAGGAAATACCACAAATATTATCATCAATATCATCAATGGAACACCTGCTGTAGGCTAAATCCACAGTACAAATAACATGATGGAGACTCATTTTAATGTGCACAATTTGCATTTGTAAATTCTCTTTATACAAATGTGATTTGTGACTGCTTGCCAAGTTTTTAGAGCTTCTCATTTGGAAAGGCTGACCGGTCATAGATGATAGAAAGCAATATCGTGCTCTCAGTGC
The DNA here is from genome assembly GCF_019703515.2 of Myxocyprinus asiaticus. NCBI lineage: Eukaryota > Metazoa > Chordata > Actinopteri > Cypriniformes > Catostomidae > Myxocyprinus > Myxocyprinus asiaticus. Next base: position 15,052,940 of record NC_059358.1, on the reverse strand, counting down.
TCGAGATCCCTCACACAAGACCTTAAATGACAGATTTCTTATAAACTAATGAACTCATAAACAAGCTGTAATAAGTCATTTACAAGCATTACAACTTAACCCGATATATGCAAGCACATTTTAGCCAGCAAAGAACTGCGCAACCGGGTGAATATAAAGGGGTTCCGTTTCAGTCACTGTACTCCACTCCCTCCGCATTTATTCTGCTGACAGAAGATGCCCAATTAATAAGCGCACATATTAGCCAGAAAACGTATAACTTCTAGTGTGAAAATGTGTGACACGATGATGCATTTATCATTGTAGTTTTACAGGTATCGCGGAACAGGCACAAGCAATATTCAAATTGAAAGATTTGAATTGCAATATGAAAAGTTAATGCACTATATATTGTAAAGCCTTAATGCTGACATCGATTCGATAAATAAAAACGCAAATGTATAAATCATCTCAGTGTTCGCCTCGTGCACCCACAAACAATAATTCTTTACCACTCACTTATAACTTCGCAGTTGAGACAAAAAACTTCTGTTTACTTTAAAAGAACATGTTTTAACCGTGGTTTCAAGTAAAGTACGATTGAAAACCCCCCAGTTTCTGAATGCATACCGCGCTGATCAAGTCGGTCTTGAAAACGGAGGCAATTGTGTCAGACTGGCACCTAACATCAACATCAACATCAACATATCCAGTGACAATATTAAAAAAATACTACAGCCCAAAACACACTGTAAGCTTCTGGTGGCATTATTAGACAAGTTATACAGTTTCAAAATACAACTGAGCCTCTTTTGCTGTGATGAAAACTAGCTTAAATGCTTGTTTACACAAGGTTAAATGTTTCTCATATCCTCAGAACACACGCAAGTTTGAAAGTGAGCAGCCTCAACTTCAAACAAACGGAACTTTCTTTACCTGTTGGTCCCTCAACGCTATCGGCGTGAATCTGAACAGCCAGAATCAAGAGAAATGCGCAGGTATTCATTTTATGCTCTTAGTCCAGATGGGAAAACAAGTCGCAATCATTTCAATGGCTCCAGCAGTTTGGATGGTGAAGTTGCGAGTGAACCGACTCCCGTTCATCGATTCCCGAAATCCAGCCGAAGAGCAGTTCAGAGTCGCGTGAAGTGCTATGGGGGCAGCAGGACGATCTGTTCAAACAGACGTCAGGATAAACAGTTCGAACCGTTGTTTCTTTCTCTCCGAGCGCACTTTTGAGTGTGCGTAGTGGAGCCTACTTGAAAGTGTGCGAATGACGCCCCCATGCGGTGCTTTCAAGAAGTTCACAGAGCAAATTTAATCCCAACGTGCACCTTTAAAAATCCTGGCGTTCTCAGTCATATGTTACATTGTGATTCAGAGTTTAATCTGTTTAACCTGATAGGATACCGAGGACTGCCATCTTCTACAACTTACCTTTAATAAGAAATATTAAAAAGAAGTAACTTCTTCAAATAGGACATTTACTGATATGATTTATTATGGTTAATAAAATGAAGAAGGGTTTGCCTACTCTGCCACATACTGTGTAGGCTATAATTCTGAGGAAGCATTAGAATAGAACAGAATAGAATAGAATAGAATAGAATAGAATAGAAGCTTTTATTGCCACACCACATGGCCATTGAAAAGTGTTGCAAGTACAACAGTGTAACATACACATGCACATGATCAAATGCATATTAATATGTGTAAGACAATATAATATGCATTACAATGTAAGATAAAACAATATAAAATACAGTATACAGTATGATCATTATACAATGAATTTCAAGATACAATGCCAATGTAATTGTGATGCATTGCAGGCAGATTATAGATGGGTGAGAGAGGAAATGTGAGGCCTGAGTAAAGACTGATATGCTGGAGTAGTAATGTTATAAAATCGAGTAAAAATTGACTTTGCCACTGACCATAATCATACAAGAAATATATGTTTACCACATGTATGGGACTGATACCCACTTTTGATAAAATGCTTTAGAAATTACTCTTCCTTTTCCAAGCAATTTCAAGCCATTGTGCCAAGCTGACTTTCACACCGTAGGTTTCCAGTTCCTAGAACAATAGCCATTTCCAGGCCAGCAACCTCTGGAGTGCAAGATACTGAGCATCTTCTTATCTACTCAGTCCTACAGGTTGGATGGATTTGTGTTAATCTGTTTAGGCTCAACAAAGGAAGGACTACATAATGAGCCATGAATAGAAGCAACAGGGCCAAGCTGGAGCTCAGATGCTCACGGTCCTGCCATGTCCCACAGCCAGCAAGGATGGCAGGCGCAGATAACCACACATTAATCCATTCACATTTCTCATACCAATATAATTTCACACAGCAACAGTTCAACCCTTTTTCCTCTCTCACAATCAGGTTACTTATTACATATTCACAGTGGAGGATTCCAACAGCAGAAAAGCAATAGGATATTCTGTTATTAAAGGGTAAAGATCACCAAAAGAAATAAATTCTCAGGTATTCATATAAATATTCATGTAAAATATTCTTGTAAAACAAGACAAAAATACTGATTGAAATCTTTTTCCACGGCCTGAGAAAACCATTAGATTTTCCTACATTAATTGTGCCTTAAGTTTGGCTATTATCCCTAGGAATAGTCACTAACTATGCTGATCCTGCAGGCAGCTGTATCCAAATAGGCCTATGTGATCTCAACGGAACAACACAGAGTAGAGGCACAAATAACTGCATGACCTTGCTCAGTCATTGTTTGGTGGGGCACTGTGCAGTGGTTTATCATTTGTTTAGGTGTCCCACGTGAGCATCAGGACTGGGCCTGTATAGTATTACGAAGGGTGAGTCAGCCAGGTACGCTCTCCTCCACAAAATTACATATGAGTGCTGATATGGGAGTCCCCAGTACAGCCACAAACCTGTTTTTGCAGTAAATGACAAAAGAGTGATGGACTGTGCCAAGTTTTATTCAATTCCAGTGGAATGTGAGAGGATTATGAAGAGCTGCTCGCACCTAAGACTGGATTGCAAGCGTGTCTGTGCAGTGTATAGGGAAAATTGTACTAAGAATAAACACAAGGTGTAAATTCCACAGAGAAACTTTACATGAATAGACATTCCTATTGACATGATTATAAAAAAGAATTTGATTTATTGAGAAAATATTTTTCTATTATAAAATAGAAACATCTGAAGGTTGTGAACAGAATAAAAAGAGCTTAAAGAGAGCAGAATTATCTCAATTTAAACCATTCAAACTTCAATGGATTGTAATCTGTCTGGGAAACAGATATGTGCACTCATTTTTTTAGGCGGTCAGACCATCTTAGCCAAGCTGACTTAAATGTTTCATTGCCATCTGGTGGTAAAAATTCAGAATACAAATAGGATCAATGCATTAACATGGCTAGCTAACCATGGATTTGGCTCATTATCAGTCAACATCCAGGCCATACGGGGGGGGGGGGGGGGGGGGGGGGTTGGCCAGCCGCACCTCTCCGTCCCAGCATCCTGTATCCACTCCTATCCGTTTTTATATCCATGCGCCAATCCACAATGAATACAGTATAATAATCTAAAAATATGTATGATCATCAATTCTATAACCCGCAAAGTAATCACCTTATTTTTCATTGTGTCACAATGAGATTTTAAAGGAATATTCTGGGTTCAATACAAGATAAGCTCAATCGGCAGCATTTGTGGCATAATGTTGATTACCACAAAAAATTATTTCGACATGTCCCTCCTTTTCTTTATAAACCAAAAATGGATGTTACAGTAAGGCACTTAAAATGGAAGTGAATGGGGTCAATTTTTGGAGGGTTTAAATGCATAAATGTGAAGCTTCTCATTTTATAAAAGCACTTACATTCATTCTTCTGTTAAACTTTGTGCTGTTAAGTTGTTTAAATAGTCATTTTTACAGTCGTTTTAGGCTTTGTTGACATGTCATCGTCATGGCAACGAAGTTGTAAAATTGGTTATAACTTTACACAGAAAAGGTTAATAAGCAAATTTTATCACACTAAAATCATGTTAACACGCATATTGTTTATGTCTTGTGTCTATACATTTGAAACAGCGAGTATTTTAACGTTTACAAATTGGCCCCCATTAACTTCCATTGTAAATGCCTCACTATAATTCAGACTCTTGCTTTTTTTAAAGTAAAAGAGGGACAAATCAAAATAAATTTTTGTGGTAATCAGTATTATGCCACAAATGCTGTCGATTGAGCTTAACTTGTATTGAACCCGGAATATTCCTTTAAGGTAACTGGTGAACATTGTTTGGATGCATTGTAGTTGAAAACACTTATATGTAAAAAAACTTTTTTTTAAATTTCTGCTCAAATATCAAACCAAAGTAAAACACAGGACTTCTATGCTTAAAAATCAGAGTGCAATATAGAAACAATCGTACAGGCTACTGTATATTAATTGGTATATAAAAAGTGATCATTTATACAATCTCTGCATCAAGGACAGCCATGTCCCTAAATGTTTGTTGAGAGTTTGACATTCTTTCTCTCAGGGGAAAAGGAAATGTGCATATACATTTACATTTAGTCATTTAGCAGATGCTTTTATCCAAAGCAACCAAAAAATGTATCCAAAGAATTAATCCAATGCAGTCAAATGAATTGTGCTCTCCCTGCAAAGTATTCAAAGTACATGAATTCTCAGGACACTGCATATCTAATACTTCATAAAATGAAAAGTCAACTACTTTTCACTTGTCTCATTTTCTCTCCCTTTCTTATTCCAAGCACTGAAATTGTCTATAGCCCTCTGTTATTTGCCCTGTTTTTTTTTTTTTTTTTCAGACTTATCCCTGACAATACTAACATCACCAAACCAAAAATCACAGGACTTAATGACTACAGACCTGTTGCCCTGACATCTGTGGTCATGAAATCATTTGAGGGACTGGTGTTTGCCCACCTGAAGAACATCACTGGACCCTTTCTAGATCCCCCTCAATTTGCTTATCGAGCAAACAGGACTGTGGATGATGCAGTCAACATGAGATTTCATCATATCCTGCAACATCTGGACAGACCAGGGACATCTGCAAGGATCCTTTTTGTGGACTTGAGTTCGGCTTTCAACACCATCATCCCAGCTATACTCCAGAATAAATTACACCAACTCTCTGTTCCCATGTCTATCTGTCAGTGGATTACCAGCTTTCTGACGGACAGGCAACAGCTTGTGAGACAGGGGAAACTCACTTCTAGCACCTGTACAATCAGCACTGGTGCCCCCCAGGGATGTGTGCTCTCCCCACTACTCTTCTCCCTCTACACCAATGACTGCATCGCCAAGGACCCCCCGTCAAGCTCCTGAAGTTTGCAGACGACACCACTGTCATCGGCTTTATCCGAGATGATGATGAGTCTGCATACAGAAGGGAGGTTGAACAGCTGGCTGTCTGGTGCAGTCAAAACAACCTTGAGCTGAATATGCTCAAAACGGTGGAGATGATTGTGGACTTTAGGAGGACTCCCTTCACCATTCTAAACAGCACTGTGGCAGCAGTGGAGTCATTCAGGTTCCTGGGCACTACCAACTCACAGGACCTGAAGTGGGAGACACACATAGACTCCATTGTGAAAAAGGCCCAGCAGAGGTTGTACTTCCTTTGCCAGCTGAGGAAGTTCAACCTGCCACAGGCGCTGCTGATACAGTTCTACTCAGCAGTCATTGAGTCTGTCCTCTGCACTTCACTAACTGTCTGGTTTGGTTCAGCTAGGAAATCAGACATCAGAAGACTACAAAGGACAGTTCAGACTGAGACAGTACACTTCCAGAGTGAGGAAAAAGGCTGGAAAAATCTCTCTGGACCCCACTCACCCTGCCCATTACCTTTTTGAGCTGTCTTTCCCTCAGGCTATCCATCTCATGAACAATTAAATTGACCCATTGAGCAATGACTATGTGGAATACACAGTTTAGTCTTTTTTATATTTATCCAACACATCCAATCTCTTCTGCCATTTCATTCCTCTGAAGAAAAAAAAAAACATTTACACTGTACATAACAGATGTGTATTTGCACTGTACATAACAGATAACAGATTTGTATTAGATTGCATTACGTATGTGTATGTATGTATGTATGTGTGTGTCTGTGTGTGTATGTACATATGTGTATAACGTCGTATCTATTATAAATCACACAAAACACAAGGCCATGTACAGTATTTAACACACTCATTCATTCCAACACATGACAGCTGCAGTAAATTACTGCATCGAATAAGTTAAGTAGAACTAGTGAGCCTTAAAGGTGAAGTGTGTAATTTCTACTGAACTAGCGGCACCAAAAGGAATGACAAAAATAACGACTGTTTTCAAACAAGTTTCCGAAACACTCTCCCCATTTGCCATTGATTGGTCAACAGATAGCCCTGCCCCAAACTAAATCCCCAGTCACACTAGGCTTTTAGCATGCAAAATTATTTCGGACATCGCAATGGACCAGTATATGATGTCATGCGCAAGGGCTTCTGGTTTCAATAAACAATAAATTAAAAATAACAAATATATTCAAAATGTTGGAATGTACTGTCTACTCACTTTACAGCAACAACAAAAACAACACACAAAAAAATACACTGAAATTTCTTCGCATTAGCTTGCGTTTCCGGTCTGCCATTTTTGGATGTATTTTAATGGGAGTGAATGGAGAGCAAAATGTAGTGTTAACGCCATTTGTTGAGCCGATGTTGCTGTGTAGGGCTGTTTTGATGGCCTCACAGAGCCACAGTGTTTAATCATTTCAGGGGGAAAAGACTGGCTTACATATAGTTATCTCTGCTTATTACACAGCTCTCTGGAATACTCGATTATGATTGCTCATTGGCGCCATCTAGTGGTCTGATATCTCTGCGTAACAACCGCACATCCTCTATCAGGCAGCTCATCCGGGTAATGTGAGCCATCTTTCCTGCTTCTCGGATTACTCTGCGATTTCTACAGGTAAGCTAATAAAATAATTTTAACTCAAACCAATGTTTCATGTGCATTTAGTAGTCTTGTAATAGGCTATGAGGCTATAATAGAATGAGCAGAATGAGCAGTCAGACATTCATTCATTATAAAATAAACACCTACAGAACTCTGACATAAACCAGAGGTGGATTTCAGCTGTTTAAGCTTTTTATTCTTCTCATATAATTACATAATTTCAATGCAATTCAATGTTTCATGTCCATTATTTTTTTTTTTTTATTTGGTTAGAGGCCATGAAATAAGTGGGATAATGTCCAGTCAGACGGATGTTATCGCAAAATAAACCCCTTCAGGGTGATACAAGACCCTCTGCTTCACATCGGGGACCCTTACATATTAAGCTGGGCTAGAAGAAAGTATTTTAACATCAAGAAAATTACACACATCTCCTGTAAATATACAGTATACTAAAACAGTAAAGAGTTTTATTGTCTACAGAGGTGGAATACTACAACACAAGCAATTCATCATAAGAGACAACATTAGAAGTGCAATTCTAGAAGACTATGCATTTGAAACCTTCTATTATAATGCTGAACTACAACCAAGATACTTTAGAATATAAGATAACTATTACAGCAACGTTTTGTGTGAGTGTAAATGTCAAACAGTTATGACTGATTACTGCCCACCTGCCACTTGTAGAGAGGCCTGCTCACTGCGGCACTCTATCCCTCTTAAAATGGACAGTAGCTCAGAGCGAATAGTGGACACCAGCTCACACATAAGCCCCATCTCTACTATACCCCTCCTCAAACTCAGATTCACATCTGAAGCAATGCCATAAACACACGTACAATTCAGAAATCTAAATGCAACATGACGCGTGATGTGTATTTTTGTTCTTTCATCCTCTCTCACACTCACCAGACAACTTGTCTGTGTGCATTTGGCTCTCTCCAGTGGTTGCTATGGTAACAGGTGTCACCTGGAATGGGCAAGGCTCCACTATAAATTTCTTCAGATGTCTCCTCTGCCATGCTCACCTAACCATCACCTGGAGAAAACAGTAAACATCACACCAGGGTTTCCATTTCATTTCACCAATGATTTTAAATGTTTTTTTCATAATTTTTTTCAGGTGTTTGTAATTACTGGCGGCATCCCTGACAGAGGAAACTTTTTATTTTTTTAATTTATTTATTTTTTTATTTTTGTCACATTATACACTTTGAACATATACAGTGAAATTCTTTTTTTCGCATATCCCAGCTAAGCTGGGGTCAGAGCGCAGGGCCATGGTATGGCGCCCTGGAGCAGATAGGTTCAAGAGTCCTGAGGAGCACTGGAGCAGGCTATGAGGGAGTCGTGTGCTGTTGACGAACTGCTCAGATTTAGTGCTCCAGCATGAGTTACTGCACACTGTGTCATGCTGGTAGAAATCAATCTGACCAGAATCCATCTTTTTCCTGTTGTAACGTATGCTGGATCTGCTGACAATGATGACGATGACGAGGACGTGAAGATGAAGAACCCAAGTGCAGTTTATTTAGAGAACGTGAACTCCAATAACCCTGACTACAAAACAAAACATGAACATGGACTTGACTTGACAAACACATACCATCACATACAATACTCGACAAATAGACAATGCAAACATGAGGGCTTAAATACAAGACATGGGAGAACATAAACCAATGAACAAACAGAACTGATAACAATAAACCAATGAAAACTTGACACATGAACATAGAGGGAAAACAGAAATCACAAACAGGAACTAGGGAAACAGGAACACATGACATGAAACAGGAACTAGAATTTCAAAATAAAAGACATGAATCTACAGAATACACCTGACATATCCCCCCCACTAAGGGGTGGCTCCTGACACCCCAACACAAACAAAACACGTAATACATGACATAATTCAAAGTTCTGTAGGGAGCGGGGGGTGGGGGTGTCTTGAGGTGTGGGGCGTGGCGTGGCGAGAAAGGGAGAGGGGCATGGGACCAGGGCAAAGTCCGTGGGAGGTGAAGCCATGAGAGGTTCGAGGGGCGGAGCCATGGAAGGTGGAGCCTTGAGAGGCTCAAGGGGCGGAGCCTTGGAACATGGTGCCCGGAGAGTAGCCGAAGACTCGAAGGGCCAGGGTGGAGCCGATGGCAGGGAGGACCAAGGCGATGCTAGAGGCTCGGAGAGCCAAAGCGGAGCCAGGTGACCAACAGACCAAGGAGGAGCCACAGGGACGAGGGACCCCGGCACAGCCGACAGGCTGAAGGACCGTAGTGGAGCTGAGGGAACGCCGAGATGAGGCAATGTCGAGGGACCGACAGGCCAAAGCAAAGTCCAGGGCTCAGAGGGTCCAGGCGGGATCGGAGGGCCGAAAGTTCCCCTTGCCTGCTCAGGAGAACTAAAGGTGGGTATAAGGGTGGGAACCATCTCCAGGTCCCACTGCTCAGGTGTGGCTGTGACATGGCATGGAGCAGGCTGAGGCGTCGCTGTGACGAGGCATGGAGCAGGCTGAGGCGTCGCTGTGACGAGGCATGGAGCAGGCTGAGGCGTCGCTGTGACGAGGCATGGAGCAGGCTGAGGCGTCGCTGTGACGAGGCATGGAGCAGGCTGAGGCGTCGCTGTGCCGTGGCATGGAGCAGGCTGAGGCGTCGCTGTGCCGTGGCATGGAGCAGGCTGAGGCGTCGCTGTGCCGTGGCATGGAGCAGGCTGAGGCGTCGCTGTGACGTGGGACTCTGGCTCGGCGGCGGCCATGTCGTGGGACTCTGGCTCGGCGGCGGCCATGTCGTGGGACTCTGGCTCGGCGGCGGCCATGTCGTGGGACTCTGGCTCGGGATCCGCCTCCCCCACAGTGAACGGGGAACCGATGAATCGAAGGGCGTGGCATGGAGCAGGCTGAGGCGTCGCTGTGACGTGGTATGGAGCAGGCTGAGGCATCGCTGTGACGTGGCATGGAGCAGGCTGAGGCGTCGCTGTGACGTGGGACTCTGGCTCGGCGGCGGCCATGTCGTGGGACTCTGGCTCGGGATCCGCCTCCCCCACAGTGAACGGGGAACCAATGAATCGAAGGGCGAGGTCGATATATTGAGCCAGACTGAGGGAACTGCGATCGCCAGGCATCAAAAAAGAAATGGACTCATTTAGTCCAAATCTAAAACAACCCTTGAGGGCAACCTCACAGAAGTCTACCTGGCTGGCTAGACCGCAGAAGTCCTCAGCATAGTCCTCCAGAGGACGATTCCCCTGACGTAAGCGCAGAAGTGAAACTGCTGGGTTCATGGTTGGTTGAGTATTCTGTAACGTATGCTGGATCTGCTGACAGTGATGACGATGACGAGGACGTGAAGATGAAGAAACCAAGTGCAGTTTATTTACAGAACGTGAACTCCAATAACCCTGACTACAAAACATGGACTGGACTGGACTGGACTGGACTGGACTGGACTGGACTGGACTGGACTGGACTGGACTGGACTGGACTGGACAAACACATACCATCACATACAATACTCGACAAATAGACAATGCAAACATGAGGGCTTAAATACAAGACATGGGAGAACATAAACCAATGAACAAACAGAACTGATAACAAGATAATTAAACAATAAACCAATGAAAACGTGACACATGAACATGGAGGGAAAACAGAAATCACATGACTAGGGAAACAGGAACACATGACATGAAACAGAAACTAGAATTTCAAAATAAAAGACATGAATCAACAGAATACACCTGACACCTGTGAGGAGGACAGAAAGTAGAGACAGAGGTAAAGCAAAAGAGAGAGATAATATTGACCTAAAAATTTCAAACAACATCTGTCACTATGTATCTGTGTAGAAGGAAATTGAAAAAACAGAACTAATTTAAACTTATTTAAAAACATACCATGGCCTAGTTTTGACCTATAATATAACTATGACTAACCAGTCCTGGACAGAATGTGTGGAATGGACTCAATATGGTAAAAAGAGCTGAGAGATTTATAATCTTGGTTGTAGCTGGAAGCAATAGATCTTCATATGGAAATCTGCAGAGTACTGCAAGTTCAGTCCCATGTGGGCCTGACGATAATCAACAAAACCAATGAACTGAATCATGTAACAAAATAACGGATGCTCTGTTTAGCAGAATAAGGACAGAATGAGCATAACAGTATGTCAGCACAAGTGAGGAGGACAAGTGAGTACAAAGAAAAATAATGTTTTATGCAAACATTGAGACTTTGGCAAAGAATAGTCTTTTCAAACATGTACAGTAGGCAGGATTGTGGTTTGTGAGAATACCTAAGCATGACTCCTCCAAGTCTAATAGCTCTCTTCCAGTCCTGTAGTGTAGCTTTACCAGCAAGCTGCACAAACTTCTTTGGGCTGATTAGCTGATCGTTGAACTGCAGAACAGAGCAGATAGTATCTTAATGTTGAAAGACAGAACTGTAAAACTTGTAATTAATAGAGTGTTGAGTTTGTGATGACAAAATTTTAGTAAAATGGGTGTCAAATTACCTTAACCATTTTTTTGTACAGGTATATACAGTAAATAACATATAGTAGCCTATTGTTTTAGAATTTTTAAAACAACTATAAAAATATGAGAGTGAACCTTGACACATTTGACATTGATTCCTAGTCACACAAACTTCTTGAAGAGAAGCACTGCCTTGCTGTCAAAAAAATATGGTAACAGTATATTCAAAGAAATATAAATCCTCAGCTATTATCAAAACAAGATGATCATATAACATTTCAGAACATTACACTACAGCTGGAACAACAACAACAGAACAAAAGCATCAGTCATTATATACCTGTTCAAGGAATATTTCACCCAAAAATTTACTCACCCTCATGCTATCGTTTCTATCGTTTCTTTGTTTCTGCTGAACACAAATGAAGCTATTTAGAAAAATATCTCAGCTCTGTCGGTCCATTCAATGAAAGTGAATGGTGACCAAAACTTAAAAGCTCCAAAAAGCACATAAAGGCAGCATTAAAGTAATCCACATGACTCCAGGGCTTAAATCCATGACTTCAGAAGTAATATGATAGTTGTGGGTGAGAAACAGATCAATATTTAAGTCTTTTTTATTTTTTTTTTATTTTTTTTACTATAAATGTCCAGATTCACTTCCACATTCTTCTTTTGTTTTTGGCAATTCACATTCTTCGTGCATATCACCACCTACTGGGCAGGTAGGAGAACTTATAACAATAACATCAACAATCAGGGCTAGAGGGTCTGGGTAGCTCAGTGGTAAAATACGTTGGCTACCACCCCTGGAGTTCGCTAGTTCGCTAGTTCAAATCCCAGGGTGTGCTGAGTGACTCCAGCCAGGTCTCCTAAGCAACCAAATTGGCCCAGTTGCTAGGGAGGGTAGAGTCACATAGGGTAACCTCCTCGTGGTCGCTATAATGTGGTTTGTTCTCGGTGGGGTGCATGGTGAATTGAGCGTGGTTGCCGCGGTGGATGGCGTGAAGCCTCCACACGCGCTATGTCTCCGTGGGAACGCGCTCAACAAGCCACGTGATAAGATGAGTGGGTTGACTGTCTCAGACGCGGAGGCAACTGGGATTTGTCCTCTGCCACCCGGACTGAGGCGAATCACTATGCAACCACAAGGACTTAGAGCGCATTGGGAATTGGGCATTCCAAATTGGGAGAAAAAGGGGAAAAATCTCCCCCCCCCCCCCCCCCCAAAAAAAAAAAAAACAATCAGGGCTAGATACAGAACATTAGCATTTTCTATTTCCGAATTATTATTATTTATTATAAGTAGTAGAATTGTTGGTGTGATTGTTCTCGTTGTTATTCCAAAATAAATACAATGTTCCTTAATTACTGGTAAACCTTGGTGTTAGTCACAACATAAAGATTTCGAAAGCTTTTTTCCCCCACTGTTTTTCAGTCGAAACACCATACTGCTTTAGTAATATTTCTCTTTTTTTTTAAATGATAATTCCTTAATTTTTGGTAGCATTGATCTAACCTTAACATCAATAATAACACAGTTGCCTCCAAAAAATAGTAGTGTATTACACAATTGCATCATGCATATGCATACTAAGAAGCATCAAGCACAGAATTCTTTACAGTGGAACACGAAAGATGTTAGGTAGAATAGCCTCAGTCACAATTAACTTTCATTGTACCTTTCTTCCATAGAATGAAAGTGAATGGTGTCTGAGGCTGTCACTCTGCCTAACATCTCCTTTTGTGTTCCACAGAAGAATCATAATACAGGTTTGGAACAACATGAGAGTGACTAAATAATGATAGAATTATTATTTTTGGGTGAACTATCCCTTTAACAAAACTGCAAACAGACTCTCTGTATTAAATTTTAGACATGTCTACACTACGCAACAAGTACCAAACCAAAAGGCACTTACAACCAATTGCTTGTACTTGCTTGTTTTGATTATTGGGGGGTTACCTCCCCCCTCCCCCCTGGAACCTACGCCCCTGCCTGGCCTCGATGTCTCTGTCATGGACTGCGCTTATTTAAGCCGGGCTTTCCTAGAGAAAGAATCTATTCTATTGCATTACTTTAGTATAGTATAGTATAGTATAGTATAGTATAGTATAGTATAGTAGCCTACAGCATAGCAAAGTTGTCTTATTAATATTTACCTTAAAATTTGTAGCTATAGAAATAGGAAAGGTTCCCGGGCCGTATTTTGTGTGCTGAGTTTACATTTATTATTTGTAGGGTGCAACGGGGCGGAAGGCCCTTCAGGGAAAAAAGGCACATTTGATTTTCGCCCGACACACTAAATAGCAACAAAACTTCCACAGGACTTCCCTAAACACCTGTTTGTCACTATGAACAGCAACATTTTCCTGATCCATGGTATTATTGCGTGCAGTGTCATAAGGTTAATTTTGGGGTCATTTGATCTAATATTTGATATTTTTTTAAATGTTGCAAATGTATGTAGCTAATGAAAATCCCTGAAATTATCACATTTATTTTGAGACAAAATACTAATTTGTCTTTTTTTTTTTTTTTTTATTGAAATGTGAATTAATCAAAAGTTGTTCAATACCTATCCAATATGGTGAAAGGATAGTATTTGGGGTAAACAAAAAATAAAAAGCCCCCCCTGTTATAGGGTCTAAAGGCCCCCATTAACACAATATTTTTCATAAGTGTGCAGGGGAATAGATTTGTTTAAAATGTTTAAAGTGGGCTCACATTGACTGATCTAATCACAATGGAGATTAATTTGTATATAGAATACTTGAGATGTTATGAAATGCAAAATGTGATTGAAATTGACAGGAAATGGTGCACCCTTTTGTAAAGTGGTTATTAAACATTATCTTAAGTTGTTACTCAAAAGGGCATCTTGCTATCTCAGAAGTATTTGCATAAGTTGAACATTTTTGCCCTATAACTATTACGCCTATATCTACACTATATAACTAAAACTCCCCTGGGGGCCTTTTACCCCAAGTGTGAGGGTAGGGTTAGGCCCTAAGGCCCCCTCACCACATTTGTTTTTTTCTCGAATTTTTAGAACCTTCCATTATTATTTCTCCATCAGTATTCAATAAAAATAAATAAGTCTTCACCCTTGATACACTTAGTAAACAGAAAAAAGCACATTTCCATCATCCTTTATCCCCGTTGTGCCTTACAGTGCTATTGCTTGTTTAATGCCAGGGGATGGCAGTATTTCCTCTTTTTAATGTATAACTGTTCTCCCTGGACACGGTTAAAGGATCCAAACAGAACACAAACTTTATTTGTCATGTTTATTTTTAATTTATTATTATTATTATTATTATTATTATTATTTCGAAAATTCTGATAAGACTGTCTTTAAGAGGAATTCCTGAATCTAAAGAGGCTTTACCATGTGCTCAGTAACCTGATAACAAAACGCACAGAACGATGTTGCTCTCTTTTCTATCATCAGCGTCTAGATTGGGGAGCACTGATTTTAACAGATCAAAAGTTGCCCTCCTGAACGAACTCAGGTATTCCCTTTACAGTGCTTTATTTGTACGCAAATGTGGTATATGAAATTTTCAGTTACACTGCACCCATCATACTGTACATTATTTCGGGAAAATGTCGGGAAAAGAGTTATTCTAAGAGTAAAACGTCAAGTATGGTTAAAAAAAAAAAAGAAAAAAAGTTGAATAGCACGTCCTGAGTCCAATAAGAGAAGAGGAAATTAACCCATGCCATGCCCAGTCGGGGACGGGCTACTTTTTGTTGCCTCTTAACTTGTCTTCTTGGATGAGAATCGCGAGACTGTTGATAGATTACGACATTGTAGTCATTTTAACTCATGGCTTAAAATCTGAACGCTAGAGTCAGCGAAACAATATCCAGGAGAAAACCATGCATGCTAGGCCTGGAGGTATTTGGGATACTATCGAATTCCCTAGGATTTGGCTTCTTCTCAGCATTGAAACGATGGTGTTGGTATGCGGTCAAAAGGGTGAGGTTACTCCTGCTACACTTAAACCAACAAGGTTACATCCACTCTGACACTTTCAATAACATATACTCAGAGTCTCACAGTAGTTGGATGTTCATTAAAGACGTTCTTTTAAGACATATATTATACTACAGTAGTTATATTTCTCTTGTTTGACAATATCCTTCAATACAAGGGTTTCAATAAAATTGTATATTTATATTATTATCCCTATTATTGTTAATAATGGATATTGTTATACTTATATTATTAGATATTAATATTATAATAATTAATTAATTAATATTACTTATATTAATATTGTATTATATTTATTATATTTTTTTAGAATTTAATATGTTGATAATATATAAAAAGTTAAATATATATATATATAGTAAAGTCTAAAGTCTTATCAGTCACAGATTTATATACACCCAACTGATTTACTGTATAATTGTGTAGTGTTTTAACAGTTCATTGTGTGTGTGTGTTTGTGTGTGTGTGTGTGTGTGTGTGTGTGTGTGTGGGTTTGGGTGGTTTACAGGACATTTATTTAGGTTACAAACTGGTAATTACAAGGGTATTATGCTATAAATGTGGTTTATGAGGACATTTCTAGTGTCCCCATAATTCAAATCGCTTAAAAAAACATACTAAACGATGTTTTTTTGAAAAGGTAAAAATGCAGAACGTTTTTTGTGAGGGTTAGGGTTAGGGGATAGAATCTATAGTTTGTACAGTATAAAAATTATTATGTCTATGGAGAGTCCTCATAAGGATAGCCGCACCAACATGTGTGTGTGTGTGTGTGTGTGTGCGTGTGTGTGTAGCAATAGTTGTCCAAATAATATCACAGGCACATCCGATCAGCATCCAGACTGCCAGACTGGAATATGTCCTCTGGTTGTGCCTGTCTATAAATTTCAGGAATATACATTTTCAGCCCTGCAGGAAGAATGAGTTTATATATGGTATTTCTCAATATGTGTGGGGTCTGCATGAATCACTACAGCCAGATTCACAGACTACGTTGTAGTCATGGAAGAATGCTGTCCAGTCATATGTCCTCCCCCAGAAATCTGCCTTATACAGTGTGTGCTTGCAAGGGGGATGCTGACTAGTTTTTAGATTGTATTATTTTATATTGCATGAAAGTTTTCAAAGATATGGAGCTTTATCAGGATTAGGCAGAATACAAGGGGGCAGGACTTCAACTTACACACATCATACAGGTGTCATCATAGTGGTTGCCTGGATAATGTCTACAGATTGCCTTAGGCCATGTTTTGTGAGAGGTTATATGGGAATTCCGAGCTGTGATTAAAAGAAATCTAAGCCTTAAGATAGAGAATGAGCTCTTTGGGGAGTCCAAAGTAGACTCTGGGCAGTTTCATGGAAATGTATCTAGACTAGAGGGATCTCAGGGATCCTGTATTAGACTTCCTTGTTTTTGTGGCCAACCATTATTATTCTTTAGGCTATGTGTCATTTAACAAGTCTTCAGTTGATGGATTACACCAAATAATATGCACAAATAGTGTGTTGCCAGATTAGCAGAGACAGGTCTCTTCTATTAAAATGAATGGGAGAAATTGGAATGGCCAACCAAGAAGCTCTAGCGCCCAACTTTCAACGGATGTAGAAAGGAAGTCCCACCTTACAGGTTTAAGAGCCAATAACCTTTTAGATACAGACATTGCCTGTCAATCAACTCGAGTATGCGCATGCGCATTAGCAATACAAGCTGAGAAAATAGCATTTATTAGCGTAATATGAGGCAAAGAAGCACAATTTATGATTCTAGTATTATCAGAATTTTTTGCTGATTTGAAATATGTTCTTTGATCGTGATCTTGACCAACTTTTTTTGAGATTTCGGCATTCCCCATTCAAGTAGATAGGAGCTGCACTGTCATGACTGGAAATAGCCTCCCGAGAGTGTTCCAAAGATGGCTTCCAGTGGACTGACTTGCTAGAAAGACTTTGGTGTTTCCAAGTGAAATTCTTAAACACCACACTATAGACACTTAAAACTTTGCTGTAAAATGTACAAAGCTTTCAGAACTGAATTTACATTTTAAAATAAAAGCTTACCGTAAATCCTGATAAAAGGCAATGATGAAACATTTAAATAGCATTATTTGTGCAAAGGCTAAATTACAAGTTACAACAGCAAATAGTGAGTAAGAATCTAAACAGAAAGAATTGTCATTTTTAATGGCAGTTAAATGGAAAGTTCACCCAGAAAGGACAATTTTAATGAAAAATTGAATGACAAATTTACTTATTTGTTGTTTCAAACCCGTATGACATTCTTTCCTCCGTGGAACACAAAAAGTAACGTTAGACAGAATGTTAGGCAGACTATTCACTTTCATTGAATGGAAAAAAGTTACAATGAAAGTAAATAGTGACTGAGGCTACCATTTTGCCTAACATTTCCTTTTGTGTTCCATGGAGGAAAGAAAGAAAAGAACAATAATTGGCTAGAGTATAATGTGTTTAAATTGCTAATAAAATTCTTGATTATACCTGGATCAATAGCCAGAACATTTAAACATTAAATACCCTATCAATTAAAGCTGAATCAGTCCATCCGTTAATTACTTTAATAGCAACATACAGTATATTCTATTATTAGTGGGACGCCAAACTATATTATCTCTTAGAAACAGAGAAACAACCTCCAGCTTCACCCAAATCTGAGGTAAATACTACTGTAAAATGGCTCTTATAGGTAAAATTGCTCTCAAACCAAATCAAACATTCAGCCATTTGAGCATGCTAGTCACACATAGATTTTAAACTTTGCCAGTTGAGAGTAGTTAACAGCTTGACCACAAAATCATGTTTGTTTTCCTCTGTGATGATTAAGATTGTACAAAGCAACAAGAGATTTAGTAGATTCAAAGATAATGTGCACCAAATGTGGAAAAAGGGGGACCACGGAAGCATTGCAAAGTTTTAAACACAAATGAGTCAGTGGTGACTGAGAGAGTCAGAATGACAGAACGGCTGAGGGCTCACTCCACTCTAGTTCATTACATAGGGGCTACCTATACCATAAAAGGAGCAGGCCACTTAAAGTACACATATAGAATTTCGTAATTCAGTTTTAGCGTGCACAACGTCAAAGTAGTTTAGTGGAAGTGCAGACTAGTTGCCAATTGTTTTGGGGTTATGTTGCCGTTATGAATTTGGTAGACCATGTCTGTGGAAGATACCCTTTACTCACCTACAACACAGCCCTGTCATCAACCAAGCCTGATGGCAATTATGGCTTTCATTAACGTTATTTCTGGAAAGTTCCTTAAAGTGTGACTAATACTGGTGAAATTGGCAAGCCCACTTACTGCACAAGCTTTAGCTGTTTCAACCTCTCTTTAATAACCAGTCGACACAACGACCAACCAATACTCTCCATTCTCACACCGACACACTAAGTGTTCTCTGTCTTATTTTCTCATGTGCTAAACAAATGCTGAGAGCAAAACTAGTTACTGCATTTGATAAAAATGGAAATCATATTTGAGATAAAATATGTGGTTGAAATTATGTGTGGAAACTAAACAGAACACGAAACCACACAAGATAAAAGTTTATACATGGCATTTTTTCCTTTTTCCACATCAATATCAATAGGATCTCTCCTCTTCCCCGTAGGCGATGGGTGTGGGCACACAATCTTGAGCTCCACCAGTGGCACACTGGCCTCGTGTAACTTCCCAGGAACCTACCCCAACCACACCCAGTGTGAGTGGAGTCTGAGGGTACCAAAGGCCCAGACACTGCTCTTGACCTTTGGGGACTTTGACTTGGAGTGGAGCCAAGACTGCATAGCTGGCTCTCTTACCATCACAGATAGCAATGGAGACACCAGAGTGGGTATGAACCCCTTCTCACTGACATTAGGGAATGACACAGATCTAAGCATATAAGGTTGTATTTTTGTGTCAGTAGTGGCACAAATTTTTTTTTTTCAGAATGAACGATCTGGATATATGATTTGGAACGTGGTACAAGAAGCATCCTTACACCTTTTCACCAGCTTCCAACCGTTAATTCTATTGCAATGCTATTTACAGAGTTGTTATTGAGGAATTCCAGAGGGCCTAGCTCACGCTGCTTCTTGGCACGTTTCTCTAAATCATGTGACCAGAAGAGCATGCCTGCAGCTTGCATGGTGCATTTCGCTCTGTTGCTGCATGGCAGATATGAGACTGGCTCTTTCATGGTCACATAAAAGTGCCAACACACACACAGCAAGAGGGTAGGGCGTGATTTGCCTCAGGCTCCCATGAGGCAATAATGCACACAAGTGTGCATGCGCGTGAACGTGTGTGCCTTTTATGGCAGTGTGAGTGCAAAGGATTGTGTGTTGAAGCTAAAAATGCACTAAAGCTTAAATGTGTTTATATTGTGTGCTTGTCAGTGTGACCCTAGCTCTATTCCAAAAACTAAGGGAGCTGCCCAGCATTTTAGGGCTACAAAAGGAAGGCTGCAAGAATTAGGGGCCATTCAGGCTAAAAAATAAAAAACAATAGAACAGATACATCTTTTAAAAGTTGAAGTTCTTTTAAACTTGACACATTGTCTGAAAAATGTGGTGCTCCTGCGCAAGACGCAGAAAAACAGCGAGACGTGACGCAACGGTCAAAGTTGTCTGTCTAGTACATGTTTACATAGAAAAACAATTGAGAAACAGCGCAAATGGAAGCTAAATGTGTTCACTGTGAATGGCCCCTAAGGCTGCATCACTTGCATCCCTCGCAGATAAGGCAGTCCCTGAATAAACTGCGACAAGCTCAGTACAAAAATGCATCAATGATCGAGAGAAACGTGGATTATAATATCATTCAATACTGAAATGTACCAATAAAAATAATTCCATCTAATTAAAATTGACTATTTTAACCAATATTTGTGAGTTATATGCTTGTTCTCATTAGAGTATAACTTCATTAGCTTAGCAACGTGCTAACAGTAAACTTCTGGAATCAAATGTGAGCGCTTGTCCTGTCTCTTGTTTGGTTCTCGTGAGATTAAGAGACTTGTTGCCTATGTAGAGTGTTTCAAATCAGTCACCTTATTGGTTCCATGAAGGTTAGGATGTTGCCATAGAAGGCAGCTGCCTATGTAGACAGTAGACAGTGAGGTTCCCAAGGTTTTGGAACAGAGCTACTGTTTACAGTAAACAAAGTGTATATTAAAGGGATAGTTCACATAATAATGAAAATTCTCTTATCACTTACTCAACCTCATGCAATCCCAGATGTGTATGACTTTTTTCTTCTGCAGAACAAACACATTGAAGAATATCTCAGCTTTGTAGTTCTATACAATGCAAGTGAATGGTAGCCAGAACTCTGAAGATGCAAATATCACATAAAGACAGTATAAAAGTAATCCATACTCCAGTGTTTTAATCACTGTCTTCTGAAGCGATCCAATCAGTTTTGGGTGAGAACAAGCTAAATTGTAACTCCTTTTTCACTGTACATCTTGCCATTTCAGTCTCTAGGCACGATCATGATTTCAAGCTTGATTACACATCCTAGTGGTTGACGTATGCGCAGAGCACTAGATGGCGCTATGGGAAGTGTAATCGAGCTTGAAATCATGATTGCCAAGGAGACTGTTGTCAACATTTATAGTGAAAAGTAAGTTACATTTTGGTCTGTTCCCGCACAGAACCGATTGGATCACTTCAGAAGACATTGTTTAAACCACTTAAGTTGTATGGATTACTTTTATACTGCCTTTATGTGATATTTGGAGCTTCACAGTTCGGGCCACCATTCACTTGCATTGAATGGACCAACAGAGCGGAGATATTTTTTATAAAAAGCTTCATTTGTGTTCTGCTGAAGAATGGAAGTCACACAGATTTGGGATGATAAATGAGCGAATTTTCATTTTTGAGTGAACTATTCCTTTAATCTCTACTGTACTGCATGTAATTCACTTTTGTGAGTCCTTGTTGTGTGTTTGTTTGAACATGGAAGCCAGCCTGCACTATGGGCCATGTGACAGCAGGTGTGGCCCATATCCACTGATTTACACTGTGTGTTTGTGTGTTTCCAGGTCCTCTGTGTGGGCAGTTAGAGGCAAAGAACAAGAATGTGTCTGTTAGTACTAATGAAGTTACCGTGCGTTTCATCTCCGGCACTCACCGTTCTGGGCGAGGTTTTGTGATGTCCTATTCAACCAGTCAGCACTCAGGTACTGTATAACAGCTCATCTCCAACATCACACACTCCCCACCCACTCCCACATATCCTTTAAATATTAGACAGAAATGGAATCCTTTACTATCAACGTACATTATGTGATTTAGTGACTCTCATTCAAAATAAGAGCTAATAGATTATGCCATCTGGCTCCATGGTTCTTCATGCTCTGAGTGTGTTGTATAGGCGCAGAGTAAACAAGCCAGGGACTGTTTGTTCTCTGAAAGTAGAGCTTACTCAATAAACAGGTCACCGTGTGCAGATTGCTAAATAAACATCCCTTCCATTTGGCAGACTAGACCAAATTAAAAACGTCACTTCTGCATTGTAAAAAAATATTTTGTTACCATTAACTATAAAAATATCCACATGCTCATCACACATACTAACCCTAACTAAGGGTAGATTTGAAGTATGTGAAAGGATAATTCAGGTTCTGTTTTGCATACAGTGTATACTGTATATATATACTCTCTCTCTCTTTCTCTCTCTCTCTCTTTCTCTCTCTCTCTCTCTCTCTCTCTCTCTCTCTCTATATATATATTTATATACATATACACACACACACACACACACATTAATTTTAACTTAAAATCTTTTTTTTTTTTTTATGTTATTCAACAACTGCACATTAGTCAAATATTCAGCCCACTCATTTATAAACATGAAGCGTATTTAGAACGTTTGAGGCTGTAACTTTCCAGAAAAGATCTCTTGACGTCAGTGTACAGTCAAATGTTCTAGAAGTTCCCATGTTGTTGCACAGGAGTGAGCAGGAATGGTTTGTATCTTCCTTTCTTTCCTGTTGTGTATGAAGTTGTTATGTAAAGTCCTGAAGAGCATACAGTAGCTGTGCAATGTACCTAATTTTGACTGGCTTCCTGGCCCCTGCACACTTCTGTGACTACACCGTAAAAAATATAGTGTGAGTTACCGTAAATTACTGGCTACTAGTTGAACTATTTTCACAGTATATCTTACAGTAGTATTTCTATAATTTATCACAATTAAAAGGCAACTGTATACTGTGACTTCATAGTGAGCAGGGCCATGACATTTCTATAATGTAGCAGTGCTGTTGTAGAATCACAATGATCATCTATATATTTTTAATCTATATTGTTTGTTAATTGTCACCATAGTTGAGATTTGTATGCTGAGTGTTGATATCTGTGCATGCCTGGTTGAATTTTTTTGAAAAGGTTGAAAAGTTCATGGAAGATAAAACCAATCACATCAAAGAATAGCACTGCAAACATCCCTCCCTCAATGTTCTTTTAAATTGATAGTATTTCTTTACTTTCAAATTTATCATTTAGTGTAGACTACACATCATGGTCTGACATAAAGTCAACCACTAAATTGTCAAATTTTCTCCATACATCACAGTACAATAATTTGTGTTCTTAAACTCAACTGCACCAACTGAGAGAAAAACTTAATTAGAAATAAATAAGACTAGGCCCCATTCAAAGGAAACACTAGACACCATAATGGTGACTTCAAATGAAACACAATTTTTCCATAATACAGTGCGATATTCTAATTTCTTTTTTCACAGTAATTTGTGTTGTTAGAGAAAATGACCTAGGCTGCATTGATTTTACAGTAAAATACTGAAAACAGTATTTTACTGTAAGACTTTACTGTTAGATCTTATAAAATCCTGGCAATTGTTTTACAGTGTATACACTATTCTTTGTATATACAGCATCGTAGAGATTGCATGACGTGGTCTTGTCAAGTCAGAGATATGTTGGTAGAATAGAGCCAAATTATTGAGCACATGTTCTGGAGTGTTGTATTCATAGATTTTTTTGTTCTCTCTCATAGAGCTCATTTCATGCTTGCATCGAGGAACACATTTCTCCTCTCAGCAGATCAGGTACAAAGAAATCCTCAACAAATGACATTTGGGATGTTTTAATGTTTAATGTTTTAATGTTTAATGTCTGAATCCTGAGCTCTGTTTTCCAGTGCGTTCTGTCCTGCAGGCTGCAAAGGTGTTGCAGGAGATATCTGGGGCTGGCATGGCCAAGGATATCGTGATGTAAGGTTTTCACCACAGAATGGGGCTTTGTGTATTCGAGGGATTATTATGTGTCATCACATTTGAATTTACTACTTTATATGGATTGATGTCACAAACTATATTTGTAATAGCTTACAGCAGGCCCTTTTCATTAAGGTCAAGTGATTATGTTGATAAAGCACAAGTGACAGAGAATGTTAATAACTTTGGATGATGTAATGTTGCAAAGCATACATGTGTTTATGTTTTTCTAGACATCTGTACTGTGCAAAGCTGCAATCCATGCTGGGGTTATTTCAGACAGTCTGGGTGGCATGATCAACGTGTCCCTGCAGAGGGGCATTACTCTGTATGAGTCAAACTTCGCTAATGGAATACTGTCAAAAACGTGAGTGTATTGTTTGCCAGAGGATTTGCAACTGCAACTTGTATGTGTGCTTTAATGAACCAGACTCTCAGAGGGTTATGATCCATATGCATTTGAGACGGTACAGTATCAGAACACTAACATGTTCTACAAAAGCCCATTTTGCTGAGTCCAATTTAAAGGGATATTTCACCTAAAATGTACAATTCTTTAATAATTTACTCATCCTGATGTTGTTCCAAGAACATATTCATTTCTTTCTTCCATGGAACACAACAGGAGATGTTAGGCAAAATGTTAGCCTCAGTCACCATTCACTTTCATTGCATGTTTTGTCCATACAATGAAAGCTAATGGTGACTGTGGTGGTAGCGGCGTGGTTGAGCGCCAGCTTGTGGAGGGAGAGCAAGATCAAGAGATGAGAACTGTAAGGATCATCACCTGGCAATGATTGTCTCTAACAGCTGTTTGTCATTGCAGTAAGAGTGGAGACCGGTTTTAAGAGCGAGCCAGACACCAGTGAGGGGAGAGCTACCCACACACACACAGAGTGTATGCCGACCCTCCGCTGAAGCGCTGAAAAGCAAATTTTGTGTTATAAAATAAATTACCTTTATGAGTTGAATTTCTCAGATTCTTGCTTCCTCCTTGCACCCTATCACGAACGTTGTTACACTGGTGCCGAAACTCGGGATTTGAAGGAGGAGGAATGCCGCCATCGAGGCCTCAACTCTGGAGGAAATGTTTAAGACCCTCGCCAGCATCCACCAGTCGCAGCACTGGGCCCACCTCGAGCTGCACACGGAACAGGAGCAGCGGTTCGTCACACTCCTCCAGGCCCAAGCGGAGGACCAGCAGGTGCTCCGGAGCTTGCTATACCAGGAAGGAGCTGCTGCTGCGTCCACCCCGCCCCATGTTCCTCTGGTCAAGATGGGCCCCCAGGATGATCCAGATGGTGGGGGCATGCAGTTGACCAAGCAGCCAGTGGGCGTTCCGCTTGTTACCGCTGTTGTCCGGGGAGGCCCAACTCGCAGCGTAGCAGTTGCCAGCAGAGAACCTCCTGATGTATGCGATCTCAAGAATGCCATCCTGCAACGTGTCGGCCGGACATCAGTACAACAGCGCCAACACTTCTGCTCGTTGACCCTGGGTGAGCATGGCCGGCCGTGCGCCTTCGCCTAACAGCTCCGAGACGCCTGCCTGTGGTGGTTGCTGGCTGAGCAACGTGACGTCGGGGCTGTGATCGACCTGGTGGTACTGGAGCAGTTTATTGCTCGGCTTCCGAGAGGCTGCAGGCTGCCCCCGATCGAGCTGGGATGTACCGCAGTATTAAGTGGGGTACATACCAGGCCTTGATGGATTCGGGTTGCAGCCAAACCTCCATCCATCAATGCCTGGTTCAAAATGAGGCTTTGGGTGCTAGTCACAAGGTGAAGGTAAGGTGTGTGTATGGGGATATCCACGAATATCCTGTAGTGACTGAGACAATTCAATTCCAGGGACAAAAGCATAGTGTCGAGGCGGCGGTTAGTTCACGCCTTACTCATTCGCTAATTTTGGGAATTAATTGGCCGGTGTTTTCCATTTTATTAAGGGAAATTTGTGCGGATGGGTCCTGTAACAGAGTGTCTTGGTGTGGGATGCACTCGCTGGGGAGGCAGAGCCAGGGCCGTCTATGTCAGCTCCGCATCAAGATGATGTAGAGTATTGCCCACTGGGGATTTCCCTCTGGGGCAGACACGAGACGGGACTCTTAGGCATGCCTTTGACCAAGTGAGAGTGATTGATGGTCAGCGTCTTCAGCCAGACATTGCACTTGCATATCCGTACTTTTCTATTATAAATGACTGGTTGTATCGAGTGACGTAGGACGCTCAGACAAAAGAAGATACAACCCAGTTATTGATATCAAAGAGCTGTTGGGAAATGTTATTCCAGGAGGCTCATTATAATCCGATGGCGGGTCACTTAGGGCAGGAAAAGACATTGAACCATCTAATGGCCCGTTTCTATTGGCCGGTCGTTCGTGGGGATGTTCGCAAATGGTGTGCAGCATGGTGTGAATGTCAGCTGGTGAATCTGCCGGCCACCTGAAGAGCGCCTTTGCACCCGCTTCATTTGATCGAGGTCCCCTTCAAAAGATTTGCTATGGACCTCGTCGGGCCATTAGAGCAAATGCACGCACACATTGCTTTGTGTTGGTTCTGGTGGACTAAGCAACGTGATATCTGGAAGCAGTGCCTCTATGCAACATTTCAGCATGCAGTGTTGCGGAGGCACTCTTCAAAATTATCTTCCGAGTGGAGATTCTGAAACAAATCCTCACTGATCAAAGCACTACTTTTATGTCACATACACTACGTGAGCTGTACGAATTACTGGGTATTAAATCGATTCGGACAAGCGTGTACCACCTGCAAACGGGCGGCTTGGTCGAATGGTTTAATAAAACACTGAAAAGCTTGATTCGTAAGTTTGTGCACGAAGATGCTCAGAGTTGGGATAAGTGGCTTGAACCCCTGTTATTCGCAGTTCGAGAGGTCCATGGAATTCTCCCCATTTGAATTATTGTATGGATGTAAGCCTCGCAGTGTCTTAGATGTCGTGAGGGAAGATTGGGAGGAGGGACCTTCAAACAGCAAAAACTAAATTCAATACGTTCTTGACCTTAGAGCAAATCTCCACACATTGGGGCAACTATAGCAGGAGAATTTGCTACAGGTCCAAGAACGTCAGACATGGCTGTATAACAGGGGAGCTTGGCTACGGGAATTTACACAGGGAGATAAAGTCCTTGTATTACTACCCACATCAAGATTAAAATTACATTTAAAGAGAATTCTCGGACATGTTCTCGCCCCTTCCCGGTCTTACGAACCTCATAAAACAACATATCGAAACAACCCCAGGGGTAATGGCACGCAGTCATCCCTACCGATTACACGAGCACAAAAAAAAGTGGTTCAGGAAGAATTAAAGGCCATGCTCAATATGGGGGTAATAGAAGAATCCCACAGTGACTGGGCCAACCTGGTGGTGCTGGTTCTGAAGAGCGATGGCTCGGTCCAGTTCTGTGTGGATTATAGAAAGGTCATTGCAGTGTCTAAATTTGACGCATATCCAATGCCTCGTATTGACGAACTGCTCGATCGGTTGGGTGCGGCTCGCTTTTATTCAACACTGGATTTAACTAAGTGTTATTGGCAGATCCCCTTAACACCAGTGTCCCGTGAGAAAATGGCCTTCTCCACACCGTTTGGCTTAAACCAATTTGTGACCCTTCCGTTCGGTTTCTTTTGGGCCCCAGCTATTTTTCAGTGCCTTATGGACCAAGTCCTCAGACCGCACTCTGCGTATGGCACTGCCTATCTGGATGACATCATTATATACAGTAAAGATTGGCAGCGGCACATGCAGCATCTGAGGGCGGTTCTGAGGTCACTGCAACAGGCTGGACTCACGCAAGAAGTGCGCAATTGGATGGGTGGATGTATGGTATCTGGGGTTCCATTTGGGTCACGGGCAGGTGCGCCACCAAATTGAGCAGCGGTTGCGGCCTGCCCGAGACCCAAGACCAAAAAGCAGGTGAGAGAGTTCCTTGGGCTGGTTGGCTATTATAGGAAGCTTGTGCCTAATTATTTGAACTTTACCAGCCCGCTGACCGATCTCACTAAAAAGGGAGCCCCAGACCCTTTCCGTGCCAACAGGCTTTTATGCAGGTGAAAGCTGTGCTCTGTGGTGAGACGTTGTTACATGCTCCTGATTTTTCTCTCCCTTTTGTTGTACAGACCGATGCATCAAACAGGGGGTTGGGAGCCGTGTTATTCCAGGTGGTCGAGAGGGAGGATCGCTCAGTGCTGTACATCAGCCGGAAGCTTTCGGCGAGAGAGGCGATGTATCACCATTGAGAAGGAGTGTCTGGCTATCAGGTGGTTAGTCCTCACCCTTCAGTTCTACCTCCTGGGACGGGCTTTCACCCCACTACAGTGGCTCCATCGCATGAAGGATACCAATGTGCGGATCACCCGTTAGTATCTGGCTCTTCAGCCTTTTAAGTTTGAGGTGGTCCACAGACCAGGGGGCGCAGATGGCTGTTGCAGACTTTCTCTCCAGAAATGGGGAGGGGAGTACTGGGCATGCCGGATGGCTCTCTGGTCTGATGGCTCTCTGGTCTGGGGGTATGTGGTGGTGGGGGCATGGTTGAGTGCCGGCTTGTGGAGGGAGAGTGAGATCAGGAGATGAGAACAGTAAGGATCATCACCTGTCTCTAACAGCTGTTTGTCATTACAGTGAGAGTGGAGATGGGTTTTAAGAGCAAGCCCAGATGCCAGTGAGGGGAGAGCTACCCACACACACACACACACAGAGAGAGCATGTTCTGACCCTCCGCTGAAAAGCGAGTTTTTGTTGAATGAAGTGCTGAAAAGCCAATTTTGTGTTATAAAATAAATTACCTTTTTGAGTTGAAATTCGGTGACTCCTGCTTCCTCCTTACACCCCATCACAAATGTTGTTACAGTGACTGAGGCTAACAAACTGTAAATGATGACATAAAAGTGTAAGAAAATGTAAACAAAACAATTATGAATGCATCATTCACCTGAATTTTTTTTCTTTACAGTGGTTCCTTATCAGATAAACGGCTTGTCTTCCACAGAGGTAATAACTATGTCTATGAGACATGATTTGGGCAGATATTATTTGAATTCATAACTAGTCATTTGTCTATGTCATCTAGTAATTATAATTTATATAGACAGATCACTAATAGGCCTGAGTTATAGCTTTGCTATTAACTTATTGTGATAATGTTTATTTAACTGCAAATCAAATGCAAGTTGTTAACATTACTGGTATACACACGCTGTAACCGAAATGTAACACTAAATTTACATAATTATTACTGTATTGTAGTGAAAGTATTAAAATAATGTAGAAATGTAAATACATACTGTATTTAAACAATTATTATACAGTATAATATATACCTTTGAAATCTCACTTTAAATATGCTGCTTTAATCTCAAGTGGCTATATTGTTGATTCAGTTGTAAAATTGGGATTTCTTGGTTTAATTTGATCCCAAGACCATCAATTAGTCAGTGTTCAGGGTACACACAAAATTACAGTGAATATAATACACTGTTGCACCTGCTACATTATACTTACACTTTAAACATGATATTAGTACCTATTTGTAATTACATATTGCCAGAAGATAAACATGGCATAGCAGTTTAAAAACTAACATTTAGTTTTTCACATGTTTGAACACATTTTGTTCCCTTTCCATGCACAGAGTATGATAGTGAACTAACAGTGGTGGCCTATAACACTTCTTCAGTGTGGGAGGAGGTGAACAGATTCGGTCAGCGGGTCTCTTGGTCTCCAGGACATGGGAACTCTCAGTGGGCTGCGAGCTCCGAAGACCAGCAGCCATGGCTGGCGCTTGAGTTGTGGAATAGGAGTAGTGTCACAGGTCAGGGGTCAACCTCGAACAATTATTGTTTCTCTGCAAACAACTCACAATAGGAAAATATTTTAAGACCCCATGAAATCGCTTGACATGCACAGTTTTCTTTCCTGTGTCGACATATTTCCTATTGAAACAGGCAGTTTGCACGGCCTCTCGTGGCTTTTCGCTTTTGCTAAATGCTGGTAACAGCAATATGATACAAATTACCAATGTTTAATAAGATGAATATTATTCATTATTAATATGAATAATCAGAATAAATAATTCTTCTGCCAAGTTAGTTCATAACTCTAAAGGCCAATGTATATGCTGGTTGTCCGCATAGCTGATCGGAATGGGCACAGTATACGTGAGGCAAATTTCATCATCTGCGCGGAGTGTTCATATGCGGCACAGATTTTCTCAACACGCGGACAGTCCTTGTCTGTGCACATCGTCGCAGCATGCGTTCATATTCATATTCGCTTGCGGTCAAAACAGTATGCTTAGAAAGGCAATGCAGTCAACCAGGCACAATGCAGAAAAACTAAGTATACCCGGGCCTTCACCATAGGCTGTTTACGGTTGCCAAGTAACATGGCAACTTGGTGTATTAATATTGAATTTGCGGTCACAGGTGTGGGTTTAACTGCATTTTACAAAGACTTGTAGCTCATGCAATCAGAATTAACAGCCAGAGCTATCTGTTATATGATGAAAAATCTACAACTGGCCATAAGTCAAATGGCTGCATCTAGATGATGTTTGACAAATGCATGATACAGACATGGGAGACATATTTACTTTTTGTTTATTGTTCCTTGAATAAAAGATGAGCTCAGTCAACAGCATTTGTGGCATACTGTTGATTAGCACAAAAATTAATTTAGACGTTTTTTTTTCTTTAAAAAATAAATAAAATTAGGCACTTACAATGGAAGAGAATGGGGCCAAACTGTAAACGTTCAAATTCTCACTTTTTCAGAAGTATAGCCACAAGACGTAAATAATATGCACGATAACATGATTTTAGTGTAAAAAATCGCTTAATAGCTTTTTCTGTGTAAACTTATATCCAATTTTACGACATCATTGCCATGATGACATAATGCCTTAAACCCTGTAATCCCACAAAAACGAAGATTTAAACAACTTTACAGCTCAAATAATACACAAGTTTTAATAGACAAATTATAAATATATATATATATGCTTATACAGTATAAATATATATATAAGTGCTTTTATAATATTATAAGCTTCATGTTTCTGCCTTTAACCCTCCAAAAATTGTCCCCATTCATTTCCATTTTAATTGCCTCACTATAGCTTTGATTTTTGCTTTTTGTAAGAAAAAGAGGGACTAGTCGAACATAATCAGCATAATGTCACTATTGCTGTTGATTGAGCTTAAAGGGATAGTTCACCCAAAAATGTAAATTCTCTCATCCTTTACTTACCCTCATGCCAGCCCAGATGTGTATAGCAGAAGACAAATAAAGCTTTTTAAAATAATATTTCAGCTGTATAGGCCCTCACAATGCAATGTCCTTTTTTACTATCAATCTCCACTTTCTTTTTCACATTCTTCTTCTTTTGTTTGTGGCGATTCACATTATTCGTGCATACTGCCACCTTCTGGGCAGGGAGGAGAATTTATAGTAAAAAAGGACTTGTGTTTGACTTTCTTTATTCAGCAGAACAAGAAATAAGAAATAGATCAATATTTAAAACTTTTTTTACTAAATATATTCGCTTCCAGCCAGCTGTGGTATGTACATTCATGAGGGTCGTGGTCTCGCAGCCTCTCGCATGATAGAAGCACATTGGCAAGTTCACGTGAGAACTGGTGCGTGAAATAATTTTTTTTTGGAAGTACAGTGTTGTTTACAACAGAAGAGGAGGAATATTATACAGAAGCTGAATTGGTTTTGCTATAGATTTGTATTTTATCTGTTTCTTTTTCAAAATGGTGCTTGTGTGTGCTTATCCTGGATGCCACAACCTACTGAAAAACGTTGGATTATGTCCGCAGGTATAACTTTCACAGAAACCCTAGCAATGATCATGAGCGACTGAACTATGGCTGCTCGCTGACTCAATACACCCACTGAGTCACTCAAAATATTGAGGGTGTGCAGTGAACATTTTTCCCATGCCAAATTCAGACCAGCCAAGGGATCCGACGATATTGACATGCCAACCCGCTTATGTCACGGGAGAGGCAGTTTGAACTCCATCCTCATGAATGTGCATACCACAGCTGGCGGGAAGCAAACTTTTTTGTAAAAGAAGTTTTAAATATTGTTGTATTTCTTACACACACCTAGCGTTTCGCTTTAGAAGACATTCATTAATCCACTGGAGTCGTATGGATTACTTTTATGATGGCTATACTGTATGTGCTTTTTGGAGCTTCAAAATGTTGGCACCCATTCACTTGCATTGTATGGACCTACAGAGCTGAAATATTCTTCCAAAAATATTAATTTGTGTTCTGCTGAAGAGAGAAAGTCATACACATCTGGGATGGCATGAGAGTGAGTAAATGATGAGAGAATTTTCATTTTTGGGTGAACTTTTCCTTTAAATATTGATCTGTTTCACACCCACATCTATCATATAGCTTCTGAAGACTTGGGTTTTACCACTGGAGTCATATTAATTACTTTTATGCTGCCTTTATGTGCTTTATGGAACTTCAAAATTTTGGTACCTATTCATTTGCATTGTGAGGACCCACAGAGCTGAAATATTCTTAAAAACAATTTGTTCAGCAGAAGAAAGACAGTCATACACATCTGGGATGGCATGAAAGTGAGTAAATGATGACAGAATTTTAATTCTGGGTGAACTATTCATTTACCTTGTATTGGGAATGTTCCTTTAATCGATGATTTGATAAGGGTAAGACTGCAACAGTTTTGTTTTTATTGCACTGATCGTTACTTGATGGTCTCACATCTGCTTTCAGGTATCATAACAAAGGGTACACCAAACTACTATATTGAATCTTACACCCTTATGTTAAGCAAAGATGGCAAAAACTGGAAAGCATACAAAGCTCCATCAAGCAAAGAAAGAAAGGTACACAAAGACAGTCTAATTCTTCCTTTGTTCCATGTGCCTTTCATATACCTTTGTTCAATTAATTGAAATCCCAGTTCTTCCTTAACATTGATATATTTCAAGCTGTTAAATTCATATGATTATATTTCTTTATTTTAAGGTGTTTGAGGCCTATGCTGATGGTCATTTGACAGTGCTCAACAGTCTGATCCCGCCAGTAGTAGCACGCTACCTTCTTCTGAAACCCCAGCAGTGGCATAGCAGGGCCTCTGTACAAGTACAAGTGTTGGGTTGCCCTTCTGCCCCTCTCAGACCTCGTTTCCATGGAGATGGTAAGGATTTTCCACAGAATTCAGAACATCTTTTCATCGCAGAGTAGTTACTTCAGTTTAGATGTGGACATTGCAGTAAAGTTACAGTTCCAAGGACATTGTGGTAAATGATAAATTAGGTATTTCTTAACATTAAACTCACTATTTTCATAAGGAGTCAGCTCTGGCAAAGCAGCTGTTGCAGAAACAGTACCTCTAGACACACTGCCAACTGAGGGTCCTGTGATCACAAGAAGCTCAGGTGAATGAATTTGATTAGGTGACTTCAAAAATTATTGACAATATTAACATAATGATGTGAAAATGGGCAGGTCCCCCTTGGTCATTTTGCGGTCCCTCTGCGGGGCCACAAGGAAAGTACAGGGGGCAATGCACCCCCTAGCCCCCCTTTAGAGTCAGCTATGTTAAAAAGGCTAAAAAGAGCTTTTATTATTTCCCTACAGGTCCCAGCCAGGCAGTGATACTAGTGGCGGGCATGGTTTTGGGTGCCACTCTGTGTGTGGGTTGCCTTTTGGCTGGACTCATTTGGTGGAGAAGGTACCACATCAGCTGTTCCTCAGAAAGAATTTAGAACGGTCATTGCAAATGTAAAAAACAGCAGGGCTACAAACGTAACAAATATTGATACAGATTGTCCCAACATTAACCACTATGATGCTGTAACAGTCTCTGAATGAATTGTACAAAAACATCAAGGTGACTTTTCACCCCAAAATCAAAAAATAAGAAATCATATTTTGCATGAAGAAAATAAGGCCTATTTTTTTTTACTATTAAGATTTTTGCCTTGTGACATTACATTCATGATTACTCAGCACATTAACCCCAAATCTCGCTATTGCAATACAGTTTTTTGTAGTTTGTCGCAAAAAACTAATCCCCATTTTTCTCAATGGTGATTCTTATAAATGTCTTTCTTACTGTGACTGTGTTACAGTTTTACATTAGCATAAAAAGCAGTACAACAAATACTATCATCATTTATAATATACAGGATGATGTGTACTTTAGAATTTAATGTATATAATTTGTCATATATTTTTTTTCTCATTACAGTAATAAGTAAGATTTATTTATTTTTTTGCATTACGGTAATGAGAATTGGGGTTATAAGAATGTAGTTATTGTTGTGAAAACAATGTCATAGTGTAGAAAATCTTAATATTCCCAAAATAGGCTTTCTTTTGTTTTTGAAGTGGAAATATGACCCTGATATCACCCCTCTACCTGTCTTTTTTTATTTCAGAAAAAGAAGTGCACAAATAAAGAAATGCTGTGTTGACCAAGGTAAAAGTTATTTCTCTGTATCTCTAGTATGTTTTTTATTCCACGTCCAATATTGTTGGTATTTCCTAACTGACATTATTTGTCTCTGCTTCAGGCTGTCAGGGTTTCCATGGGAAGAAGCTTCCGTGCACAAATCCAGAGCTTATATCATACCCTCTGGTTAGGAACATCCACGACGCTCTCCCCAACCCTCCTCACAATGGTAAGACATCCACACAGCTTTTCAACCCTGTTTAGCAGTGAATACCAAAATTCATGAAGGAAATTTTTAATCGACAAACGAGACAAGGCAGTGTTTGTTGAGAAGACGCCGCTGGGTACAAAAGTTCTCAGAGTCTCTACAAACCAAAAGCTCACAGACATCATGTAAATATATAGCAGCAAATAAGAGGGTTAGTGTGACTCAAACTGCAGGAAGGATACAGAGTGAAAGCCAAGTAGTCATTCTGACCCTTTGTTAGAGCCACCCCCACTATGTTGCCAGATTCAGCATAGAAAGACAGTATCGTTCTTTTTTTTTTTTTTTTAGAAAAATGTGGAACACTCTTTATACACATTTCTTTATACCACATATGTTATTTGAAATGTAAATTTTTTATTTATTTTTTATTTTTAATGCTGTTTTAGCATCCTGGCCAGCCCAACACATCAAAATTGGCTCAATCCAGAAGTGTAGGCAGAAACTTTTGGGTGGGTGGGCCAAGAGCAATTATCGCTTGCATGAGAGCTGTAAACTTATTAAAGAAATAAATATGATTTTAATGTTTTTAATGTTTAGTTAATTGTTTCCAGGGGCATATTTAGGACATTTAGCTACTAAAGGTCGTCTACTTTAAGAATATTAAAAGGTTAATCAACAATCTTTGTGTTTGAGTACATTCAGACATTTTTTTATTTTTATTTTACTTGAGTAACATATGGAATGGTGGAGGGGGGGGGTGCAGAATGGACATTTCAACCATAGAATGGACCAATTTTGGTATTTATTTTCCTAGCACAATTTGCGGGTGTGTCTTTGGACTGATGAAAATGATGGATAAAATGAGTATAGTTGCTATGTCTCCACTATGGTTTACTGTCAATAAAATTACTTTCTTTTTCTCTGATCATGTTACTGTCACAACTCAGATGATCCTGCTGCGGTAGTGTGGTAAGAGAGAAAAAACCTAAAGGAATCAGGTTCCGAGGAAGAGAAAAAAATATTTTGAGCTATCTACACTTGTGACCGTTTCCCTATGTTATGACATAAAAATCATAGCAATAAATCCATGCATTTGATATTTGGAAATAACATCATTTTATTTTAATTGTATGGGGAAAAAGAGCCTGGAGTTTAAAAGTCTTAGGAGTTTGTAGAGCATATATTATCATCCAAAATAATACATTTCAGAGTAGCTTATTTATGGCATCATGAGCTGCTTTTGATGCAACATCAAAAATAGTAGTTCTACTACAGTAGAAGTTATATAAAATAAAATTCATAATCAGTTAAGTGGGTGGAGTTTATAGTTTTCAGAGCATTTTAACATCTAAAGTTATTTAATTCAGCATTTTATGTCAACTGATCTGGTTTTGATGAACAGGTTAGAAGTTATTTAAATATAGGCTAATTAATACAATTACTAGTAAACAATCCACTTGTATGACATTTGTTACAAATATTTTATTCAACAAGAAAAATAAAGTGGTAAGAGCCACTGCACAATACAGGATGCTCATCAACTGAACGTGCGTCTCATTGGCGCATCTGCCGTTTTACAGTGTAAATAGCTTAGTGTGACAAGGAGGTGGTCGTGGCCAGGCCGTGAGGATGCACGCCAGATGCTGAATTGTCCTAATCAGCTGGGAGGGGGATAAAGACAAGCCAGAGGCTCCAGTTCAAGAGAGAGAGACACACGCGACCGCTGTGTGTGTGTGTGTTTATGTTTGTTGAAGTTCAGTTATGTCATTAAAATTATGTTGACTGTTCTGCCGGTTCCTACCTCCTCCTTGCCCGTCCTGTGAACCCCGTTACATTGGTGCCGAAATCCGGGAAGGAGGAGGGATGCGCTGTCATGGAGTCCTTGCCACTGCTGTCCACCAGGGGAGGAGCCGCGGCTGTCCGCCAGGGGACGGAGTCGCCGCTGCTGGCAGCCGGGAGTCGGAGGAGCCACTACGCCAGGAGTCAAAGGACTCGCTGTCATCCGCCAGGGGAGGAGCGCCTGTCATCTGCCAGAGGGCGGAGGAGTGGCTGAGGACCAGGCGACGGCATGTCCGGGGACCGGCAAGCGAGTTTTTCTCTCTCTCTCTCTCTCTCTTTCTCTCCCCCTCGCTCTTTCCCTCTCCCTCCCATCGCCTCTCCCAGGGCTCCAGAGAGGTGGGGAAGACCTGCCGGCAGAAGGACGGCCGGAACGGCAACACCTCCCCTCCAGGAAGGTTACGAGAATGAGGGCATAGCCAGGCCGTGAGGACGCACGCCCAGTAGTGAACTGTCCTAATCAGCCGGAGGCGCCAGTATGAGAGAGAGAGAGACACATGTGGCCGCTGTGTGTGTGTCTGTGTGTTTATGTTTGTTTAAGTTCAGTTATGTCATTAAAATTATGTTGACTGTTCTGCTGGTTCCCACTTCCTCCTTGCCCGTCCTGTGAACCCCGTTACACTTAGTTATAATGAGTGATCTGGGTTTGTTTTTTTAGCTGCTGTTGTTTTGAAAACTTTGATGCTGACATTATCCAGGTCAGCAGCCTCTGACGTTAGCGGTATGTGGTTATAGCAAAGGCCAGCATACTTTGGGCTGTTGGTGGAATAGTGGAATTAGACAATGTCTCTTATTCCCCTGCCCAAGTTACTCGATGGCAGCATAAACAGGTCTTTCTTTAGTCGGCAGTGCTTCTCTGAAAGAGTTCTTTAATTGGAGCCCAAATTAGGGGCATTGAAGCCAAAAGAGCACCCTCCCCACAACCCACTGGCCAACAGACTCTTTAGTAAGTGGTTCTGGGATCTGGAGGACAGAGGATCAGTGGTCAAGACAATCAGATTCCTTTCTAAAGTCACTTCAATTACAGCAGTTTTGCCCTCTTAGCATTCCTGCTGAGTGAGTTGAGCATTGAGAGGAGGCAAGAAGAAAGAAAGGCGGACAACGTGGGGCCCATTTCATAGCCCTAACTACTGTTTGACACAGTGCAGTGGGTGACCAGGGTGATCATATGGGAACTCAATAATGCCTTGATATGAGCTGGCTGAGGGTAAGGCCTGCCCTCTGGGAATGAGGACCAATCAAAGGGAGGGTGTATTCACTACTGTATATTGTGTGTCTGATTGCTTGATAATTGAGGTGAGGTGTTTAATAACTATGTATTGTAAATGCTTACTGTGGCACACATCTAAAGCATAATATGCATCATGTACACATCATAGTAGCATATACTGTACTTTTATGATCTATTACTTTTTAATAATATGAAAGAAAAATTTTATATTAGGCTGGGATTTGTGGACCCCTTGGGTTTCATGATGGTATTGCAGGGGGTTAATGATGTGTCAAAATTGGCAAGGCAAAAATTAAATTAATTAATGAATTAATTAAAACAAATATTATTTAAAAATATATATATTTTAATTTGTATTTAAAATAAATATTATTTTATATTAATATTGAATAATTATTTCATTTATTTATTTATTTATTTATTTAATTTTTTTAAATAACTTAAAAAATATCATTGTTAAAAATATATTTGAATTTGAAGGAAATATCCGTGCTTGCATGGAAGCAAAATAATAGTGTTTTTAATATAATAGTGTAAAAATATAATGCTTACTCTGATTGTTATAAATACAATGAGTCATTATAATCATTATTCATTATGTTTATTGATAGGTTTGAAGACTGCATAAATGAACCCTTTTAAAAGTGATGTCCCATGATCATGAATAGCACTTCACTGCAGTGTGAATCCTACATTCTACATTTCTATAACATTTCTCTGTTGTTTCCAGACTATGCTGAGCCTGATGTAGTAGCAGGTGGGCAGATGATGGGTCTCACGTTCAGACCTCTGATGGAGGAGGGCTACACCGTCCCCTTCGCTCTCAACCAATATGACACCCCCGGACAACAACTTCCTGAATACACCGATCCGCTGCCCCCCGAACCAGAATATGCAACTCCCTTTGGTGAAATAAACTCTCTAATATCACAATCACAGGACAGCCAAAAGAACACCAATCAACCTGTATGTCAATCCACACAGGGAACAAGAGCAGTGCTGGGACAACAGTACGACTGCCCTGCCCACAGAGTGATCTCTAATGGGTACTGTACTCCAGTCTCACATGGTACTAGCCATAAGGCTAGTGTGATCTGCGTTGAGCCCCAGACAGTAGAACCACTAATACATACCTACCATGAGCCACTTTAAGCCACTTTGACACTTGGACCAAGTCTTTGTTTGGCTGCTTCAAAGAACATTTCTGCAATTCTAAAGACAACAAATGGAACAGGAATTGGCAAATCATATTAATAAGGATAATATGTAGGGTTCCCACAGTTATAAAAACCCTAGAAATAACAGGACATTTTAAAATTGTGTTTGCCAGGCTTGGGTAAGTATTGAAAATTAGTCCTAAAAAGTAATGGAAATGTAATTGAAATCTCTATTGTGAATATTTATTTTTGCAGTCATGCAAAAATAAATTGTTCATGTTAGTTCCTATGCCTTAACTGATGTTAACATATACAACTTTTAACTTTAAAAGTGTATTGGTAAATGGTGCAATTAACATTAACTAAGATTAATAAGTCCTGTAAAAGTATTGTTCATTGTTAGTTTATGTTAACTAATGTAGTTAACTAATGTTAACAAATACAACCTTATTGTAAAGTGTTACCAAAATTATTTACCTTAAATACATGGTAAGTTGCTTTAGATAAAAGTCTCTGCCAATGCGTGTAAAAGTATTGTGCAACGTACACTATACTGTTCATTTCTTTGGGTTTAACTTTTTTGTGGAGAAAAAAAAAATACTTACTAAAATTAAAGCAGAAAACTGGCAAACTGTTCATATATCACTGAAAAAAAAAAAAAAAAGAAAGCTCTGAAGCACTATTTGCAGTAACGCTTGAGCTCTTCAGAGTTTCTGGATGCGTGGAGTTATCACAAAGAACAAGAAAACACTCCTCCTAGTGGCCCCT
Source organism: Myxocyprinus asiaticus (assembly GCF_019703515.2). Lineage (NCBI taxonomy): Eukaryota > Metazoa > Chordata > Actinopteri > Cypriniformes > Catostomidae > Myxocyprinus > Myxocyprinus asiaticus. The sequence continues at coordinate 15,013,606 of NC_059358.1, read as the reverse complement.
GGCCATTAAAAATATAGCCTGGTCTCATGAACATTATGTGACCATGGCAACCTTTTTGCAAAACGAAATACCATGCCTCAGTACACGTTTGGATACAGTTTCCCAGTGAAATGTCCATTGGGGTGCCAAAAGTGAGTGAAATGGTGTCTTAATCAGATGAGGTTTTTAAGATGAAAATTAGATGGAGGTTTTAGTGAGTAAAATGTACCTCCCTAACCTAAAAAATTTACCTAAACCTAATTAATAGTGTTCTAAAATCAATAGAGAGGCAAACAAAACAGACATCCTATACCCTTAGCCAAAACCTAAACCTGACCAAAAGTGTCCAAAGAAAAAAATGTCGCTTCTATGACACCCTTGCAACCTAGTCTCATAGAATGAACGTTACTATAAATACATTTTTGCAAACTGCCAGCATGCATGGCAAGTCATGCATGCTGTATCAGTGCTTAAAAGGCCTGTTTCAGGAGCATACGTTCCCGACCATTGGAGTGGGTTTCTGCAATCACTTCCTTGAGGTGGAGCCTGGGGTGAGAGTGAAGCTGCAGCTTTAGGAGACCCCTGGTCTTGAGTAGTCTTGGTAAGTATTGAGAAAACACATCATTTGTACACCCTTTAGTATTCCTTTATCCAGTTCTTTAAAAGTCTTTAAAATATTATTATGAATTGAACTGACAAAATGTAAAATGTTTTCATACATTTACTAAAGGGAGAGTTCTTCACTCAAAAATGAAGGTTCTGTCATTGTTTCCTCACACACATGTTGTTCCAAGTCCCTGACTTTCTTTCTTCTGTGAAGTAGATATTGGGCAGAATGTTAACCTCATTTATTGTTAGTCATATATATATATCTATCTATCTATATATATATATATATATATATATATATATATATATATATATATATATATATATATATATAAAATGCAATCTGATCACCTTACATCTTATTATGTGTTCCATGGAAAGAAAAGAATGATACTAGTAGTATTGGGTAAACTATCCCTTTAAAGAGCTATTCAGTTGTACAAATAAAAAGGGACTGTGTTTTCCCTTTTAGAGTAACTAGATAAACAGATTGCTTAAGGGACAGCTAAACAGTTTAAAGTTCCCTTGCATCTGTAAAAAGGATGATAAGACAAATGTTGGATTCAGGGTTATAACATCACCCATACTTGCCTAACTTGAAAGTTAATTTTTTCAAAAGGTGCAAGAACGTTTTTCCCTGAGCACTATGGCGAGGGGTCTGTTCAGTTCTGCTTATCTAAAAGTGTTGAAGTCACTTTAAATAACAGGGTTAAAAATTGGCCAAATGTCATTTTAGTCTTCGTATTTTAAAGAAAAGAAAGGCACAACACTCACTCTGTCTGGCAAAATAGACATTTAACTAAATTATATTAAAATCATGGAAAACATTTCATCCTGCCTACAGCCTAATCTTTGATGTGTTAAATTATTATTGGTGCTAAGTGAGTGTTGTGCCTTTCTATTCTTTTGGTTTTTGGCTGGACCTCTTCTTTGGTTGGTGTAGCAACTTTGTGGGATTTTCATTGTGGACTGTCATTTTAGTTTTCATGCTTTCAAAAAAAGAAAAAAAGAAAAGCACTTTTCGTTAGGGTGTTTGATCTGGGCAAATCGTAACTCTTTCAGCTACCTTAAGCATTGGTACAAAAAGTTTGTCAAGAGCCTGCATCTATACACTGTTCTCTTCGTGCTAGTGAGACACAACAGTGACCGAAACGAGCGGGAAGTGACTCAAAAGGAGGCAGAAATGCTCACAAGCGAATTCGGAGCACTGTACATTGACCTGCCGCATTTATCAAGGCTTTCAGAATGGAGAGGTTCAGGCCGAGGTTACATGGTCCACAAAGAACCATAACAATGAGCCTGCTGAAAACAACAAATGCGGTACCACTTAATTTAAAACATTTAGCTGAGCTCAAGTACAATTAGAAAAAGATAAACATTTTCCACTGAACCAACAGTATGTGTATTTTTTTCACATCAGAGCAGCCTTAAACTTTGTTGTTGCCATGACAGAGCATATATTTCACAATTTAGTTTCATACATAAAAGTATGTGTTTCATATATAAAAGTTTCATGTTTCTGTTTTCATAATTTTATATTTAAAACATTCATCTCATAATATTATTTATGCAGTTGTAACTGCTGTGTAAATGCATTTATGCTTGCTCTGAGCAGCATTAAACGGTAGTAAAAACATTGTAAAACACTGCACAAGTACTAGTAAAACACTCAAATTGTAGATTTATTTATGGGCCAAGCCCACCTAATTGTCTAGTCTGTGAAAAGAGAAGTCATCTTTGACTATTGTAAGATAATGTTGTTAAACAGATGAAAACATTTTACATTTTAGTAACTTTTAGCAAGTTTCTAATCTCGGACCTCTTTATTGTTAGTCTTTTTCACTGAAACACTGCATGACCAATAATGTACTCATGTATAACCACCAGCCAAAAAACTGAAGGGGACAGACATTCATAGGGTCATGTGCGTGACATCAATAACCGTATGTCATAGTATACGTCTAAACAATGCTATTGTGCTTCGACTTTGCCATGTTTTTTGTTTGGCCATTATATTGAATTTAGATGAATGTTTGTAGCATATCTATTTAAAACAAATGTTAAAAAAAAAAAAAAATTCTGGTACGATGATATTTGACACTGACATTAAGGAATATTTTTTTATGCTTTGATTCTTTTGCTCTGGCTGACTGGACCAATGTTTGAAATGTTTGATAGCAGTCATTAATATGGTAACTATGAATATGAATATACAGTATGGTCATTCTTTTGTTTAATATGAAAAATTTCATTCATACATGGTTGCAATATTTTTGTTCTAATTATTAATATTCTATCATAAAATATGCTAATGTTTCTTGAAAGTTCAATTGATATGCTTTCTTTCAGATAATATCACATATTCTAAAAAACATAAAACATATTCTAAAACAATCACATATTCTTATCACATATTCATATAGAGAGGCTGATGACATTTAGAATGTAATTATAACATTAAAACCACTGACAGGTGAAGTGAATAACATTTATTATCTCGTTACAATAGCACCTGTCAAGGGGTGGGATATATTAGGCAGCAAGTGAACAGTCAGTTCTTGAATTTCATGTGTTGGAAGCAGAAAAAATGGGCAAGCGTAAGGATCTGAGCGACTTTGACAAGGGCCAAATTGTGATGGCTAGATTACTGGGTCAGAGCATCTCCAAAATGGCAGGTCTTGTGGGGTGTTCCCGGTATGCAGTGGTTAGTGCCTACCAAAAGTGGTCCAAGGAAGGACAACCGGTGAACCAGGGTCATGGGCGCCCAAGTCTCATTGATGCGCATGGGGAGCAAAGGCTAGCCCGTCTGGTCCGATCCCACAGAAGAGCTACTGTAGCACAAATTGCTGAAAAACTTCATGCTGGCCATGATAGAAAGGTGTTAGAACACACAGTGTATGGGGCTACATAGCCGCAGACTGGTCAGAGTGCCCATACTGACCCCTGTCCACTGCCGAAAGCACTTACAATGGGCACGTGAGCCTCAGAACTGGACCATGGAGCAATGGAAGAAGGTGGCCTGGTCTGATGAATCACATTTTCTTTTAGATCATGCGGATGGCCAGGTGCGTGTGCATTGTTTACCTGGGGAAGAGATGGCAGCAGGATGCACCATGGGAAGAAGGCAGACTGGTGGAGGCAGTGTGATGCTGGGAAACCTTGGGTCCTGGCATTCATGTGGATGTTACTTTGACACGTACCACCTACCTAAAGATTGTTGCAGACCACGTACACCACTTCATGGCAATGGTATTCCCTGATGTCAGTGGCCTCTTTCAGCAGGATAATGCGTCCTGCCACACTGCACACATTGTTCAGGAATGGTTTGAGGAAAATGACAAAGAGTTCAAGGTGTTGACTTGGCCTCCAAATTCCCCAGATCTCAATCCGATTGAGCATCTATGGGATGTGCTGGACCAGCAAGTCCAATCCATGGAGGCCCGACCTCGCAACTTACAAGAATTAAAGGATCAGCTGCTAACGTCTTGGTGCCAGATACCACAGGACACCTTCCGAGGTCTTATGTAGTCCATGCCTCGATGAATCAGAGCTGTTCTGGCGGCACGAAAGGGACTTTTAAAAAAGAATGTTATTAACCGTTCTTTCATTTCGTTACCAATTGAAAAGGAGGCAGTGGAATGAAAAAAATACTAAAAAGAACGAACCGAAATTAAAAACAGTTTGTTTGTGCATTCATGAGAATAGCTTGTTCAAAGTGGCTCACCTGTTCATGAGAGAACTTGCATTGTTTAGTGCTAAAATCAACGCAAGTTCTTGCATGAAAATGCATGCCACCAAGAACAAGCTTCTCTAATGCACTCTGATTTTCACTGAACAATTACTTATTCCATGCTGTTTCTCATCAAAACCACATGCCTTCAGAAGACTTGCAATATGATGCACAAGTCGCATGGACTTTAAAATTACTTTTGGGTTCTTTTTTAAGCTTTGAAATTAGTCATTATCCACTGCCATTGTAATAAAAATATGGGGGGGGGGGGGTATTCTTTAAAACATCCACGTTGTGTTCTGCAAAAGAAAGTAATTCGAGTTTGGAACGTCAAGAGAGTGAGTAAATAATGACAAAATTTGTGCATGAACTATCCCTTTAGCACGCAACATTGTGCATGATATGATGGCTGTTCAGAATGTGGCTTGTATAAAAACTTTGATGAGCTCTCATGTTTTCAGGAAAATAAACTGCTCTTACATTCCTAAGTCAGCTGGATTCCTGCTGGTGTGATCTGGCCAATCATTATTCTTTCGACTATGTTAAACTTTGGCACAAACAGGTGTGCAAGACTGTGCATCCAGATACTGTGCTCTTTGTGCTGGTGGGACACAAGAATGATCAAAACGAGCAGAAAGTCACTCAAGAGGAGGCAGAAATGCTCGCAAGCGAATTGGGAGCACCGTACATGGAGGCCTCAGCCAAAATGGGTCACAATATGGCAGAGGGTTTTGAGCTGTTGACCCGGCACATTTATCAAGGCTTTCTGAAAGGAGAGGTGCAGGCCGGGGTTACATGCTCCAAAAGATTTTGACACACCAGAAGATCCATTAAAATACCAATGTTGTGCCTTTTTCTTGCTGTGCCTCTTCCTTCACTCTGATTTTTTTTTAAACTGATAGCAATGCTCACAGTTAGGTTTGAGGTCTGCTTGCAAAAATCAGTTTTTACAAGCAGATCTCAAACCTGGAGTGTACAATTTTACATAAATGCTAAATTTGAACAGGTTTTTCTTAAACCATAATTTCTCATGTCAAGTCTTGATAATTATATACTTACATTAAAAATGTACACATACATGTGAACAATAAATGAATGAATGAACGTTACACATATGTTTTCTGACACTGCACTCAAAAGTGCTTAACATAGTGGACAGGGGACTCCTCCCAACCACAACCATGTGCCAGGCAAAACTTTGTGCTCCTCCTAGTGGCCATCAAGAGAATGCATGTTGTTACAATCCGGTTTGGTGAGAGAAATGCTGCAAAACCTGTGCTTACATACTATAAGACTTTTTTTATTTTATTATTGCAAAAACTCAAATACAACAACAAACAAGGCCCCAAAACATTATGACATACATTTAAACTAAGCTGAGCAGACATCAGCATAAAAATAATGATGATTTATAAATAAATAAATAAAAAAGTACAATAATTAAATACAATACATACTTTTTGTAAACCAAAGTAAGGTCATTCCAGGGCTTTCTACTAAATCAAATAATTGAATGACATTCTTCTTTTTCATACATCTCAATGAACTGAAAAACAATTGAAAACAGGTTGGGTCTTCATAAATGTAGCTTTGTGTATAACAAATGTAGCTAGTATAATTATGCAATTTATAATATACTCCTTATCTTTATTATATATGATAATCCCAAACAGTATATGTTTATATTCTAGTACAGGCCTCTCTGTATAATTCTTGATCCACTCCAAAACACTCTTCATAAATTCCTGAACATTTGGACATGGAAAAAAAAAAAAAAAAAAAAAAAAAAGGTATGTTCTGTATGTCATTAGTACAGAAATAACAATTGTTTTGCTCAAAATCAAAATGTAAACGTAGAAAATCAGCAGATGAGTAAATGTCAAAAATCTTATGCTTTTGGTGTAATTGGATATTTTAGATACTCTGTTCTCAATTTGTTGACAATATTATAATATTATATATATATATATATAATATATATATATATATATATATATATATATATATATATATGTAATATTTATATATCTCTTTTCTATGAATATGCAGAGGATAAAGTTCTAGAATTAAGGTGTTTCTTATATATTGGTTGTTATGATTTTTTTCTAGAAAAGTTTTCTCATTCTCATTAACAGGGGGATAGAAGGGTTTACTGGTGAATACATAACCATATTTTTTGCTAGCTAAAGAAACTGAACCTGAATGGCTTTAATTAGAGAACTGTATTCCGTTCTGTTACAATGAAGATTACATTTTGCACCATAAGAATCAAATAAAAGAACTTTGCCACTGGCATCCATAAGATCAAAGACAGACCATATGTCTTTATCAAACCACTCCTTGTAGACAAAAAAGAGCTGTTATTATGCAGTATATATCTGATATTCCATAGAGGGGAATTTTGTGGAGTAAAATTATGCTTGTAAATCAATTTTCAATAAAGAAGATTTGTGAAGAATCGACAGTTTATTTATATTGTAATCACATTTTAAGACAAATTCAATGCCACCAATTTTACTGAACATTAAGCGAGGAATATAAACCAAATTGTATTCTTATTTAGAATAAATTATTTTAACCATTTTAGTTTGAGTCCCATTCATGCAATCAAAGTCAATTGTTTTAAAACCACCATCAGCATAATACTTAACAGTACTTGCTCTTGCAGTGTAATGTGTTTTATTTTTCCAAATGAAATTAAAATTTATTTGATTTATTGTTTTTATATTATGGGGAGAGACTGGAATGGAATAGGTGGGATATGTACATCGTGATAAGGATTAAATTTTAGTTACAAGATTTTGACCAAAAATAGATCTCTTTGTAACCACATATTCAATTTTGTTCTTTAGACTCCTATGCTATTTGAAAAGTTCAAAATTTCTCTTTCTTTCCAAGCTTTTGTAATATGTAGACCAAGATACTGGGATGTCACAAATACTCTGCAGCTGTGAATCATGAATTGGTAAACGTTCACACTAAATTCAGATGCAACCCTGATGCTTTTGAAAAGATTTTGATGATATTGGAACTTGGAACTTGTTCTTCATTCCTTGAAAAGAGTGTCGTATCATCAGCAAACTGGCAAATAATGATCTGCTCTTCTATTATACCCAGTCAACTCAAACTGTCACAATTTTTAATCAAGATGGCTAACATCTCTGCTGCCATTATAAAAAGTGATGGACTGAGAGGACAGCCTTGTCTTATTCCTCTTTTTATGTCAAATCTACTTGATGTGCCAAAAGGTAATGAAACTGAACTATTGATACCATCATATATCATCTTCACCACATTCCTGACGTTTTCTCCAAATCCAAAGTTTCACAAGGTCTCAAAAACTATAAAACTTTACAGCGCCTGTATCAGGAGTGAGTAAAAATGTCACAATGGCAATTTTAGTACATTGGACTTATTTAAAAGAACTAAAAACGAAATGTTTTTCATTTCGGTTCGTTCATAACAAAAACTGTATGTACTGTAAAAGGGTCCACAGCAGAATGAAAGGAGGACACAGGGAAACAGGCTTCTCCTGGCACAGGTAAGATGTTTAACTGGCAACTTCAACGCTTACAGCTTCACAAAACTCATTAGCTTCACAGGTTCGTAGTTTCACAAACTTTTTAGCTTCACAGATACGAACACTCATAAACTCATCAGCTTCATAGACACCATGGACTTCCTTGTGCCAGGCTCTCTCTCTCTCTCTCTCTCTCTGCTGGTGGCGTGGCTGCTTATATGCTGCTCTCCCCATGCTCACTGGAATTAGATACAGGTGTTAGACATAATCTAGCTCAGGTACAAGCACCCTTACCGCTTTCTCTCTCTCCGGACGGACGCTTGACCACGCCCCCGCTGCCACACTGTATTTTTTCGTTCCAGTTCAGAAGTTCCACAGCCTCCTTTCCAAAAGGTTACAGATTTGAACAAAATAAAAGAACGGTTAATAACGTTCTTTTAAAAATGACGGTACTCTGTGCTAAGGGGTGGGTGAATTACTTGTTGCAGTGTTGCCAGATCTCACAAGAGAAACAAGCAACATGGTATGGAAAAACAAGCCCAATATAAGCCAATTGCCTCACCAAAATAAGCGAAAATAAGCAATTAATTTTTTTTTTTCTGTGTGGTGGATTAATCGGAATAGTTTAATTTGTTATAATTTACAAGCAGTTATTTAACAGTTAAGTATAATTTTATTTACAGATCTGCTTCTGAGTCAAAACCCGGCAGCATCAAATCTGTTTTAGTGCATTATATCTAACAATAATTCAGTGAAGACTTGGAAATAACTGAGAAAGGTACTTTTTACTGTACCTCTAATAATGTTTTCCTTGTATGTGGATTAGCTGTGCATGTATATGTAGTAATTATACATAGTTGTTAAAAAAGGTCTTAGAATGTGACATCCACAACAGGGAATTAGGCAAAGAAATGTGTGATGCAGCAGTTTCCTTCAGTATCAAAGCAGGTTTCATTTTTTTTTTCGGGCAACATAAAGTGGCGTAGTTCCAAACATGACATATCCCCCCCCACAAGGGGCGGCTCCTGACACCCAAACATAAACAAAACTAACAATAGAGTTCAATAGGGAGCTGGGGGGGGGGGGGGGTGGTCCTTGAGGCATGGCCTGGCGAGACCGGGCGTGGAGCATGGCCTGGCGAGACAGGGTGTGGAGCATAGCCTGGAGAGATAGGGCGTGGAGCATGGCCTCATGAGACAGGGTGTGGAGCATAGCCTGACGAGACAGGGTGTGGAACAGGAGACCAGGGCAGAACCGGTGGTGGGTTTGGTGGCGGCTCCAGGAAGGGAGCGGGGTCTGGTGGTTTGGGGGGTGACCACAGGGCAGGGACAGGGTCAGGAGGCCTGGGAGGCGGGCACAGGACAGGGACAGGGTCAGGAGGCCTGGGAGGTGGCCACAGGGCAGGGAGGATAGAGTTCTGGGCTGCGGCCGCTGGAGAGGGATCAGGAGGGAGCGGCTCAGAGGGCAGAGCCATAGAAGGCTTGGGGAGTGAAGCCGTGGAAGTCTCTGGCACTGGCCATGGCAGGGGAACAGTCTTAGTGGCTGTGAGCACAGGCAGTGGAAGGGTAACAGTCTCCTTGGTCGTGAGCATAGACAGTGACAAGGGAACGACCTCCATGGTCATTGGCAATGGCATTGACAGGGGAACCGCCTTTGTGGCTGTGAGTACAGGTGGGGAGTACACAACCTCTTTGGTCATGGACATAGGCAGTGACAGGGGAATGGCCTCCATGGCCGTGAACACTAGCAGTGACAGGGGAATGACCTCCGTGGTCATGAGCACAGGCAGTGATAGGGGAATGGCCTTCATGGCCGTGAACACTGGCAGTGACAGGGGAACGGCCTCCTTGGTCGTGAGCACTGGCAGCAACTGGAGGACAACCTCCATGGTCGTGAGCACTGGCAGCAACTGGGGAACAACCTCCGTGGTCGTGAGCACTGGCAGTGACTGGGGAACGATCTCCGTGGTTGTGAACATGGGCAGTGACTGGGGAATGACCTCCATGGCTGTGAACACTGGCAGTGACAGGAGAATGACCTCTGTGGTCGTGAGCATGGGCAGTGACTGGGGAACGAACTCCGTGGTCATGAGCATGGGCAGTGATAGGGGAGTAGGAGCCCTTCTCCTCTTCCACTTCTGGATGGCCGTGAGCACAGCTGTGGGAGAATTGGAAGGCGGAGCCATGAGACTCGAGGGGTGGAGCCATAGGAGGCTCGAGGGGCAGAACCATAGGAGGCTCGATGAAGAAAGTCTCCAGGACTACCAAGGCTGGGGAGAAAGTTGTCTCCATTGAAGGGAGCTCGGAAACCACTGGAGCCATAGTGGGCCCCCCCCCCCAAAAAAAACATTCCTTTAGGGCTGGAGCTGGCTCTGGGACAGAGGAGGCTTGTAACGCTTGCTCTGGGATGGACGAGGCTTCAAGAACTGGCTCGTTGACCGTGGCAGGCAAGAGCGTTGGCTCGTTGACCATGGCAGGAGTGGCCGTTGGCTCGTTGACCGTGGCAGGAGTGGCCGTTGGCTCGTTGACCGTGGCAGGCGTGGGCATTGGCTCATTGACCGTGGCAGGCGTGGGCATGGGCACTGGCTCGTGGACCGTGGCAAGGCGTGGGCACTGGCTCATGGACCGTGGCGGCCATGACAGGGAGTTCTGGCTTGACGGCCTTGACGGGGAACTCTGGCTTGGCGGCCATGATGGGGAACTCTGGCTTGGCGGCCACAGAAGGAGAGTTGGCATCCTCATCCGCCACTCCCACAGTAAACAGTGAACCACTAAGACACAGGGCAAAATCAATGTACTGTTCCAGAGTCCAAGAAATTCCACCTCCCGGTAGCATGGAATATAAAGTCTCATTTTCGTGAACATTGAAAAAGTCCTTCAGAGCCACATCATTAAAATCCACCTTGCAGGCTAGAATGCAGAAGTCTTCCACATATTCCTCTATGGAACGGTTTCCCTGGCTTAACCGCATGAGGCAAACTGCTGGGTTCATGTTGACCCCCGCCAACACTGACCCCCCTCACAATTCTAAAAAGCACTGTAGCAGCAGTGGAGTCATTCAGGTTCCTGGGCACTACCATCTCACAGGACCTGAAGTGGGAGACCCACATTGACTCCATTGTGAAAAAGGCCCAGCAGAGGTTGTACTTCCTTCGCCAGTTGAGGAAGTTCAACCTGCCACAGGTGCTGCTGATACAGTTCTACTCAGCAGTCATTGAGTCTGTCTTCTGCACTTCACTAACTGTCTGGTTTGGTTCAGCTATGAAATCAGATATCAGAAGACTACAAAGGACAGTTCGGACTGCTGAGAGGATTATTGGTTGCTCCCTGCCCTCCCTTCAAGAAATATACACATCCAGAGTGATGAAAAAGGATGGAAAAATCACTCTGGACCCCACTCACCCTGCCCACTACCTTTTTGAACTGTTGCCTTCTGGCCGACGCTTCAGAGCTCTGAGCACCAGAACCGTCAGGCACAGGAACAGTTTTTTCCCTCAGGCTATCCATCTCATGAACAGTTAAAACTGCCCCATTGAGCAATAATTATGCGCAATTCACTGTCTAGTCTTTTTATATTTATCCAACACATCCAACCTCTTCTGCCATTACATTCCCTTGCACTTTATCTAACAAATTTGTATTTAGTTTTGTATGTGTACTACGTATATGTATGTGCATGTATGTATATGTGTGTGTGTGTATATACACTATATTGCCAAAAGTATTCACTCACCCATCCAAATAATTGAATTCAGGTGTTCCAATCACTTCCATGGCCACAGGTGTATAAAATGAAGCACCTAGGCATGCAGACTGCTTCTACAAACATTTGTGAAAGAATGGGCCGCTCTCAGGAGCTCAGTGAATTCCAGCGTGGTACTGTGATAGGATGCCACCTGTGCAACAAGTCCAGTCGTGAAATTTTCTCGCTACTAAATATTCCACAGTCAACTGTCAGTGGTATTATAACAAAGTGGAAGTGAATGGGAATGACAGCAACTCAGCCACGAAGTGGTAGGCCACGTAACAGACAGAGCGGGGTCAGCGGATGCTGAGGCGCATAGTGCACAGAGGTCGCCAACTTTCTGCAGAGTCAATCGCTACAGACCTCCAAAGTTCATGTGGCCTTCAGACTAGCTCAAGAACAGTGCGTAGAGAGCTTCATGGAATGGGTTTCCATGGCCGAGCAGCTGCATCCAAGCCATACATTACCAAGTGCAATGCAAAGCGTCGGATGCAGTGGTGTAAAGCACGCCGCCACTGGACTCTAGAGCAGTGGAGACGCGTTCTCTGGAGAGACGAATCACGCTTCTCCATCTGGCAATCTGATGGACGAGTCTGGGTTTGGCGGTTGCCAGGAGAACGGTACTTGTCTGACTGCATTGTGCCAACTGTGAAGTTTGGTGGAGGGGGATTATGGTGTGGGGTTGTTTTTCAGGAGCTGGGCTTGGCCCCTTAGTTCCAGTGAAAGGAACTCTGAATGCTTCAGCATACCAAGAGATTTTGGACAATTCCATGCTCCCAACTTTGTGGGAACAGTTTGGGGATGGCCCCTTCCTGTTCCAACATGACTGCACACCAGTGCACAAAGCAAGGTCCATAAAGACATGGATGAGCGAGTTTGGTGTGGAAGAACTTGACTGGCCTGCACAGAGTCCTGACCTCAACCCAATAGAGCACCTTTGGGATGAATTAGAGCGAAGACTGCGAGCCAGGCCTTCTCGTCCAACATCAGTGTCTGACCTCACAAATATGCTTCTGGAAGAATGGTCAAAAATTCCCATAAACACACTCCTAAAACTTGTGGAAAGCCTTCCCAGAAGAGTTGAAGCTGTTATAGCTGCAAAGGGTGGGCCGACGTCATATTAAACCCTATGGATTAAGAATGGGATGTCACTTAAGTTCATATGCGTCTAAAGGCAGATGAGCGAATACTTTTGGCAATATAGTGTATATATATATATATATATATATATATATATATATATATATACACACACACACAGGGTTGGGGAGTAACGCAATACATGTAATGGGATTACGTATTTAAAATACAAAATATAAGTAACTGTATTCCACTACAGTTACAATTTAAATAATTGGTAATTAGAATAGAGTTACATTCAAAAAGTATTTTGATTACTAAAGAGATTACTTTGCATTTTCTTGTCATTTGTTTCATTTAATATTTAGTCCTTTCAGATGGAAAACATTTATACATATAAATGATGTGATCCAAAGAGCGTTTGAGCAGTGGTGAAACACTTTCTTATGATGTGTTACATTCATACGAGCAGACGGAGAAGTAAGTTTGGAGCAGAAGAAATAGAAATAAACCTTGTGCAAATTGTCAGCTTTACGCTAAGATAAATTGCTATTTCTAGCCATTTTACATGCACATGTTACCAGGCACGATCATATTTTTTTTATCAAGAAAATTCACGTTGGACCATAATTTCTTTTTTTTCTAGTAAGACCTTTGATATTAGGGCAAAGATCGTATTCTTAATAATAATTTTTTTATTGTTTTCCTGTAAAAGTATCTAAAAAAAAAATCCTTAAAACAAGATCAATTTGATTGATCTTGTTTTAGAAACAACACTGCATAAGATATTTAGGTTTTTCAGAGAATGTATTTTTAACGTGTATTTTGTCTTACTGTACTGGCAGAGTTTTTAATAGTCAAAACAAGTGAAAAATCTACCAGTGCTGAAGAAGTAATCCAAAGTATTTAGAATACATACTGACCTTGAGTAATCTAACGGAATATGTTACAAATGACATTTTACAGCATGTATTCTGTAATCTGTAGTGGAATACATTTCAAAAGTAACCCTCCCAACCCTGTATATATTATATATCTTTTATAAACCCCACCTCTTTATATATCCCTCCCACTTACAAGTATGAACAGGCAAAGATTTAAAAAGCAGATCAACACTGTAAGGTCCCACCCCTACAACGATCAAACAGAAAAATGCTGCTCTTGGCATATGTGCTCAGAAAAACCTGGTGAAGTATGGGATTATATCTACCTATTTTTAAAATGTGAACTTCTAGATTGGATTAAATACCATCCACAAGGCAAGAAGCTCTTTGGACTTAGTCAGACCTCCAAGGATCCTGGTGGACTGCCACCTTCCCTTGACAAATCATCATAGAGTACCAGCGAGTAAGTCAAACCTAGCCATTTTATTCATACGATTAGTGGTCCACTAGTCCAGAAGTCATGGATCTTACTTTGTGGCAGTACCAGTTTCGAATCATCATGCTAGGAGACTCCACAGTGGGCAAGTCATCCATGCTGAAGCGCTACACAGAGGACCTGTTTCTGGAGTGCATAAACCAGACTGTCGGTGTGGACTTCTATGTACACTTCCTAGAGGTGGAGCCTGGGGTGAGAGTGAAACTGCAGTTCTGGGATACAGCTGGCCAGGAGAGGTTTAGGTAAGCAGAGAGAACACTACACATCTACATTCACTCCAAACTTTGAAAGTTATACCATGAACCGAACTAACAAGATTTACATTCTCCTATGTATATACTTAAGTGAACTATTCAGGTGACCAAACAAGAATAATATTTCCCCTTTTAACTTCTGCAGGTTTACTCAGAATTACAGCTAAAACAGTTAAGGGAAGTACCCTGCTTCTTACAAAAAACAAACAAACAAACAAAAAAAAGATATTGTGAAATGTATTACTCATCATAGCATCAGGTTTGAAGTATTCAAATCATCATACTTCCAGGAAGTATGTTGTCAGTTTTTGCACCATAGTAATTCATACTATAGGAATTCATTGGTCTGCACAGTTGACTTTAAAGGAATCGACAGCATTTGTGGCATAATGTTGGTTAACACAATAAATTATTTTGACTGTTTACAGTGAGGCACTTAGAATGGAAGTGAATGGGGCCAATTTTTGTAGGGATTAAAGGCAGAAATGTGAAGATTATTTTATAAAAGCACTTACATTAATTCTGTTAAAACTTGTGTGTTATTTGAGCTGTAAAGTTGTTTAAGCTGTACAATTGGATATAACATCATAAGTAAAGGTTTGTAAGTGATTTTATCACACTACAATCATGTTAACACACATTGTTTACGTTTTGTGGCTATACTTTTGAAACAGTATTTTAACATTTACAGATTAGCCCCATTCACTTCCATTGTACATTCCTCACTATAACCCTCTTTTTTTTTAAGAATAGAAGGGGCAATTAATTTTGTGTTAATCAACATTATGCTGAAAATGCTGTTGATTGAGCTTATCTTGCATTGAACCTGAAATATTCCTAAAACTGACTGCTTCTTAAATTGTATTCTTTATGTAAGTGTAGCCAGCAGGTACGTGCTGTGCAGTGTATGTAAACCTCACATCCCTGGCCTTAAGAGGTGCACTAGCGACAGACATTAGCGCACCTGCCTCCCATGGTAGAGACACTGGTTTAAATCCCACTTGGAGTGGATTGAGTAGGACTGGTTACATTTAGAGAGCTATTTAGCGCAGTTCCTATTTTTATTTATATCACTATGATTCAAGCTCAAAAATTTCATTTCAGTAATCATGATCCCCTTAACTGTAAGGGAATTTCCTGAACAGACTGCAAGACTTTTGTCAGGGATGTTAACCAGGACTTTGGAAAGAGAAAAGTTAATTTAGGTGGTACAGCAATGACATGTTCAATGCTGATATTGTAAAGTAGGATAGCTCAATCAATGCATTTGGCAACCATGTGCAGACCCGCTGTCATGTAACCAGGCTTTTAATATCCGAAGCGTAGGTTGGCTTCAGAAGAGTAATTTATGTTCAGGAAGAAAGCCATACTTAATTGGATGAATGCGTAATATTCATAATGAAAGCACTACCTGCTTGGAGAAATTACAATCCAACCCTAAACCTACCCCTAAACTTAACTCTTTCCCTTTCCAATTAGGTAGTGCTTTCATCATAAAGAGGAAACATTTGTGCAAATCCACAACCAGGCCCACTAAGTCTTCCAATGACTTGCAAAAAAGTATGATATTTTATTTATTTTTTTACATTTTTACAATGCAAAAATGACTCAGAAGCCACATCTGAAATGGCATATATCTCATGAAAAAAGTATATGAATGCAGCACAGAGGCAACAAAGATATGGATTCTTGTGGAAAGCCAACTGAAAACAAGATGTGCACATGCTGACAACAGCAAAGTTTAAGGCCCTTCTGATGCGGCATTTCACTTACACAGAACCAAAGCCACATATTAGCCATTTCTAGGGGATAAAGCGGGTCAGAGCCTGCATATTGTAGTATGGCTTTTGTGGAGCATTGCATCTTTATATAGAATTTCCGAGTGAGGAAAGAGCAGTCTTAAATCAAAAGTGTAAAGTCACCTTTAAAATTCATCCTCTTCGGGCCCAAAAGAGTACATTTTTAAATATATAAATAAATAGTCCTAGGCTTTGTGAATTTAAGTGACCATCCTGACCATGTGTACAGGTCACAAAAAGAAGCATTATAAAGCAGTATATTCATAGGTTTTGTTTGTTTTCAGACATGTTTTCATGCATACTTCTCAACAAGCATTAGTGTAGAATAGTGATTAAAGCTCTGAGCTTGTAACGGAAAGACTTTAGGTTTAAACCCATTAAAGGGTGATCCATAAACTCTTTGATTGACAACTGAGAAAGACACTCTCAGGTTACTGCACTGGGAAAGTCACTGTATAAATGTCAGATAAATAACTAGTAAGAAGCTCAGCTGACAGTGGAAACAGCTAACATTCTGGACATGACCAAGGGGTGGAAACTCACCTTCAACTATGCTATGCTTTCAGGTCTGTGACCCGCTCGTACTACCGTAACTCCGTCGGAGGTCTGCTGGTGTTTGACCTGGGCAACCGTGCCTCTTTTGAGCATTTGCGGCAGTGGCACGCAGAGGTGTGTGAGCGAGTACAACCTTACACTGTGCTTTTTGTTCTGGTGGGACACAAAAGTGACCGAGATCAGGTTGGAGAACGGGAGGTGGACCGAACTGAGGCCGAAAGGCTTGCAAGCCAGTTAGGAGCGCTGTACATTGAGGCCTCTGCCAAAACGGGTCACAATGTGAAGGATGCATTTGACCTGTTGACCCGGCGGATTTATCAGGGCTTGAAGAATGGAGAGGTGGAGTTGCGTGAGGGATGGGACGGGGTCAAGAGCTCAGCTCCTGCTACAGAAATGCTCCAGAAAATCCAGAAAAATGAACCTTCTAAGAAAAACAAGAGCTGTGCCTGCTAACCAGTTCACTTAAAAATGTAAATTCTGTCATTATTCACTTATATTTATGTCATTCCTTACCCACATGCTGGTATTTTTTCCTGTGGAACATAAAACATTTTTGAAGAAGAAGAAGAATCTTTACATACAGGTAGCTCTATCCCATACAACGACAGTGACCACGGTATGTCAAGCTCTAAAAAAGTACAAAAAAAGCAGGCTTGACATCATGGTGTTTGGACACAAGACACGCAAGAACCAAAGAAATATGTTATTGATGTCTAACCTGCACCAAAGTCACCATTTTTTTCACCATCATGTCAGTTCATATTTCTTGATTCAACAATAGGTATTGCATCAACTGTTTATATAAACTGATGTTTGTTTTACACTTATCACTATAGTGTCTGAATCCTTAGTTTCACAAATATGAATTTGTTGCTGAATCAAAAAGGGTGCCTTTAATGCAGAGTCTTCTTAAATAATTAATAATTGCCCAACAATCTGAGTAAGGAATCTGAGAGCTAATCTTGCACATTTGTAAAGGACTCAATACAATGGGACACATATAAAGGGTGCTTACATATTTAGAGTTGAGTTCCAGTCCAGACATATTGCAGTAACTTTTCAGAAGTAACCAGCACAACTTGTTAAGCCAGTTCAGTGTGAGTAAATCACAATTATTAGTCATTTTTTATTCATGAAAAACAGGACACTGTAAAACACTGGGATATATGACCAAAACCAAATTTGGTTTATCACCCCCCCCCCAATCCCTACAGCAAAGTGACACCATTGCCCAAACACTCGACAAATATATAATCCCTGCTAGCTGATTAACATTTGCATTGCCACTAGTTCAGAAATTCCATTTCCCATCCAATGAAACTGATTACAAGGGAAATAGTATTTATTTGGTAAAAATTACTCTTTACCTTTAGAAAGTCATACACTTAGCATTTCTGGTTCTACTCTTATTAAGTATTCCTTATGACAAGTTCTATAACACTGAACACTATAAACAAAACATAAGACACAAGGTAATTTTTACAGGTGCATAGCTACAGCTGAGCAAAAATTGTGTGACTTAAATGAACGGTCAGACATATTTGAAATTTGAATGAAAATGTGGTTTGTAGGTAAAACAATTAAAAAACTGATGTTACCACAGAGGTCTGTGAGATTCCTACCGTATAAGAATGCCCCAATTTAGCACCAAGCCAGAGACTCAAAAAGGTGCTCAACAAAATGAGTGAACTGCAGAGTCAAATTATATAAATTCCTGCACATTTCGAATGTGTGAAATGCCAACAGAACTGTTCTGTGACGATGCATTCTGCCCCTATGATTAACATAATTTGTATAGCCTCAAACCCACCCCACTTCCAAAACTTGCAGGAGTAATATGTGTAATAAAAAAAAAATCAGTTGGTGCTTCAGGTCTTGCTACTTTTTGGTTGTTTTGCGAATCAGTGCCATTCTCTGAAAAAACAGAAAGAGATATTTAGGAATACAAGTCATGCGTGTTTCCAAATGTTGATTCATTTGTCTTTAAGTCATTCAAAAAGAGGTCATTTAATGTGCATGGGACTGATAGCTGACCTGTTTGTGGGCTTCTGTGGTGCATGCCTTTTTGTATGGCCGAATCTCATCTGAGCCAAAGCCAGGAATCCACATGTTCCACTGTCGTTCTGTAATGTTATGTTGGATAACACACTATATTAATGGAAATCCTTTAAAAGATGACCATTACATCCTTATTAGCATAAATGTAATAACCATGGACACTACAATACATAATATATGCTCTGTTATGTTATGTTATAAATCATATAAGATATACAATTATCAAACACTTCTATGTTAGCAAGTCATATGTTAGGATAAGTGCCACTCTGCCTGCAAAAAAGGGACAGTATGCCAAAACAAGAACCTCACCAAGGTGCAGCTGGACATCCTTCACTTCAAGAGTGTTTGACTTTCTGTGTCGGGCAAGCTGGCATGCAGCAGTCACCACACTCTCAATGAAGTCATCAGCAATCTGCAAGAGCATCTTAGGAAAGAGGAAATAACTCAAGTCAACAAACAACAGCACAGTAACGGTCAGGTTGTCATTTTTTGGTCTCTTGACAAAGCATCTGTAAAAACGGTCTCGCTTTCTTACTACAGAGACTTAGAAAACAGGTCCATGAAAAGATACCACTTCATGCTTAATCGCAGACCTCAGAAAGAGGATCAAATTTAGTAAATCTTTAAGAAATTTATGGAATCTTTAATCCATCACAACAGCTAAATATATGACCAACAAGAAACAAAACAGATAATAATCAAAGTTACCTCCTCCACATCCTCATCAAGTTGCTCATTAGGGTCAATTTCCCGCACAAGATCCTGCAGCTTCTTCTTACTAAGCACCTGGAAGGATGAATATTGCATTGTCAATTCATGAGGCAATAAAACCAAAACCTAATACTTATTTCAATTTGTAATGGGCCAAAACCAACCAAAACTTAATACAATCTGTTTGCTGAAGTGCCTCACCTGAGCTCCTTCAGGACTCAGTCTCCCTGCTGGCCCAGGGGTGCCTGGAACTTTGCCTGGAGCGACTGTACTGTTGGCCATGTTGGTGGAGAGGGGTGGTGTGGAAGAGGCTTCTGCTTTCACGACAGTGTAGAAGTTGGAGCGACTGGTCGGTGTAGGATATTGGGTCATACTATGCCAGTCAAGAGGTATCCGTCACAAGCCTGAATCACGACTACACAGCAACAAAAAAAGGTTTTAAAGAAGATTAAGGTGAGTTCAGTCAACGCAAGTCATATAAATGAACTGTGGTGGTTCAAAAACAGACTAAGTACATCGTTTTGAGCATACCCATGACCTGATAAAGTAATACATAAATTATATAAGTACATGTCATGGGGTATCAAGATTTCAAACTAAAATCATAGCAAATACAAAAGTGAAGATAAAATAAAACAAGGGCTAATGAATATATAAATTACTAAAAGGAGGTGGGTGATTCTCACAAAACCTATCAATAAAATGCCCTGGTCCTATTTTACTCCAACAAAAAATAAATAAAAATATTAAAATAATAATACAAATAAATACTTGGATTTGGAAATATCGAAAATGAAGGCTACTTTATATGGACAGCCAAATTACAATTTTTTTTTTTTTTTTTTTAAATAAATCTTTAAATACATAATTAAATTGTTAAAAACTATCAAAAAATCATTGAATGTTTAAATCATTAAACTAAATCAACAAATGTCCCTTGTATTTCATTTAACATTATTTGGGTTGATTTTCCATTTAAGCCTAAGCTTTGTGTCTTTTCATTTTCGAGATTGTGGTTATAATAAAAGAAAAAAATAATGGACCCAAACTAGTGCTAAAATGAAACACACTTATTGGACATTTCTTGATTTATTTAGTGATTTAATTATGAATAGGGATGTCGATTTTCAGACATTTTCATAATCGATCGACGTGGAAATTAACGATCAATTAATCAAAACATTCATGTTAATTTATAGAGAAACGCTCCAACGTTGATGTACTAAAAATACTGTCACAATGCAGAACACCATATTCGTCCAAAATGTAGGCTATATATATATATATATATATATATATATATATATATATATATATATATATATATACACACACACACACACACACACACACACACACACACACACACACACACACCAATCAGCAACAACACTAAAACCACCTGCCTAATATTGTGTAGGTCCCCCTCGTGCCACCAAAACAGCGCCAACCCGCAACTCAGAATAGCATTCTGAGATGCTATTCTTCTCACTTGTACAGAGCTGTTATCGGAGTTACCGTAGACTTTGTCATTTCGAACCAGTCTGGCCATTCTCTGTTGACCTCTCTCATGAACAAGGCATTTCCATCCACAGAACTGCCGCTCACTGGATGTTTTTTTTTTTTTTTTTGGCACCATTCGGAGTAAATTCTAGAAACTGTTGTGCGTGAAAATCCCACGAGATCAGCAGTTACAGAAATATTCAAACCAGCCCATCTGGCACCAACAATCATGCTATGGTCCAAATCACTGAGATCACATTTTTTCCCCATTCTGATGGTTGATGTGAACATTAACTGAAGCTCCTGACCCGTATCTGCTTGATTTTATGCACTGCACAGCTGCCACATGATTGGCTGATTAGATAATTGCATAGATGATTGTTGGTGCCAGATGGGCTGGTTTGAGTATTTCTGTAACTACTGATCTCCTGGGATTTTCACACACAACTCTAGAATTTACTCCGAATGGTACCAAAAACAAACATCCAGTAAGCAGCAGTTCTGCAGATGGAAACACCTTGTTGATTAGAGAGGTTAACAGAGAATGGCCAGACTGGGTCGAACTGACAAAGTCTATGGTAACTCGGTAAACCGCTCTGTAAAATTGTGGTGAGAATGCTGGTTGGCGCTGTTTTGGTGGTATGAGGACCTACACAATATTAGGCAGTTGGTTTTAATGTTGTCGATGATTGATTATATATATATATATATATATATATATATATATATATATATATTATACACACACACACACACATATACACACACACACACACGGCCAAAGGTTTGGAATTATGTACAGATTTTGCTCTTATGGAAAGAAATTGGTACTTTTATTCACCAAAGTGGCATTCAACTGATCACAATGTATAGTCAGGATATTAATAACGTGAAAATTTACCATTACAATTTGAAAAAAAAAATGTTCAGAACTTCTTAAACTACTTCAGAGTTCTCATCAAAAAATCCTCCATGTGCAGCAATGACAGCTTTGCAGATCCTTCTAGCATTCTAGCGGTCAGTTTGTCCAGAAACACAGGT
The DNA here is from genome assembly GCF_019703515.2 of Myxocyprinus asiaticus. Classification (NCBI taxonomy): domain Eukaryota; kingdom Metazoa; phylum Chordata; class Actinopteri; order Cypriniformes; family Catostomidae; genus Myxocyprinus; species Myxocyprinus asiaticus. The sequence continues at coordinate 14,991,640 of NC_059358.1, read as the reverse complement.
GACATTTCACCCCACGCTTCCTGTAGCACTTGCCATAGTCTTGTCGGGCACTTCTCATGCACCTTACAGTCTAGCTGATCCCACAAAAGCTCAATGGGGTTAAGATCCATAACACTCTTTTCCAATTATCTTTTGTCCAATGTCTGTTTCTTTGCACACTCTAAACTTTTTTTTTTTTTTTTTCTGTTTCAAAAGTGGCTTTTCTTTGCAATTCTTCCCATAAGGCCTGCACCCCTGAGTCTTCTTTGCTGTTGTACATGAAACTGGAGTTGAGTGGGTAGAATTCAATGAAGCTGTCAGCTGAGGACATGTGATGCAACTATTTGTCAAACTAGAGACTCTGAAATTACTTTTTTCAAATAGTGATGGTGCTGTTTTTTACATCAGTAATGTCCTGACTGTATTTTGTGATCAGTTGAATGCCACTTTGGTGAATTAAAGTACCAATTTCCTTCCGAAACAGCCAAATCTGTACATTATTCCAAACGTTTGGCCGCCAGTGTATATATATATACAGTTGTGCTCAAAGTTTGCATACCCTTGGAGAATTGGTAATATATGTACCATTTTTAAAGAAAACCCGAGTGAGCAGGCAAAACACATTTCTTTTATTTCTTATGGGATTCATATTCAGCTGTAGGTTATAACAGAATTGCACAATCATAAAACAAAAAATAGCAACAAAGAAAAAAATGAAATGACCCCTGTTCAAAAGTCTGCATACCCTTAGTTCTTAATACTGTGTATTGCCCCCTTTAGAAATGACAGCGTGCAGTCTTTTGTAATAGTTGTCTATGAGGCTCCAAATTGTTGCAGGTGGCATAGCTGTCCATTCGTCTTGGCAAAATGCCTCCAGGTCATGCAAAGTCATTGGTCGTCTTGCATGAACTGCACGTTTGAGATCTCCCCAAGAGTGGCTTGATGATATTAAGGTCAGGAGACTGTGATGGCCACTCCAGAACCTTCACCTTTTTCTGCTGTAACCACTGGAGGGTCAGCTTGGCCTTGTGCTTAGGGTTATTGTCGTGCTGGAAAGTCCAAGAGCGTCCCATGCACAGCTTTTGTGCAGAAGAATGCAAATTGTCTGCCAGTATTTTCTGATAACATGCTGCATTCATTTTGCCATCAATTTTCGCAAGATTCCCCGTGACCATAAGCTCTATTTTGGTCTCGTCACTCCAAATTACAGTGTGCCAGAAGCTGTGAGGCGTGTCAAGGTGTTGTCGGGCATATTGTAACCGGGCTTTTTTGTGGCATTGGCGCAGTAAAGGCTTCTTTCTGGCAACTCGACCATGCAGCTCATTTTTGTTCAAGTATCGTCGTATTGTGCTCCTTGAAACAACCACACCACCTTTTTCCAGAGCAGCCTGTATTTCTCCTGAGGTTTTGTGGGTTTTTCTTTGTATCACACTCTTAATATTGCAGCTCAAAAGCTTTACACTATACCCTCAGTCTCACAGTGGGCAGGAAGGATCAGAGCAATGGTGGTGTGGCTGAAAAGGTCCAGCCTGGCTAAACCTGTCCTTAAAGAGAAGCAGCGTCTTCTCGGTAAGTAGAAATCAATATATATCAACCTTAGTGCAAAACTCTTTGGCCAAACAGTTTAGAAAAATCCTTTGCTAAATCATTTATTAAAATATCTCTGCAAATGAACAACCACTTTGATAACCACACACACACACACACCAATTTCATCCCTCTCTTTCTTTCTATCTCTCACTCTAGGCCTTCCAGAACATGCTGTCATCCTGGATGTGAGGACGAGGTGGAATAGCCTGTTCCTGATGGTGGAGTGATTCCTGGAGCAGTTCCCTGCCATCCAGGCCACCTCCATGGACCCTCGGCTTAAGAAATCAATGGAGAAGGACAGGTAAAGAACTTTGTCATTAGCTTATACCATTTTCAGTGTGAACCATTGTGCTCATAAAACTACAGTACAGCTAATAAAACTGATTATATTTTTCAGACGGCAGAGAGTTTCTGATGAGGATTTCAGAAAAGCAGAACAGTTTGTCAAAGTTACAAAGATACTTTACACTTCAACCATCTGCATCTCTGCTGAAAGGAACCCAACCCTGGGTCAGATTCTGCTGATCTTGGATAAACTCCAGCACCACTTCACAGTTAATGATGAGGACTCCTCCTTCACAAAGACCATCAAGGACACTATCTGGAATGACCTCTCAAAAAGATACCAGGTGTGTAGTGTAATCCTATTGATTTCTCACTTGTTTTCATTAGGATTATTCAGGGACTCATACTATGTTTTTGTCTTGCAGGTTGACAGCATCAGAGAGTTCTTGGAGGAGGACACAGCCTTGGATCCCAGATTCAAGTCAAAAGTGGCAGATAAAGTGTGGACCTGACTGAAGGAGGAGCTAATGAGAAGGACCTCAGAAGAACAGGTGTTAATTGTTATTGGTAATCTTCTACTTCTCTTCAATGTAGATCAATATATATGACCCTCATATTCTATTGATTACAGACTCAGGCCCAGCAAATGGAACAGGGGCTCAAAGAGAGAGCAGGTGACCAAGATGACAGCTCATCTGATGAAGACAGTGCATCTGCAGTAGCAACACTGGTAAGAAAATATAAAGACATCCTTTTTATTCCCATTTAATTTTCAGAAGAAAATGAACTTCTTTGCATTTACCTTGATAGTATTTTATATTTTTCTTTATTTCTTTACTTATTTGTTCACAGAAGAGGCCAAAGCTGTCTGCCCTTGGGGAGCTGTTTGCTGTGGAGGACATGGCAATTGAAGTAATAACAGAGACCACTGTCAGCAGCACTACAGAGAAGATTCAGGCAGAGATACAGCACTACAGATTACTTCCTCAGTGAGTCCAGTAACCTGGTGGTGGGACATGAAGGACACTCTGCCAATGCTTTCTGATTTGGCAACAAGGTATCTGTGTGTGCAAGCATCATCCACACCCTCAGAGCACACATTTTCTACTGCCGGGGACATTATCATTCAGGAGAGGGCTTGTCTGTTTCCTGAAAAAGCAGACATCCTAATTTTTTTGAAGAAGAACTGCTGAGTGATTTAAAGATCTTATGTATGCAGTAGTGAGCCTCACATACTGACTTGAAACTGTTCATTTTGCACTGAAAACTATTTGAACTTTATTAAAAAACGATTTGCACTGATTTATTGTGTTGGTTACATTTTGTTCCTTTGTGCTTTTTTGCTCCTTTGTTGGAGCTGCAGTGGCTCAGGAGATGAGTCTTTGAGTCTGTAAAAAAAGTCAACAAACTGAAAAAATAAAACCGTTTTTTTTGGAGGTAATGTGTAATGTTTGTAATCTTGTCAAAACGGATTTAATAAAATTGGTATCGGAAAAAGTATCGTTTTGGAACCGGTATCGAAGTCAAGATATCGGTATCGATATCGAAAATTTTTGAACGATACCCAGCCCTACTTGTTATGCAGGTCTTCTGACAGTTCTTTTCTGCTCCCCATGGCTCAGTATCTAGCCTGCTCAGTGCATCCACGTGAGAGCTAACAAACTCATTGACTATTTATACACAGACACTAATTGCAATTTTAAAAGCCACAGGTGTGGGAAATTAACATTTAATTGCCATTTAAACCTGTATGTGTCAACTTTTGATCAGGGCCATTTGTGTGATTTCTGTTATCATTATGATTTAAAAAGGAGTCAAACAACTATGCGATAATAAATGGCTTCATATGATCACTATCCTTAAATAAAAGACATTTTTGTTTTTTTTTGCATGAATAGTCATATTTTCAAAATCAATGCCAAAATTTCACAATTTCTGTTAGGGTATGCAAACTTTTGAGCACAATTGTGTGTGTGTGAATGTGTGTATATATATATATATATCCTGATTTCTTCTGTTTTTGTGTATATCTCATAGGATCGGTGATGATCTGGGGATACTTCAGCAAGGCTGGAATCGGGCAGATTCGTCTTGAAGGGTGTATGAATCAAGCCACATACAAGGTTATCCTGGAAGAAAACTTGCTTCCTTCTGCTCTGACAATGTTCCCCAACTCTGAGGATTTCCAGTAGTACAATGCTCCATGTCACATAGCCAGGTCAATCAAGGTGTGGATGGAGGAGCACCGGATCAAGACCCTGTCATGGCCATCCCAATCTCCAGACCTGAACCCCATTGAAAACCTCTGGAATGTGATCAAGAGGACGATGGATGGCCACAAGCCATCAAACAAAGCCGAGCTGCTTGAATTTTTGCACCAGGAGTGGCATAAAGTCACCCAACAGCAATGTGAAAGACTGGTAGAGAGCATGCCAAGACACATGAAAGCTGTGATTGGAAATCAGAGTTATTCCACCAAATATTCATTTCTGAACTCTTCCTATGTTAAAACATTAGTATTGTGCTGTTTAAAAATGAATACGAACTTGTTTTCTTTGCATTATTCGAGGTCTGAAAACACTGCATGTTTTTTTGTTACTCTGACCAGTTGTTATTTTCTACAAATAAATGCTCTAAATGACTATATTTTCATTTGGAATTTGGGAGAAATGTTGTCAGTACTGAACAAAAATGTTCATTTTACTCACACACATATCTATAAATAGTAAATCCAGAGAAACTGATAATTTTTTAGTGGTCTCTTAATTTTTTCCAGAGCTGTATGTACATGGGGTTAAATATGACAAGGACATTTTTGACAGGTATCGAGAGAATCACCCGGGTGAATATGACCGCCTCGATATTGTCAACTGTCCAGTTGCAAACATTTCGCGGTTTCGCGTCTATGAGGCACTTACACTTTCAGTTAAACACATCACTCATTACAGAATCCATATCCAAAACTACAAACCCAACAACTTGCAGGCTGCAATCATTAAAGATCTGTCATCTGCTACACAGGCTAACGGATTTAGCTATTTTCAGAGATGTTTAGCTTGAACCATCTGGACGAGTGGCGATGAAATAGTAATATTACTACATACAGTAGTTTGGATTGATAAGTAAACGTTCACTTTACTGTGAAAGACATCACGGTAATTGTAATTCATCAGCACACAGCGCTCAACTTGAGCTTATCATGATAGCAGCTAGCAAGTAAACATTCGTGCCAAAACACGTCTCTTATACCTTATCCCTTTCATTCATGAAACTGTGATAGATGGTAAAGTTGTGTACTACCTGATCAAAATGACTTTGTATTATCTTCCCATCTTCGACATTCCTGAACTGGAAATATGCAAAAGTCCCTGTTTGTTGATGTTGATGATGCTTTCACAGGCGCCTCTTCTGGCTAATGGAGCCCCGTGGACATGTCGCGAGACTGTGAGTTTACAAAATAAAAGCACGTGGGGGAAAAATAGAACCATAAAAGCTCTTCAGATGTTGGGAACGGCTTTAATAGGAATCCAAGGAAATGATTTATGCGAATATTATAGTGAAAAAGAAACTGCAGAACATGTCATATTTGATTGTAGAAGGTATATACAGGAGAGAAGGGAATTAATACAATATTTAAACAATAATGGACATAAAGATAGGGAGTTGGAGTATCTATAAGGAATAGAGGTTAATAGAGATAGGTTAGGATACAGTGGTTTAATACATGTACAGTACAGGTTTGAGTGATAGAATTTAAACATATCAAAGAACAGATTTGTGTTGTAATGCGTCAGTCTGGATCCAGAGGGACTCAGTGTGGAAGCTGGAGGAGCTGAACACGCAGCGCCAGCTGACACCTGGGTCCTGATGGATCTAGACTTGAGGTAAACGAGTTTTTTATTTGTATTTTTTATTTTAAGAAATTAAGAGAAAGGCATGGAATACGATGCATTAAACTGAACAGTAGATGGCGGCATGTGCTCATGACACCAGTCCGCCATTAAAATAAAAGAAGAAGATGATGTTGGGAACACGTCAGTACCTACGTTTCCATCCTAGGATTTTTTGCGAAAAACGTTTTAGCGCATCAAAAATTAAGCTGATGGAAAGGCAAATTATCTCTAAAGTTTCACAAGTGTCGACATAATATTTTCCCGTTTGACTATAGCGCGTAAACTCTATGTCGATATATCAAATGTCGCGAAAAACTGGTTTGGAAACACTTTTTGTCGAGAAAATGTTGTGTCACATGACAGAATTTACCCCAATCGTTAGCCTGTGATAATCATTACAAGGTATAGGATCCTTGAAAGCCAATTTAATGATTATAGATTGATCTGAACGGCATAAAGATCCGATCACTGCAAACATGACACTTCCAGGAGTACCAACACAAATATCTCGTATCATGCACATGGACAAGTGCACGGAGAACAAATTAATGGCCACTGTTTGTGATTCATGTAATCGCGGTAGCCATCCGTTTATTTATTAAAGTTGCTTTTTCACACCATTCAAAATAATAGACAGCAGTCATGGAATTAGCCCACAATACAAAGTAATAATAATAATAATAATTCTGTGCACAAAGATGTTTTAAATGAAAAATAAATACACAATACTAGAAGAAAAGCTTCAGTGCGCTTTTCTGGAACACGAACATATAGCACAATTCTATAAAATTATTGTTTAGCTTTTGAAAAAATGCCGGCAAAATCCCTATATTAAATTAAATAAATTACCAAATGAAAAACGCATTAAATTAAAAAAGTAAATTATCAAACAAAAGAAAATATATTTTTAGACCTACAGTGCATCCGTAAAATGTATTCACAGCACTTCACTTTTTCCACATTTTGTTGTTACAGCCTTATTACAAAATGGATTAAATTCATTATTTTCCTCAAAATTCTACAAACAATACCCCATAATGACAATGTGAAAGAAGTTTGTTTGAAATCTTTGCAAATTTATAAAATAAAAAAAAAAAAAATGAAAAAAAAAAAAAATCACATGTACATAAGTATTCACAGCCTTTGCCATGACACTCAAAATTGAGCTCAGGTGCATCCTGTTTCCACTGATCATCCTTGAGATGTTTCTACAACTTGATTGGAGTCCACCTATGGTAAATTCAGTTGATTGGACATGATTTGGAAAGGCACACACTTGTCTATATAAGGTCCCACAGTTAACAGTGCATGTCAGAGCACAAACCAACCCATGAAGTCCAAGGAATTGTCTGAAGACCGCTGAGACAGGATTGTAGCGAGGCACAGATCTGGGGAAGGGTACAGAAAAACTTCTGCAGCATTGAAGGTCCCAATGAGCCGCCTGGCGAATTTGAGCGATCGGGGGAGAAGGGCCTTAGTCAGAGAGGTGACCAAGAACCCGATGGTCACTCTGACAGAGCTCCATCTTTTCTCTGTGGAGAGAGGAGAACCTTCCAGAAGAACAACCATCTCTGCAGCACTCCACCAATCAGGCCTGTATGGTAGAGTGGCCAGACGGAAGCCACTCCTCAGTAAAAGGCACATGACAGCCCCCCTGGAGGACTCTCAGACCATGAGAAACAAAATTCTCTGGTCTGATGAAACAAAGATTGAACTCTTTGGCCTGCATGGCAAGCGTCATGTCTGGAGGAAACCAGGCATCGCTCATCACCTGGCCAATACCATCCCTACAGTGAAGCATGGTGGTGGCAGCATCATGCTGTGGGGATGTTTTTCAGCGGCAGGAACTGGGAGACCAGTCAGGATCGAGGGAAAGATGAATGCAGCAATGTACAGAGACATCCTTGATGAAAACCTGCTCCAGAGCGCTCTGGACCTCAGACTGGGGCGAAGGTTCATCTTCCAACAGGACAACGACCCTAAGCACACAGCCAAGATAACAAAGGAGTGGCTCTGGGACAACTCTGTGAATGTCCTTGAGTGGCCCAGCCAGAGCCCAGACTTGAACCCAATTGAACATCTCTGGAGAGATCTGAAAATGGCTGTGCACCGACGCTCCCCATCCAACCTGATGGAGCTTGAGAGGTCTTGCAAAGAAGAATGGGAGAAACTGCCCAAAAATAGGTGTGCCAAGGTTGTAGCATCATACTCAAAAAGACTTGAGGCTGTAATTGATGCCAAAGGTGCTTCAACAAAGTATTGAGCAAAGGCTGTGAATACCTATGTACATGGGGGTTTTTTTTTATTTTAATTTTTTTATAAATTTGCAAAGATTTCAAACAAACTTCTTTCACATTGTCATTATGGGGTATTGTTTATAGAATTGAGGAAAATAATAAATTTAATCAATTTTGGAATAAGGCTGTAACATAACAAAATGTGGAAAAAGTGAAGCGCTGTGAATACTTTCTGGATGCACTGTATATATGCCTTTTCTTTACACAAACTTAAATTAGCCGTTCCCTGTTCTGTAGATGAATAAAGTCGGCTGAATGACTATAAACTATCAGAACTATTTGTCCAATGCGGAGTTCACTTTCAGAAAATGAGCTTTTGAACCTTTTAAAACTTTTAAATTTTTTTTAACTCTAACCCTTGGATCGATTTGCTGAGCTTCTTCAGAAAATGTAAATTGCATTATGACGCTAAAATTAATTTGAGATAATCAAGTTCAGTTGGTCGTTAAAAGTTGCTGGACAAATATGCGGGACATAGTTGTGATGGCGATGCTTTAGATTAGATGATTGTTCAAAATAGCCTATTGAATATCAGGAATGTATCATATGTAAACCCTGATATTACACCGCATCAGTATTTCTTTAAAAGCTGTGCACACAGCATATGCACAAGGATGGATGGTCCTTATACTAAGACTGAAAGTTCCCCCACTACTTGGTACAGGTTTCCAGCTTGAACAGGGCCGTGACGATTAGTTTTTCTGGTCGGAACCGGTGGCAACTTGCAATAGGCGCAACATTAGGACCAATATTACAGTCCTGTCAGAAGGGCAGCTGTTCCCTTTTGATTGCAATTCCTCATCTTCTAATTGCATTTATTTGTGAATTAAAATGACAGTAAGCTGGTTAATTTCAATACTCTCCGCATTTTACCAAAAATTCGGAGGAAAAAAATTAGGGACACCTGGCAGGTGAATTAGCAATAAACACTTTTCTGAATGGAATGGCTTCAGGGCAGATTTCTTTTGCGCTAAACCAAAACTTATGCGACAAAGTGTTTTTTGTCAAGCTTTAGGCATGACGTCATCACGCACACCATTTTTATCGATAAAAGGCCATTTGAATGGAAACAGGCAGAAGACGGCAAATTTCGCAAACATTTTTTTACGCATTTTCACTTTGTCGATAACAAAATAGCGCGAAAAGTGGATGGAAACTAGGCTAGTGTAAGTGGATATTAGGACACAAGTGTTATATATTCTAGATTTCAAACTACCATTTGACATTTTTAGGACATAAAATGTATATATTCTAGACTCCAAATGGCAATCTGAATATTTGTTGCATTAGTTTTAATATTCAAATATGTGTGCACACATTAAACTGCATGTATCAAATGTAATTTTCCTGAAACACAGTCTTTTTATTAATTTATTTAATTTCATAGTTTTACTGAATACTGTTATAAAATTAATGCACATTTTCTCTGATTGTGCAGGTGTTTTCCTTTTAAGAAAGTAATTTGATTTCAGATTTCAGGAATTTGACTGTGGTCACTGTAAGTGTCCCTGAGAGAGAATCAGAATGAGCTTTATTGCCAAGTATGCTTACACATACAAGGAATTTGTCTTGGTGACAGGAGCCTCCAGTGTACAACAATACAAAAACAATACAAAAACAGCAGCAAGACATAGATAATAATACTAATAAAAAATAAAAATGAATTATACACATACGTACAGACACACACATACATACACACATACACATGGGTAGTGTAAATCTAATACAATCTGTTATGTACAGTGTAAATACAAATCTGTAATGTACAGTGCAAATGTTTTTTTGTTTTGTTTTTTTTTTTTCAGAGGAATGAAATGGCAGAAGAGGTTGGATGTGTTGGATAAATATAAGAAAGACTAAACTGTGTATTGCACATAGTTATTGCTCAATGGGGCAATTTAACTGTTCATGAGATGGATAGCCTGAGGGAAAAAACTGTTCCTGTGCCTGACGGTTCTGGTGCTCAGAGCTCTGAAGCGTCGGCCAGAAGGCAACAGTTCAAAAAGGTTGTGGGCAGGGTGAGTGGGGTCCAGAGTGATTTTTCCAGCCTTTTTCCTCACTCTGGAAGTGTATAGTTCTTGAAGGGGGGACAGGGGGCAACCAGTAATCCTTTCAGCAGTCCGAACTCTCCTTTGTAGTCTTCTGATGTCTGATTTCGTAGCTGAACCAAACCAGACAGTTATTGAAGTGCAGAGGACAGACTCAATGACTGCTGAGTAGAACTGTATCAGCAGCGCCTGTGGCAGGTTCAGTTTCCTCAGCTGGTAAAGGAAGTACAACCTCTGCTGGGTCTTTTTCACAATGGAGTCAATGTGGGTCTCCCACTTCAGGTCCTGTGAGATGGTATTGCCCAGCAACCTGAATGACTCCACTGCTGCCACAGTGCTGTTTAGAATGGTGAGGGGTGTCAGTGTTGGGGTGTTCCTCCTAAAGTCCACAATGATCTCCACTGTTTTGAGCGTGTTCAGCTCAAGGTTGTTTTGACTGCAGCAGACAGCCAGCTGTTTAACCTCCCTTCTGTATGCAGACCATTCACTTGTTTTGTATGGACCTACAGAGCTGAGATATTCTTATAAAAATGATGTTGGAGGAGTCGAGGAGGCTGGTTGCACCCCCTTTAGTGAGCCACCGGCACCCCCCTTTACATGGCACCACTATGTGTGTGCCCTGCATATATGGTTTTTGTGCATCTGCTAGCAGTATTTCAATGATGCGCTTCTTCAACCGTCAAAACGGACTGTGGAATGTTGGACACTTCATGCACTCAGCGCCCGCGGGTTGCCATACGAAGCTGAAGGGGCAGAGTTACCTGGCTGTAATGCTGGTCCTACAAAACAACAGTAAATAATAGAGAATGTAGAAACTAGCAAATGCGTTTGAAACGTTCCTTCCGTTTAAAACTATGCCTTTGATAGTTTACATTATGCGTTTGAAACGTCACTTCCACCAGCTGTTAAACAGCGAATGCTTCTGTGTTGTAAAAAATGTTAAGTGTTCAATTTGGGATGATACTACACTTTTAAAATTCATACACTACATGGCTGAGTGCATAGTGTACTGTATAATGTAAGTGCATTGTGCATCATTTGGGACACAGCTTGGGCGTCAGGTGTGTACCTGTTAAGTTTCTACATAGAGATCTTCTCTTTGAAAGCAGTGTCAAATGGAGTCTAGCAACGACAAACAATCTGACAAGAAAAAAATCTCAGAGGCTTTGGACTAACTTTCCTTGGACTAGCTCTTCACAGGATATTTACATTCACATTTAATCATTTGGCAGACACTTTTATACAAAGCGACTTACAAAAGAGGAACACATAAGCGAATCATCTTAAGGAGACAGTGGTACGAAAAAGTGCCATATTACAAAGTTTCATTAGCATCAGAATAGCATTCAAAACAGATTAAAGTGCAACAAGAAATTATTATTATTATTTTTTGGTGACTGGTTAAGTGCTCATGGAAAAGATGTGTTTTTAGCCTTTTTTGAAGACAGAAAGTGAGTCATCTTCACGGATGGAGTTGGGAAGGTCATTCCACCAACGTAGTACGATGAAGCCGAAAGTCCGGGAAAGTGTTTTTGTGCCTCTTTATGTTGGTACAACAAGGCGATGTTCCTTAGCTGAACGCAGGCTTCTAGTGGGCGCGTAGCTCTGCAGAAATTAGTTTAGGTATGCTGGAGCAGACCCAGTGACTGTTCTGTATGCCAGCATTATAGCCTTGAATTTGATAAGTGCATCAACCGGCAGCCAGTGAAGAGAGACAAGGAGTGGTGTAACATGCGCTCTCTATGGTTCGTTAAAGACCAGACATGCTGCTGCATTCTGGATCATTTGTAGGGGTCTAATTGCACATGCAGGGAGGCCTGCAATGAGAGCATTACAGTAGTCCAGTCTAGTTATGACAAGTGACTGAACAAGAAGTTGTGTGCCATGTTCGGAGAGGATATAATGCAAGGCACAGACTGACCAGATCAGGAGATAGGCCAAGTCCCTGAAGCTCTCAAACACTGTTCTGTGTGGGTTTGGTCTTCTGTTCTTCCGTAGAATTAGGCTGACAATACATCCAAAAGACCACAAAGTCATATCAAAAAACGGAAATTGTATTATCAGCTTAATTACTTATACTACTTAGATAAAACTCCTAGTGAAAACAAAATATAGTATGACAAATTTAAGCCTGTTTCTTCTTACCTGAGGGACCAGGCTAACGTGGATGTTACAAAATTCTCCTGTCTCACTTTAAACTGAAACTGTCGAAATGCTTCAATGAAAGGCATACTCTCAATATCTCCAACTGTACCTCCAAGCTGTGGATAAAAATCATAAAATGATTCCTCCAACAATGGTAGAACTGTAGAATATGTATTTGATCTGACTTTCCTCTAATTTTCAGTAAAATCTACATATACTGTATATTTCTCATTTCTTTATTGAACAAATTTACACTGCATGACTTATTAATTTGGGAACTAAGTGGCAATTTAGCAGCATCATCAACTGAGACCTTAGCCTGGAGCATGACCCATTCCAGAATGGCATCGGTAATGTGTGGTACCACTGAAAAATAATTCATTTTGACCTTTAGGGTCGGTTCTCTCGTCGTCTGACTGGTCATTTCGTCCAGGAATGGAATGGAAGGAAAATCTATGCAGGGTTTCCCCTATATGCATTTTGCAGTCGCCCTGCACCACAGCTGAAATATGAGTGCCACTGTTGGGAATTCACATGTTAATTTAATATTCTTGACACAACATAACGCTTGCCAGCCCCAGTCAGCTGTGTGCTTTGTACTCTGCGAAAGAGACCCCAACACATACACACACAAATACATGCACTCACAGTGAAGTCACCGCATAAAGACAAGTGTCAAACTCGCTTCATTTCAAGTGGCCCGCATGCTCATTTCTGAAATGTAGGATGGAAGGGGATCGCAACGTTTCACTGAACAATTAGTTTGCGCTTTCCTCGTGAATATAAATTAGCCTTCCGTTGTCATCTGTATGTTTTGGAACGCATTTTGCTCGCTTCAAAAGCAGAATGAAACAGCGCTACACGGGTCAATTATCAACACGGCTTAATCATAGCAGTACGAGGGCAGAGCAGGTGAGGTAACTTGCGGACTGGTCTCAACCGCACAGACTATTTTAAATGCGCTTGTGAGCCAGTGAGATGCGTGGCGGGGATTGCAGAACCCTTTTGAATAAGGTACAGAATTATCTGTTGTAAAACTCTTATGTCTCAGTGATGAAAATAGTTTAAAACAAACAGCCCTCACACTCTAAATGGCACTGACAAAGAAAACATAAATTAGAAGGCTTTTCAATTCACATATCACAATGCTTACAAAGATGTATCATGGATTTACTGTAGTAACACTAACTATTACCTATGGTAGTTGTGGCAGAAAAACTTAATAAATGTATTTAGACTGCTGTTTTTTCATTACAAAAATGCCATAGTTCTTTATATAGAAACCATAGTTACTAACCATTGTAGTGAGGAGCCATGCATGGTTTTACATGGTTACCATGAACTATTACAATTACAAATATCATTGTTAAAACTATGGATACTATGGAGGAACTCTGGTGCATTTTCATAATTATGGACCAAGCTATCAGTCTTCCATCTGTGTAAAATCTGTACTCTTGCAATGCTCTCTGATTGTAGGAAAATGTAAGTTGTTTTGTTTGCCTTCAGAAATTCCAAGACATGGCTGTAGTTTATTTTATCCATATAAAAATTAGGTGTTCATTTTTTCAACAGATGTTACTGTTGTTAATATCATCATTTTCATCTGCATCCCAACCTCAAAATCAATGCTGTACTCTCAAATGTGCATTTCAATGCACATAGCATGTAATATTATTTGCATAGGTGCTACCAAAGCAGGTTCTGTTGCCACATTTTCAAAGGGCCCTTCGAGGGCACAAATAAACTGTGATGTGGCCCAGGCTGAAATTGAGTTTGACACCCCTGTTTTAATCTATTCTTCGACCAACATGTGTTAATATGGGTCCGGCGTTGCGGGCTTGTGGACGCGTGCACAACAGCACCGCTGCTGAAAAAATCCTAGGGGAAAAACTGTCTATGGGGGCAATGCTCCCCTCAGCCCCCCTTAGACTCAGCCATGTCAAATTAAAATAGATAAGACTGAGCTAATCCTTTTCTGTCATGTCAGTTTTCTTATTTATGTTAAAATTTTTAGTCATTGTGACTTCATTAAATAACTCACCTTGTACAGTTTTGCCCAAGTAATCTCCTCTCCTCTCCTTGGTTATAATAGACTGATAGATCTTCCCTGTAGTTAGATTGTTGTCTCTGGTTAGCCTGATGTCCAGAAAATGTTCATAGTTCCTTAAATCCAAGTCAACTTCACCGCCATCATCCAACACAAATACCTCACCTGTTAAAAAAAGTGCAAACAAGAGCAAAGTCACTTTGGACAAAAGTGTCTAACGAATACTTAAATGTAAATATAATTATTTAAAAAGTCTAATGAGGTAAAGGGGCTGATAAAGTTATGTTTGTTTAGGTGTCAGCAGCGGAACATGGTGAAGCACCAAAACAACACGTGGTCAGAGATCTGATACTGAAGAGTTTCCCACTCTAGCTTTGCCACTACACATATTAGGTTGGTAATGAAAGGGTTATAAATGCATTATGAACGCGGAATGATAGTTAAAGGTGTGCTCAGTATTTTTTTTCGCTAATTTTTAAAAGGTTTACTTCTAAAGAAATGAACTGTAATTTTGAAACATATGTACAAAATCATGAGCTCTCACGTAAGATAAAAACTCATTTCAGAAACATTATAAAAGCTGTTTTATTTTACTTGTAGAGGGTCCCCTCATGGGGGGAGCCATGTTAGAATTACATGACCAACTGAATACTACTCGCTTCATTCAAAAGTCTGATTTTCCAACTTCCTACTAGGAAAAGGGACGCAACTTGATGCCGGAATTCCAACTGGGAAAATCATGCAGAAATGTTCAACTTGCAGAAATCTCGATTTCGCCAAGATGCAGGTGCGTGACATCACACAAACATGTCAGCACCCAGGGAGATATAAAAAGTAAGTGATAAACATTCATTTTTATTAAGTAATATTGATAAATGAGTCAAAGTTCCTACATTACATAATATTAAAGCTTGTTTAATAAACACCTGCAGAATCAGATGTATAAAACATACTCTCTTTTGATAATCGTACACCTGTAGCATAAATGCTAGCATTGCAGCATTGTTTATCAGTTGGGTTGCTAGGAGATGTCTCTAGTTACAGCCGAACCCCTGCTAAGCTAACGGGAGCATTGCAGTTTTGTTTCCTTACATGTCATCTTCCGAGCATTTGGCAATGGAATGCCTGTATGGTCGGAGATCGGAGATATAAAGTATGAATATCTAATATAATAGTGGTGGTGGTGTAGTGGACTAAAGCACTGAACTGGTAAGCAAAAGGTTGTTGGTTCAATCCCCACAGCCACCACCATTGTGTCCTTGAGCAAGGCACTTAACTCCAGGTTGCTCCAGGGTGATTGTCCCTGTAATAAGTGCAGTGTAAGTTGCTTTGGATAAAAGTGTCTGCCAAATGCATAAATGTAAATGAATATCCCAAATCTGCCTTGAATGGAACGCAGCATTAATCTCAGCAGCCACCCTGTTATTGTTCAATCATGGATTAAATGAATCGTGGTCGATAATGTGAATTTCTACAATTTACTTTTTTGTATAAAGTTACTTTTGCATAAAATATGTTCTCATTACATATAAAACATGTTACTCTTACATAAAATATGTATAGCCTATATATAAAATGGTGATTAGGCTACTATTTCTCCAGTTTTAATGTCAGTCAGTCAGTCACCCTGCATATTTCCATAAGCTACAGAAAACAAATGAGTTTTAAGAAGAGATTTAAAACCATCAAAAGTTGAGGAAGACCTTATATGGGGAGGTAAATTATTCCAGAGTCGTGGGGCTGCAATTGAGAAGGCATGGTCACCCTTCAGTTTTAGGCATGACCTGGGAACAGTCAGCTGCAGACTATTTGATGACCGAAGAGGTCTAGAGGTGTGATGGTGAGAGAGGAGATCCACAATATAATGAGGAGCCAAACCATACAGACCCTTTTAGACAAACAATAGGATTTTAAATTGGATTCTGTATTTGACAGGAAGCCAGTGGAGAGTTTGGCCATGAAGCTTGGCCATGGCCTCTACAATGACTGGTTGTTGCTATTTACAGTATTATGAACATACCAATAAATACACATTGGTCATTCTATAATTGGGGGTACATTTCATGTCAACAAAAAAGTAAAAAAAAACAAAGTGCTTTCTCAATAAAACAACTATTGGTTTAAGTTAATACAGTATATTTTTTCATTGGAACAAATCTGCTTGTTGCATTGCTTAAGCATTAATCACTTACTTAATATTTTTCAACTATGTTACGGCAAACTGTATACCATTACAGACTCTGATTAAATGCTACACTTCAAGGAATACACATAATTAAGGCTTCTTGTGTCTATTCTGCCATATATACAGTAATTCTTTTAAAATAATTTTAAGAATTGTATTTTTTTTATTATTATTATTATTATTATTATTTTTGCAGATACTCATGTGAAGTTTTCAGTTAACATTTTTTATCCATTATTTTTAACTTCAGAATTTTTTGTGCACCCCATGTTTCATTTTGATGAAACATCATAGCAATTTCAAGCTAAATGAAACATGGGGTGCACAAAATATTTGTGTGATATTATAACATGCTGTCCCTTATTGGATAGAATGAAATGTTTCTGAAGAAAATGTTTAGAAAAAATATAATTATCATCAATGGACATTAAATTTACCCTAAATTATAGAACGAGCCACATTTGCAAATGTCCTTTACCATGTTATCTCAACCAATTTCCTCCTTTTCCTTTCTTTAATTCAAGATATCCAAGTGTAACCGATCCTGCTCGACCCGCTCTGAGGATTCAAAACAGGGTCTCCGGCATGGGAGGCTCGTGTGCTAACGAGGAGGCTAAAGGCTAAAGCCACTAGCGTCAGTCGCTAGTGCACCTTTTGAGGCCAAGGGAGTGAGATTTACAAACTGCACAGGTACCTTCCAGCTGGATACCATTACACTTACCCCCCTAAACCTCACTCTCATCCGGGTCATGGCACCACTGTAACCGGTCCTGCTCGACCCGCTCCTAGCGGGATTCAAACCGGGAACTCCGCCATGGGAGGCGGGCATACTAACAAGGAGGCTAAAGGCTACAACCACTAGCATCAGTCGCTAGTGCACCTCTTGAGGCCAGGGGAGTTAGGTTTACACACACTGCACAGCTACTGACCAGCTGGCTACAATTACACAAGTCTATTTTAACATTGTGAAAGTGTGATGGAAACAAAATCTATTTTCAATGTCTGTTTCAGTAGGCTATGCTTTCTTGACATAAACATTTTTGTATTGACACATTTACAGTATAATTTAAACTTGTTTCACCTCACCACAAATGCAAGAGGAACATTTCTGCGGCAAACATCCACCATTTTACTGTACATGTTTTTGTAAACCTTCTTTTTTTATTAATAAATAGAAAATAGGAAAGTAAGGGTTACTATGAATAGCTTAATCCTTTTTCATCAGGAAGTAGGCTACCTAAATAAGTCTGAGTGGTAAGAGTAGAGCTTAAATATTTATGTTGGCGACACGTGGTATGTGACATCACGTCGATGCCTGTGGGAGGAGTCACAGCACGGGAAGCGGAATGTTTGCAATTAAACGCAGACTTGATATTTCGGCGAGCTGTGACATTCTGTATCTTCACCTCAGCATTATATAAAATTAGGTAAGATAACAAATACAAAATAAAAACCCACATACATAAGCATCAGATAGATTAATGACCTTCTAGTACATCATTTAGTAAATTGAACATGATAAATTGTCTGCTGCTTCATTTCTTATTTTAGAAATAATTTTTTTCACTTGTGAGGCATTTAAGAAACTAGTATAATTTAATATTTCTAATATAAGATAACCTGTTTAGATGAATCTATAATCATTAATATTTTACTAATGCGATGTTTACACTAAAATAAACCAGACCTTAAAGCCACTAGATGGCGCCATTTAAAGCCATATAAACATTAGAGACGCCATAAACATCAGAGATGCCGTACATTTTACACACAGACACTGATGCTCCATAACAGATTAACGTGTAAAGTTTATGAAACGTGCTGAGTCAAAGAGAGCATGCTTTTAGTCTTAGTTCCAAATGTTTTTGTATCTTCTATCCACTTCTTAACATCAGCATTCTTGGAAGAGAACATGAAGGATGGAAATTGAACACACTGTAATGGCCAGAGACATCAAACAGACCCGGTTCTACTGGAGCGTTTGAGGGTGCTTAGAGTACCCTCAGTTGCAGACCAGAGTAAACTGCTGCCCGTGGGTCGATTTATCATGAATGTTTATTATTAGATCTTTCATTTGTCTGGCTTTGGGACCCATCGCGCACCCACAAGCTTTTAATATGCTCAGGGTTGAAAGATAATAGATGCAACACCCCAATCAGAGATTTATACTTGCACAAATTGGAAATATTTTGCCATATGTCATACTTAATTTATGCAGTCTGGCAACCATGCACGCCAGTGCGCATGCTTTCTCTCTCTTAGCGCTCAATAGTGCAATATTCTACTCAAAGAAAAGTGTGATGCAGCCACTCCATGTATTATTTGTAAAATTCTGAAGTTCCTCACACCTGTATGCAAATGTTACTCTGGCAGTAATCATTTATCAGTGTAATGATGAATGATGTTTTGGGATGCCAAACAAACCATTGACGAGACCTGCATCATGACCCATGAGCGTGTAAACAGGTTGATAATGTTTTGAGAATAAAACAACTTTGTCCACTTTGCGGCAAACATTACAATAAGCTTTTAGAATCTATAATTTCTGAATATTTCATTTTACTATTAAACCAGACTCCTGATGTGGAGTGTTAAATTGAATACTTAATTACCACTGCATTGAAGTATGGTAAAATAAACAATTAATAATTTTACTCAGCCTTTATTCAGTTTTACTAACACGTGATTGAAAATTAGCAGCAAAACTTCAAGCAATCACAGAATGGTCCCATCAGTATGCACTTCAGAAAATTGTGCATCATTCATTGAGTGCATGAGTGCACTACTACTTCTGGGCTTAAAAGATACAACTATGCAGAACTTTTTATCTTCTCTCTTCCATGTTCTTCTTAACGGCTGTTGTGGCCCCTGTACCAAAATAATCGCACACACCTGCTCAATTTAATATGTAAGATTAATACTGTAAATTGGCATGCAGATTTCCTTGAAACCCAGCAAACACACAAAAAATTGTTTTGCAAATCAGTATGTCCTAATCTGCAGGCACAGCATTTATCTGTCATTTTCAGCGACAGAACATGTGGCCGGGGGGGGGGGGGACGGGACAAAGCAATAAATGTTTTGTACATTAAAAAATCTTTTATTTAAGTTGTTTTAGTAGCATTTAAACATGATTTAATCTATTAAAAAAACTGTAATTACGATACATCACCATGTTATACAGAGCACCCTCAGTTATTTTGATCTGGAATCAAAAGCTGGTTAGTTTAGTCAAGTACCTCATTCTAAAGGAAATGTGGTTACGATTGAGCATGACTTTCACATACTCCTCTTCCCTCTAGCCCAGAAATTAATAATGAAATAATGATTAACATCTAAAAATCTGTCACCCATGTTATGATTGCAGATATTGCAAATATTTTCCTCCAAAAGGTTAAAATAAATTATTCAGAGACTAATTCATCTAATCATTTATGTAACATTTTAGTCAATAGCCTAGATGTCTCTCTCCCGGCAACAGCTGGGTTTAGGTATGATTATTATTCATCTAATTATAGCGCACGGTCCCTGGTTTAAGCCTCTACCGGCTCCTCAGAAAGGTGTGTCACATAGGACTTACATAAGTGTTGGGAGATAATTATGCCACATCTAGAACTGCATTTGTGTTTTCTGAGCTCCAGAGCTCTGAATGACTACCATTATGTACCATTATGTAAGATTGCATCAAATACATCTTTTGGCCCACTATTAAAAAACATTATTTAAAAAGCTTTATTTAAAGTGATATTTCATTCTGAAGTATACTTTGAAAAGCTAGTGTTCGACTGTACGCAGATGCTAAGCGTTGCATCAAAACTGAAGAATACTTTGGACACAGGTAGAGTGTTGAGGACTGACAGCCTCAGTCACCATTCACTTTCATTGTATGGGAAAAAAGATGCAATAAAATTGAGTGGTGACTTTGGCTAACATTCTTCCTAATATCTCCATTTGTGTTCTATGGAAGATAGAAATTCATAGATTTTTGGAACAACATGAAGGTGAGTATATGATGACAGAATTTTCATTTTGGGGTGTACTATCCTTTTAAATGTAGCTTGTATGTTATGTGACACTTAATAAGGATTTTAAATTATAAAGCAATGTCAATAAAACCCCATCACACAATTTGGAAATTGTGTGTAATGAAGATGGGTTACTATGCTAACAACCGTTCTATTTTACATTTATTTGCACGGTGGCAGATAAACGGGTCTGTTACTGGCATGACAGAATGAAGACAGTCTACTATCAACTTTTACAGGGCAGTGAGCTCAGAATCCAACCACAACATCCTCTCAGCAAAAGCCACAATTTATGAGGAAAACAAATGCAGTTGGAGGGCGTAGTCAGCTGTGCGCCTGTGCACAACTAGAGTCCTCTGCCTGGAATGAACCCTAATTTGATTATGAAGGCGGGTGAAATGAGAGAGAGCGTGTTGTGCTGAAGAATAATCTCCCTGTTTTTAACCAAACAAACACTGTACAATAGATATCCCTAAATCATTTTAATGTACCAGTATTATTTTGTCCTCCTTTTTGGCATGTTATTGAGCAGTGACTCTACCAGGGCTGGTTCTTTGCCACCTGTGTTATTATAGACAAATGCGCGCTTGCTGCTGAACCATAGTGGTCTTGTTAGGGGAGGTCTGGAAATTAGAGGATTGAGCAATTAAGTGAAAACATATGCACTATGGTTTGGTGTCCTCGCAAAACACACTCTACTTGTGCATTAAGCTCATCTGGATAAACCACTATGAGAAGCAAACCCTGGATCGCTGTTTAGAAAAAGGGCTGCAGGAGTATATTCTGGATGCTACTGGGTTTTACTGTTTGTGTTACAGGTGTGTTTTGTTCGTGTTGAAAGCATGAGATTTGAATTTTGGAATGAATTCAAAAATCATGAAAACACACACATTGATGTGTACAGGTCTTTTAACCTGATTTAAAACAACTAAGGCAAATTAGTGTGTAGTATACACTGCAGTAACTATGATCTATATGGCATCAAGAATGATATTCTGTCCCATTGAAAATCCTCAAGGAACCCATTGGCTTTGAGGCTAATGAATGTCATGTATGAAATCCGGTTCTGATGAAACATAGTTGTAGCATGTGATCCTGCACCAGAAAACCTAGAACACTCCCCATTCACAAGTCAGATGTTAAACTCGTGGACAAGAGACTCTTTTGTCACTGTCTCTTATCTAATCATTTTGTTATGTACATATGAACACAATGTACAATCCCTTCCTGATGAGTAGACAGCATGACAAGGGCAGTCTTAAGACACACACAGTATTACACAAGAAAGGCCTTTCATTTTAATGCAGAAGAACACTTATTGCATATAGTACTGTATCA
Source organism: Myxocyprinus asiaticus (assembly GCF_019703515.2). Lineage (NCBI taxonomy): Eukaryota > Metazoa > Chordata > Actinopteri > Cypriniformes > Catostomidae > Myxocyprinus > Myxocyprinus asiaticus. Next base: position 14,969,802 of record NC_059358.1, on the reverse strand, counting down.
TGAAAAACTATAAGAAACAGTGTAGAATTATACCATATATCATATAAAATGTTTAATTCTGAAATGTCAAAGAAATCAGAAATTAAAAATAAATTGTGTTCAGATTCATTCCATCCGCAACACACTCAAACGCACAGTTCCAGTATGAGTAGAGAAGCACTGCTGATTCGCCACCTGTCACCCAGGTACCGTCCAAGAGACCCAGGGAGTCAAAACAGCAAGGGAAAATGACCTACAAATCTCTAAAGTAAAGTGCACCCCAATTCAGTTCACTCATGTTTTAAATGCATATTCAAAAAAGTATGCAAATATTACATTTTTGGACTCTCCGTTGTCTAATAATTTGCAAAAGCTTTTGATTAATACATGCGAGATCTGAGTTACAGTTTTTACCAACACCTAGTTACTAGCAAGAATGGACTGTAGCTGCATTAGACAATTATATGTAAAGAAAAACTTTAAAAAGCCAAAAAAATTGAGCTAGACCGTTTGACTGATATTTTCTTTTGCTTAATTTGTTATCAATTTTGTAATATTGGTTCTACTGATAAATCAAAAGCATTGCACCCAATATAAATCGTAGACTCGCTTGCCAATCAACTGGTCATAGGTCCAATTTGATACATGATACTTTGTTGAAATTTACATAATTGTCTTTGCTACTCAGTAACAATTATTATTATTACTATAAATTAATGTTATTAATTAAATATTTTAATGGCGTTAATGTTAACTACCAGAAAATGATGTAATCAATCACAATTACAAAATTCTCACATAATTTTACTCACCCTTATGATATCCCATCTTTCTTCACCAGAACATATTTGAAGAAAAATAGAAAAATATCTCGGCTAAGTAGGTCGTTAAACTGCAAGTGGATGGTGATTCAACTTTTGAAGCTCCAAAAAGAACAGACAGTCAGCATTAACGTCATCCATACTGACTCCAGTGGTTAAATGAAAGTCTTCTAAAGCGACACGATTGCTTTTGCTGCGAAATAGATCAATATTTAAGTACTTTTTAATTCTTAATCATCGCTTCTGGTCAACAGTCGTATGCGCGTGTGGCATAATTGCTTTGGCACGTGAGACGCGAGAACTGACGCACGTGTTTACAACTGAGTAGGAGGAACGCTGTATACACTGTAAAAAATAATCCTGTAAATAAACAGTAAACTACTGGCAGCTGTGGTTGCCAGCATTATACTGTAAAAATACGGTGTATTACCATTCTTGAAATTAACAGCAAGATACTGTTTTTGACAGCTACAGTATACAACTGCAATTTAGCAGCATATTGCTGTTAAATTACATACTGTCTATTGTTGTTGAAATTAACAGCTATGTTCCCAGCATGCACTGTAGCATGAAGAATCTTTACTATTTGCTGGTTTATTTTGACATTGTTTTTGTTGTAGTCTAAGTTACTTGTATTTTAATGTTCAGCTTTTACTTTTTTACGTAAAAGTATGTTTGTTAATTGTCACCATTGTTGCGTTTTGTATGCCGAGAGTTGATTTCTGTGTGTGACTTGCAAAGGCACAAAACTCTTTTATGCATGTTATGCAATGCATCGGGGCACCATGTAAAGGGGGGTGCCAGCAGCTCATTAAAGGTGGTGCAATCGGCTTTCTTGACCCATCCAACATCACACCTCCCTCAAACACTAAATATGCAGTTATCAATTTGCTCTAATATCCTTTAGTGTTTTTGCTTTTGTGTGTAATGCACCACTATTGCCACACATAATTACATTTATAAGGTAGGATCAGACATTCAGTCTGACCTTAGGGTTTGTCTTCCAAGTAGCACAGTGCAATGACTTGTGTTTTACTTAAACACAAACTGACTGGCTGGAAGAACATAATAAAGGTCCAAGGTGCCAGCTCAAGAGAACACTAATCAGCGTAATGGTGACTTCAAAAAATACACAACTATTGATTACAAAACAACAACACTAATTAAACTAAGACTTCTATTAAGTCTGAATAAAAACTTTTGTACATATTTTATTTTATTTTATTTTTTTTGTAGCCCCAATGCATTGCCAAAGCATACATACTTATTCAAGCGCAAAGGCTTATGGGTATTTCACCATTATAACCCACAATGCAGTGCTATACTGTTATTTTACTGTGTACAGGTTGTTGTAGTTTTTTGTTTTTTCATTAAAAATACACTGTTCAATCCTGGCAAAATTGTACATTTAATATGTACATTGCTTCAAAGGTTGATTTTTTTTATTTATTTGACTTCTCATTAGACAGACAAGTGAAGGCTGATGTGTGATGATAAAGAACAGAGGTGGGGTTAAAATATACATTTCAAAATGTCACTATAGCTTTCACCAAGATGATATCACGATTTTAAATGTTCATTTGCCCTTAATGCCTTGCATAGAACAGCTATTTACCGTAAAACTAATCACTTCACAGTGAGCCTGCTCTTGATCTCCCAGAATGCAACATTTTTTAACAGCAAACTACTGTATTTAAGAATCACAGTAGATTGCTGTAGGAATTTGGCTGTAAATTTACAGTAATTTTTTACAGTGCAGAAGCTTCATTGGTTTTGGTATAGATCTGTATTTGTTTCTATTTCTTTACTCACAATGGTGCATTTGTGTGCTTATCCTGGATGTCTCAACCGAGAGAAAAACATGAGATTACGTTCATAACATGCCAATGTGCATTCATCACACGAGAGACCACGTGAACTCAGTCCTCCCTCAGCTTACCGGAAGCCATGGTTTATAGTTAAAAAGTACTTAAATATTGATCTTTTTTCGCACCAAAAGTGATCGTATCGCTTTAGAAGACATTAATTTAACCACTGGAGTTGTTTGGATGACATTTATGCTGACTGTCTGTGATTTTTGGAGCTTCAAATGTCTGATCACCATCCACTTTTAAGGACCTACTGAGCAGAGATATTTTTCTATTTTTCTTAAAATGTGTTCTGCTGAAGAAAGAAAGTCATATACACCTGGGATATCATGAGGGTGAGTAAATGATGAGAGAATTTTCATTTTTGGGTGAACTATCACTTTAAGTGGATTGGCAGCTCTAAGATATACAAATATTATGTTTGTATTACAGTTTAATGATTGTTAAGTGCCAAATAGTAGAAACAAGACTTTAAAATAGTTTCTGTATCAGTTATCATACATTAAAACGTTACAAATAATCAGTGTCTGTATTGATTGTTAAAATAACAGCATCGGTTGACCTCTACAAAAAACCCATAATTTCAAATCCCAGAATGGGTAAATGTATCGAAGATGACATAATGGCTTGTGTCTATCAAATGAACTAAAAAAAGAGTGGATGAATATCTTAGTCTAGAGTATAGTTGAGGTTGCAGCCTGCCCTTTTGTTGATGTTAATCCTCCAGTCGCCCATACACACATCTGTCACACGAGAATGACAGATTGCCATGAACAACCATGGGAAGGGTGAAGATGTCTGCAGCCAATCAGATGCTGTATAGGTGGAGAATATGGGACTGACTACATTCAGTGTACTTAGAGAAATGTGTCAAATGACATGAAGGTATTCCACTAAAAATCAAAGAACATACATTTTGAACAAGGTTACTTTATTACCTTATTATTTGATGGAGCAAAAAAAAAGAAAAAAAGAAAACGACAGAGGAACTAATACTTACTTTCCACGCTGTTTCAAGACTATGAAGTTTCACAGATGCCATCTTTTTTATTGCAACCTGATCTCATAGTGAAAACGTGACTCTATATACATTTTTGCAAAGCTTGTTATAGCCTACGTATCTCCAGGTACATTTCCCTGTCATTTCTAGGTGAAATGAACACTAGAGGCACTAGAAAAACTATTAAAAACTATTTAATAGCTGACTATAACTTTATAAATTCTTATTTTTCTCTCTATTGCTACACGCATCTTTTGAAAAACGATACATTTTAATGCTTGTATTACAGACCCACCTATGTACAGTATATACACTTATTCCAACAAGATTAGCTTGTGCGGTAGCTCACCTCATAGAGATTTGGACTTAAAATCGGAGGACCGCAATTCAAGTCCAGCCAAGAATTCAAGCTGACACGTGACATTACAAAGTCATAGAAGCTGCACAAAATTATGTGGTTAGTTCAGAAAACTTGATTTTTCATTTTGCTTCTGCATTTTAAAACACTAATGGTTAGGTTTAGGCATTGATTTCTTAAGGATGTCTTTTTTAACGTTTCATTTATATTTTAAACACTATTGGTTAGATTCAGGCAAAAGTTTTACATTAGGGAGTTAAATTTCATGAGATCAGGGTATTTTATTTACTATCACCTCATAGTGTAAATGTCCTGCGGAATCGAAGTGATAAGTAGTTGTCCAGATATCTATGTAGATATCTCTTCATTCCATCAATTGAATGCCAGACATAAACAGTCATCACCAAGTGTTTATTAGCACATACATTGCAAACCATAAATAGCTTTTGGAAGCTGATGGTTGCACATGTTGGACAGAGGCATCTCTTGGCGTAATTCACTGAAGTTAGGTGCCAGTGTGCCTGTAATTTCCTTGGAAATGTCTTCTTTACCAATGGAAATGCCTTAACACCACAAAAAAAAAAAAAAAAAAAATAGAGCAATACATTCCTAAATATTTGCATAATATATTTCTTTTAAACCCATACCTTCCACCAAAGGTTGATAACAACTGCGACTGGATTGTTGAGTCAGTATGTTCAACGGATCAATCAGATTTGTTAAAGGGATAGTTCACCCAAAAATGAAAATTCTCATTATTTACTCACCCACATGATATCCCAGGTGTGTATGACTTTCTTTCTTCACCAGAACACATTTGAAGAAAAATAGAAAAATATCTAAGCTCAGTAGTTCCTTAAAATGCAAGTGAATGGAGATTTCTCCTTTGAAACTCCAAAAATCACAGACAGTCAGCATAAACGTCATCCATACGCCTCCAACTGTTAAATTAATGTTTTCTAAAGTGACACGGTCACTTTTGGTGCGAAAAATAATTTTTTTTAAAGTACTTTTTTAACTCTAATTCATGCTTCCAGTCAAGAGCTGTAAGCGAATGTCATGTAATTGCATTGGCATTTCAAACGCGAGAAGCCGGAAGAGTTTTGTGAAATGGATTAACCAATTAATTTAGCGTGTTTACATGCACAATCTACACCGATAATGCACCATAAGCTGACAACGTGTGGCCATGTAATGCCTTAAACAGCATTCTTTTATCAGGGTAAGTCATAAACGTTTAAGCAAAATATTATCAACACAGGTAGATTTTTGTCCATTACACCGGTTCAGTGTCACTTGTAAAGACCTTTACCGGTGTTCTTACTGGCTTATACAATGCGCACAAGTGTTGTGTATATGCTTGTTTACTGTATATTTTGACATCAAAAGCAGAAAATAATTCCAATGATTTCAAGTCTCATGTAAACAGGTTTATTTGCATGATGGTTTTAGAACCACGACACATGACACAGGTGGCCCTTTTTAACTGTAAGTGCTATTTATACCATGAAAGTAGTTCCTTGTGATTAAATTGTTCTTGATTAACATAACCAGAGTAAATCATTTTTCACAGGATAGTGTCAATCTTTGATTTTGTAGTTTTAGCCTATTGGAGTGTATGTAAACACACTCACTGAAAAGATTGAACTCAAAAGAATGATTCTTTCACGAATTTGACATTGCAACTTTTCTCATAAACGCACTAAAGAAAGCAAGGAAGTGTGTATATTCATACACGGGGACAGACTTACATTGAAGGAGTGACCAGAGGCATATCTAGGGACCGAAATATCAGACTTGGGGATGGGCAATATTGACTTGAGCCAGTAACCGCCAAACCCTAGCAATAACCTAGCAACGATGTAAAAATACCATAGCAACCATCCAAAAACTTTGACAATGATGATTTGTTGGGGCAAGCACCACTTACTTTTTATTCAAAAAATATTAAAAATCAAGCTTGCATTTGTATAGGCTACAATTAAGCTTTGGTGTGTATTGATTTTTTTTATTGTTGTTCCTTAGTCTTGAAGGCTTACTTACCTCAAACTTAACACCTTTTCATGTTTATGGCACATGTTTTTTCTTTGAGTCATATCAAATATATTATTTTTACATATCTATTATAGAAATGCTTTATAACTATGAAATGTGCTGCTTTTACAACTTCCCAACACTAAACATTCTGTCTTTGACATTTAGTATTTCAATTATCACCCCTCTGTGCCACTGCTACACTGAAGCACAAACCTTTTGTATGTTCCACATGCAGCTGCACTGTGGATGAAAACAGTCACAGTGGATGAGTGGTTTAATATAGGAATACCCTTTGTCCGCTTGAGGTTTGTTGATTCTGTGCTTATGGGCACAGCATCAGGGCTGCATTGTGACGCTGCAGTTTTGGTGAGCAGCTGGGCTTGGGGCAACAAGATCCATTAAACAGGCACCTTTTGTGGATCAGCTGTTTGTGTCAGTGCTTTGTCGATCTCCATTGACTCCCCGCCTCCTCCTTCAGCCAAGACCAGAGCGCGGTTTTGACATGCTAATGCCATGCTTGCAATGCACAGCCCAGCTGGAGAGCTCTGTGTGCCATAGATGTGGAGAGCGGTAGGGAAATGAGAGAGAGAGAGAGAGAGAGAAAGAGAGAGACCAGGATGAAGCGTGCCACATTCAGGGATTATGGAAATTATCCTGTGTCTTTTTTTAGTCTCTCACACTAACTCTCTCTCTCTTTCAAGCTTGATGGGGTTCATGTCTGTATGTGAGATTGGGTCAGCTTTAAAAGCTGTTATGTATGCATTCATTTTAGAGTGCAACATTGAAAAACTATAAGCAACTAAATGCATTATGTAAGATTTGTATCTGATTGAACATATTTAATGTGTGCAAAGTAAAGGCTGTCGTTCTGATGTTGTAAAGCTTTCATGGTTTAGAAAGAATGAAAAATCACAATTAATGTAACCTTAAAAGTGATCCATAGGACTTGTGTAATATATTCCAAGTTTTCTAAAGACATACCATATCTTTGTTCACTGTTAATGATACCTGATCACTTGAAATCCATGCCCTAGCTATAATCAGGGTGGGGAAATAAACTTAATTTTGTTGTTTATAAAAAGTCATAGTAGTACGCCAAAAATCTTGCAAATGCCTTTATGCATTTTTAAGATATGAGCAATCAAACATAGTGGCCCTGGGTTTTTTTGTTTTTGTTTTTTTTTTTGTTTTTTTTTTTGGTCCACCCTGTAGTATGCCAAAAGCAGTGTGTCCATGTCTAATTCCTCAGTAGGCGAGAAATACCTTCATGACCTACTTCATCCATCGAGATTCTGAAGTGCACATCCATTGGACACTGTACTATTCCAGAATGCCATGGTAGCTGAGGACATCATAATCTAAATGTTGTATTTAAAATAACAGCGGAGAACCACGACACATGACACAGGTGGCCCTTTTTAACTGTAAGTGCTATTTATACCATGAAAGTAGTTCCTTGTGATTAAATTGTTCTTGATTAACATAACCAGAGTAAATCATTTTTCACAGGATAGTGTCAATCTTTAAATAGGATTATATTTTTGAAACTTTGGCTTAATGAAAAAAGTCACTGTCTGTAGAGTTTTCCATGTGTGATGATGGTTTTAAACCAGTGTCGGATCATTTGCACCAAAGATTCTTTGGGTTATGTTCTTTTGTTGTTTACAATGCATCAGAGAATGTTTACAAAAAATTGTCCCACCGAACACTTCTTTCTGCTTACTTTACCAGTGGTGCAGGTGTTGGGGTGCTGGTGAAGATGATGAAAAACAGAAGGAGCACATAGGTCCTATCATCATCACTATAAACAGCAGGATAATACAGCGGACATTGTCCCTGGTAATGAGAATTTAATCTTATATGGAGCCTCTGAACCCAGAGACACAACACAACACAGCTCTAAAAAGCTCTGGGAAGCCTCTCTACTTCCCCTGGCTCCATTGTACTAAAATATGACAGGATACAGAGGGCGGCCTCTGGGTTGCACCCAGTTTGTTTTTCCTAAATTTGCTCTTCACTTCCACATTGAAGCAAACAGCATCATATACTGTCAGTTCTCAAAATGTGTCACTGACAATTGCCCTTACACTGGCAACTCAGGAAAAAAAAAATATTGCAATTTCGTTGCTCAGGAGACTTTTCATTTATGTTTAATTTAAGTATGTTGGTGTCTTTGCAAATCAGAGCACAGTTTGAGACATTATGTTGTGAGATTTACTTGGGGGGGGGGGGGGGTGGGTTCTCAGCAGAAAAATCTAAGAAGCCAACATAGTCTCCTGTCAACTCAACTTGAGGGCTGTCAATTTGTTTGAGATGGCAAAATTGTCAGATATTGTTTGACTTGGCGATGAAAATGTAGAACTATTTTATAGACACCAACCAATCAACAAACAGAATTTCAATTAGATACAATAAAGGCATCACATTTTAGCTAGCCTCCTATCCAACACTTTATTTTAAGAAACATCTGTGAACAAATTTGGTTACTCCTTCCATATTTATTTGTGCAATACAAATGACTTGTGTATGTCAAAAACCAGTAACATGCGTCCCTCATCTCATTCCACACCCTGATGTTTTCTTCTTTTCGTAGAACACAAAAGTTATTTTCCTATTAAAAATGATGGTAAGTTTTGGGGTTTGGGTAAGGGGATAGACTTTA